>NW_026596445.1:4791799-5419274 GCF_907164565.1 Psammomys obesus | reverse complement strand
TTTTTTTTTTTTTTTTTTTTGTTTCGTAGTCATCTATTTCCGCTGTTTCCTTCGATGTAGTTGTTTTCTTTGGTTTGGAGTTTCCTTTCTAGTAATTTCTGTAGAGCTGGGTTACTATGTAGATACTGTTTAAATTTGGTTTTGTCTTGGAATATTTGAATTCTCCGTCTATGTTGATTGAAAGTTTTGCTGGATATAGTAGTCTGGGTTGGAATCTGTGGTCCTTTAAGGACTGTATGATTCCTGTCCAGGCCCTTGTAGCTTTCATAGTTTCTGTTGAGAAATCTGGTGTGATTCTGATAGGTCTACCTTCATATGTTACTTGGCCATTTTCCCTTTCTGCTTTTAGAATTTTTTCTTTGTTCTGTAGGTTCAGTGTTTTGACTATGATGTGACACGATGAATTTCTTTTCTGGTCTAGTCTACTTGGTGTTCTGTAGGCCTCTTGTATGTTTATAGACATCTCCTTTAAGTTGTGAAAGTTTTCTTCTATAATTTTCTTGAAAATATTTTCCGGACCTTTGAGCCTGATGTCTTCTTTTTTTTTTTCTAATCCTATTATTCTTAGATTTTGTCTTTTCATGGTGTCCTTGATTTCTTGGATGTTTTGTGTTTGGAACTTTTCTGATTTTATTTTTTCTTTGAGAGATTTGTCAATTTCCGCAAGTGTATCTTCAGCTCCTGAGATTCTTTCTTCCATCTCTTGTATTCTGTTGGTGATGCTTACCTTTGTAGTTCCTGATCTTTTCTCTATGTTCTCCAGCTCCTGGTTTTTCTCTATTTGTGTTTTCTTTATTGATTCTAATTCTGTTTTCATGTCTTGCACCATTTCTTTCATCTGTTTGAATGTGGAGTCCTGCTTTTCAATGATAGCTTCTATTTTTTTGTCTGTTTCCTCTCTATGTATCACTAATTGTGACTCTACTTCTTTGGGTATAATTGCCTGTATTTCTATGAGAGCTTTTTTATTTCTTCTTGATTTGCCTTCATTTGTGTGGACATTTCTTTGAGAGCTTTGTTCATTTCTTCTCTGTTTGCCTCAATTTTCGTGGTCATTTCTCTGAGAGCACGATTTGTTTCCTCTTGGTCAGTCTCGATTTCTTTGGCTATTTCTCTGAGGGCTTTGTTCATTTCATATTTATGGGCCTCTAATAGCTGGAGAAACATAGTTTTGAGGTCGTTTTCTTGTATATCTAGTGAATTGAAGTGTCCATTGGTTTGTGGGGTTGCTGGTGAGGTCATTATGTCCTGATATTTGTTGGGTGTGTTCTTACGTTTGCCTCTAGCCATCTTGTTATTTATAATCCTCACTGTTTGTTCCTCGAGATTGTAGTTTGGGCTATGATCCTCTCTTTCTGTTTTCTGGACTGTTTTTTCAGGAAGATGAGAGAGTTTCACTGGCTTGGGAATGTGCGTTGTGGTTTCAGTTTTGCCTCAGTTAGGAATGTGACGCTGGCGCTATTCGTGTGAGCTTTTAGAGGGTGCAGTGTGCACGCGTGGATATCTGACTATTGCTGTGGCCTGCAAGCCACTATTACACAGTTCTGACTGAGATCCAGGGATTGTTTGCCTGGATTACACTGGTGGACTCGCAAGGCAGAGGCTTCAATGTTGAGGTCGCTATCCCAAGAATCCCTATGATGCCCACACTAGGGGTGTGGGTGGCAGGGATCTCATCTGGTTGCTTCTGTGGAGAGGCCCTGGGTCTGGGGCAAACTCTCCCTAGAAGGCTCACTCACTCTCTTGCAAGACCAGTTGGAATGCACAGGGGTTCCCCTTGCTCACTACTCTCTGATTTGGTCCTGCTGCGGAGGTGCACGGGTAGGCTAACAGTCGCTCTGTGATACTGTGGCCGCAGGACTCAGTGTCCACCTTTCCTGTGTGCTGCCTCTTTGTCCTTTCCCTCTGCAGGATGGGTTATGTTGACTGGTCCCTGGGTGGCGTGGGAAAAAATTAGGTTGAGTGTACTCAATCCCAGATCCTGGGCCCAGATCTCTCTGCCAGAAGCAGCCTGGAGGTAGAATCTATGCTTGCTTATCCCGAGAGAGTACCAGGTAGGGTTGAGTGACCTCCGATCCAGAGCTTGGGTTTCTCTGCTAGGGGCCGTTGGGTGAGCTGGAGAGAGGGTGCTGTGTCCTTGGCAGGCTGCCTCTCTGTCCTTCCCCTCTAACCTTCCCCTCTGCTAGTGCGAGCTTATGGAGGTGCTCTCAGGAGAGTGCCAGCAGGGGTTCGGGCTTCTCAGTCGGATCCTGAGCTGGCGTTTCTCTGCCAGGGGTTGGGGGGGGGCGCCATTGATAGAACTTGCTGCTAGACCTTATTGTGCTGGACCCAGGATAATCTCAGGATGTGTAGAATGACCACAGTCCCAGATCCCGAGCTGTAGTTTGTTTGCTAGGAGCGGCCGGCAGCACTGGAGTTCTGGCACTGTGAAGCCGCTATGTGCCTCTTTATCCTTCTGCTCCACCATGGCAGGGTTATGGCAGCGTTTGGGGGAGTGCCCGAAAGGATTGGGTTTTCTCAGCCCCAATCTCGGGTTGGGGTACAGACAATGTGGTCTGTGGCAGATTCTGCTGGCCGCCTTTTTCCTCCTCCCAAGAGGGAGTAGGGATTTTGAGCTGGGTGCACAGCTGCTCTCCATGTGTGGAGGGAGCTCAGTTGTGATGGCGGCAGGTACCCGTGTTCAGGGAGACCTTCCAGGGAAAGACTGGGTGACCCGTGATCAGTCTTGCAACTTTCCTTCCCTGTGGTTTTTTTTTTTTTTTTTTTTTTTTTTTTTTTTTTTTTTTTTTTTTTTTGCGACTGGTACTCTCAGTCTCAGGCACCCTTATGCCCACCGATCAGCTTGGGAAAGTGATAGGGACACACAGGCTTTCGGCACCAGCCCGGAGACCCAAAGCCCGTGTTAGCCGGGTTCTCTTCCAGGTTCTGGCTCGGCAGCCGAGAGTGGACCTGACCAATTCCCATGCTGTGGGAGCCTCCCCTCACCTGGGAAACAAGATAGCTGTTGTTTTAGGGCCCAGAGTTCAGTCTCCTGGTCGCTTCATGGAGGGTGTTGTCCCGATTCTCAGACACGGTGTTCTCCTGCTGCCCCCATCTTGGCCCCTCATCTAAAAACTTTTAAAAGAGTAAGAAATATAGGCGGTCGTTTGTTCTGATGACAGTGTCCTTTGCTTTATAGAAATTTTCAGTATCATGAGGTCCCATTTACTGATTGTTGATCTTAGAGCTTGTGCCGTTCGTGTTCTGTTCAGAAGGTTGTCTCCTGTGCCAGTGAGTTTGAAGGTTCATCCCCAATTTTTCTTCTAACAAGTTAAGTGTGTCTGGGTTTATGTTGATGCCTCGAAGCCACTTGGATTTCACATTTTTGCAGGCTGATAAATATCAATATATTTGCATTTATCTACCTGTAGACACCCAGTTAGACTATCACCATTTGTAGAAGATGTTATCTTTTTTCCATTGGATGGTTTTGGATTCTTAGTGAAAAATCAAGTATCCGTAGGAGTTTAGGTTTATTTCTAGGTCTTTGATTTGATTCCATTGATCCACCATTCTGTTTCTTTGCCAGTACCATGCAGTATTAATGTTATCTATAGTATAGCTTGAGATCTGCGATTAAGATACTTCCAGAATATCTTTTATTGTACAAGATTGTTTTAGCTATTCTGATTTTTCTTTTAATTTTAATTAGATTTTAAAATTAATTTTAATTTTCTTTTAATTTCAGTTTATTCACTTTGTATCCCACTGTAGGCCTCTCACTCATTCCCTCTCAATCCTATTCTCTCTCCCTCATTTCAGCCCATGCACCTCTCCAAATACACTGATAGGGGAAGTTCTCCTCCCTTTCCATCTGACCCTAGCCTATCAGGTCTCATCAGGACTCACTGCATTGTTTTCCTCTATGGCCTGTTGAGGCTGCTCCTCCATCGGTGGGGGGCGGGTAATCAAAGAGCCAGCCAATGAGTTCATGTCAGAAACAGTCCCTGTTCTCCTTACTAGTAACCCACTTGGATACTGGGCTGCCATGGGCTACAACTGTGAGGAGGTTCTAGGTTATCTCCATGCACGGTTGGAGTATCAGCCTCAGAAAAAGACTTCTGTGCACAGATTTCTTTGTTCTGTTCCTCTCCTGTCCCCTCCAGGTCTATATCTCTCCCCCTTCTTTCATAAGATTCCCTACACTCTGCCCAAAGTTCGGCTTTGGGCCTCAGCATCTGCTTTCTTTCCCTGCTGGGTAGAGGCTTTCAGAGGCCCTCTGTGGTAGGCTCCTGTCTTGTTCCCTGTTTTGTCCCTCTCTGATGTCTGTCCCGTTTACCTTTCTATGTGAGTATTGATCATCCCACCCAGGTCTTGCTTTTTTCTTAGCTTCTTTAGGTGTGCAGATTTTAGTCTTTTTATCCTATATTATATGTTTAATATCCACACATAAGTGAGTTTATAGCATTTGTGTCTTTCTGTTTCTGGGAAACCACACTAAGGATGGTCTTTTCTAGTTCCCACCATTTGCCTCCAAATTTCATGATTTTCTTGTTTTTAAATGTTGAGTAGTATTCCCTTGTTTAAAATTGCCACATTTTCTGTATCCATTCCTCCGTTGATGGACATCTGGGTTGTTTCCAAGTTCTAGCTATTACCAATAAAGATGCTACCAACATGGTTGAGCAAAAGTCCTTGTTGTGTACTTGAGCATATTTTGTATATATGCCTATGAGTGGTATAGGGGGATCACGAGAAAGCACTATTTCTAATTGTCTGAGAAAGCACCAGATTGATTTCCAAAGTGGTTGTACAAGTTTACATTCCCACCAGCAATGGAGGAGGGTTCCCCTTTCTCCACATCCTCTCCAGCATGTGTTGTCACTTGAGTTTTTCATCTTGGCCATTCTGATATGTGTAAGGTAGAATCTTGTTTTGATTTGCATTTCCCTGATGACTAAGGACATTGAGCATTTCTTTAAGTGTTTTTCTTCCATTCGATATTCTGGTTTTTAAAAGATCTTCACCAGCCCTAGATTTGACAGAGAGTTAATACCCAGAATATATAAAGAACTCAAGGCATAAACAGCAACAAACTGAGTAATCTACTTAAAAGTTGGGATACATATCTAAACAGAGAATTCTCAACAGAGGAATATTGAATGTCAGAGAAACACTTGAAGAAATGCTCAGTGTCCTTAGTCATCCTTGAAATGCAAATCAAAACAACCTTGAGATTTTTACATCATATTCATCTGGATGGCTAAGATAAAAATCTCAAGGGATGACACATGCTTGGAAAGGTTTTTGAGAAAGGGATACACTCCTCCATTTCTGGTAAAAAAGTAATATTGTACAGCTACTTTGGAAATCTGTCTGATGCCCTCTCAGAAAATTAGAAATAGTGCTACCTGAAGATCCAACTATACCACATTTGGGCATAGAGCCAAAAGTTGCCCCATCATTCAATAAGGACTTTTGATCAACTGTATTCATAGCAGCTTTATTCATAATAGGCAGAATCTGGAAAAAACCTACATGTCCCTCAACTGGAGAACAGATACAGAAGTTGTGGTACATTTACATAATAGGATATTACTCAATAATTAAAAAAAAATAAGAAAATCATGAAATTTGCAGGCAAATGGTTGAAACTAGAAAAGATCATCCTGAGTGAGGTAACCTAAAAACAGAAAGACACATATGGTAGATACTTGTTTATAATTGGATATTAGCCATATAGGCTAAACATAGTAAAAGATATAGTCCTAAAGAAGCTAAACAACAAGGAAGACCCTACGGAAGAGGCTGAAACTTCACACATAAGGGCAAACAGGGTAGACATCAGAAGGAGAAGAAAAGAAACAGGACAGGGAACATCCACAGGGGACCTCTGAAAGACTCTGGGACCACTGGGGTCTGAGGAGACCTATATTCCAACCAAAAACTATGCATGTAGATGACCTAGCTCCCTTGCTCAGAGGAAGCTCATAGGCTGCTCCATTTCCAAGTGGGTTCCCTATAATGGGGGACAGGGTCTGTCTCTGACATGAACTCAGTGGCTTGTTCTTTTCTCACCTCCCCCTGGGGGGGTACAGCCTTGCCAGGCCACAGAGGAAGATGGTGCATACAGCCATGATGAGAGTGGATATGCTAGGTTCAGACAGAAGGAGAGGAGGTCCTCCCCATCAGTGCATTAGGGAAGGGGCATAGTCTGTGAAGAGGGAGGGTGAGTGGGATTAGGAAGAAATGAGGGAGGGGGCTACAGATGGGATACAAATTGAATAAATTTTAGTAAGTAAATAAATTACTTCATAAGAAGCAATAAATGTTACTGTACCTCTTTTAAAAGAATACATTCTATTACTCCGTATATCTCTGATTTTCACAGAAGTTGTTACTTCTCTGCTTGGTGAATCAGGAAAGAATGGATGTACAAATTTGGAAGTTTGTCTCAATAAGAGGAGTTTTTTTTTTTAAAGACACAGAAATGAATCAATAAGAACTGTATTATAGCTAGTGTTATAACACTTAGAATTGAATAATTGATACACCTGATAGTATGCAAATTTTTTAAATAAAGAAGATAAAATTCAAATGGCACACAATGGGTTATGTATCAATCACACTATGTGATTTTTTTCAGAATAGATAATTCTTTTAACTTTAATGCTATTGTGTTTCCACCTATACTATTTAATATGCATGTAATTGTGTTATTAGGTACTATTCTGATACTTGATGATTTTCAATCTCATAAATCAACCTTAAGATCACAGCATAAGTATACCTTCTAAAGCAATGGGAATTGTAAGAGTAGAGTATATCAAAATACAGATTTCTTTTAAGGTATATAATTCAACTAGCAAGAGAAGTAACAATTATTTATTTATTGTTTTAATAAAACAAAAAAGCAGTTATTCAAGAAATCCTTTAATAGAAAATGTTTTCATGTCAACTACTTTCAAAGTCACATCATTCAGAATATATTGAGAATGGTGAAAATATATTTTTTCTTTTCTTTTGACATAGAAATAAATATGGATAAAAGATGTCAGAACAAAGCAAATAACATTTTGTTAGCTTAGATTCTAGTCATATCTTTGCCATAAATTCATTTTTAGTAATACATTCACCTTTATTGTGTTTTAAAATGTTGTTAACAACACTGTAATAAAATGTATCTTATTTTAAAGAGAATGTGGATATGAAGATAGAAGAAATGATAATAATTTGCACTGAATGCTGATTATGATAGACACTATCTTAAATATTTTACATAGATTATTTTGTTTATTTCTGAAAAGAACCAAATTAGATATTATGTACTATGTTAAAATAATTAAATTGTTTCAAAACTTCTGTTTTATAATAAGAAACATTTCTGCTTGGCTTTTGAATATTACTTTGTCTGAAATTATACCCTTACAATCCCTTTCATCCACCAATGCTCAGTTTAAACACTCTTTTCTAGCCCCACAAAAAGATTATCTTTTCTAAGGACATTGCAACCATCCTGAAGATACCTGATAAGCTAGGGCCAGACAGAAGGAGCAGAGGATACCCCCTCTCAGTCGACTCAGAAGCGGGCAGGGAGGAGATGAGGGAGGGAGGAGAGGATTGGGAGGGAAAGAGGGAGAGGGCTATAGCTGGGATACAAGTGAATGATAAAATTATTTAAAAATAAAAAAAATATTAAAAATATTATCTTTTCAATCTGTACTAAATGAATCTCTAACTCATCTCATCCATTGTCCCTTAGAATATTTCTTAGGAAAACTTACGGTTCAACACAGTTTTTGCCATATCTTTAATATTGCATAAATATTTGCAATTTGTAGAGAATACATGATCAAAAGAAATAATGTTTTATTTCTTTTTAAATTAATTTTTTATTTTTATATTAATTATCATTTATTCACTTTGTATTCTAGCTATAGTCCCCTCCATCTTTACCTCCCAATCGCACCCTCCCTTGCTTATATCCTCCTATACCATTCTCCAAGTCCACAGATAGAGGAGATCCTCCTCCCTTTCCATATGACCTTAGCTTATCCAGTATCATTATAACTGGCTGCATTGTCTTCCTCTGTGCCCTGGCAAGGATGTTCCCCCATCCAGGGAGGCAGTCAAAGAGCTAGCCACTGAGTTCATGTCAGAGACAGTCTCTGTTCCCCTTACTAGGGTACCCACTTTGATACTGAGCTGCCATGGACTACATCTGAACAGGGGTTCTAGGTTATATCAATGAATGGTCCTTGGTTGGAGTATCAGTCTCAGAAAAGATCCCTCTGCCCACATATTTTCATTTTATTGCTATGCTTTTGGAGCTCATTTCCTCTCCAGGGTTTACTCTCTCCCTCTTCTTTCTTAGATTCCCTGCTCTCTGCCCAAAATTTGTTTGAGTCTTAGTATCTGCTTGTATACAATGCTAGGTAGAGTTTTTCAGAGGCCCTCAGTGGTAGTCTCCTGTCCTGTTTCCTCTTTTCTCCTTCTTTCAATGTCCTTTCCATTTGTTTTTCTGAGTGAGGATTGAAAATCTTACCCAGCATCCTCCTTCTAGCTCACCATTTTTTGGGTGTACAGATTTTTGTAGAGTTCTTCTATTTTATATGTCTAGTATCCATTTATAAGTGAGTATATACCATGTGTGTCTTTCTGTTTCTTGGATACCTCAAGCAGGAGATCTTTCCTAGTTCCCAACATTTGCCTGCAAATTTCATAATTTCCTTGTTTTTAATTGCTGATGAGTATTCCATTGTGTAAATGTACCACAGTTTCTGTATCCATTCCTCCACTGAGGAACATCTGGGTTGTTTCCAGGTTCTGGCTATTATGAATAAAGCTGATATGAACATGGTTGAACAAATGTCCTTGTGTACTTGAGCATCTTTTGGATATACGCCAAAGAGTGGTATAGCTGGATCTTGAGGAAGCACTATTTCTAAGTGCCAGATTGATTTCCAAAATGGTTGTACAAAGTTTACATTACACCAGCAATGGAGGAGGGTTCCCCTTTCTCCACATCATCTCCAGCATGTGTTGTCACTTGAGTTTTTGATCTTAGCCATTCTGATGGGTGTAAGGTAAAATTTCAGGGTCACTGTGATTTGCATCTCCCTGATGACTAAGGATATTGAGCATTCTTTAAGTGTTTCTCTGCCATTCTATATTCCTCTACAGAGAACTCTCTGTTTAGCTCTGTACCACATTTTTTAATTAGATTACTTGATTTTTTTTTCTTTTTAACTTCTTTAGTTCTTTATATATTCTGGATATTAGCCCTCTATCAGATATAGGGTTGGTGAAGATACTTTCCCAGCCCTTAGGCTGTCATTTTGTTCTAACGACTCTTCTTTGTTTTACAGAAGCTTTTTAGTTTCATGAGTTCTCATTTATTGATTGTTGATCTTAGAGTCTGTGCTGTTGGATTTCTGTTCAAGAAGTTGTCACCTGTACCTATGAGTTCTAGGCTTTTCCCCACTTTTTCTTCTTTTTTTTCTCTCTTTTTATTTTTTTATTATTTTTTTTTGAATTTTATTTTTTTCTTATCAGTTACATTTTATTAACTCGGTATCCCAGCTGTGTTCTGATCCCTCATTCCCTCCCAGTCCCTCCCTCCCTCCCTCATCTCCACCGTGCCCCTTGCCAGGTCCACTGAAAGGGGGGACCTCCTCCCCATTCATCTGATCCTGTTTTATCAGGTATCTTCAGGACTGGCTGCAAAGCTCTCCTCTGTGGCCTAACAGGACTGCTCCTCCCTTCTCTTTTTATGTTGAGGATTTTTATCAACTTGGACTTTAGTTTTGTACAGGGTGATAAATATGGATCTATTTGCATTTTTCTACATGTAAATATCTAGACAGAACAGCACCATTTGTTGAAGATGCTGTCTATTATCCATTGTATGGTTTTGGCTTCTTTGTAAAAAATCAAGTATCCATAACTCTGAGGGTTTATTTATGGGTCTTAAGCTCGATTCCTTTGTCCCACCATTCTGTTTCTATGCCAGTATCATCCAGTTTTTATTACTATTGCTCTGTAGTACAACTTGAGATCAGGGATAAAGATACCTCTAGATGATCAGTTGTTGTACAGTATCATTCCGGCTATTCTAGGTTTTTTTGTTTGTTTGTTTTTCCATATGAAGTTTAGAATTGTTTATTCAAGTTCTGTAAAGAAGTGTGTTGGTATTTTCATTGGAATTGCATTGAATCTGTAGATTGTTTTTGGCAGGATAGCCATTTTCACTATGTTAATCCTACTGATCCATGAGCATGGGATATCTTTCCATCTTCTGGTATCTTCTTCAATTTCTTTCTTCAGACACTTGAAGGTTTTTTCAAACAGGTCTTTCACTTGCTTCATGAGAGTCACACCAAGGTACTCTATGTTATTAGTGGCTATTGTGAAGGGTGTTGTTTCTTTAATTTCTTTCTCGGCCCTTTTGACTTTGGTATACTGGAGGGCTTCTGATTTTTTTTAATTACTTTTGTATCCAGCCACTTTGCTGAAGGTGTTTATCAGCTGAAGGAGTTCTCTGGTTGTATTTTGGGGGTCACTCATGTAGACTATCATATCATCTACAAATAGTGATACTTTGACTTCTTCCTTTCTGATCTGTGTCAGCTTAATCTCCTTTGCTTGTCTTATTGCTCTAGTTACGACTTCAAGTACTATGTTGAAGAGGTATGGAAACAGTGGGCAGTTTTGCCTTGTCCCTGATTTCAGTGGGATTGATTTAAGTTTCTCTCTGTTTAGTTAGATATTGGCTGTAGACTTGCTGTATATTTTGTTTAATATGTTTAGGTATGTACCTTGTAATCCTGATTTCTCCAAGACTTTAAAAATGAATGGGTGTTGGATTTTGTCAAATGCTTTTTCAGTATCTAAGGAGATGATCATGTGGTTTTTCTCCTTCAGTTTGTTTAGAAAATGGATTACATTATTGGATTTCCATATATTAAACCACCCCTGCATGCCTGGAATGAAGCCTACTTGGTCATGGTGTATGATAGCTTCTATATATTCTTGGATTCATTTTGCCAGAATTTTTTTGAGTAGTTTTACATCAATTTTTATAAGAGAGATAGGTCTGAAGTTGCTTTTTTTATGTTGGGTATTTGTGTGGTTTAGGTATCAAGGTGACTGTGCTTTCATAGAATGAGTTTGGTAATGTTCCTTCGGTTTCTATTTTGTGTAACAGTTTGAAGAGAATTGGAGTTAGCACTTTTTTGAAGGTCTGGTAGAATTCTGCGCTGAAACCATCTGTCCCAGGTGTTTTTTCGAAAGGGAGGCACTTGAGGACTTCTTCTATTTCCTTGGAGGATATAGGATTATTCAATTTTCTACCTTATCTTGATTTAATTTCGGTAGATGGAATATAGCAAGAAAATTGTCCCCTTTATTTAGATTTTAAACTTTTGTGACATACAGGCTTTTGTAGTAAGACCTAATGATTGTTTGGATTTCCTCAATGTTTGTTGTCATGTTCCCTTTTTGATTTCTGATATATATATATTTTTTTGGTTTGAATAGTTTCTCTCTGGCTTTTAGTTAGTTTGGCTATGGGTTTGTCAAACTTGTTAATTTTCTCAAAGAATCAGCTCTTGGTTTCATTGATTCTTTCAATAGTTTTATTTGATTCTAATTTATTGATTTCAGCCCTGAGTTTGATTATTTTCAGCAGTCTAATCCTCCTGTGTGTGTCTTCTACTATTTTTTTTTCTAGTACTTTCAGGTGGAGCGTGGAATCTTCTTTTTCATCAATTCTTATTATTCTTAGATTCTTGCCTTTTCATGGGGTCTTTGATTTGTTGGATGTTTTGTGTTTGGGACTTTTCTGATTTTACTTCTTCTTTGAGAGAAGTATCAATTTCTGCAAGTATATCATCAGCACCAGAGATTCTCTTTTCCATTTTTTGTATTTTATTGGTGACGCTTACCTTTGTGTTTCATGCTCTTTTCTCTAAGTTCTCTAGCTCCAGGTTTTTCTCTGTTTGTGCTTTCTTTATTGCTTCTAATTCTGTTTTCATGTCTTGCACCATTTCCTTCATCTGTTTGATTGTGGATTCCTGTCTCTCTATGATGTCCTCTATCTTTTTTTGTTTGTTTGTTTCCTCTCTATATTCCACCAACTGTGCCTCTACTTATGCCCTTATTTTTTGGCTATATATTTTTTTGTGTTTCTTTGAGACCTTTGTTATTTGCTTTCATTTGTGTGGCTATTTCTTTGAAAGATTTGCTTTTTTTCCTCTTCATGTGTCTCTAATAATTGGATAAGCATAGTTTTAAAGTCATTTTCCTGTGTTTCCGATGAATTAAAATATCCATTGATTTTGGGGGTTTCTGGTGGAGCCATGATGTCCTGATTTTTGTTGGTTGTGTTCTTATGCAGAGCTCTGACCAGCTGCTAATCTTTAACCTTCACTGTTTGTTCCTGCAATCTGTACTTCAGACTTGGTCTATCTTTCTCTGGTGTCTGGATTATTGACCAGAATCCTAATGGTCTTGGTTCAGGGTTGACCAGAATCCTAATGGTCTCCGTTCAGGGTTTGTCCATTTTCTCCCTGGAAGAATCGATGTCATTGTACTGTGTTCAGCTGCCCTTCCACTCACCAAATTTGGAGTTTCAGGTCCTCTGCCCCTCAAATAAGGCACCCACTGGTTGCTGCCTTTGTGTATACTCCCATGTTTTACTTTTTGATGGCATAAACTTGCTCATTGTGATTATTGAATTTTATGTGACTGCAAATTGAAGACATCAGAAAACAGTAGCCTCATTTTATACTTTGTTCCCTCAAACCTATCACATACTCCAGGACTTTTCCTTTCTTCCAGTTTCCCAAATTAACCAAAACACATGTACTTGATATTTGGAAGGCATGGTTAATGATTGGCCAACCAATAAAATAATCAACTTAATAAAAGTCTTTAAGATTTTATCTATTTGTTTTCTTATTCATGTGACAATATATCTGACTGAACAAAAAAGCTAAAGAGAGAAAAGATTTGTTTTGCTCATGTTTTCAGAGGTGTTAGTCCATTATACAAGAAAAGACATAGTTGGGAAGTTTACATTATCACATACAGGAATAAATTATGACAGTAATATGGAGTAGAACAAAATACAGCTTCAAAAGCACATACTCTCTTGACCAACTTCTTTTCAGAAAGCCTTGTATACCATAATTCTACTCAGTAGTCTTTTCAAATTGTGAATTCACTGATGAAGCTATTATTATAGTTTACTGTATCTAATTTTCTCTAGAAATCTTCTTAGAAATGGACCAGGAACTGTGCTTTACTAATCTCTTAATTGGAAAATTTCAGTCTAATGAAGTTGGTAAACATTGCTATTCACCAGTTTGGGACTTACTGATAGCAGAAATTTTGCAATTCAAGATGATAATTGGAAATATTAACAACCTAATTCGAAACTATGAACAGATATTCAAGGTATTTCAACTACTGCTAGGCAAGGAGGTGAATATATGTTTGGAATAGAGTATTCTCAATTCCTTCCTCTTGCCATGTTAAAACTGAGGAAATTAGAAATAAGAGATGATACATGAAACACTTCAGCGAGGAAAAGAAATGAAGAAATTGCCATTTAACCAAAACATGGAATACCATTAGAAAGTAATAAATGAAAACAAAATTAAAACTTATTATCTTTATATTTAGCTTATCTGAAAAGTAACCATTTGTTTATCCTTATAAAAGCAAGTAGAAATTCAATGATTAGAACTTACAGATGATTTTAAAGCACATTGATTTTAAAAGGTATAAAGGAGAAAAACAGACCCATTCCATATCAAATCAGAGATAACAGAGAAGTTCAGAATGACAACAAAAATAAAAATGAAACTCAAGAAAAACACTGTCTGCTAGTGTCAGAGTGAAGGGGAGGAGGACCTCCCCTATGAGTGGACTAGGGGAGGGTCATAGGGAAAGAAGAGGGAGGGAGGATGGGATTGAGAGGAGATAAGGGAGGGCCACAACCAGGATACGCATTGAATAAATTGTAATAAATGATAACAGTAGTAAATGAAGCAGTCCCCCAAAAAGAATAGGACTGTTATCAGGAAAATATAAACAAAAACCACAATGATATATATTAATGTCATACAGTTGAAAATGGTTATTATAAAAGTAACAAATCTTCATGATGTTGTAAATGAACTAGAACTCTCATATTCTCATAGAGAACAACATGAAGTTTCCTTAAAATCCAAGGTAAAATATCACAATATATATACTATAATCAATCAATTGAATTATCCTACTTCTCCTTTATTCCAAAAGGAATGTAATCGATACAGGAATACCACTGCAAAGAAAGAGTGCTGTCTAGTGTTTGACAGCATAAAAAAAAAACTGTTGTTAACCACAACTAACTGGCCAATTCAAAATTCTTAGTAGTGTTCATTTGGATTGTTCACAAGGCCAGGAAATGTGTGTCTTAGGTGACAGATATGCCAATGACTATGATCTGACTATTGTATACATGCACTAAATTGACATATGTTCACCCAACAAATATGTATAGTTACTATGTATCAATAGAAACATAAATATTTTATTTTATTTTATTGTGTGTTTTTTTGCTTCTTGGTGTATATTTGCATAATTGGAGGCCAGAAGATAGTATAAGATGCCCTGGAGTTTGAAGCATAAGCAGTTGTGAATCATTTGGCATGGGTGCAGGAAACCAAATTCAGATCCTTTAGAAGAGCAGTAATTGTTCTTAACTTCTGAGTTTATATATATATATATATATATATATATATATTGCCCCAAGAAATATATATTTACTTTAATGATAATGGCTTCTAAGCCTTTTGGACAAGGTCAAGGGTAGAAGAATGTCTAAGAGGGAACAGTAAAATTTTGGTAAATTATAATGCAAGCATGTCAATAAATTATTTTAAATGTTAATGATTAAAGTAAATAAAGCACAGTATACCAGAGTGAATTAAAAACAACAACAACATTATGATGACTGGAGGAAAAAAAATACAAATATAAAGTCAAACACTAATTAAGAATAGACATTTTGGGGCATAGTGGAGAGATGGGTCAGTGGTTAAAAGCACTAGATGCTCTTCCACAGGTCCTGGGCTCAATTCTGAGCACCCACATGGCAGCTTGCAATTGTCCATAAAGTCCAGTTCCATGGATTCTGATACTTTCTTACCAATGAACAAATAATATAATTAAATAATTCATAAAAAAGGTTGACATTTTTGGGTGGGCATGGTGGCCTGTGAATGTAATTTCAGGAGTTATGGATCACCAACAGAAGATCTAACTGCAAGTTTCAAATCAGCTTGGGGTGCATAGTGAAATTTAGTTCAATCTGTTCTAAAATAGTGACACCATAATAAAAATAAATAAAATAAAAAGTCGAGAGAATTTTATTATGCAAACTCCAATCAAAAGACAGAAGAATAACAACAGCAATATTAGAAAAGCAAAGTTTAGAGCAATAGACATAAAGCTAACAAAACTACAGAAGAATATTATAGGGGTTGGAGAGATTGCTCAGAGGTTGAATATATTAGTCTTTTAGAGGAATAAATTTTCATTGCAAACACTCAGGGCAGGAAGCACACCATTGCCTGTAACTCCAGCTACAAGTATCCAATATATCTACCTATTGTGGGCATCTACCTTTACCTCTGCACACACACACACAGTTAAAATAACTGAGATATTAATAAATCTCATGAAGAAATACAGGAAAACACAATTAAACAAGTGAAAGGAATGAATAAAACATTTCAAGATGTGAAAATGGAAGTAAAAGCAGTAAAGAAGGAACAAACTGAGGAAAACCTGTAGATGGAAAACCTCCCTCATCTCCTCCCTGCCCCTTTCCAAGTCCACTGATAGGGGAGGACCTCCTCCCCTTTCATCTGACCCTGTTTTATCAGGTATCTTCAGGACTGGCTGCAAAGTCCTCCTCTGTGGCCTAGCAGGACTGCTCCTCCCTTGGGGGGGTGCGGTGGTCAAAGAGCCTGCCATCGAGTTCCTGTCAGAAATAGTCCTTGTTCCCCTTACTATGGGAAACCAATTGGTTACTGAGCTACCACTGGCCACACCCGAGCAGAGGTTCTAGGTTATATCCATTCGTGGTCATTCTTTGCAAAGAAAATAGGAACTACAGAGGAAAGCATCATGAACAGAATACAAAAGATGAAAGAAAGAATATCAAGCATGGAAGGTATAATCAAAGAAATCGATACAACTGTCAAAAACTGTTAAAGTAAACTAATTCCTGACATAAAACATGCAAAAAATCAAGGACACCATAAAAAAAATTGAAAACTAAAAATAATAGGAATAGAAGATTCCCAGCTCTGAAGCCCAGAAAATATTTTCAACAAAATCATATAAGAAAATATTCTCAACCTAAAGAAACTGGTCCTTATAAACATAAAGAAGGGCTACAGAGCACCAAATAAATTACACCAGAAAAGAAAATCCTCCTGCCACATAATAATCAAAACAGTAAGTATACAGAACAAAGAAAAAATACTAAAAGCTGCAAGGGAAAAAGGCCAAGTAACATATAATGGCAAACCCATTAGAATCACACATGACTTTTCAACAGAGACTATGAAAGCCAGAAGGGCCTGGACAGATATCATGCAGACCCTAAGAGAACACAGATGTCAGACCAGGATACTATAACCAGCAAAACTCTCAGTCCTCCTAGACAGAGAAAACATGATATACAATGACAAAAAAAAAAAAAAAAAAAACATTTCAACAATACCTACACACATTTCCAGCATTACAGAAGACACTGGAAGGGAAAATACAACCCAAGAAAATTAGCTTCTTTCAAGAAAACACAGGAAATAATTAACCCTACTACAGTAAAACAAAAAGCAACCAAGCACACAACATTAGGATCACAGCCAACATCAAAATCAAAGGATCTAACAGCCACTGGTCATTAATCTCTCTCAACATCAATGGACTCAACTCTCCAGTAAAAAGACACAGATTAACAGAATGGATACATAAACAAAACCCAGCAATCTGTTCCATTCAAGAAACACACCTAAGGCACAAAGATAGATATTACCTGAGGGTAAAGGGTTGGAAGATGACTTTCCAAGCAAATGGACCCAAGAAGCAAGCAGGAGTAACCATTCTAATATCTGATAAAATAGACTTTTAACTAAAATTAATCAAAAGAGATGGGGAAGGACATTTCATACACATCAAGGGAAAATTCCACCAGGAAGACATCACAATCCTGAACATCTATAAGCCAAATACAAGAGCATCCACATTTGTTTAAAAAAAAAAAACATTGATAAAATTTAAACCACATATAGATCCCCACACATTAATAGTGGGAGACTTCAACACCCCACTCTCAACAAAGGACAAGTCAACAAAACAGAAATTAAAAAAGAAACAATTTTTCTAACAGAGGTCATGAATCAAATGGAACTAACAGACATTTACAGATATTTATACCCAAACACAAAAGAATTTACCTTCTTTTGAGGACCTCATGGATCCTTCTCCAAAATAGACCACATAGTTGGTCACAAAGCAAGCCTCAACAGATACAAGATTGAAATAATCCCTTGTATCTTGTCTGATCACCATGGAATAAAGCTGGACCTCAACAATAACAGAAATATCAAAAAACCTACACACACATGGAAACTGAACAACTTGTTACTAAATGAAAGCTGGGTCAGGGAAGAAATGAAGAAAGAAATGAAAGTCTTCCTAGAACTCAATGAAAATGAAGACATAACATACCTAAACTGAAAGGAAAGTTCAGAACACTAAGTGTCTTCAAGAAGAAATTCGAGACAGCTCATTCAAGCAACTTAATGGCTCACTAAAAAACCCTAGAAAAAGAAGAAGCAGACACACCAAAAAGGAATAGACGGCTGGAAATAATAAAAATCAGGGCTGAAATCAATCAACTAGACAAATAAAACAATTCAAAGAATCAATGAAACCAAGAGCTGGTTCTTTGAGAAAATCAACAAGATCAACAAACCCTTAGCCAAGCTAACTAAAAGGCAGAGAGATACCACCCAAATCAACAAAATCAGAAATGAAAAGGGGGACATAACTGCAGACACTGAGAAAATCCAAACAATCATCAGGACTTACTTCAAAAGTCTATATGCCATAAAATTTGAAAATCTAAATGAAATGGACAATTTTCTTGATCGATTTGACTTACCAAAGCTGAATCAGGACCAGGTAAATCAACTAAATAGTCCTATATCCCCCAAAGAAATAGAAATGGTCATCAAAATCTCCCATCCAAAAAAAAGCCCAGGACCAGATGATTTCAGCACAGAATTATACCAGACCTTCAAAGAAGAGTTAACTCCAAATCTCTTCAAACTATTCCACAAAATAGAAACAGAAGGAACATTACCAAACTCATTCTATGAAGCCACAGTCACCTTGGTACCTGAACCTCACAAAGACTCAACAAAGAAAGAGAATTTCAAGCCAATCTCCCTTATGAACATTGATGCAAAAATAATTAACAAAATACTTGCAAAACGAATCTAAGAACACATCAAAGATATTATCCACTATGACCAAGTAGGCTTCATGCCAGGTATGCAGGGGTGGTTCAATATATGGAAATCCATCAAAGTGATCCATCATATTAACAAACTCAAAGAAAAAAAAAACACATGATAATCTCCCTAGATGCTGAAAAAGCATTTGACAAAATCCAACATCCATTCATGTTTAAAGTATGGGAGAGATCAGGGATACAAGGCACATATCTAAACATAGTAAAGGCTATATACAGGAAGCCTATAGACAACATCAAACTGAACAGAGAGAAACTTAAAGCAATCCCACTGAAATCAGGGACAAGACAAGGCTGCCCACTCTCTCCATATCTCTTCAACACAGTGCTGGAAGTCCTTGCTAGAGCAATAAGACAGTTAAAGGAGATCAAAGGGATACAGATTGGAAAGGAAGAAGTCAAATTATCAGTATTTGCAGATGATATGATAGTATATGTGAGTGATCCCAAAAACTCTACCAGGGAACTCCTACAGCTGATAAACACCTTCAGCAAAGTGGCCGGATACAAAATTAACTCAAAAAAAAAAAAAATCAGTAGCACTCCTGTATACAAAAGACAAAAGGGCTGAGAAAGAAATTAGGGAAACAACACCCTTCACAATAGCCACAAATGACATAAAGTACCTTGGTATAACCCTAACCAAGCAAGTCAAAGACTTGTATGAAAAAAATTTCAAGTCTCTGAAGAAAGAATTAGTAGAAGATATGGGAAGATGGAAAGATCTCCCATGCTCACGGCTTTGTAGGATTAACACAGTAAAAATGGCCATCTTACCAAAAGCAATGTACAGATTTAATGCAATTCCCATCAAATTGCCAACACAATTCTTTACAGAACTGGAAAGAAAAATTCTCAACTTTGTATGGAATAACAAGAAACCCAGAATTGCTAAAACAATCCTCTACAATAATAGATCTTCTGGAGGTATCTCCATCCCTGATCTGAAGCTGTACTATAGAGCAACAGTTATAAAAACTGCATGGTATTGGCATAGAAACAGAATGGTGGATCAATGGAACCGAACAGAAGATGCAGAAATAAACCCAGACACTTATGGACACCTGATTTTTGACAAAGATGCCAAAACCACACAATTGAAAAAAGATAGCATCTTCAACAAATGGTGCTGGTCCAACTGGATGTCTACATGTAGAAAAATGCAAATAGATCCATATTTATCACCCTGCACAAAACTGAAGTCCAAGTGGATCAAAGACCTCAACATAAAACCAGACACATTAAATCGGCTAGAAAAAAAAGTGGGGAATACCCTAGAACTCATTGGTACAGGACAAAACTTCCTGAACTGAAAACCAGCAGCACAGGCCCTAAGAGCATCAATCAATAAATTGTACCTCATGAAACTGGAAAGCTTCTGTAAAGCAAAGGACATGTCATCAAAACAAAGCGACTGCCTACAGATTAGGAAAGAAACTTCACCAACCCTTTATCTGACAGAGGACTCATATCTAGTATATATAAAGAACTAAAGAAACTGAAAAGCAGTAAACCAAGTAATCCACTTAAAAAATGGGGAACAGAGCTAAACAAAGAACTCTCTGTAGAGGAATATCAAATGGCAGAGAAGCATTTAAAGAAATGCTCAACCTCATTAGCCATTAGGGAAATGAAAATCAAAACAACCCTGAGATTTCACCTTACACCCATCAGAATGGCCAAGATGAAAAACTCAAGTGACAACACATGCTGGATAGGTTGTGGAGAAAGGGGAACCCTTCTCCACTGCTGGTAGGAATGTTAACTCGTACAACCACTCTTTAAATCAATCTGGCACTTTCTCAGACAACTAGGAATAGCGCTTCCTCAAGATCCAGCCATACCACTCCTAGGCATATATCCAAAAGAGGCTCAAGTACACAAAAAGGACATTTGCTCAACCATGTTTGTAGCAGCTTTATTTGTAATAGCCAGAAGCTGGAAACAACCCAGATGCCCCTCAACTGAAGAATGGATGCAGAAATTGTGGTACATCTATACAATGGAGTATTACTCAGCAATGAAAAATAAGGAAATCATGAAATTTGCAGGTTTTTGGTGGGATCTGGAAAGGATCATCCTGAGTGAGTTGTCCCAGAAGCAAAAAGACACACAAGGTATATACTCACTCATATAAACATACAACATAGGATAAACCTGCTAAAATCTGTACTTCTAAACAAACTAAGCAAAAGAGAGGACCCTAACTAAAATGCTTAATCCCCATTCTGAAAGGTAAAGAGGATGGACATCCGAAGAAGAAGAAAACAGGAAACAACCTAGGATCCTGCTACAGAGGGCCTCTGAAAGCCAGAAGAAGAAAACAGGAAACAACCTAGGAACCTGCCACAGAGGGCCTCTGAAAGCCTCTGCCCTACAGACTATCAAAGCAGATGCTGAGACTAATGACCAACTGTTGGGCAGAGTGAATGGAATTTTATGTAAGAAGTGGGAAATAGTAAGAGCTGGAGGGGACAGGAATTCCACAAGGAGAGCAACAGAACAAGATAATTTGAACACAGGGAACTTCCCAGAAAATCATACTCCAACCAAGTACTATTCATGGATATGACCTGGAACCCCTGCACAGGTGTAGCCCATGGCAGTTCAGTGTCCAAGTGGTTTACATAGTAATGGGAAGAGGGACTGCCTCTGACATAATCTGATTGGCCTACTCGTTGATCACTTCCCCCTGAGGGGGGAGCAGCCTTACCAGGCCACAGAAGATGACAATGCAGTCACTTCTGATGAAAACTGATAGACTAAGATCAGAAAGAACGAGAGGAGGACCTCCCTTATCAGTGGACTTGGGGAGGGGCATACATGCAGAAAGGGGAGGGATGGTGGGATCAGGAGGGGTGGAGGGAGGGGCTTATGGCGGAATACAAAATGAATAATTACAATTAATAAAAGTTAAAGAAAAAAATAAAAAAGAAACATTACTAAAGCTTAAATCACAAATCAAAAACAACATATTTTTAGTAGGAGACTTTCTACTACTATAGAAAGGAACACCCCTTTCTCACCAATAGACAGATCATCAAGACAAAAACTAAACAGAGAATTAATGAAACTGACCAACATTATGAATCAAATTGACATAAAAAAAACCTATAGAACAATCCATCATAATTCAAAAGAATATACATTCTTCTTAGTACCTCAAGGAACCTTCCCCAATATTGATCACATATTTGGTCAGAAGCAAACTTCAATAGATAAAAGAAAATTAAAAAAAAAAGAAAAACTTGTATTTTATCATACTACAATGGATTAAAACTGAACTTCAACAACAGTAGAAACAACTGAAAACCTACAACGGCATGGAAACTGAACAGTGCTCTACTCAATGAACACTGGGTTTGGGAGGAAATAAAGAAATTAATAACTTCCTAAAATTCAATGAAAATGAAGGCACAACTCACCCATAATTATGGGACACAATGAAAGTGGTGCTTAAAGGAAATTCCATGGCACTAATTGTATTTAAAAATAAATTTTAAAGATCTCACATGAGTAACTTATTGGCAGGCTCTCGGATCACCTCTTGCTGTGGGATGCAGCCTTACCAGACCACAGATGAAGACAACAGAGCTAGTCCTGATGAGACCTGGTAGGTTAGTGTCAGATAGAAAGGGAGGAGTTCCTCACCTATCAGTGGACTAGGGTAGGGGCATAGAAGGAGAAGAAAGAGGAAGGATGGGATTCAAACGATACCAGGCAGGGAGCAACAGCCAGGATAAAAAGGAATAAACTGTTAATAATAGTAACAATAATAAACATTAAAAAAAAAAGCACACCAGAAAGTTCTGTAAGAAAACGAAGCAAACACATCCAAGAGGAATAGACGGCAGGAAACAATCAAATTCAAGGCTGAAATCAATAAATTGAAAACAAAGAGAACATTACAGAAGATTAACACAATCAAGAGCTGTTTCTTGAGAAAATCAACAAGATAGACATTTAGCCAAACTAACCAACAGACTACAAGTGATGGAAGAAAGAATCTCAGGTGTGGAAGATACAATGGACTGTTTTCCACAACCCAGTTTAAAACAAAACAAAACAAAGCTAGGGTTGGTTTATGAATCATATATCTGGGGAGTTGAAGCTAAGTTGTAACCTGGGGCTCCCTGGCCAGCCAATATAGTCTATTTGACCAATTTCAGACCAGTGAAACACCCTGTCTCATGGGAGGAGATGAGGGAGGGAGGGTAATATTGGTAGGGGCAGAGAGAGGGGCTCCAGCCAGGATAAAAAGTGAATAAACTGTAATTAATAAAAAAGTAAATAAATTTTTAAAAATCTAAAAAAAAAAGTAGCCAAGTGGGTTTCTCTGGTAAGGGGAACAGGAACTATTTCTGACATGAACTCAATGACTGGCTACTTTACCTTCACCTTTCCCCCCAAGGGAGGAACAGTCTTGCTAGGCCACAGAGAAGGACATGGCAGCCAGTCCTGAAGATGCCTGATAAGCTAGGGTCAGATGGAAGGGGAGAAGGACCTCCCCTATTAGTGTACTTGGAAAGGGGCAGAGAGGAGATGAGGGAGGGAGGATGGGATTGGGAGGGAATGAGGGAAGCGGTTAAGGCTGGGATACAAAATAAATAACTTGTGATTAATATAAAAAATAAAAAAGAGTAGAAAGAGACTGCTCCTGAGTAATGACATCAGAAGCTCTTCTCTACCATCCACATTTATGCATAAACTTGACCCCCACAAACATAAGAGATCAATACGCATTTATAAAGAGTGATAAAGAGATCCTAGAGATTTCTGGCTTGTAGTTATTGTCAGTAACAAATGCATTCAAGGCACACTGGTCTTTTGAGTATAGTGTTAAGAATATTGCCTTGAGGGAGATTCAAGATGGCGGTGACCAGCATGCACCATATCTGAGGGCACAGGATCTAAAACTCTGAAATTAGTGAGTGGAGGGGTAGCTGAAGCTAGATCATTGACACTGAGGGTTCCTGGGCAAGAAGGGACAGCCCACAAACTGAGACAGTTGGATCCACAGACATGCCAGGGACTGAGAGTGGTGAATATTCAACCACTTTCACTTCTCCTTCACCCAAGCACAGGCCTCCTTCCTCAGCAGAGGCAGCCCACACTATATGCTGCTCTAAGCACAGATCTCCCTGCTCAGTAACTGAAACAGCAAAGGTAGGCCTCCTAGTTCTGCAGCAGTGGAGGGCAACTGTGCAGGCCACCCAGAAGGATGCTGTATGGGCCTCCCTGGGCTGAGGGAGGCTGTACAGGTTTCCCAGGGCCCTCTGAGGGGGTGAGTGTACTGGCCTCCAAGTTCTGTAGCAGTGGCAAGTGGCTGTACAGATCACCCAGCTGGCCACTGCACGGGCCTCCCAGGTCTGCTGGTGGCTGCACATGCTTCCCTTGGCGTCCCAGGACCTCCCAGTGGGCAGCTCTACCAGCCTCCCAGGTCTGGAGCAGCAACAGTGGGATGGCGGATAGCTCTAACAGGAGCCTCCATGCTCTGGACTGAGACAACAGAAGTGGCTACCCCAAGTAAGGGTATCTGTGCCCAGCCAACAAGCAGTAGACACCACTGAGCTGATGGATCTGCTACACTCTCATTTGACCCTGCAGGCCCAAATATGAGAGTAGAGAACAGGGGGAACTACTATACTTTCCAATTAGGCCTACTAGTGAGTTAGTGTGCCTTCAAGTGAGTGCATCCAGTACCCCAGATGCAGAGTCCTTCTACACTAACAGCCAGACATCGTATCCTTCCCACCCACACACTCACTATGGGCAACATAGAGATTCATGGGACAGCATTCACGACATTGAAGGCCCTCTTCTGTGGTTCTACCAGTGGAGTCCAGTAAAACAATTCCTGGAGCCCAGACATATCTGAATACCAGGAGGATAGTACAACAGGCCTGTAGGCCACTGAGGTGTTCAGGGCACCTGTTCATGCGCATTGCACCACAAACAGCTCATGCAACCACACCCCTTCCTGCACTTAAGTCCCACATTCCACATGGAGATTGAGTTGACAATGGGCTACATCTGAGAAGGGGGTCTAGGTCTTCTCCTTGTAGTATCCTTGGTTGATTCATCAGTTTCTGCAGGGTCCCCCAGGCCCAGATTTTTGGCTCTGTTGGTCTCCTTGTGGAGCTTCTGTCCCCTCCAGGTCTTTCAAATCCCACACCCCTTCTTCCATAAGATTCCCTGCACTCTGTCCAAACTGGGTAGGCATATGAAGTGGGAGAAGACATGGAACAGGACAGATGCCTCCCACAGAGGACCTCTGAAAAACTTGAGCCAGCAGTGGGTAGAAACAGATGCTCAGACTCAGAGCAAAACTTTGGGATGAAAGTACTTTTCAATGGTATTCTTTGATGCGATTAAGCTTGTTTTGTGGGGAAGGTTGTAATTAGAACTGCGTTTTAACTCTAAAATAAATAGTTTGGTAATAACAAATGCATGATCTAATCCTCTAAATAGCACTGTATGAAAAGTTGAGGTCTTCTGGGACCAGTTATTACAGGAATCACAATGGGTGAATAGATATGCTGCTTGTAGTTTATTTCAGAAATGTGAATCATTGAAAAGAAAAGAGGAAAAAAATAAAAATAAGAAGTAAAGGTCACAAAATCACATAAACATGAATCTAAAGGTCTGAGATAAGATATGAAGGTCAAATGCCAGAGAAGGTCAAATGCAAATTAGGTACAAAGATCTAGAGTTAAAGTAATTTGAAAATCTCAGTTTTCATTTACCTAAGTGCATTTCCTGAAAGATGTTTTGCTGTATTAGAAAAATCAGTATGATTTACTAGGAGACTCAAGCATATATCTCTTCTATTGCAGCTTCAGTTAAAAGCCGCAAAGCCCTGCCTGACATTTATCATGTTATGTTTTCCAGCTATCAGGTTACATAACAGGAAATCATGTGGTCTATAGCTTCATATCATTACTTACAATTACAAGAAAAGATAAGGTGGAAGTTGTGGTTATCAATCTCTTAAGAAAATATTTCAAAGGCACAACTGTGTCATAGTATCACATTCTTCCAGGTATTCAGAATAGTATGTGGATATTCTAATAGAGATTCCAGTCAGTTTTATTCATAGAGCATATCTGTTTTTATTGGAAATTGAACTATGTTTTATTTTTGTATTGCTGCTAAGAGCAAATTTCATTACTGGAAAAACATACTTTTTCAATTCATCTTTACATTAGGGCACTGCAAAATAAGTAGGAATATTAGGCCAAAAAAAAAATGATTTTTTTTTCTTCATGACAGAGAGTCTTTTTTTCTTTCCTTCTTTCTTTCTTTCTTTCTTTCTTTCTTTCTTTCTTTCTTTCTTTCTTTCTTTCTTCCTTTCTTCTTTCCTTCTTTCTTTTTTGTAATACTCTTTTAGAAAAATATAGGTTGCAGTATACTATTTTGTAAAAAAAATATTGTTTCTTCTGTAAAACACATTAAAATATACTATTACAAGTTTGCTTATAAAGCATTTTATCAACTGAAGAATTATAAGAGGAAACATTTAAGGGGCAATGTACCTAAAACAAGGCTTCAGATTACCAAAGACTCATTTTATTACAATACCCTCACCAAGAAAAAGTGGATTATCATTCAAGACACTAATGAAGACAATTTTGTCAAGGTCATTAGATGCTCAATAGTGTCTGGAGGAGCTGTAAAAGAATTTCACCTGGCTACTCTCATAATGGTTTTTATATCAGGAAGTGAGAAATGGTGTGGAGATTGATTACCAATTATTTTAGAACATTAGTTACAGCAGTTGCAGATATATCTGATGCATAATATCAGGCAAAGAACAGGTTCACAATCATCTGTTATTTTATTATGTTTATAAAAGGCAGAGGCACATCAATTTGTGTCTAATTGTGCTCTTCCATGTAAGGTACAAAATACCACAGGATTTCTATAATAAAGCCTAATTAAAGTGAATGAAAAATAATTGTGACACTATTCCTATTAGTGCTAATGATAATAAAAATGCTAATCGCTACGATAGGCCTTTGAGGGCTGTATCTACCAAAACCTCCTTCTTTTTTGCTTCCTTCACTTTGTGATGATGAAACTACTACTAGAAACCTTTATGCTTAACTTTGAAGATTTGAAATTCAAGCACCATTATGCAAAATAGAAATGGTTATATGAGATCCATTGTTTACATGCAAAAGAGAAAATATAACACCATTAACAAAAATATTAAAAAATATAAAATTTAATTTTACATTCATTAACAAATCTAGACAACTGAGAACCTTAATAGTCACTATAATTTATTTTAATACAATTATGTTCTTGCCATTACATAGTCTTCAACTAAAGTAATATTTATTACTGTTTATTAAATATAATTTTCTCTGATGTAAAAATCTAAAGGAGTAAATTGTATAGATTTCCCTCTGCTTTTACCCCAAGAACTTCCATATAGATAAAGAGGCAGATAGGTCCAAAGAAACAAATACAAGACAGATTATATTCACCCTCATATATTAAAAATATAAAAGATACAAAACATTAAACAAGATGTAGACAAGGAATGTACAAAAGTCTCATGGAAATGTTTTGTATTTAATGTCTTTGAGTACATGTGAACATGTAATATATTATGATTGCATTATTTGCTTGAGAAAGAATCTCTCACTGAATCTAAAGTTAGGATGGAGGCCAGCAAACCCAGCAAACATTCTATGTATATAGGCACTGGGATAAGAGGGGCTTGTACCCAATCCTAGCTGTTGATGTGGGTGCTAAGCACCTAAACTCAGACCTTCATATTTGCTCAGCCAGAGTTTTTACTCACTGAGCCATGTCCCCAGCTATAGAACAGATCAAAAAATAAAATGGGGTCCTGAAATTCTACATTCTTTGTTAACTCTAGCCTTATTTAGGTATTGTAATGTTTTCCACATGACTACTTTTCTTGCTTTTTGTATGAGAGTATGCATGTGTGTGTGGGTGTTCATATACGTGTTTCTATGCATGTAGAGGTCAGAAGTCAATATCAGGTGTCTTTACTCAATCACTCTCCAACTTGACTTCTTATATAGGACAGATCCAGGAGCTTACCAGCCTGGGAAAACTGTCAGACAAGTAAGAACCAAGAGTCTTCCTGTTTCTACAACTTCTACTGGAACCACACACCTGAAATTAAATATTCTCTATTGATTATATCAATTCTCCACATTCCAGGCCCAAAATCAGCAGAATTTAATTACTTGGCCTGATTCTTACACCTTAGTTGTAACCAGTAGCTCACCTTTTCTTTTATTTTGGTATTTTTCTTAATGTAGAATTTTAAAATTTCAAGACCATGTGGTGGAAGTAAAGAATGTACTTTGATAAGTTGACCTCTGAGATCAGTATGTGCACCTGCACTCACACACATAATAAATAAATAAATGCACTCTCACCAAGGGAAAAAGGAAAAGATTATCTAGATAGAAGCTAAATAAGGGAATAATTATACTTACAGAGGTCCTAAAACAAATGGACCTAATCAATGTCTACAGAACTTTTCACCCACACTCAAAAGAATATACCTTCTTTTCAGCATCTCGTGGAACTTTCTACAAAATTGACCATACAGTCAGCCACAAAGCAAGCCTCAATAGAAAGAAGAAGATATAAATAATCCCTTGTATCCTATCAGACCAAGATGGCCTTAAACATGACTTCAACAACAATAGAAACAACAAAAAGCCTGCATGCACTAGGAAACTAAACAAGTCTCTACTGAATGACAGCTTGGTCAGGAAAGAAATGAAAAAAGAAATTAGAGACTTCCTAAAATTCAATGAAAACTTACCCAAACTTATGAAAACTTATGAGACACAATGAAAGCAGTGTTGAGAGGAAAGTTCATAGCACTAAGTGCATCTAGAAAGAAGTGTGAAAATCTCATACAAGAAACTTAATGGCACACCTAAAAGCCTTAGAAAAAAAGGTAGCCACTGCGGGGTTGGGTAGCCTGTATAGTCACTGGCAGAGAGGCCCAGTGGGACCCGTACAGTCTTTAGCAGACCAAGGGCTGGAAGGCTGGTACTGCAGACCCTGGAGCTGGAAGGCTGTTACAGAGGGTCCAGGACCTGGAAGGCTGGCACAGCTGGCAGATGCTGCTGAGGAGCTTGGAGCCTTGCCTCTGCTGTCTGCTGTTTCAATTTCCAGGCTGTGAGTTCTGTGCTAAGAGTCTCTGGCACTGTGGGCTGGTCATCCAAGGAGGAGGAAGACCCAAAAAGGGGACATGCAGGGAATCAATTGTTCACCTCTCTCCATCCCCAGAGAAGTCGGCAGGTGACCTGAGTCAAAATGGTCTCAGCTCATGTGATGTTCCTTCTTGTCCAGGAAGCCTCATTGCCAAATTTCTGGCTTCAGCTGCCCTTCCACTCACCAATTACAGAGTTTCAGATCTTCATTGGACACTATTATCTATCAACATCAATTGACTCAACTTTCCAATAAAAAGACACAGACTAACAAAATGGATGTGAAAACAGGATCCAAAATTCTGCTGAATCCAAGAAACACCCCTGTGCAACAAAGGTATATGCTACCTCAGAATAAAGGAATGGAAAAATATTATTCAAGCAAATGGACCCAGAAAACAAGATGGGGTAGCTATCCTAATATTTAATAACCTAAATTTTCTACCAAAATTAAACAAAAAAGATGAAGAGGGGCATTTCATTCTCATCAAGGGAAAAATCCACCAGGAAGACTTCACAAACCTGAACATCTATGCATCAAACACAAGAGCATTTACATTTATAAATGAAACATTATTAAAGCTGAAATCACACATCAATCCCAGCAACTTAAGGGAGACTTCAACACTCCACTCTCACCAAGGGACAGATCTTCCAGACAAAAGCTAAAGAGGGAAATAAGGGCACTTACAGAGGCCTTAAATCAAATGGACCTAATAGACGTCTACAGAACTTTCCGCCCAAATTCAAAAGAGTATACCTTCTTTTCAGCACCTCAAAAAACCTTCTCCAATATAGACCATATAGTTGGTCACAAAACAGGCCTCAGCAGATACAGGAAGATTGAAATAATCACTTGTATTCTACCTGACCACCTTGGAATAAAGCTGGACCTCAAGAGCAAAGACATAGCAAAAAACCTATACATACATGGAAACTTCAAAACTTACTATTCAATTAGAACTGGGTTAGGGAAGAAAAAGAAAGAAATTAAAGACTTCCTAGAATTCAATGAAAATGAAGGCACAACACACCCAAACTTATGGAAAAAAAAATGAAAGTAGTGCTAAGAAGAAAAATCTTAGCACTAAGTGGCTTCAAGAGGAAATTTGAAACATCGCATACAAGCAACTTAATATCTCACCTGAAAGCCATAGAAAAAGAAGCAGACTCCCTTAAGAGAAGTAGGTGGCTGGAATATTTCAGGGCTGAAATCAGTAAATTAGAAACAAATAGAACAATTCAAAGAATCAATGAACCCAAAAGCTAGTTCTTTGAGAAAACCAACAAGATAGACAAACCTTTGGGCAAACTAAAAAAAAAAAAAAAAAAAAAAAAAAAACACAAGGAGAAAATGTCCAAATCAACAAAATCAAAAACAAAAAGGGGGACATAACAACAGTAACTGAAGAAATCCAAACAATCATTAGGTCGTACTACAAAAGCTTATGCAAAAGAGAATTTGAAAATCTAAGTGAAATAGACAATTTTCTTGATAGATTCCTTTACCAAAATTAAATCAATATCAGGTAAATAGATTGAATAGTCCTATATCCTCCAGGGAAATAGAAGCATTCATCAAAATATTCCCATCCAAAAAAGCCCAAGTCCAGATGTTTAAGAGAAGAATTCTACCAGAACTTCAGCGAAGAGCTAACTACAATGTTCTTCATACTATTCCACAAGATAGAAACAGAAGGAACATTACCAAACTCATTCTATGAACCCACAGTCAACTTAATACTTAAATGCACAAAGACTCAACACAAAAAGAGAACTTCAGACCTATCTCTCTTATGAACATTAATGCAAAAATACTCAATTAAATACTTGCAAACCGAATCCAAGAACACATAAAAGACATCCTCCACCATAACAATGTTTGCTTCATCCCAGGCATGCAAGCGTGTTTCAATATACAGAATTCATTCAAGGTAATCCACCATAAAAAAAAAAAAAACTGAAGGAGAAAAACCACATGTTCATCTCCTTAGATGCCAAAAAAGCATTTCAGAAAATCCAATACACATTCATTTTTAAAGTCTTAGAGAACTCAGGGATACAAGGCACATAACTAAACAGAATAAAGACAATATACAGCAAGCCTATAGCCAACATAAAACTCAATGTAGAGAAAACTCAATCCCACTGAAAACAGGGACATAGATTAGCTGCCCACTCTCTCCATATCTCTTCAACATAGTACTTGAAGTCCTAGCTAGAACAATATGACAACTAATGGAGATCAAGTGGATACAAACCAGAGCGGAAGAAGTTAGAGTATCACTATTTGCAGATGGTATAATAGGATACAGGAATGACCTTAAAAACTCAACCAGAGAACTCCTTTAGCTGATAAACACCTTCAGCAAAGTGGCAGGATACAAAATTAACACAAAAAAATAATCAGAAGCTCTCCAGTATACTAAAGACAAAAGGGCCAAGAAAGAAATGAAGAAACAACACCCTTCACAATAGCCAATAATAACATAAAGAACCTTGGTGTGATTCTAACCAAGCAAGTGAAAGACCAGTTTGAGAAAAACTTCAAGTCTCTGAAAAAAGAAACTGAAGAAGATATCAAAAGATGGAAAGATCTCTTGTGCTTATAGATCTGTAGGATTAACATAGAGAAAATGGACATCTTACTAAAAGCAATCTACAGATTTAATGTAATTACCATCAAAATACCAACGCAATTCTTTACAGACCTTGAGAGAAAAATTCTCAACTTCATAAGGAAAAACAAGAAATCCAGAATTTCCAAAATAATCCTGTACAACAACAAATCATCTAGAGATATCTTCATCCCTGATCTCAACCTGTACTACAGAGCAGTAGTAATAAAAAGTGCACAGTATTGGCATAGAAACTGAATGGTTGATCAATGGAACTGAATAGAAGTCCCAGAAATTAACCCACACACCTATGGATATTTGATTTTTGACAAAGAAGCCAAAACCATTCAATGGAAAAACAAAAACAAAAACAAACAAACAAAAAAACAGCATCTTCTACAAATGGTGCTGGTCCAACTGGAAGTCTACATGCAGAAAAATAAAAATAGATTCATATTTATCTTCATGCACAAAACTAAAGTCTAAGTGGAATAAAGACCTCAACATAAAAACAGACAACTAAACCGGTTAGAAAAAATGTAGGGAAGAACCTTGAACTCATTGTTGCAGGAGACAGCTTCCTAAACAGAGCACCAACATCACAGACTCTAAGAGCAACAATCAATAAATGGGACCTCATAAAACTGAAAAGTTCCTATAAAGCAAAAAGCACTGTCATCAGAACAAAATGAGAGCCTACAGACTGGGAAATGATCCTTACCAACACTACATACAATGGAGGGTTAATATCCAGAATGTATAAAGCACCAAAGAAGGTAAAAAGCAACAAATGAAGTAATCCAATTAAAAAATGGAGTACAGATCTAAAGAGAGAATTCTCAGTAGAGGAATATAGAATAGAGAGAAACACTTAAATACTCAATATCCTTAGCCATCAGGGAGAAGCAAATCAAAATGAACCTGAGATTTCACCTTATCTCAGGTGAATGGCTGAGATAAAAATAATTAATTAATTAATTAATTAATTAATTAATTAATTAATTAATTAAAAAACTCAAGTTAAAATACATACAGGAGAGGTTGTGGAGAAAGGGAAACCCTCCTCCATTGCTGGTGGGAATGTAAACTTGTACAACTACTTTGGAAATCGATCTGCTGCTTTTTCAGACAATTAGGAATAGCACTTCCTCAGGATCCAGCTATACTACTCTTAGGCATATATCCAAATTATGCTCAAGTACACAACAAGAACAACTACTCAACCATGTTTATAGCAGTTTTATTCGCTATAGCCAGAACCTGGAAACAACCTAGATGTCCCTCAACAGAGGATTGGATACAGAAATTGTAGTACATTTACACAATGGTATACTACTCAGCAATTAAAAACAAGGAAATCATGAAATTTGCAAATGGTGAGATCCAGAAAAGATCATTCTGAGTGAGGTATCCCAAAAGCAGAAACACACACACAGTGTATTCTCTCTTGTTAGTGGATACTAGACCTGTAAGATAGGACAAACATTAAAAAATTTGTACACCTAAAGAAGTTAAACTAGAAGGAAGCCCCTCGGTAAGATGATCAATCCTCACTTAGAATGACAAATTGGATGGATATTGGAAGAAGGAGAAAATAATAAACAGGACAGGAGCCTTCAACAAAGGTCCTCTGAAAAAGACTCTAGTAGTATGAAATCAGATGCTGAAACTCATAATCAAACCTTGGGCAAACTGCAGGGAATTATATGAAAGAAGGGGAGTTAGACATGGAGGGGACAGGAGCTCCACACGGAGAGCAATATAACCAAAATATCTGGGCACCGAGGTATTTTCTAAGACTGATACTCCAAACAAGGTCCATTCATGGATATAACCCAGAACCCCTGCTCAGATGTAGTCCATGGCAGCTCAGTATCCAATTGGGTGTCCTAGCAAGGGGAACAGGGACTATCTCTAACATGAACTCAGTAGCTGGTTCTTCCACCCTTCCTCCTGATGGATGAGCAGCCTTGCCAGGCCACAGAGGAGGTCATTCCAACTAGTCCAGATGACACCCGATAATCTAGGATCAGGTGGACATATTTATCACCCTGCACAAAACTGAAGTCCAAGTGGATCAAAGACCTCAACATAAAACCAGACACATTAAATCGGCTAGAAAAAAAAATCCTTTATCTGACAGAGGACTCACATCCAGTATATATAAAGAACTAAAGAAGCTGAAAAGCAGCAAACCAAGTAATCCACTTAAAAAATGGGGAACAGAGCTAAACAGAGAATTCTCTGTAGAGGAATATCGAATGGCAGAGAAGCACTTAAAGAAATGCTCAACCTCATTAGCCATTAAGGAAATGAAAATCAAAACAACCCTGAGATTTCACCTTACCCCCATGAGAATGGCCAATATCAAAAACTCAAGTGACAACACATGCTGGATAGGTTGTGGAGAAAGGGGAACCCTCCTCCACTGCTGGTGGGAATGTAAACTTGTACAACGACTCTGGAAATCCATCTGGTGCTCTCCCAGGCAACTAGGAATAGCGCTTCCCCAAGATCCAGGCATACCACTCCTAGGCATATATCCAAAAGAGGCTCAAGTACACAAAAAGGACATTTGCTCAACCATGTTTTTAGCAGCTTTATTTGTAATAGCCAGAATTTGGAAACAACCCAGATGCCCCTCAACTGAAGAATGGATGCAGAAATTGTGGTACATCTATACAATAGAATATTACTTAGCAATGAAAAATAAGGAAATCATGAAATTTGCAGGTAAATGGTGGGACCTGAAAAGGATCATCCTGAGTGAGTTGTCCCAGAAGCAAAAAGACACACACGGTATATACTCACTCATATAAACATACAACATAGGATAAACCTGCTAAAATCTGTACTTCTAAACAAACTAAGCAAAAGAGAGGACCCTAACTAAAATGCTCAATCCACATCCTGAAAGGCAAACAGGATGGACATAAGAAGAAGAAGAAGAAGAAGAAGAAGAAGAAGAAGAAGAAGAAGAAGAAGAAGAAGAAGAAGAAGAAGAAGAAGAAGAAGAAAACAGGAAACAACCTAGGAACATGCCACAGAGGGCCTCTGAAATCCTCTGCCCTGCAGACTATCTAAGCAGATGCTGAGCCTGATGGCCAACTGTTGAATGGAATTTTATGTAAGAAGTGAGAAATAGCAAGAGCTGGAGAGGACAGGGTCTCCACAAGGAGAGCAACAGAACAAGAAAATTTGAACACAGGGAACTTCACAGAGACTCACACTCCAACCAAGTATTATTCATGGATATAACCTAGAACCCCTGCACAGATGTAGCCCCTGGCAGTTCAGTGTCCAAGTGGGTTACACAGTAATGGGAAGAGGGACTGCCTCTGACATAATCTGATTGGCCTGCTCTTTGATCACCTCCCCCTGAGGGGGGAGCAGCCTTACCAAGCCACAGTAGAGGACAATGCAGCCACATTTGATGAAAACTGATAGACTAAGACCAGAAAGGAGAGGAGAACCTCCCCTATCAGTGGACTTGGGGAGTGGCATGCATGCAGAAAGGGGAGGTAGGTTGAGATCGGGAGGGGAGGAGGGAAGGACTTATGGGGGGATACAAAATTAATAAAGTGTAATTAATAAAAAATTTTAAAAATGTGTTTTATAAAAAACGTAACAGAAATAGGAAAGAGGAGTAGAAGTTTGGAAATAATCAAACTTAGAGCTAAAATAAATGCATTAGAAAAAAACAAAAAGAATCAAAGAATCAATGAGACCAAGCACATGTCCTTGAGAAAATCAAAAAGAGAGACAAACCCTTAGCCAACCTAACTAAAAGACACAGAGGAATTATCTGAATCAGCAAAATCAGAAATGAAAGGGAGACATAAGGACATTCACTGAGGAAATACAAACATTCATTAAGTCTTAATACAAAAGCCTTTACCCCACAAAACTGATAATTTAAATGGAATGTAAAATTTTCTTTTTTTATAGTATATGAAAAATTTTATTTTCAGTAAATTCATACATGCATACATACATACATTCATACAAAGTCTGGTTTTATGATTCTTTCTTGTCCTATTTTATTTTTTTTTAATTTTATTTTTCTCATTAGTTACATTTTGTTAATTCTGTATCCCAGCTGTATCCCTCATTCCCTCCTCAGTCTCACCCTCCCTCCCTCATCTCCTCCCTGCCCCTTTCCAAGTCCACTGATAGGGGAGGACCTCCTCCCCTTTCATATGACTACGTTTTGTCAGGTATTTTCAGGACTGGCTGCAAAGTCCTCCTCTGTGGACTAACAGTACTGCTCCTCCCTTGGGAGGTGGGGAGGTCAAAGAGCCAGTCATTGAGTTCCTGTTAGAAATAGTCCTTGTTCCCCTTACTATGAGAAACCATTTGATTACTGAGCTATCACGGGTCACATCTGAGCATAGGTTCTAGGTTTTATCCTCTCATGGTCTTTGGTTGAATGTCAGTCTCAGAAAAGACCCTGTGCCCAGATAAATTTGGTCCTTGTGGAGCTCCTATCCTTTCCACATCAAACTCCCCTTCTTTCATATGATTCCCTGCACTCTGCCGAGGGTTTTTTTATGACTCTTAGTATCTACTTTGGAACACTGCTAGGTAGAGTCTTTCAGATGCTTTCTGCGGTAAACTCCTGTCATACGTTCAATGCATATACCATTTGTCTTTCTAAATGAGGATTGATCATCATACTCTGTGTCTGCTTTCTTGATTATCTTCTTTAGGTATATAGATTTCATTATGTTTATCATATCTTTTAGGTCTATATAAGCGAGTATATTCCATGTTTGTCTTTCTCCTTCTGGGATACTTCACTCAGAATGATCTCTTCTAGATCCCACCATTTGTCTGCAAATTTCATGATTTCCTCTTTTTTGATTGCTCAGTAGTATTCCATTGTGTAAAATACCACAATTTCTGTACCCATTCCTCCATTGATGGACATCTAGGTTGTTTCCAGGTTCTGGCTATTACAAATAAAGCTGCTACAAACAAGGTTGAGCAAATGTCCTTATTGTGTACTTGAGCAAATGATTCTCAGCTTCATATGGAGAAACAAAAAACCCCAAATCTCCAAAACAACCCTGTACAACAACAGATCATCTGGAGGTATCTCCATCCCTGACCTCAAGCTGTACTACAGAGCAATAGTAATAAAAACTGCATGGTATTGGCATAGAAATAGAAAGGAGGATCAATGGAACCGCATAGAAGACCCAGAAATAAACCCATGTACCTATGAATACTCGATTTTTGACAAAGCAGCCAAAAACATGTAATGGACAAAAGATAGCATCTTCAACAGATGGTGCTGGTCTAATTGGATGTCTACATGCAGAAAAATGAAAATAGATCCACATTTATCACCCTGCGCAAAACTAAAGTCTAAGTGGATCAAAGACCTCAACATAAAACCAGATATGCTAAATCTGTTAGAAGAAAAAGTGGGGAACAGCCTAGAACTCATTGGCACAGGAGACAACTTCCTGAACAGAACTCCAACAGCACAGGCTTTAAGAGCAACAATCAATAAATGGGACCTCATGAAACTGAAAAGCTTCTGTAAAGCAAAGGACACTGTCATCAAAACAAAACGACTGCCTACAGATTGGGAAAGAATCTTCACCAACCCTTTATCTGACAGAGGGCTAATATCCAGTATGTATAAAGAACTAAAGAAGCTGAAACGCAACAAACCAAGTAATCCAATTAAAAAAATGGGGAACAGAGCTAAACAGAGAATTCTCTGTAGAGGAATATAGAATGGCAGAGAAACACTTAAAGAAATGCTCAATGTCATTAGCCATCAGGGAAATGCAAATCAAAACGACCCTGAGATTTCACCTTACACCCATCAGAATGGCCAAGATGAAAAACTCAAGTGACAACACATGCTGGAGAGATTGTGGAGAAAGGGGAACCCTCCTCCATTGCTGGTGGGAATATAAACTGGTACAACCACTTTGGAAGTCAATCTGGCGCTTTCTCAGACAACTAGGAATAGTGCTTTCTCAAGACCCAGCTATACCACTCCTAGGCATATACCCAAAATTTGCTCAAGTAAAATTTTCTTGATTGATTTCATTTACCATAATTAAATCAAGATTACATAAAAAGGTTAAATTTTCCTATATCCCCAAATGAAACTGAAGCAGACATCAAAATCTCCCTTCCAAAAAGGCTCATGGCCAGATGGTTTCAGTTCAGAATTCTACCAGACCTTCAAAGAAGAGCTAACTCGAATTCTCTTCAAACTATTCCACAAAATAGAAACACAAGGAGCATTAAAAACTCATTTTATGATCCCACAGTCACTTTGATAGCTAAACCACACAAAGACCCAACAAAAAAGCAAACTTCAGACCTATTTCTCTGAGAACATTGATGCAAAAATGCTCAATAAAATACTTGCAAACTGAATCCAAGAACAAGTTAAAGATACCATCCACCGTGACCAACTAGGCTTCATCACAGGCATGCAATGGGGATTCTATCAATATCATCCGCCATATAAATAAACTGAAGGAGAAAACCCACATGATCAACTCCTTTGATACCTAATGAGTATTTAACAAAATCCAACACCCATTCATGTTTAAAGCCTTCCAGAGATAAGTACTACAATGCATATACCTAAACATAGTAAAGGCAATATATAGCAAGCCTATAGCCAACATCAAACAAAATGGAGGGAAACATAAATCAATCCCACTGAAATCAGGGACAAGGAAAGGCTGCCCACTCTCTCAGTATCTCTTCAACTTAGTATTTGAAATCCTAGCTAGAACAGTAAGACAAGTAAAGGAGATCAAGGGGATACAACTCAGAAAGGAAGAAGTCAAAGTACCACAATTTGCAGATGATTTAATAGTATGCATGAGAGACCCCCAAAATGCAACCAGAGAACTTTTTCAGCTGATAAGCACCTTCAGCAAAGTGTCTGAACACAAAAGTAACTCAAAACAATCAGTAGCCTTCCTGTATATGAAAGAGAAAAGGGCGGAGAAAGAAATTGGGAAACTACACCCTTCACAATATCCAAAAATATTATAAACTACCTTGGTGTGACTCTAACCAAGCAAGTGAAAGACTTCTTTGAAAAAAAAAATCAAGTCTTTTAAGAAGATATCAGAGAATGGAAAGACCTCCTATACTCTTGAATCGGTAGGATTAACATAGTGAAAATGGCCATCTTGCCAAAAGCAATCTACATATTCAATGTTATTCTCAGCAAAATACCAACACAATTCTTTGCAGACCTTGAAAGAACAATTCTCAAGTTCACACGGAAAAACATGAAAACCCAGAATTGCTAAAATAATCCTGTGGAACAACAAATCATCTGGAGGTATCTCAATCCCTGATCTCAATTGAGCTGTACTAAAGAAAAATAGTAATAAAAACTACACGGTATTGGCATAGAATAAGAATGGTGGGTCAATGGAATTGAATAGAAGATCCAGAAATAAACAAACACAGCTACAGAATCTTGATTTTTTTACAATAAGCTAAAAAAAGGACAATGGAAAAGATAACATCATCAACAAATGGTGCTGGTCTATCTGGATATTTACGTGTAGGAAAATGCAAATAGATCTACATTGATCACCCTGCACAAAACTTAATTCTAAGTGCATGAAAGACCTCAACATAAAACCAGACACAGTAAATTGGTTAGAAGAAAAACTGGGTAAGACCCTTGAACTCATTGGCAGAGGAGACAACTGCCTGAACAGAACACCAACAGCAGAGGCTCTAAGATCAACAATCAATAAATGGAACTTCATGAAACTGAAAAGCTTCTGTAAATCAAAGGACCCTGTCATCAGAATATAATGGCAATTTAGAGACTGGGAAAGGATCTTCACCAAACCTACATCTGACAGAGAGTTAATATTCAGAACCTATAAAGAACACAAACAGTTAAAAAGGAACAAATCAAGTAATCCAATTAAAAATTGGGTACAGAGTTAAACAAACAATTCCCTATAGAGGATATTAGCCATATAATAGAGAATAAACATACTAAAATCTATAGTCCTAAAGAAGCTAAACAACAGGGACAACCATAGGGAAGGGGAAGAGGCTTAATCTTCATTCAGAAGGGCAAATAAGATAGATATTGGAAGCAGAAGACAGGGAACAGGACAGGAGCCTATCATAGAGGTCTGTTGAAAGGCTCTAACCATCTCGGTACCCAAGGAGATGCTGAGATTCATAGACAAACCTTGGGTAGAGTGCCAGGAATCTTATGGAAGAAGAGGGAGATAGAAAGACTTGGAGGGAACAGGAGCTCTACAATGATACCAACAGAGACCCTGGGCCTAGAGGGGCCTGTAGAGATGGATACTCCAATCAAGGGCCATGGTTGGAGAGGACCTAGAACTCCTGCTCAGATGAAGCCCATAGGCTGCTCAGTTTCCAAGTCTGTTCCTAGTAATGGGATCAGGGGATGTCTCTGACATTAACTCTTTGGCTTGCTCTTTCATCACTTTTCCCTGGGGGTTGTAGCCTTGCCAGGCCACAGTGGAAAATGATGCAGGTAGCCCTGATGAGACCAGATAGGCTAGGGTCAGATAGACAGGGAGGAAGTCCTCCCCTATCAGTGGACTAAGGGAGGGGCATAGGGGGAGAAGAGAGATGGTGGGTCTGAGAGGAGATGAGAGGGGCTACACCCAGGATAAAAAGTGAATAAATTGTAATAAATGATAATAAATTGTAAAATGTATTCATATATTTATCCCTTAGTCAAATACATTACAACTTTAAGCCATAGCATGATTAAAGGAGAATTTCTGGTACTGCTCTCAAAAGTACAACACTAACAGGTGTTCTATTTCCCATGATGGAATAAATACATAACATTTCTCTAAAGATCTGGGAAAGGCAAATATCCCTTTAAAAGAAGCTACGCATAAAGTAGAGGCAGGCTACAAATGTCTATCAATATTTGACTACAAGGTGGAAAAATTAACCAGGTGACTAACTGAAACTGCTCATTCCATACACCCGACTTCTGTCTTTTCTCTTTCTTCCTCAGTCACACTATACTCTAAAACGCTCCTGTAGTTCCTGCTTAGACACAGTCTAAGTCCCAGAGGCCCTGAGCACTGACTGCCATCAATGAGCTCTTGAGCAACTTTCATCCAGAATCTCCAAGGATATCAGGAGCACAAACATGGATCAGCATCTTTTTTGTAATTTATTTATTTTTATTAATTACAGATTATTCACTTTGTATCCCCCCCATAAGGACCTCCCTCCTCCCCTCCCCATCCCATTCTCCCTCTCCCTTCTTCACACATGCCCCTCCCCAAGTCCACTGATAGGGGAGGTCCTCCTATCCTTCCTTCTAATCTTAGTCTATCAGATCACATCATGAATGGCTGCATTGTCATCTACTGTGGCCTGGTAAGGCTGCTCTCCCCTCAGGGGGTGGTGATCAAAGAACAGGCCAATCAGAATATGTCAGAGGCAGTCCCTGTTCCCATTACTATGTAACCCAGTTGGACACTAACATGCCATGGACTACATCTGTGCAGGGGTTCTAGGTTATCTTCATACCTGGTAATTGGTTGGAGTATGACTCTTTGAGAAGACCACTGTGTTCAAATTTTCTGGATCTGTTGCTCTTCTTCTGGGTTTCCTGTCCTCTCCAGATCTTACTATTTCCCACTTCTTACATAAGAATCCCTGCACGTTGCCCAACAGTTGGCCATAAGTATCAGCCTCTGCTTTGATAGTCTGCAGGGTAGAGCCTTTCAGAGGCCCTCTGTGGCAGGTTCCTAGGCTGTTTCCTGTTTTCTTCTTCTTCTGATGTCCATCCTCTTTGCCTGTTGGGATGGGGATTGAGCATTTTAGTCAGGGTCCTCTCTCTTGATTAGTTTCTCTAGATGTACAGATTTTAGTAGGTTTATCCAATATTACATGTGTATATAAGTGAGTATATACCATGTGTTTCCTTCTGCTTCTGGGACAGCTCACTCAGATGATCCTTTTCAGGTCCCTCCACTTACCTGCAAATTTCATGATTTCCTTATTTTTCATTCCAGAGTAATACTCCCTTGTGTAGATGTACCACAATTTCTGCATCCCTTCTTCAGTTGAGGGGCATCTGGGCTGTTTCCAGCTTCTGGCTATTACGAATAAAAATGCTACAAACATGGTTGGGCAAATGTCCTTACTGTGTACTTAAGCTCCTTTTGGATATATGCCTAGGAGTGGTATGGCTGGATCTTGAGGAAGCACTATTCCTAGTTGTCTGAGAAAGTGCCAGATTGATTTCCAGAGGGGTTGTACAAGTTTACATTCTCACCAGCAGTGGAGGAGGGTTCCCCTTTCTCCACAACCTCTCCAACATGTCCTGTCACTTGAGTTTTTGATCTTGGCCATTCTGATGGGTGTAAGGTGAAATCTCAGGGTTGTTTTGATTTGCATTTCTCTAATGGCTAATGACATTGAACACTTCTTTAAGTGTTTCTCTGCCATTCGATATTCCTCTACAGAGAGTTCTGTTTAGCTCTGTTCCCCATTTTTAAATTGGATTACTTGGCTTGCTGCTTTTCACCCTCTTTAGTTCTTTATATATACTGGATATTAGCCCTCTGTCAGATAAAGTGTTGATGGAGATTCTTTCCCAATCTGTAGGTAGTCGTTTTGTTTTGATGATGGTGTCCTCTGCTTTACAGAAGCTTTTCAGTTTCATGAGGTCTCATTTATTGATTGTTGCTCTTAGAGCCTGTGCTGTTGGTGTTCTGTTCAGGAAGTTGTCTCCTGTACCAATGAGTTCAACGGTATATTCCCCACTTTTTTTTTCTAACAAATTTAATGTGTCTGGTTTTATGTTGAGGTCTTTAATCCACTTGGACTTCAGTTTTGTGCATGGTGATAAGTGTGGATCTTTTTTTCATTTTTCTACATGTAGACATCCAGTTAGATCAGCACCATTTGTTGAAGATGCTATATTTTCTCCAATGTATGGTTTTGGCATGTTTGTCAAAAATCAGGTGTCCATAAGTGTGTGGGTTTATTTCTGGGTCCTCTGTTAGGTTCCATTCACCCACTATTCTGTTTCTTTGCCAGTACCATGCAGTTTTTATTACTGTTGCTCTATAGTACAGCTCAAGATCAGAGATGGAGATATCTCCAGAAAATCTTTTATTGTAGAGGATTGTTTTAGCAATTCTGGGTTTCTTGTTACTCCATATGAAAATGTCCAGGTCTGTAAAGAATTGTGTTGGTAATTTGATGGGAATTGCATTGAATCTGTAGATTGCTTTTGGGAAAATGGCCATTTTTACTATGTTAATCCTGCCAAACCATGAGCATGGGAGATCTTTCCATCTTCTGATATCTTCAAATACTTTCTTCAGAGACTTGAAATTTTTTTCATACAAGTCTTTGACATGCTTGGTTAGGGTTACACAAAGGTACTTTATGTCCTTTGTGGCTATTGTGAAGGGTGTTGTTTCCCTAATTTCTTTCTCAGCCCTTTTGTCTTTGGTATACATGAGGGCTACTGATTTTTTGGATTTAATTTTGTATCTGGCCACTTTGCTGAAGGTGTTTATCAGCTGTAGGAGTTCCCTGGTAGAGTTTTTGGGGTCACTCATGTATACTATCATATCATCTGCAAATAGTGATAATTTGACTTCTGCCTTTCCCATCTGTATCCCCTTGATCTCCTTCAACTCTCTTATTGCTCTAGCAAGGACTTCCAGAACTATGTTAAAGAGATATGGAGAGAGTGGGCAGCTTTGTCTTGTCCCTGATTTTAGTGGGATTGCTTTAAGTTTCTCTCCGTTCAGTTTGATGTTGGCTATAGGCTTCCTGTATATAGCCTTTACTATTTTTAGATATGTGCCTTGTATCCCTGATCTCTCCAGTACTTTAAACATGAATGGATGTTGGATTTTGTCAAATTCTTTTTCATCATCTAGGGAGATTATTATCTTCTTGTATCTGTTGAGGCTCGCTTTGTGACTAACTATGTGGTCTATTTTCAAGAAGGATCCATGAGGTACTTAGAAGAAGGTAAATTGTTTTGTGTTTGGGTGTAAGGTTCTGAAAAGGTCTGTAAGGTCCCTTTGAGTCATGATTTCTGTTATAGATATTGTTTCTTTGTTTAATTTCTGTTTTGTTGACCTGTCCTTTGTTGAGAGGAGGTGTTTAAGTCTCCCACTATTAACGTGTGGGAATCTATATGTGGTTTAAGTTTTATCAATGTTTCCTTTACAAATGTGGGTGCCCTTATATTTGAGGCATAGATGTTCAGGATTGTGATGTCTTCTTGGTGGAATTTCCCTTGATGAATATGAAGAGTCCTTCCCTATCTCTTTTTCCATTAATTTTGGTTGTAAGTCTATTTTATCAGATATTAAAATGGCTACTCCTGCTTGCTTCTTGGCTCCCTTTGCTTGGAAAGCCTTCTTCCAACCTTTTACCCTCACGTAATGTCTATCTTTGTGACTTAGGTGTGTTTCTTGTATGCAACAGATTGTTGGGTTTTGTTTAAGCATCCATTCTGTTAGTCTGTGTCTTTTTATTGGAGAGTTGAGTCCATTGATGTTGAGACAGATTAATGACCAGTGCTTTTTAGATCCTTTGGTTTTGATGTTGGTTGAGGTCATAAGGTTGTGTGCTTGGTTGCTTTTTGTTTTACTGTAGTGAGGTTAATTATTTCCTATGTTTTCTTGAAAGTAGCTAGTTTTCTTGGGTTGTATTTTCCCTTCTAGTGTCTTCTGTAACGCTGGATTTGTGTGTAGGTATTGTTGAAATTTGTTTTTGTCATTGAATATCTTGTTTTCTCCGTCTATGAGGACTGAGAGTTTTGCGGGGCAGAGTAGCCTGGGTTGACATCTGTGTTCTCTTAGGGTCTGCATGATATCCATCCAGGCCCTTCTGGCTTTCATAGTCTCTTTTGAAAAGTTAGGTGTGATTCTAATGGGTTTGCCGTTATATGTTACTTGGCCTTTTTCCCTTGCAGCTTTTAGTATTTTTTCTTTGTTCTGTATACTTACTCTTTTGATTATTATGTAGCTGGAGGATTTTTTTTTTCTGGTCTAATTCATTGGGTGTTCTGTAGGCTTCTTGTATTCTTATTGGCCTCTCCTTTAAGTTGGGGAAATTTTCTTCAGTGATTTTGTTGAAAATATTTTCTGGAGCTTGGAGCAGGGAATCTTCTTTTTCATCTATTCCTATTATTCTTATGTTTTGTCTTTTTATGTTGTCTTGAATTTCTTGGACGGTCTGTGTCAGGAATTTTTTAGATTTAACATTTTCTTTGACAGATACATCTTTTTATTCCACTGTATCTTCCACACCTGAGATTCTTTTTTCAATCTCTTGTAGTCTATTTTTTAGGCTAACCTCTGTAGTTCCTGTTTTCATCCCTAAGTTCTTTCTCTCCACAATTTCCTCCATTTGTGTTTTCTTTAATTTTTCCAATTCAATCTTCAGATCTTGAGCCATTTTGTTGAGTTCCTTCACCTGACTATTTTCCTGTTTTTCCATCAATTCTTTCAGCAGTTTGTTTGAACAATCCTCTGTTTCTTTTATTTCATTCAGTGATTTAAGCATTTCCTCTCTAAAGGCCACAAACTGTTTGGCTGCAACTTCCTCTATTTCTTTATGGATGGCCATAAACTGTTTGAGTTTATCTTCCTCTAGGTCTTTAGGTATTTTGTTTGTTTGTTTGTTTCCTCTGTCATCCTCTTCATGAGTATAGTTGATAGGTCATCTTCTTGGATTTCAGTTATGCTCGGGTGTCCAGGGCTACTTGCCCCTGGATAACTGGGTTCTGGAGATGCCATATTGCTCTGTGTTTTGTTGGTTGAGCTTTTACATTGGCCTCTACCCATTGCGCTGTCTTAGGTGTTTGGTGTTAGTTTCTGGTGGTTCCTGGGGATCTTGTGGTGGAGAGAATCCCCTTGGCAGGAAGATGGTTTTTCCTGAAGGAAGCCTTCTCAGCTCTTTAGGTTTAGTAACTCGATGGCTCGTGTTTTTCAGGAGTTGCTGCTGCTCACCTCAGGGATAGAGACCTGAGTGGTAACTGTGCTCCTTGTTAGTCGAGAGGGTTCTCCTGTCACCCGGGGAAGTCCTGAAAACAGCTGCCCTGCTTCTGGGTTTCTTGCTGTAGATTTAGTGATCTGCTGCTGTAACCTGAGTGTCTCATGGTTTGTTCAGTTTTGTTAGGGATAACTGGTTTCCCCTTGCAGTAGTATCAGGGGGTTGATCTCAGGGATTCCGGGCTTTTGTAGGTCTGAGGTTGGGGCTCTATGTTCCAGTACCCAAGCGGTAATCTGCGGTGGATGGGTACTGTTCTTCTGGTAAGAGCAGGCTATCTAGTGTACAGCAGGTCCCTGGGTTGGGCCAGTCTGCGGGACCTTTTCCAGGTATATACTGGGTGGCCTAAATCTGTCCCTTTTGCTTTGTTTCCTGTGAGGATTTCTCTTTGCAGTGACTCTCAGTCTCTGTTGCCCTGGGGACACACATCTGGAGAGCTGGGTGTGCAGCAACTGTCTGTGCCTGTGGCTGGAGTCCAGTTAAGTGATGGTGGCTCATACCTGCTGGTCTGGGAGACTTTTTCCAGGGAAAGACTGGGTGATCCAAGTCAGTATTGTTTCCTTCCTTCCCTGTGGAGTTCTCTTGCGACAGGGACTCCCAGTCTCTGGTGTTTTTTGTGCCCACTGATCAGCCTGGGAAGGTGATCAGGACAAGCAGGTGTGTGGCTCTGATATGGGGACCTAGTGCCTGCGCGACCCAGGATCACTTCTGGGTTCTGGCTGTGGGACCTGAGCATGGACCTGGTTGATTCCCACTCTGTGGGGGTTTCCTCTCACCTGGGAAACATGATCGCTTTTTTTTTTTAGGCCCCAGATTTCAGCCTCTTGGTCGCTGTAAGGGAAATGTTGTCCTGCTCCTCAGATGCAGTGTTCTCCTGGCGCCGCCATCTTGTTGTCTCCATGGATCAGCATCTTATTCTTAAACAATATCTTTAACGGTCAAACGCATTCTGACATCTGACAGAACATCGACATCTTATATAAAAAAAATGGTGTGAGGCGGGGCAAGATGGCAGCACCGGGAGGACTCTCATTCTGAGGAGCAGCACAGCAGGATTGGCACAGTGACCAGCAATCAGAACTCGCGGCCATAAAACACAAGTTGGTTGTGTTTCTCAGGTGAGAGGATACCCCACGATGGGGAATTCAATCAGCTTTAACTCACCCGGCTAAACCGCGGAAGAGATCCCGGTTCCGCCAAGCTATTGGTCATCAGCCCGGGGCTACACACCAGCGCGATCTGGTCATGGTCCCAGACTGAACTGTGGGCCCACAACACCATAGACTGGATTTCCCAGTCGAGAGATAACCCCACGGAGCAGGAAACAATTGGGAACGACCCCAGGTTACCCAGACATCCCCTGGAAAAGACTCGGGTTCTGCTGGTACCCCAAGAGCCAGCTCGGACCCAGAGCTGGGAACCCAGGTTCCTGCACGGAGCCCAGTCTGCGCACGTGATTCGCTGCCTCAGATAGAACTGTGGGCACCAGGGCACCAGGGCACCAGACTGCGTGTCTCTGGCAGGAGAAAACCGCCAGCGGAGGGGGTCAGCAGCTCTAATGCTTAGGACACCCAGCACCAAAACACTTCCTGGACTCACGCAGACTCTAGTGCAGGCAGGAGCTCTGTGCTCTGCCGCCATTGTTGATTTCCCCTGGGGCACTGGGACACACAGCTGCATCCTCAGACCTGCAGGAGCTAAAGAGCCATTACAGCAGCCCTCAGATACTGTGCCAGGGATCGGCCAGTTGTCCCTAGCTAGACTGCCAAAACTGTGGGAATCCCTGATCCTTCAGGGGGCTGCACCCACAGCGTCTGGACCAGAGCAGTGACTGCATTCACCATCCCAGACGGAGACACACAGCTTCTGGTCCAGAGTGAGGCACCCAGCCTCCAGACCAGAGCAGTGCCCCCAGGTGCCAACTCAACCTAGGTGCACATTCTCCAGGTCCAGAGCAGAGCAATCAGCCTTTGGCCTAGAGACTTGCTGAGTGCACCTCCCACTTTCCTGGACAGAACTGTGCGCCCCAGAATAACAGACTGAGTTTCCCTGTTGGGAGAAAACCCCACAGCTAGGGAAGCAGCAGTTTCTTCAAGAGGACTGTACATGGAAATTTAGTGAGCAGCAGCACACTAAATTTATAACAAGAAACCCAGCAGTGGGGCAGCTGTCTTGAGAAATTCTATGGGTAAGAGGAGATCCCCCCCTGCCTAACATAGACCACAGCTACTACTCAGGGCTATAAACCTGAGGTGAGCAGTGGCAACTCTGGAGAAACACTGACCATACAGTGACCATAACCAAAAAAAAGAGAAGGACTCCTTCAGGAAAAACCATCTTCCGGCCAAGGGGATACTCCCTACCTCAGGACTCCAGGAAGCACAGAAACTAACAGCCAACACCTAAATCAGCCCAATGGGTAGAGGTCAGCGTAAAGGCTCAACCAACAAAAGACAGAGCAATATGGCATCCCCAGAACCCAGCCATCCAGGGGTGAACAGCCCTGAACAATGCAGCATAATAGAAAATCAAGAAGATGACCTTACATCTATGTTGATGAAGAGAATAATAGAGGAAACAGATAAAATACGTAAAGAATTAGAGGAAGATAAAACCGAACAGATCATGGATATCCGTAAAGAAATGGAGGAAGATAAAGACAAGCAGATTAGGGCCATCCGTGAAGAAAAACAGGAAGATGCAGCCAAACAGCTTGTGGCCTTCAGAGAAGAAATAATTAAATCACTGAAAGAAATCAAAGAGACAGAGTTGAAGGAACTAAAAGAAAAAGAGGAAAATACAATCAGACAGGTGAAGGAAGTAAACAAAACAACTCAAGACCTGAAGATAGAACTAGAAAAATTAAAGAAAACACAAATGGAGGAAATAATGGATAGGAAGAATTTAGGGAAGAAAACAGGAACTACAGAGGTAAGCATAACTAACAGAATACAAGAAATGGAAGAAAGAATCTCAGGTGTAGAAGATACAATGGAAGAAATCGATGTATCTGTCAAAGAAAATGTTAAATCCAAAAAATTCCTGACACAGACCGTCCAAGAAATCCAAGACAATATGAAAAGACAAAACCTAAGAATAATAGGAATAGAGGAAAAAGAAGACTCCCTTCTCCAAGGCCCAGAAAATATTTTCAACAAAATTATTGAAGAAAATTTCCCCAAGTTAAAGGAGAAGCCAATAAGGATACATGAGGCCTACAGAACACCCAACAAATTTGACCAGAAAAGAAAATCCTCCCGCCACATAATAATCAAAACAGTAAGTATACAGAACAAAGAAAAAATACTAAAAGCTGCAAGGGAAAAAGGCCAAGTAACATATAACCGCAAACCCATCAGAATCACACCTGACTTTTCAACAGAAACTATGAAAGCCAGAAGGGCCTGGACAGATATCATGCAGACCCTAAGAGAACACAGATGTCAACCCAGGCTACTATACCCTGCAAAACTCTCAGTCCTCATAGACGGAGAAAACACGATATTCAATGACAAAAACAAATTTCAACAATACCTACACACAAATCCAGCATTACAGAAGATACTGGAAGGGAAAGTACAACCCAAGAAAATTAGCTTCTGTCAAGAAAACATAGGAAATAATTAACCTTACTACAGCAAAACAAAAAGCAACCAAGCACACAACCTTATGAACACAACCAACATCAAAATCAAAGGATCTAACAGCCACTGGTCATTAATTTCTGTCAACATCAATGGACTCAACTCTCCAGTAAAAAGACACAGATTAACAGAATGGATACGTAAACAAAGCCCAGCAATCTGTTGCATACAAGAAACACACCTAAGACACAAAGATAGACATTACCTGAGGGTAAAAGGTTGGAAGACGACTTTCCAAGCAAATAGACCCAATAAACAAGCAGGAGTAGCCATTCTAATATCTGATAAAATAGACTTTCAACCAAAGTTAATAAAAAGAGATGAGGAAGGACACTTCATACTCATCAAGGGAAAATTCCACCAGGAAGACATCACAATCATGAACAACATCTATGCCCCAAATACAAGAGCACCCACATTTGTAAAAGAAACATTGATAAAATTTAAACCACATATAGATCCCCACACATTAATAGTGGGAGACTTCAACACCCCACTCTCAACAAAGGACAGGTCAACAAAACAGAAATTAACAAAGAAACAATATCTCTGGCAGAGGTCATGAATCAAATGGACCTCACAGACATTTACAGAACCTTACACCCAAACACAAAACAATTTACCTTCTTCTCAGCACCTCATGGAACCTTCTCTAAAATAGACCATATAGTTGGTCACAAAGCAAGCCTCAACAGATACAAGAAGACTGAAATAATCCCTTGTATCCTGTCTGATCACCATGGAATAAAGCTGGACTTCAACAACAACAGAAATAGCAAAAAGCCTACACACACATGGAAACTGAACCACTTGTTACTAAATGACAGCTGGGTCAGGGAAGAAATAAAGAAAGAAATTAAAGCCTTTCTAGAACTCAATGAAAATGAAGACACAACATACCCAAACTTGTGGGACACAATGAAAAAAGTGCTAAGAGGAAAGTTCATAACACTAAGTGTCTTCAAGAAGAAATTCGAGACAGCTCATTCAAGCAACTTAATGGCCCACTTAAAAACCCTAGAAAAAGAAGAAGCATACACACCAAAAAGGAGTAGACGGCTGGAAATAATCAAACTCAGGGCTGAAATCAATCAATTAGAAACAAATAAAACAATTAAAAGAATCAATGAAACCAAGAGCTGGTTCTTTGAGAAAATCAACAAGATCGACAAACCCTTAGCCAGCTAACTAAAAGGCAGAGAGACACCACCCAAATCAACAAAATCAGAAATGAAAAGGGAGACATAACTACAGACACTGAGGAAATCCAAACAATTATTAGGTCATACTACAAAAGTCTATATGCCACAAAAGTTGAAAATCAAAATGAAATGAACAATTTTCTTGATCGATTTGACTCACCAAAGCTGAATCAGGACCAGGTAAATCAATTAAATAGTCCTATATCCCCCAAAGAAATAGAAGCAGTCATCAAAAGTCTCCCATCCAAAAAATGCCCAGGACCAGATGGCTTCAGCACAGAATTCTACCAGACCTTCAAAGAAGAGCTAACTCCAATTCTCTTCAAACTATTCCACAAAATAGAAACAGAAGGAACATTACCAAACTCATTCTATGAAGCCACAATCACCATGGTACCTAAACCTCACAAAGACTCAAGAAAGAAAGAGAATTTCAGGTCAATCTCCCTTATGAACATTGATGCAAAAATACTTAACAAAATACTTGTAAACCAGATCCAAGAACACATCAAAGATATTATCCACTATGACCAAGTAGGCTTCATCCCAGGTATGCAGGGGTGGTTCAATATATGGAAATCCATCACTGTGATCCACCATATTAACAAACTGAAAGAAAAAAACCACATGATAATCTCCCTAGATGCTGAAAAAGCATTTGACAAAATCCAACATCCATTCATGTTTAAAGTATTGGAGAGATCAGGGATACAAGGCACATATCTAAACATAGTAAAGGCGATATACAGCAAGCCTATAGCCAACATCAAAATGAACGGAGAGAAACTTAAAGCAATCCCACTGAAATCAGGGACAAGACAAGGCTGCCCATTCTCTCCATATCTCTTCAACATAGTGCTGGAAGTCCTTGCTAGAGCAATAAGACAGTTGAAGGAGATCAAGGGGATACAGATGGGAAAGGAAGAAGTCAAATTATCACTATTTGCAGATGATATGATAGTATATATGAGTGACCCCAAAAACTCTACCAGGGAACTCCTACAGCTGATAAACACCTTCAGCAAAGTGGCCGGATACAAAATTAACTCAAAAAAAATCAGTTGCACTCCTGTATACAAAAGACAAAAGGGCTGAGAAAGAAATTAGAGAAACAACACCCTTCACAATAGCCACAAATGACATAAAGTACCCTGGTGTAACCCTAACCAAGCAGGTCAAAGACTTGTATGAAAAAAATTCAAGTTTCTGAAGAAAGAATTAGAGGAAGATATGAGAAGATGGAAAGATCTCCCATGCTCATGGCTTGGCAGGATTAACATAGTAAAGATGGCCATCTTACCAAAAGCAATCTACAGATTTAATGCAATTCCCATCAAATTGCCAACACAATTCTTTACAGAACTGGAAAGAAAAATTCTCAACTTTGTATGGAATAACAAGAAACCAAGAATTGCTAAAACATTCCTCTACAATAAAAGATCTTCTGGAGGTATCTCCATCCCTGATCTCAAGCTATACTATAGAGCAACAGTTATAAAAACTGCATGGTACTGGCATAGAAACAGAATGGTGGATCAATGGAATTGAACAGAAGACCCAGAAATAAACCCACACACTTACGAACACCTGATTTTTGACAAAGATGCCAAAACCATACCCTGGAAAAAAGATAGCATCTTCAACAAATGGTGCTGGTCCAACTGAATGTCTACATGTAGAAAAATGAAAATAGATCCATACTTATCACCCTGCATAAAACTGAAGTCCAAGTGGATTAAAGACCTCAATATAAAACCAGACACATTGAATCGGCTAGAAAAAAAAGTGGGGAATACCCTAGAACTCATTGGTACAGGAGAAAACTTCCTGAACAGAACACCAACAGCACAGGCTCTAAGAGCAACAAACAATAAATGGGACCTCATGAAATTGAAAAGCTTCTGTAAAGCAAAGGACACCATCATCAAAACAAAGCGACTGCCTACAGATTGGGAAAGAATCATCACCAACCCTTTATCTGACAGAGGACTCATATCCAATATATATAAAGAACTAAACAAGCTGAAAAGCAACAAACCAAGTAATCCACTTAAAAAATGGGGAACAGAGCTAAAGAGAGAATTCTCTGCAGATGAATATCGAATGGCAGAGAAGCACTTAAAGAAATGCTCAACCTCATTAGCCATTAGGGAAATGCAAATCAAAACAACCCTGAGATTTCACCTTACACCCCATGAGAATGGCCAAGATGAAAAACTCAAGGGACAACACATGCTGGAGAGGTTGTGGAGAAAGGGGAACCCTTCTCCACTGCTGGTGGGAATGTAAACTGGTACAACCACTCTGGAAATCAATTTGGCACTTTCTCAGACAACTAGGAATAGCGCTTCCTCAAGATCCAGCCATACCACTCCTAGGCATATACCCAAAAGAGGCGCAAGTACACAAAAAGGACATTTGCTCAACCATGTTTGTAGCAGCTTTATTTGTAATAGCCAGAAGCTGGAAACAACCCAGATGCCCCTCAACTGAAGAATAAATGCAGAAACTGTGGTACATCTATACAATGGAGTATTACTCTGCAATGAAAAATAAGGAAATCATGAAATTTGCAGGTAAATGGTGGGACCTGGAAAGGATCATCCTGAGTGAGTTGTCCCAGAAGCAAAAAGACATGCATGGTATATACTCACTCATATAAACATACAGTATAAATTAACCCACTAATATCTGTACATCTAAACAAACTAAGCAAAAGAGAGGACCCTAACTAAAATGTTCAATCCCCATCCTGAAAGGCAAAGAGGATGGACATCAGAAGAAAACGAAAATAGGTAACAACCTTGAAACCTGCTACATAGGGCCTCTGAAAGCCAGAAGAAAACAGGAAACAACCTTGGAACCTGCCACAGAGGGCCTCTGAAAGCTTCTGCAGTATAGACTGTCAAAGCAGATGCTGAGCCTGATGGCCAACTGATGGGCAGAGTGAATGGAATTTTATGTAAGAAGTGGGAAATAGTAAGAGCTGGAGGGGACAAGAACTCCACAAGGAGAGCAACAGAACAAGATAATTTGAACACAGGGAACTTCCCAGAAAATCATACTCCAACCAAGTACTATTCGTGGATATGACCTGGAACCCCTGCACAGGTGTAGCCCATGGCAGTTCAGTGTCCAAGTGGTTTACATAGTAATGGGAAGAGGGACTGCCTCTGACATAATCTGATTGGCCTGCTCATTGATCACTTCCCCTTGAGGGGGGAGCAGCCTTACCAGATCACAGTAGAAGACAATGCAGCCACTTTTGATGACAACTGATAGACTAAGATCAGAAAGGAGAGGTGAACCTCACCTATCAGTGGACTTGGGGAGTGACATGCATGCAGAAAGGGGAGGGAGGGTGGGATCGGGAGGGGAGGAGGGAGGGGCTTATGGGGGGATACAAAATGAATAAAGTGTAATTAATAAAAAATTTAAAAAAATGATGTATTCTTATCTTTTCCTTTGTTTACAGAAATGTAAAGCAGACTATCCAAGCAGAAAAAGAAAATAGAAATAATGAAAAATGAAACATATATGAAGTCAGTTTATTTTTTTTGTGACGGAAGTTCTTATGGTACTTTAAATATACTATTATTTTTATTATTTAATTTTATTTTGGGTTTTCAAGACAGAGTCCCACTATATAACTCTAATTATCTTGAAACTAACTATTTAGACCAAGCTAGCTTCAAACTCAAAGAGATCTACCTACCTTTGCCTCCCAAGTAATAAGATTAAAAGCATGTGCCAGTATGCTCAGTTTGTATTAATTTTATCTTTGGCACAAATTATTATATTGGTAACTAATGTCTGCTTTTGCTGTTTTAGTTAGATAAATATATGATACATTAAAAAATTCTCTGCTAAAATAAAAAATCCTGAGTTTTAGTCCCAAATAATTTTTGATGGTATGTTCTGAGAGCAATCTTGAAAATAATTCTATTTTCACAAAATTCTGTTTGATTGTAAATTTGGATCAGTTATTATAATAATTATCAGGGCTTTATAAGTAATATGAGAATTTTTAACTGTAATATTTGTTAGTGCAAACATTTTTACATGATATCTTTGAGTGTACACACATAAGAAAGTTGCAGTCCATTATTGACACACTATATCATAACTCATAGACATTCAAGTGTTTTATATATTTCAATGTAAATATTTAAGAATAAAATCAAATAATTTGATATTATAGTGGGACAATTTCCCAAGAGATAAGAAAATACTGTTTGTATGTTTTTACTAGAAACTGAATATGTACAAGTTAATAGTTCATATTTTATATCATGTAGGTCATGTGTTGTGATATTTATTACTTTTCAAGTTGGTTTTGGTCATAAAATTACAACACTAAAAAGTCACTTGCCTAATGATTATAGACTACGTCTATGTTCTACTCAAGTTGCCCTAAAGGATGAAGTAATAATAACTTTAATCTATAGAGGTGAGTTCACTTGCTTTTCTAAAATTATGTCAGACCTCTAGTTTCAGCATGTGTTCTAAAAGCTAGCATTGACTTGTCAGATCAGAAATAAAACTGTAGTTGCTTGAACAATAAAAAATACTTTTGAATAGATAGTGTAAAGTAAATCTTAATTTATCAGACAAGTACCAAGAAAAAAAATTGTTAGCTATTATAGTCATGTGGTGTCCAGAGAGTTTTAGCATCAGAGACTGAATTTCTGACAAGAAGAATTTCAGGTCCATTTCTGATTAGCATCCCCCTTTTATATGAGATACAAGTTAACAAATAAGAGCATGAATAATTTCTCCAGATGAAAATATAGACTTTTCATGGCAAAGGTATAAAAGAGTTCTCAGAAACCTGAAGATATTATATAGTACGTAGTGTAGTATATTCATAAATACCAGGAAAGAGTTTCTGAAACCATGCAGACAGGTATTAAACAACAAAAACAAAAAACAATGCAACTGCTGAGGGAAGAATCCAAAAGTAAAAGAATAAAGTATATCCAGAAAAAAAGATAAGTTGATTATAATCGTAAGAAACATGTATTTAGAAAGGCATAGTGTGGACGGCTATCATCTTAGTAGTGGGAGACAAATATAGGAAGGTCACAAACTTGAAACTGGCCTGGTTTATAGGGTAAACACTATCCAAAAGTGATGAACTTATTACAGAAGGTATTAATGACATATTAATCATATGGTAGTTATTATAACTACTTTAAACATCTTAATTTTATTTTAAGAGTAGGCACAGGAAGTATTAAGATTCTTTTTATTTTCTATGTAAGAAGCTAACTTGACAGGCATTAAGAGGATTTCATAAAAGCACATAGACTAATAAATGATGGAGTCATGATTCTTGAGTTTTGAAATTAAGACTTTTCAACACAGCTTGTTAATAAAATGAGTTGTGTCTTACACTCTATGAAAGTTTGAAAAGAAACATCCAAACTCCTTAAAATTCACTAAACAGAAAAAATATTTTTCTTAATAGATTTTACTCTTTTCTGCTATTTTTCCAGAGGTACAGATAACATTACTGGTTAAATAAAGTTATATTTAATGGGCAACATTACAAATATACATAAACTACACAACTGAACCAATTATTGTACTCATGTAAAAAACAAAAACAAAACAAAAAATGAAAACAAAAGCAAAAATAAAAACCTCAGATATTTAGCTCTTAGTATCTACCATAGAGAACTATCTACTTTGACAGCCTCCTCAAATTATAAATATTCCACAAAGCTTAAAATCTAAGTTATCTGCAGTTTTCACACTAACATTTTGATGATGTCATGGATCATTCAATAAAAACATATTTAACAGCATCCTGAAAAGCAATGGCATATTTACATCTTTAAATATAGTTTCAGAGGGAGAATTTACATGGTAAAATGCAGATTTTTTTAAGTCATACATTGAGAACACAGTATGATAAAACACCCTTGTAATCCTACCTCTTAGGAGGATGAGTCAAGTAGGTGATTAAGTCAAGTTTACCCTGAGTCACAATAAGGTTCAGCTAAGAAGATTTCATTAAAATATATTTTTTAGTTTTTTAACCTGAATTTATTTTTATATATTATTATTGTTGTTGTTGTTATTTACAATTTATTCACTTTGTATCCCAGTTGTAGCCCCCACCCTCATCTCCTCCCAGTCCCACCCTCCCTCTCTTTCCCTCCCCTATCTCTCTTCCCTAGTTTACTGATAAGGGAAGTCCTCCTGTCCCTTCCAGGTCATTTTATATCCCCTTCTTTCATTCTTTTTTGAATCAACAAGTGTTTATTTTCAAAAACAAGCAAACAAAAACAAATAAACAAAAGCAATCTCTGGAAGAAGCAACAAAGTGATTAATATATTTCATAGTGTCTAGATAAAAATTAAGCTTTTAGTTTGTGTTACCTAGTCAAAATAATAAACTTGTCAATATGCTGGAAGCAGGCAGAAAGGAGTTTGAGATAGCAGTTTGTTTCATAGGGTGCAAATATGAGGGAAAAAGCCAGATGGTGGACACACTCAGCATTGCTGCTCTGCTCCTTCAGCAGGGGAGAAGCACAGGGATGCCCTTGCTTTGGAGACTCTGAAACCCTGTTCTTTGTGTCTTTGCTTTCCTCAGTCTCAGTTACTTAAGGTCAACCATAGCCAAAATGGGAAAATGGGAATGACTCATATGTTTTAAATTGTGGCACTTTGACAAGGCTGATGAAATAATTTCAGAGAATGCTCTTACATGAAGAAAAAATAATCGCTTGATATATTGAAATAAGGTCCTAGTATGGAAATAATGGTTATGACACAAGATTTCTGTCATTTATCTCAGATCACCTAAGTGTACATGCATTGTGGTATCTCACATCATCCCAACAGTGAGTGTGCACACAAAGATGGTTAGAGGATATATTCAGATAAATTTATTATTGAATATTATTATGATTTCTCTATTATTATTGTTAATTTGTTTTTCTAATTTAGAGATTCAATTCTATTACATATTCGGAGAAAATAAAAACAACAGGACACACATACACACATGGAGAGAAAGAGGGAGAAGAGAGAGAGAAAGGAAGAGACAGGGAGAGAGAGAAAGAGAGAATGCAAAACTGTTTCTAGTTTCAGGCTATGTGATCCTGTATTTAGTGTTGTTCTATAAGTGGCTAAACTCCTGATAACAACTTGCTATCAACACAAGTCATCAAAATGAAATCAAGCCTTCAAATGGAAATTCTTTCTGAAAATGGAAAAATGCTTTTTGCTATTTGCCAAACAAATCCCTTCCTCTGTTTCCAATGGAAGGTATCCTTCTCCGTAGCCACTTGTTTCCTTCTACTATATTTTTTTTTGTAAATTAATTCATTTTTTATTAATCGCAGTGTATTCATTTTGTATCCCAACTATAGCCCCCTCCCTAATCCTTTTCCAATAACCCCTTCCCTTCCTCTTCTCTACCAATGCTCCTCACCCAGTCCACTGACAGGGGAGTACCTCCTCCCCTTCCATCTGATATTCTTCTATTAGGTCTCACCAGGATTGGCTGCATTGTTTTCCTCTGTGGCCTTGTAAGGCTACACTTCAACTCAGGAAGGGGTGCTCAAAGAGCAATACACCAAGTTCATGTCAGACACAGTCCCTTTTCTCCTTACTAGGGAATCCAATTAGACACTGAGATGCTAAGGGTTACATATGTGCAGGGGTTCTGGGTTATTTCCATGAATGGCCCTTGGCTAAAGTATCAGTTTTATTAAAGATCCCTGTGTTGCTATCTCCCTCTTCTTTCATAAGATACCCTGCACTCTGACAAAAGTTTGGCTAAGTCTGAACATACGCTTTGTTACCCTGCAGAGTAGAGTCTTTTAGAGTCCCTATCTGGTAGGCTCCTGTCCTGTTCCCTTTTTTCTCCCTCTTTCAATGTCCACCCTATTTGCCATTCTGAATGAGGACTGATCATCTTACCCAGGGTCCTCCTTCTTGAATAGATTCTTTAGGTGTATAAATTTTAACATAATTGTCTTATATTATATGTCTAATATCCAGTTATACGTGAGTATACACCATGTGTGTGTTTCTGCTTCTGGGATACTTCGTTCAGTATGATCTTTTCTAGTTAGCACCATTTGCCTGCAAATTTCATGACTTCCTTGTTTTTAATTACTGATTAGTATTCCATTGTGTAAATGTACCACAGTTTCTCTTTCCATTCCTCAACTGAGGGGCATCTGGATTCTTTCCACCTTCTAGCTATTACAAATAAAGGTCCTACAAACATGGTTGAACAAATATCCTTGTATAGTTGAGCATCATTTGGAGATAAGCATAGGAGTGGTACAGCTGGATCTTGAGGTAGCACTACTCCTAATTGTCTCAGAAAGCACCAGATTGATTTCCAAAGTGATTTTACAAGTTTATATTCCCAACAACAATGGAGGAGGGTTCCCCTTTTTCCACATCCTCTCCAGCACATGTTGTCACTTGAATTTTTGATCTTAGCCATTATGATGGGTGTAAGGTGAAATCTCAGGGTCGTTTGGATTTGCATTTCCCTGATAGCTAAGAATGTTGAGCATTTCTTTAAGTGTTTTTCTGTCATTCGATATTTCTCTATTAAGAATTCTCTGTTTAACTCTGTACCCTATTTTTTAATTGTATTACTTGATTTGTTGCTGTTTAGCTTGTTGGGTTTTTGATATTTTTCTGGATATTAGCCTTCTGTCAGATATAGGGTTGTTGAAGATCCTTTCCCAATCTGTAGCCTGTCATTTTGTTATGAGGAAAGTGTTCTTTCCTTTACAGAAGTTTTTCAGTTTCATGAGGTCACATTTATTGATTGTTGATCTTAGGGCCTGTGCTGTTGGACTTCTTTTCAGGAAGTTGTCTCCTGTGTAAATGAGCTCAAGGCTCTTAACCACTTTTTTGTTTAACAGGTTTAGTGTGTCTGGTTTTATACTGAGGTCTTTGATTCACTTGAACTTTAATTTTGTGCAGGGTGATAAGTATGGTTCCATTTGCATTTTTCTACATGTCGATATCCAGTTAGACAAGTACCATATGTGAATATGCTATCTTTTTTCCATTGTGCAATTTGTTCAACTTTGTCAAAAATAAGGTGACCAAAAATATGTGGGATTTTCTGGCTCTTCTGTTAGATTCCACTGATCTAGCAGCCAGTTTCTATGCAACTACCACACATTTTTTTACTACTGCTGCTCTATAGTACAGCTTGAGATCAGGGATGGAGATAACTCCAGAAGATTTTTTTTTATTGTAGAGGATTGTTTTAGCAACTCTAGTTTTCTTGTTATTCCATATGATGTTGAGAATTTTTCCTTCAAGGTCTGTAAAGAATTGTGTTTGTAACTTGGTGGAAATTGTGTTGAATCTGTAGATTGCGTTGAATCCATAGCTTTTGGTAAAATGGATATTTTTACTATGTTAATCCTACCAAGCCATGAACATGGAGATATTTCCATCTTCTGATATTTTCTTATATTTCTTTCTTTAACGACTGGAAGCTTTTTCTTGCAAGTCTTTGATTTGCTTGGTTCGAGTTCACACCAAGGTACTTTATGTTATTTCTGGCTATTGTGAAGGGTGTTATTTCATTAAATTCTCTCTCAAACCTTTTGTCTTTCAGATACAAGAGGGTTACTGATTTTTTTCAGTAAATTTTGTATCCTGCCACTAGGCTGAAGGACTATGCATGGAAATAACCTAAGACCCCTGCACAGATGTAGCCCATAGCAGTTCAGTATCCAAGTGGATTCCATTGTAATAGGAAGTTACAATGTAAAATATAAAAGTTCATGTCTCTGACATGAACTGATAGGTCTGCTCTTTAATTACCTCCCTCTGAGGGGGAAGCAGCATTACCAGGCCACAGAAGAAGACAATGCGGCCACTCCTGATGAGACCTAATCGACTAGCATCAGAAGGGAAGAAAAGAAGTCCTCCCCTATCAGTGGACTTGGGAAGGGGTATGCATGCAGAGGGTGGAGGAAGGGAGGGATTAGGATGGGAAGAGGGAGAGAACCACAGGGGGGATACAAAGTGAATAAAGTGTAATTAATAAAGAAAAAAAAAGTATTGGAAAAAAACTTCCTCTGAATTCCATGAACAGAACTGCCATGAACTCAAATACACTGCATTGCCTCTTAACACACTGACATAATCGCATTCCTGAACAAAGCTCAGAGACAAGCATGCCTTTCAATCTTAGTTGTTCAGATTAAAGGCACTTACCACTATGCCTCCACCTAAGCTTTTCTTTATCTGAAACTTGCTCTGTAGCACACTGGCTTTGAAATCAGAGATCTGTTTGCTTTTGTTTCCTGGGATTAAAGAGTTGTCTGTATTCCAGCCAAATCACACAGAGCTAGACTGTCTTTGGATATTATCTCTTACCAGAGCAGCCATGTGCAGAATTAAAATCCCTTTATGAAGGAGTGTGAGATCTAAGCATGATTTTAGCAGAGAGAAAATAGAGACATGAAAGAATGTATAAAATGAGAATAAACAATGAGTCACCATAGCCACCATAAAAGTGGCACCATAGCCACTTTTAATAAGAATGGAAACCAGGTAATGTTGAGTTGAACTTTTTGTTCAACTCCTATGTGCCATATAATGTATTTCCAATATAACCTTAAACTCACACTGCAACTATAATGCTCTCTCACATGCTATGTACTTGATAACTTCTCTTTGTAAAGGGGAAATGCTATTAATACTATTATTTAGTATGATTGGTTTTGGTTATCCCTTATAAAAGATTACTTATAAATGGCACTTTCCAATTTGTTAGACTGAATTTAATGGAAACAATATTCCACTTGCAAATTATACTCAATAATAATAAATAAGTTCTGAATTAATGAGTGAACCATTAAAAGAAAGTTATCACATCAACCATGGATTTTATGTCAGACTATTTTTATTTTAAGTTTGGTGCTACTGGTGACTGAGAGTTAAATAAGGATTGTACCTCTGAGAGACCTATGCTATCTCATTATTGACAAGTATCTCATGAAGCACACTTTGACATGGTTATTTTCAATAGTTAGGCATAGATCAAATTGTATTTTATGTTTAGTTGGGTAAAAGTTTTCTTTAAATCGAAGATAAATGATTTTTCTAGGAAGGCATGTTTTACATGAGGTCCATTGTACTGCTCTTCCAAGAGGAAAGAAAACATAATACAAAATATTTTCCAAGCATCGAGTCCATTATAACATATCTTTCAACAGATCTTCAGTTTCCTCACACATATTTTACTCCATATTTTGATACAAGACATTTTTCCACCCTCAAAATCACATTCCATTGAGTATAAATTCATAGCACAGGATGGTAAAGCATTTATTTCCTTGATAACATAAGGATGACTCAAGACTTTGATAAACTCATATATCTTTCTGTTTCCATTTATAAAGAGGAATGAAATGCTATTACTTTGTTATTTTAGAAACAAACTTTTAGGATGTAGAGAAAAGCTGCTCTGGCTATAAGGAAAAACAAGAATAAACATTAAAATAAGCTTAGTGTATCTGAAAAGAAGAAGGCAAGTGGACTTAACGGGCTTATATTTTTGTTTGGAGTTTTTTTTTTTTTTTACATATCCTTGTCAAGTATAAGCTGTGCATTACTTGTGCGCATGGAGAGGGTAAGCAGTAAAGGATGCTAAGAAAAAAAAAGCATATTGTTCTAGGACCTAAGCAATATTTTGGCATCCTAGGTCATTTAATCCTGGGGGAATTTTCCCTTTCTTCTCAGCTTTCTAGTAGTGTACTTTGTTTAAATCACTAACCTTGTTACAGTAAGTTCATAGAATTAAGGGGACTTAAAGCAGTAAATAAATAAATAAATAAATGAATGAATAAATAAATAAATAAATAAATAAATCTGTTGTGTGTTTATTTTTAATTTTTTTTACATTTGTTGTTAGATCATACCCATCTGTGGGAAACTGATAAAAGTCATGAACAGGGCAGAGCCAAGATGGCGACTAGCACACACAGTTTCTGAGCTGTGGAATTGTTAACCATCTGAGTTGGTGCGTGGAAGGACCTCTAACCCAGGAAAACAACGGTGAGGCTTCCTAAACAACAGGGAACATCGCAGGAGGCGAAAACTTTGGTCTCCGGTCATCCGGAGACTTGTTTGGGGAAGGTGAGAAAGATCCTTTGATCTCGCGGCACTCCCCTCCCCCAGACTTCCTTCCTCCTAGGCACAGTGGAATCATTTTCTCTGCGCAGATGTAACTGTCTGGGGTCTGCAGCCTCTGAGGCAGAGCTCCAAGCCCTTTAGTAGCAGGTGCCAGCAGTACCCATCTCGGAGTCTCAGATCCACACGGCAGCTGCACCATCCTCCCAGGGCCCAAGTCTGCTAGATGCCATACTAGCTCCACAGGATCACGATCACTGACAGTACGGCCCGCCTAATCCCACAGTGACAGAAAATATGCTATATACTCACCAAAGCCAGACAGAAACGCCACACTAGCTAGGCACACCAGGCGCTGGGAGAGCACAATGAAGAGACCCAAGGACTTCCCAGAAAGCATCTGGACTAGCAACCCAGTCTCCAGTTACAGCAGGACTTTCTAACCTGGCGGCAGAGCAGCACTGAGCTGGCGGGGCACATCAGCCCTCCAGTTTAAGACTAACCAGGGCCAAACCAGAGAACAGAAAGCCTGATTACCCCGATCCCTACTGACGTGACCACCTTGAAATCTCCAGCTGCAGCAAGACCTCATAACCTGGCAGTGACAGCAGCACGGAGCTGGCAGAGCACATCAAAGAAGCAGGGCCAAACCAGAGAGCAGAGAGCCCGCATAACCTGATCTCTGCCAAGTGACCTGCCTGTAAGTGAGTGCACCCTTGAGAATCTGCAGATGCCCAGATCCTGGGTCCTTCTAAAACAGAAGCCAGGCATCGAACCCCCTCCCACCCATACACCCACTTTGGGAAACAGAGGGGCACTTGGAACATTGAAGTTCCTGCTCTGTGGGTCTAATTGAGTTAAGGCAGGTAATGCCAGAAATTGCACTGCGATCATCACTAGCGCCTGCGACATACACAGTGCAGAGCCTCTCCCACACACTCAAAGGTTCAACATTAGACATCACTCTGTCCCTTGTGATACACATCCACGCACACCTACACACACACACACACACACACACACACACACACACTTGCATTTGCCCCATCTGTGCCTGCGTACTTTTCTTCCACAGGTACAGCTAGTCCTTAGCACACGCTATGAACACAGGACATCTCTCAGCTTGCTGAAGAACTCTCCAGATGCCAGAGAGAGACAGTACCAGTCTGATCTACAGAATCCAAAAACAAACAGGGAAGGTTTCAGATAAGCCAATGGCCAGAGGTAGGCGAAAGAACACTTCCAACATAAATCAGGACATCATGACTTCACCAGGAAGCCCCAAAATTGATGGATACTCCAATTTATCAGAAGCACAGGAAAATGACCTTAAAGCCATGCTTACCCAATTATTTGAGGCTCATAAAAAGGAAATGAACAAATCTTTCAAAGAGTTGGCCAGTCAGTTGGAGGTAAAGAAAGAAGAAATAGACAAAACCCTTAAAGAAACACAGGCAAACATAGCCAAACAAATAGAGGCACAAGTAGAGATAAAATTAGTGGCATATAAAAAGGAAATGAACAAGGAAATAGAGACCATCGTAGAGAGACAGGAATCCAAATTCAAACACATGAAAGAAATGCTGCAAGGCATGAAAACAAAATTAGAATCAATAAAGAAAACACAAAATGAGAAAACCCTTGAGCTGGAGAACTTGGAGAAAAGATCAGGAACCACAAAAGTAAGCATCACCAACAGAATACAAAAGATGGAAGAGAGAATCTCTGGAGCTGAAGACACACTTTCAGAAATTGATACTTCTCTCAAAGAAAAAGTAAAATCAGAAAAGTTCCAATCACAAAATATCCAAGAAATCAAGGACGCTATGAAAAGACAAAATCTGAGAATAATAGGAATTGATGAAAAAGAAGACTCCAGGCTCCAAGGTCCAGAAAATATTTTCAAGAAAATCATAGAAGAAAATTTTCCCAACTTAAAGAAAGAGATATCCATAAATATACAAGAGGCCTACAGAACTCCAAATAGACTAGACCAGAAAAGAAACACATCATGTCACATCATAGTCAAAACACTAAATCTACAGAACAAAGAAAAGATATTAAAAGCAGCCAGGGAAAAAGGCCAAGTAACATATGAAGGTAGACCTATCAGAATCACACTGGACAGAACATCAGAAACTATGAAAGCCAGAAGGGCCGGGGCGAGTATCATGGAGACTCTAAGAGATCACAAATGTCAACCCAGACTACTATACCCTGCAAAGCTTTCAATCAACATAGATGGAGAAAACAAAATATTCCATGACAAAACTAAATTTACGCAATATCTATACAGCAAACCAACCCTACAGAAGATACTAGAAGGAAAACTCCAATCCAACGAAAACAACTTCACCCAAGAAAACAGGGCATACAGATAATATCCCAACAAAAATGAAAGGAAAACAAGCAATGAAACAGGGTAAGATCACCGACTCCATTACAAAAGGATCTAACAGGCATTGGTCACTACTATCTATCAATATCAATGGACTCAACTCACCAATAAAAAGACACAGGCTAACAGAATGGTTGCGGAAATGGGATCCAACATTCTGTTGTTTCCAAGAAACACACCTATGCAACAAAGATAAACACCACCTCAGAGTAAAGGGCTAGAAAATTTTTTTTCAAGCAAATGGTTCCAGAAAACAATCTGGAGTAGCCATCCTAATATCTAATAAAATAGACTTTCAACCCAAGTAAATCAAAAAAGATAAGGAGGGCCACTATATTCTCATCAAAGGAAAAATCCACCAAGAGGACATCACAATCTTGAATATCTATGCCCCAAATACAAAAGCACCTACATTCGTAAATGAAACATTATATAAGCTTAAATCATACATTGATCCTAATACCTTAATAGTGGGAGACTTCAACACCCCACTCTCCTCAAGGGACAGATCAACCAGACAGACACCAAATAGGAAAATAAAAGCACTCACAGAATCCCTAAATCAAATGGACCTAATAGATGTCTACAGATCTTTTCACCCAAACTCAAAAGAGTACACCTTCTTTTCAGCACCACATGGAACCTTCTCCAAAATAGACCATATAGTGGGTAACAAAGCAAGCCTCAACAGATACAAAAGGATTGAAATAATCCCTTGTATACTATCTGACCACCATGGACTAAAGCTGGACATCAACAACAACAGAAACAACAAAAAGCCAAAACACACATGGACACTGAACAACTTACTACTCAATGACAGCTGGGTCAAGGAAGAAATAAAGAAAGAAATTAAAGACTTCCTAGAATTAAATGAAAATGAAGGCACAACATACCCAAATTTATGGGACACATTGAAAGCAGTGCTCAGAGGAAAATTTATAGCACTAAGTGCCTGCAAGAAGAAATTCGTTACATCACATACAAACAACTTAATGGCCAAACTGAAAACCGTAGGAAAAAAAAAAAAAGAAGCAGATACACCCAAGAGGTGCAGAACGCTGGAAATAATCAAACTCAGGGCTGAAATCAATCAATTAGAAACAAATAAAACTGTCCAAAGAATCAATGAAACAAAAAGCTGGTTCTTTGAGAAAATCAACAAGATAGACAAACCCTTAGCCAAACTAACTAAAAAGCCTAGAGAAACTATCCAAATCAGCAAAATCAGAAATGAAAATGGGGACATAACTACAGACACTGTGGAAATCCAAACAATTATTAGGTCATACTACAAAATGTCTATTGCACAAAATTTGAAAATCTAAATGAAATGGATAATTTTCTTGACAGATTCCACCTACCAAAATTAAGCCAAGATCAGGAAGAAAGACTGAATAGCCCTATATCTCCCAAGGAAATTGAAGCAGTCATTAACAGTCTCCTCTCCAAAAAAAGCCCTGGACCACATGGCTTCAGCACAGAATTCTACAAGACCTTCAAATAAGTGCTAACACCAATTCTCAAACTCTTCCACAAAATAGAAACAGAAGGAACACTACCAAACTCATTCTATGAAGCCACAGTCACCTTGATACCTAAACCACACAAAGATCCAACAGAAAAAGAGAACTTCAGACCTATCTCTCTTATGAACATTGATGCAAAAATACTCAATAAAATACTTGTAAACCGAATCCAAGAACACATCAAAGATGTCATCCACCATGACCAAGTAGGCTTCATCCCAGGCATGCAAGGGTGGTTCAACATAAGGAAATCCATCAATGTAATCCACCACATAAACAACCTGAAGAAGAAAAACCACATGATCATCTCCTTAGATGCTGAAAAAGCATTTGACAAAGTCCAACACCCATTCATGTTTAAAGTCTTGGAGAGATCAGGGATACAAGGCACATACCTAAAGATAGTAAAGGCAATATACAGCAAGCCTATAGCCAACATCAAACTCAATGGAGAGAAACTTCAATCAATCCCACTGAAATCAGGGAAAGACAAGGCTGCCCACTGTCTCCATATCTCTTCAACATAGTACTTGAAGTCCTAGCCAGAGCAACAAGACAACTAAAGGAGATCAAGGGGATACAAATTGGAAAGGAAGAGGTCAAAGTGTCACTATTTGCAGATGATATGATAGTATACATGAGCGACCCTAAAAATTCAACCAGAGAACTTCTCCAGTTGATAAACACTTTCAGCAAAGTGGCAGGATACAAAATCAACTCAAAAAAATCAGAAGCTCTCCTGTACACCAAAGACAAAAAGGCTGAGAAAGAAATTAGGGAAACAACACCCTTCACAATAGCCACTAATAACATAAAGTACCTTGGTGTGACTCTAACCAAGGAAGTGAAAGACCTGTTTGAGAAAAACTTCAAGTCTCTGAAGAAAGAAATTGAAGAAGATCTCAGAAGATGGAAAGATCTCCCGTGCTCATGGATTGGTAGGATTAACATTGTGAAAATGGCCATCCTGCCAAAAGCAATCTACAGATTCAATGCAATTCCCATCAAAATACCAACTCAATTCTTTACAGACCTTGAAAGAACGATTCTCAGCTTCATATGGAGAAACAAAAAACCCAGAATCTCCAAAATGATCCTGTACAACAACAGATCATCTGGAGGTATCTCCTTTCCCGATCTCAAGCTGTACTACAGGGCAACAATAATAAAAACTGCATGGTATTGGCATGGAAACAGAAAGGAGGATCAATGGAACCGCATAGAAGACCCAGAAATAAACCCACACACCTTTGATTACTCGGTATTTGACAAAGAAGCCAAATCCATTCAATGGAAAAAAGACAGCATCTTCAACAAATGGTGCTGGTCCAACTGGATGTCTACATGCACAAGAATGAAAATAGTTCCATATTCATCACCCTGCACAAAACTAAAGTCAAAGTGGATCAAGGACCTCAACATAAAACCAGATACTCTAAATCAGTTGGTAAAAAAAAAATGGGGAACAGCCTAGAACTCCTTGGCACAGGAGACAACTTCCTGAACAGAACACCAACAGCACAGGCTCTAAGAGCAACAATCAATAAATGGGACCTCATGAAACTGAAAAGCTTCTGTAAAGCAAAACACACAGTCATCAAAACAAAACGACTGCCTACAGATTGGGAAAGAATCTTCACCAACCCTTTATCTGACAGAGGGCTCATATCCAGTATATATAAAGAACTAAAGAGGGTGAAAAGCAGCAAACCAAGTAATCCATTAAAAATGGGGAACAGAGCTAAACAGAGAATTCTCAAAAGGCGAACATCAAATGGCAGAGAAACACTTAAAGAAATGCTCAACCCCATTAGCCATTATTGAAATGCAAATCAAAACAACCCTGAGATTTTACCTTACACCCATCAGAATAGCCAAGATGAAAAACTCAAGTGACAACACATGCTGGAGAGGTTATGGAGAAAAAGGAACCCTCCTCCATTGTTGGTGGTAATATAAACTTCTATAACCACTTTGTAGTCAATCTGGTGCTTTCTCAGGAAAATTAGGAGTAGTGCTACCTTAATGCCCAGCTATAACACTTCTAGGTATATACCTAAAATTTGCTTAAGTACACAACTAGGACATTTGTTCAACCATGTTTGTAGCAGCTTTATTTGTAATAGCCAGAAGCTGGAAACAACCCAGATGTCAGAGGAATGGATACAGAAATTGTGGTATTTATACACAATGGAATACTTCTCAGCAATCAAAAAGGAGGAAATCATGAAATTTGCTTGCAAATGGTGGGATCTAGAAAAGATCATTCTGAGTGAAGTATCCCAGAAGGAGAAAGACAAACTTGGTATATACTCGCTTATATAGACCTACAAGATATCATAAACATAATGAAATCCATACACCTAAATAAGATAATCAAGTAAGTGGACATGGGTGAAGATGATCAATCCTCATTTAGAAAGACAAATGGGATGTGCATTGAATGTATGACAGGAGTCTACCTCAAAAGGCATCTGAAAGACTCTACCTAGCAGTGTTTCAAAGCAGACACTAAGACTCATAACCAAACCATGGCAGTGTGCAGGGAATTATATGAAAGAAGGGGAGTTAGTATGATATGGAAAGGATAGGAGCTCTACAAGTACCAAATTTATCCGGGCACAGGGTCTTTTCTGAGACTGACACACAACCAAGGACCATCTATGGATATAACCTAGAACTTCTGCTCGGATGTGGCCCATGGTAGCTCAGTAACCAAGTAGTTTTCCAAAGTAAGAGGAACAAGGACTATATCTAGCAGGATCTCTAGGGCAGGCTCTTTGACCTCCCCTCCTGAGGGGAGGAGCAGTCCTGTTAGGCCACAGAGGAGGACTTTGCAGCCAGCCTTGAAGACACCTGATAAAACAGGGTCAAATGAAATGGGAGGAGGTCCTCCCCTATCAGTGGACTTGGAAAGGGGCGGGGAGGAGACCAGGGAGGGAGTTGGGGAGGGGGAGGGAATGAGGGAGCGGGATACAGCTGGGACACAGAGATAACAAATTGTAACTAAAAAGAAAAATAAAAAGAAAAAAAAGTTATGAACAAATTTCCCCAAATCTGGGAAGGAACACACTCTCACACACATATGTCACAACGCATTACACAGCCTAGATGCAGGTAATGAACACGGGATATGGAAGGGGATATAAAGCTAATTGTTTCTCTTCTAATTCTGTCAGGCATTTTTAAGTTTGTTGCTGGATAAGTGTATCAGGTATATTAGGTATTGAGAGTTTAAAACTGAATGTCATGCTCTATCCACAGTTTCCATTCCACATACCTAGCCTATATGTATAGAAGTTCACTGAGGTGTATAGACTTTGGATCTGGTTACATTTTCGTATTTGATATTCTTGTTTATTTGCATCATTTTTAAATAAAGCGTATATTATGAAAGAAAGAGAAAAAAAGAATGAAAAAGACTGTACACAGCCTTAAGGCATTTTTAATTCATTTGAAAGTCATTTATGGACTCACGGGGACTATGGACCTCAGTTCAAGAGCCCCTTAGCTTCTAATTCTCAGAAATGACAACATAAAGCCAAGGTAAATAGGAATGCCTTGGCTTTATTTTTGTGAAACTCAACTCCTAAAATTACCCATGCCAAGAAAGTGCTTCTTTCTACATTAGCTTTTCAGTTTTTATTCATTTCAAAGATCTCTAGAGTTAGGTATTCTAAATAGTGCACCCAGGAAAACAACAGAGTTCCTTCCTGATTTTTTAAATTATTTTCATTCTGATTTCTCCTACATAGTTACTCTGTTGTTGTCGCTTTGTGTGTGCTAAGTGTTCTTCCTTTGAGATAAATCCCTAACCCTGTAAAAGGTTTTATGAATTTCTTCATTATTTAAAAATATACCCATGAAACATTATTTTGATAGGCTATAAATAAAAAAAAATATTTTGAACAAGATGGGAGCAGAAACTTATAGCTTCTCCCTAAAAGTCATCCAAATACTATCCCCATTAAGTGGTTATTTATAATTTTTTAAGGAGTCAGCTGAATAAATGGTTACAAAGTACTGGGAGCTTTTGGAAGGGGGTACAGAATCCTGACCAGCTGCAATTATTTTTAAAATGTAGTCTGTGCATCTTAATGACTTCTTTGCATTGATCTCAGAAATCTACTTTGTAAAAATACCTCAGGTGGTTCTAAGGATGCACTGGAAACATGGGCCATAGCATTCCATCCTTAGGCAACAAAATGTGAAAAACCATGTGCTAATTGGGGCAAAGATTTTCACTGTTTATATATTGAGATTCAGTTTCCAACTTGTTAATGTTGGCAAAGTAAGTGTAGAGTTCTACTTGGAAAAATTCTTCATTGTTAGCAATGAAAATTATACTGCAACTGTCACAGGTATTTCTTAAAATTTCTTGTTTACATCCATCAGAATAAAGTATTCATTTTCTGATAGGCCATTTGTTGCAATAACTGAATGATTATTTATGCAGTTATAAAATCATATTAGAGTCACATAAAGCATCACTTTACTGCTTAACTTATTCAACAATAACAAGAAGTTGAATTAGGATTAAGTAAAATACCATGTTATCTTGAAAAAAAAATTTACTTTATTCATTAAACACGTTTTGTATTTTCTTTTTTAAAGAAATATAATTATGGTGTTTATTAGTACTTTTTAATGTATTATTCATGCAAATAACCTTAAAATATTATTAAAATCTAGATTATAATTCAATACATATAAGGTTTCAATTTCTTTTTTAATTTTTATCTTTATACTAATTACAGGGTATTTACTTTGTATCCCAGCTATATCCCCCTTCCTCATTCCCTCCCAATCTCCCCCTCCTTCATCTCCTCCTTGCCACTCTCTAAGTCCACTGATAGGGGAGATCCTCCTCCACTTCCATCTGACCCTAGCTTATCAGGTCTCATCAGGACTTGCTTCAATGTCCTCCTCTATGGCCTAGGCTGCACCTCCCTCAGCAGGGGGGAGGTCAAAGAACCAGCCACTGAGTTCATGTTAGAGACAGTCCCTGTTCCCCTTACTAAGGAACCCACTTGAATGCTGAGCTGCCATGGGCTACACCTGAGCAGAGGTTATAGTTTATATCCATGCATGGTCCTTGGTTGGAAAATCAGTATCAGAAAAGACCCCTGTGCCCAGCTATATTTGGTTCTTGTGGTGCTCCCGTCTTCTCCAGTTCATACTAAATCCTCCTTCTTCTACATGATTCCCTGCACACTGCCCAAGATTTGGTTATGAGTCTCAGCATCTGCTTTGATACACTGCAGGGTAGAGTCTTTCAGAGGCCCTCTGTGGTAGGCTCCTGTCTTATTTCTTGCTTTTCCCTACTTCCAATGTCCATCGCATTTGTCTTTCTAAGTGAGGATTAATCATCTTACCTGGGAAACTTTTCTTGTTTAGCTTCTTTAGGGGTACAGATTTTAGTATATTTGTCCTATTTTATGTGTCTAGTATCCACTTATAAGTGAGTATATACCATGTGTGTCTTTCTGCTCCTTAGATACCTCACTCAAGATGATCTTTTCTAGATCCCACTATATGCCTGCAAATTTCATGATTTCCATATTTTTACTTGCTGAGTAGTATTCCATTATGCAAATGTACCACAATTTCTGTATCCATTCCTCCACTGAAGGACATCTGGGTTGTTTCCAGGTTCTAGTTATGAATAAAGCTGCTACAAACATGGTTGAGTAAAGGTCCTTGTTGTGTACTTGAGCATAGTTTGAATATATGCCTAGAGTGGTATAACTGGATCTTGAGGAATCACTATTTCTAACTGTCTGAGAATGCGACAGGTTGATTTCCAGAGTGGTTGTACAAGTTTACATTCCCACCAGCAATGGAAGAGTGTTCTTTTCTCCACAACCTCTCCAGCATGTGTCAACACTTGAGATTTTTTTTTATTAATTACACTTTATTCATTTTGTATCCCCCCATAAGCCCCTTCCTCCTCCTCTCCCGATCCCACCCTCCCTCCCCTTTCTGCATGCATGCCACTCCTAGCCATTCTGAAGGGTGTAAGGAGAAATCTCAGTGTCATTTTGAGTTGCATCTCCCTGATGACTAAGGACTTTTAGAAGTTCTTTAAGTGTTTCTCTGCCATTCTATATTCCTCTACTGAGAATTCTCTGTTTAGCTTCGTACCCCATTTTTTAATTGGATTGCTTGATTTATTGCTTTTTAACTTCTTTAGTTCTTTATATATTCTGGATATCAGCCCTCTGTTAGATATAGGGTTGGGGAAGATCTTTTCCAGTCTGTAGGCTGTCATTTTGTTCTGAGGACAGTTTTCTTTGCTTTATAGAAACTTTTCAGTTTCATGAAGTCCCATTTATTGATTGTTGATCTTAGAGCCTGTGCTGATGGTGTTCTGTTCAGAAAGTTGTCTCCTTTGCCAATGAGTTCTAGGGTCTTCCCCACTTTTTCTTTTAATCGATTAAGTGTGTCAGGTTTTATGTTGAGGTCTTTGATCAACTTAGAATTTAGTTTTATGCAGGGTGATACATATGGATCTATTTTTGTTTTTCTGCATGAAGACATTCAGTTGGACCAGCACCATTTGTTGAAGATGCTATCTTTTTTCATTAAATGGTTTTGGCTTCTTTGTAAAAAATTAAAATACACAATAGATGTGTGGGTTTATTTCTGGGACTTCTAGTTGGTTCCATTGATCCACCATTATGTTTCTATGCCAATAACATGAAGTTTTTATTACTATTGCTCTGTAGTACAACTTGAGATCAGGAATGTAGATACCTCCAGATGATCTGTTGTACAGGATCGTTTTGGAAATTCTGGGGTTTTTTTTGTTTCTCCATATGAAGTTGAGAATATTTCTTTTAAGATCTGTAAAGAATTCTGTTGGTATATTGATGGGAATTGCATTGAATCTGTAGATTTCTTTTGGCAGAATGTTCGTTTTCACTATGTTAATCCTTCCAATCCCTGAGTGCTGGAGATCGTTCCATCTTCTGATATCTTTTTTAATTTCTTTTGTAAGAGACTTGAAGTTCTTTTTTAAAAAGGTCTTTCACTTTCTTGGTTAGAGTCACACCAAGGTACTTTATGTTTTTAGCAGCTATCTTGAAGTGTTTTTTGTTTGTTTGTTTTCCTAATTTCTTTCTCGGCCTTTTCTTTTCTGTTCTAGTCAATTTGGTGTTCTGCACTCCTCTTGTATATGTATGGACCTCTCTTTAAGTTGGGAAAATTTTCTTCTATGATTTTCTTGAAGATATTTTCTGGACCTTGGAGCCTGGAATCTTCTTTTTCATATATTCCATTATTCCTAGATTTTGCCTTTTCATGGGCATCTTTGATTTCTTGGATATTTTGTGTTTGGGACTTTTCTGATTTTACATTTTCTTTGAGAGAGGCATCAATTTCTGAAAGTGTATCTTCAGCACCAGAGATTCTATTCTCTCTCTCATCTCTTGTATTCTGGTGGTGATGCTTATTTTGGGTTTCTTGATCTTTTCTCTAAGTTCTCCTCCTCCAGGGTTTTCTCTTTTTGTGTTTTCTTTATGGATTATAATTCTGTGAATTTATGGATTATAATTCTTGCACCATTTCCTTCATCTGTTTGAATGTGGTTTCCTGTCTCTCTCTCTGATGGTCTCTATTTTTTTGTTTGTTTCCTCTTTATAGGCCACTAATTGTGCGTCTACTTGTGCCTCTATTTGTTTGGCTATATTTGCCTGTTTTTCTTTGAGAGGTTTGTTTATTTCCTCTTTATTTGCCTCCATTTGTGTGGCTATTTCTTTGAGAGATTCATTCATTTCCTCTTTATCTACCTCTAAGAACTGGATAAGCATAGTTTTAAAGTTATTTTCTTGTGTTCCCAATGGATTAGATTATCCCTTGATTTGGGGGTTTGTAGATGAAGCCATATCCTGATTTTTGTTGGATGTATTCTTTTGCTGACCTCTGGCCATTTTCTTATCTGTAACTTTCACTGTTTGTTTCTGGATTCCGCAGTTCAGACTGGTAGCATCTTTCTATGGTGTGTGGAGAATTCTTCAGGAAGATGAGAGAGGTCCAGTGGTTTTAGTGTGTGCATTGGTGTACCTGTGGGAGGAAAGCCTGCTGGAACAGAAGGACAAATGTGGGCAAGCATGTGCGCATGGGTGTGTGTGAAGTGTGTCTTGAGCGACAGGGTGCTCAAAAATGTAGAGGCCTTCAGGGTGAGGAAGGAGTGCCTTGCAGGCACCAAAGGGGTTAGAGGCGCTAAAGGTGTAGGTGCTGGTGATGATCATAGTTGCAAATTCCCTGAATACCTCAGTGGCCTATGGGTTACTGGGTTTAGTCTTTGACTGAGCATCAGGAGTTATTTGCCTGAACTCCACTGGTAGTCCCACAGAGCAGGAGCTTTAATGTACCAAGAATCTGTTTCTCACAGTGTATGTGTGGGTGGGAGGGATCTGATGTCTGGCTGCTAGCTTAGAAGCACCCTGTATCTGGGGCTCTGTAGGCACTTGAAGGAGTACTCACTTTCTAGCAGGTCAAATCATAAAACACAGGGGTTCCCCTTTTTCTCTACTTGCAGGCTTGGACCTGCTGAGTCAAATGCAGGAGGATGAGCTCAGTCAGCTCAATGGTGCTGTATCCGCTGATCTTGAGAGTCCAACTGTAGCCGTGGACTGGCAGGTCCTGGAGAGCCACAACTGTGGTCCATAGACTTAGACGGCCTGGCACTTGGGTTACCTGGGCGGTTTGGTGGATCTGCTGGACTTTAGTGGCTGTACAGCCTGCTGCCTGCCACTGAGGGATTGGGCAGTCCGTATAGTCACTGTCTGGGAGGCTCTGTGGAGTTGGTACAGCTGCTCACAAACCCAGGACCCAGAACGGATGGTACTGGGGATCTGGGACTCAGAAGGCCTGCCTCTGCTGTCTCAGTCCCCAGGTAGTGAGTTCTGTGCTACGAGTCTCTGGCAATGTGGGTTGCTTCTCTAAGGAGGAGTTAAAAATAGGGAAGCGCAAAAGGTTTGAAAGAGTCCCACTCTCTGTCTCCAGAAAAGTCCACAGGTAACCTAAATGCATTCAGCTCATGTGATGTCCCCTCTAGTTCAGGAAGCTTCAATGTCAATTTTCTGGCTTCAGATGCTCTTCCACTCACCAGTTTCAGAGTTTCAGATCCTCTGCCTCTCAGATATGGTGCACGCTGGTCACCACTATCTTGCATCCCCAGACTGTATTTATTTTCAACTACTAAAAGATGTCTACAAGCAGCCCACAAATTTACTTGATGCTTTCCACCTCTCATATTTTACTTGCAACGACTCATAACTGAGATTTCAATTTAAAGACCTTCAAAATTACTAAAAGTCAAAATATTAGAAAAAAGTATTCAGCATAAAAAAAGATGTCTAAGATACTCTAAGATAAATTGTATTCCTTCTATAATTAGAAAATTTTGTTGTGAGTCAGTGTCCTTCTTTGTTTGTTTTCTGATACCAGAACTGTCTGACAAGAGAGGAAAAAAAATGAAATCTCTTTCAGTATAGACAGTACTGTTCATTAATAAATATTCATGGCCCTAACTGTCAAAAGAAGGCAGATAGACATTCTCACATACTCTGATACAAAATTTTACTTTGTCAAACGAGAGAAAGAATGGAGTCCTAAAATATCTTGTCTTCCTTTCAAAGTAACATAAAAAAAAAAAAAACAGAAAAACAAAAATATCCTGTTGGAATGGGTTCATTCTTTTTATGAAACATCAACTCTTTACGTTATTTTAATCTGAATAGTTAACAGGTGGTTATGAATTGATGTTGGGGAGAAGTTTGAAGAAGCCCTATCTCATGTGTGATTTATGCTTCTTTAGAAGAGTTCCTGTGTATGTCAAGAAAAAGGATATAACACTTGTTCCAGCAGGTCTCCTCTGGCTATGATTCAGAAACCTAAAATTCTTACACTTTCTATTATTTATAAATACCTAACACTCACCAAAAAAATGAAATAATTTCCTAAGACTTTGCAAGTTATTATTTTTTTACATTAACAAGATGAAAGATTTGTTCTGTCCTTTAAACTTTTTCACCTCTATGACTGATTTTCTTTCTTTCCAAGAAATGGTGTGTATTGTGTAGCCACCATAAACTACTTTTCAACATACCTTGCATAAGGGAGAATATTTGATATGGATTTTCTAAAAATATTGTACTAAATACGTACAAGAAGAGAAAAGTCTATATTGATGAGAGCAGAATACAAGTGTTTTTTTTTCAAATATTGAAGATTAGTATCCATAGGTTTGTTTCTATTACTGCAGTGATTTAAATAATATAAAGCATTTTCTTTTTGATCATTTTAAACATGAAAACAATATCCATTAATACAGACAGGAAAATAGATTGCTTAGTTGTCCAAAAATTTCCCTGTACATTAAAAGGTTGATATTGCACTTCAGTGTCAATTAAGTACAAATTTTTAAGGGTTTCCATATATTTAATTTTTATTTATTTTTGAGTAGTTCATACACATATGCAATGAAATATGATTGTATCTAGTCCCAAATTCCATACCTTCAATCTTCCCAATATTTACACCTCCCTACTTTATGACTTTGTTTTATACCCCTGAAATTTCAATTAGTGCTGTCAAGATGTTCATTTGTATGAAAATATTCACTAGAGTGTGAGAGTTTTACAAGTGTCAACACCTCATGAAAGGAATGATTTTCCCTATCACAGCGAAAAATCAGCTACCAATTGTTCTTCAATAAAGGATGGAGCCTGTCAGAGAGGATTTACAGTGAAGGAATAAGGACATTGACACAACCAAAAATCCTTTAATTCCAAATTTGTCCTGCCTACAAGAAGTGCAGGGAAAAAGATGGAACAAATATTGAGGTAATCGCCATCCAAAGGTTGGTCTTACTTGAGACCCATCCCATGGGAAAGAATCGACTGCTGTGTAACTATTGATGTAATTTGCTATGCTTATAGACAGTAGTCTAGCATAACTTCTCTGAGAGTCTTCACCCAGAAGCTGATGAAAAAAGATAAAGGGATCCACAGCCAAACATTAGACAGAGTTTGGGGAGTCCTATGAAAGAGTTGGGGTATGATTGAGGGAGCTGGAGTGGTCAAGGACTCCATAGACTTACAGTTTCAACTAACCTGGGCTGATGGGAACTCATTGGGACTGAATCACCAACCAAAGATCATACATGGACTGGTCCTAGGTTCCCTATATATATGTAGAGGATGTGAAGCTTGATCTTCATGTGGATCCCTCAACAACTGGAGCAGGGACCCTCTCTGACTATAATGACTGTCTTTGGAGCTCATTCCCCTGATCAGGCCTCCTTGTCTGGCCACAATGGGAACTAATGTGCCTATTTCTGCAGAGACTTAATGTACCAGGGTGGCTTGGTACCCACTGAGGACCTCCCACTTCTCTGAAAAGAGGAGAAATGGGGAGTAGAGGTGTTTGTGGGGGGACTGGGAAGAGAGGACAGGGGCTGCAATCAGGATGCAAAGTGGATAAATACATACATACATACATACATACATACATACATACATACGTACATACATACATACATACATACATACATAAAATAGAATTTTGGCAAGATTAATCTTGTAGACATAAAAAGAGTTGCTGTGATTACATGAGTTTGACAGCTGTATTATGCCTAGAGGACAACATTTCATAGTATTTGGAACACTGAATATATTTTCTCTTTTTTATTGTAAATAGTGTCTTCTGTCATCCAATATAATCCAAACTTGGTTTTCCCTCCTTACACTCCTCTGAACCCCCTACCTACCTCTCCATTTTCTGGGATATACTCTGCCTCTCCTCTGTTTCACTTCAGAAGAGATCCGACATCCAAGAGACAACAATCAAACATGACAAAACAAAATACAATATGGCAAAGCAGAAGCCCTTATATTAAGACTGGAAAATGCAACCCAATAAGAGGAAAAGAGTCCCAAAAGCAAGCAAAAGTGTCAGAGACAAACCTGAACTCAATGTCTGGAGTTCCACAAAAACACCAAGGTAAACAGTAATACATGCAGAGGACCTCATACAGACCCCTGCAAGTCCTGTGCTAACTGTTTCCCCCTCTGTGAGACCATAGTTGATTCATTGGTCTGTGTTCTCCTTGTGTCCTCCGTCCTCTCTCACTTCTACAGTTGTTCCTCTCCCTCTTCTACATGGTTTCCCAAACTACTAGGTAAAAGGACCTAGTATAGACCTCCAATCTAGACTCTTTTTGCATAATATCTAGCTGTCAGTCTCTAAACTCAGTTCCATCTGCTTCCAGAGGAAGCCTCTCTGATGATAACTGTACAATGCACCTATTTCTTTATGTGGAAAGAAACATTTAGCTTAAGTTTTATGAAAACAACATAACAACAAAATACTGTGACTTTCTGCTAAACTACAGGAGTAAAAGCTTTAGTTTTAGCAGACAAGACATTTCTGAGCTTTAATCTTGCTTTCTTCCTTCTTCTGTATGTGATTAAGGGAAATGTCATAATTTATCGGAACCTGAGTTTCCTCAGATAGTCATAAAACTAGTCATTATTTGATTTTGTAGTTTAAATGAGATGAAAAAGGAGACTGTTACATTTTAAGCCCTCATTTTATATTAAAATATTTTTAATTAGAGTTAATATAATTTACTTATATAAATTATTTAAAAATAAATTGAATGCTTCTAAATCTCATACACCATGTTTCAATTGCTTTTTAAAAAAGAAAAAAAAATGTCTTTAAAGAAATCTTACAGTAAATGAATGTGACAGTTTAACTGTGATAAGTACTAAAACAAGGTTCAAAATGTAGAGAATTAACAACAAAGGGATTACATTTAGGTCATTAAGGTTCTTTAAATTAGCATTGCTTGAAATAATATTTGAAGCAATAATAGGTGGTAAATTGGTAAAGAAAATGTAATCCAATTTAAGCAAAGGGGTGCAGAGCTAAATAGAGAATTCTCAACAGAGGAAAAGCAAATGGCAGAGAAATACTTAAAAAATGCTCAGCACCATTTGTCATTCAGGAAATGCAAATCAAAACTACCCTGAGATTTCACCTCACAACCATCAGAATGGCTGAGATAAAAAACTCAAGAGATAAAGAGTGCTGGAGCAGTTGTGGAGAAAAGGGAACCCTCCTCCATTGCTGGTGGGAATATAACATTATACAAGAAAAAAAACTGTAAACCATTCTGAAACTTTATCAGAAAATTAGGAAGAATGTTCCTCAAGATCAAGCTATACAACTCTTAGGCATATATCCAAAGTATGCTGAAGTACACAAGGACATTTGCTCAATCATGTACACAGCAGCTTTATTTGTAATAGCCAGAAGCTGTAAACAACCAAGATGTCCTCCAACTGTGGAATAGATACAGAAATTGTGGTACAATTACACAATGGTATACTACTCAGCAATTAAAAACAAGGAAACCATGAAATTTGCAGGCAAATGGTGGGAACTAGAAAAGATCATCCTGAGTGAGGTATCCTCAGAAACAAAAAGATACATGTGGTCTATACTCACTTATAAGTTTATATTATAAGTTTATATAACATAGAATAAACACAGTAAAATCTGTACACCTTAAGGAAGCTAAACAAAAAGATGATTAATCCTCAATCAGAAAGGTAACCTGGATGGACATTAGAAGAGTGAGAAAATAGAAAAGAACAAGAACCTACCATAGGGGGCCTTTGAAAGACTTTAACCAACAGGGTATCAAAGCAGATGCTGAGACTCATAGCCAGACTTTTGGCAAGGTGCAGGGAATTTTATGAAAGAAGGGGGAGATAGAAATACCTGGAGGGGACAGGAGCTCCATAAGGAGGGCAACAGAACCAAAAAGATCTGGGCAAAAAGACCTTTTCTGAGATTGATCCTCCAACCAAGGACCATGCATGGAGATAACCCAGAACTCCTGCAGAGATGTGGCTCAGTGTCCAAGAGGATTCCCTAGTAATGGAAACATGGACTGTCTCTGACATGAACTCAGTGGCTGGTTCTTGGATCACCTCCCTCTATGGGGGGAACAGCCTTACCAGGCCACAGAGGAAGACAATGCAACTAGTCCTGATAGGCTAGGATCAGAGGAAAGGAGTGGAGGACCTTATTTATCAGTGGACTTATGTAGATATATGGTAGGAGATTGAGGCAGGAAGGGTGGGATTGGGAAATGAGGAGGGAAGAGGCTACATCTGGGATACAAAGTTAATAAAATATAATTGATAAAAATAAATAATTAATTAATTAATCAATAAATAAATAAATAAACAAGGAGGACCCTAGTGAAGATACTTAATCTTCACTGAGAATGGCAAACAGAATAGACTTCAGAAGAAGGAGAAGACAAGGAACAGGACTTGAGCCTTCTACAGAGGAACTCTGAAAGATTCTACCCACCAGGGTATCAAAGGAGAAACTGAGGCTCATAGCTAACTTTGAGTAGAGTGAGAAATACCCTGAGAGAGATAGAAAGACCTGGTGGGGGATAGGAACTCCACAAGGAGACAAAAGTGACAAAAAAACTGGGACCAGGGGTGCTTCAGAGACCAATACTCCAATCAAAGACCATGTATGGAGAGGACCTAGACCTCCTGTTCAAAGGAATCTCATAGGTTGTTGATAATCCAAGTGGTTTCCCTAGTAAGGGGTACAGGAGTTGTCTCTCACATGAACTCAGAAGCTGCCTCTTTGATTACCTCCCCCTGGAGGTTCTAGCCTTGCCAAGTCCCAGAGGAAGATGCTGTTGCCTGCCTTGATGAGACCTGATAAGCTGGGGTCAGGTGAAAGGGGAGGAGGACCTTTCACTATCAGGGGACTAGGGAAAGAGGATAGGAGGAGAAGAGGGAGGGTGAGTCAGATAGGGAGAAGATGAGGGAGGGTTCTGTGGAGGGGATACAAACTGAACAGATTTTAATAAAAAAATAAAATTCAAAAGGCGGTGGAAAACATTTAAAGCAGAAAAAAACTATTTATATGTACAACTCATATAGGAAGATATTCTGGAAAATGTTAGAGTTTTAAAGAATTCCCAAGTTCTTGGAAGGGAGAGGGGAGGTTATATATTAGTATATAAAACTGAGGGAGAAGAGAAGAAAAAAAGAACATGAAAGGTCTATTAGTTGTTTTTCTACTATTGTGATGCAACACTAATTTCAAGGCAACCAAAGAAAGAAGGATTTATTTGGGCTTATAGTTCCAGATAGTTAGGGTCCATGATGTCAAACAAACAAACAAAAAAACCCTACTGCAATAGTAGCAGAGAGCTAGTGGTTCACACCTTAAACTATATACACATTAGAAAACAGAGAATGAACTGGGAATGGTCCCACTATTTTAAACTCTCAAAGCCTTCTTGCAGTGGCATACTTCTCCTAAAATTTCTGCATATCCTAAACCTACCGAAAAAGAGCCATGAAATGGGAGCCAAGTACTAAAATATCTGAGCTTATGAGGAAAACTTCTTATTCAAAACATATGTACAAAGTACATAAAAAGTACAAAAGATATGTAGTATATGGTCATATTTTGTTTATATACTAGCTTGTAATGGGAACTCATGAAAGCATTCTTTTATTATCTGTGTGTGGAGTTATGATTAAATTTGTCTTTATAAGAATGGCAAACAGGATACACATCAGAAGCAGTGAAAGAGATGGAACAGGATGGGAACCTACTCTAGAGGATCCTCTGAAAGGATCTACCCAACATGGTCTTGAAGCAGATGCTGAGATTCACAGCCAAACTTTGGACAGAGCACAAAGAATCTTATGGAAGAATACTGGAATAGAACTACACAGAGGGGAAAGGAGCTCCACAAGGAAACCAACAAATCTAAAATTCTGAGGCCAGGGTATCCTTCAGAGACTGATGCTTCAACAAATGAGCATGCATGGAGAGGACATAGATCTAGCACATGGAGAGCACAGTATCCATGTGTGTCTTGGATTAAAGGGAGCAGTGACAGTCACTGACATGAACTTGGTTGCCTAGACTAAAACAGAAAGTCCTCCCACAACATAATAATCAAAACAATAAATTAACAGAACAAAGAAAAAATATTAAAAATGACAAAGGAAAAAGACCAAGTAACATATAAAGGCAGGCCTATCAGAATCACACCTTCTCAACAAAAACTATGAAAGCCAGAAGGGCCTGGTGGATAACATGCACACACTAAGAGATCACATATGCCAACCCAGATTGCTATATCCGGCAAAACTTTTAATCAACATAGATGGGGAAAACAAAATATCCAATGACATAACTAATTTTAAAATACCCAACAATGCAGCTCTATAGTGAATACTAGAAGGAAAACTCCAACCAAACGAGATCAACTATACCCAAGAAAACACAGAATGAAGACAACATCACAACAAAAAAGCAAAGAAAACAAGCACACAAGCACAAAGTTACCACTAGTTCCACAATAAAAGGAACTAACAATCATTGGTCACAAATATCTATTAACATCAATAGTCTCAACTCTCCAATAAAAAGACACAAAATAACAGAACGTTTTCAGAAAGAGGATCCAACATTCTGCTATATTCAAGAAACACAGCTCTGCAACAGAGACAGACACTACCTCAAAGTAAAAAACTAGAAAAGGTTTTCCAAGCAAAATAACACAAGAAGTAGCTGGAGAACCATCTTAATATCTAATAAAATATATATTCAACCAAATTAATAAAATGAAATGGAAAGAGACACTTCATTTTCTTTTTAATTTTTATATTTTATATTAATTACAGTTTATTTACTTTATATCTCAGCTGTAGCCCCCTCTCTCTTTTCCTCCAAATCTCTCCCTTCCTCCCTCATTTTTTCCCTGCCCCTCTCTAAGTACACTGATAGGGGAGGTCCTCCTCCCCTTCCATCTGACCCTAGCTTGTAAGGAGACACTTTATTTTCATCAAAGGAAAAATCTGTTAGGATGATATCACAATCCTAAACATCTATGCACCAAACACAAGGGCTCCTGCATTTGTCAAAGAAACATTATAATACCTTAAATCATACAATGATCCCGATCCCAACACCTTAATAGTGGGAGACTTCAATACTCCACTCTTGCCAAGGGAAAGATCTTTGTGACAGAAGCTAAATAAAGAAATAATGACAAATTACAGAGGTCTAATAGATGTCTACAGAAATTTTTACCCAAACTCAAAAGAGAATATCTTCTTTTCATCACCTCATGGAACTGTATACAAAACTGACCATATATTCAGGCACAAACCAAGTCTCAACAGATACAAGAATATTGAAATAATCCCTTTTATCTTATTAGACCACCATGGTCTAAAACTAGACCTCAACAATAACAGAATTAACAACAAGCCTACACACACATAGAAACTGAACAACTCTTTACTCCTTGACAATTGGGTCATGGAGGAAATAAAGAAAAGAAAGACATCCTACAATTCAGTGAAAAGGAAGTTACAACTTACCCAAACTTCTGGGACACAATGAAAGCAGTGCTAAGAGGAAAGTTCACAGCACTAAGAGCCTTCATAAAGAAATTCAAAGAATCTCATAAAATCGACTTAACCACACCCCTGAAAGCCCTAGGGGAAAAAAAGAAACAAACAAACGTACCAAGAAGAGTAGATGCCTGGAAATATTTAAACTCAGGACGGATGTCAATAAATTAGAAACAAAGAGACCAATTCCAAGAATCAATGAAACCAAGAGCGGGTTCTTTGAGAAAATCAACAAGATAGACAAACCCTTAATAAAACTAAATAAAAGGCAAAAAAAAAACCACTATCCAAATAAACAAAATCATAAATTAAATGGAGAGAAAACTACAGACACTGAGAAAATCCAAAGAATCATTAGGTCCTACATCAAAAATCTATATGCAATAAGTTCTGAAATTGTAAATGAAAAAGACAATTTTCTTGATAGATTCCATTTACCAAAGCAATCCTATATCTCTTAAGGAAATAGAAGCTGTAATCAAAAGTATCCCATCAAAAAACAAAAACAAAACAAAACAAACAAACAAAAACCCAGGGCCAGATGGTTCTAGTGCAGTATTCTACCAGAATTTCAAAGAAGAGCTAACGCCAATACTCTTCAAACTATTGCACGAAATGTAAGCAGAAGAAACATTACCAAACTCATTTTATAGCCACAGTGACTTTGACATCTAAACTGCATAAAGACCCCAGAAAAGAGAACTTCAGTCAAAAAACCCTTATGAACATTGAGACAAAGAAATACTCAATAAAATAATTGCCTTTATTTGCATTTTTTTCTGATGACTAAGGATGTTGAGCATTTATGTAAGTGTTTCTCTGACTTTTGATATTTCATTGTTGAGAATTCTCTCTTAAGCTTTGTACAGCAAGTGGGTAGTCAACATGAAACTAAACAGAGAGAAACTTAAATCAATCCCACTGAAAATAGGAACAAGGCAAGGCTGCCCACTTTCTCCTTATATCATCAGCATAGTTCTTGAAGTCTTAGCTAGAGAAATTAGACAACTACCTTAGATCAAGGGGATACAAACTGGAATGGAAGAAATCAAAGTTTCACTGTTTGTAAATGATATGATTGAATACATTAGTGACACCAAAAGTTCTACCAGAGAACTTCTTTAGCTGAGAAACACTTTCAGCAATGTGACTTGATACAAAATTAACTTTAAAAAATCTGAAACTCTCCTGTGGTGGGAATGTAAACTTGGACAACCACTTTGGAAATCAATCTGGTGCTTTCTCATACAATTTTGAATAGTGCTACCTATACCACTCCTGGGTACATATACAAAAAGATTCTCAAGTACACAAGGACATGTGTTCAACAATGTTTGTAGCAGCTTTATTTGTAATAGGCAGAAAACTGGAAACAATCCAGATGTCCATCAACGGAAGAATGGATACAGAAATTGTGGTACATTTACACAATGGAATACTACTCAGAAATTAAAAATCAGGAAATCATGAAACTTGCAGGCAAATGATGGGCATTAGAGAAGATCATCCTGAGTGAGGTATCCCGAAATGCAGAAAGACACAAATGGTATATACTCACTTGAAAGTGGATATTAAACATATAATATAGAATAATCACTCTTAAATCTATACACCAAAAGAAGCTACTCAAGGAGAAGGGGAGGACCCTGGGTAAGATGTTCAATCCTCATTTATAAAGGCAATGAGAAAGATATCAGAAGAGGGAAAAAACAGGGAACAGGACAGGAGCTTACCACAGAGAGCCTCTGATAACCTCTCCATATCAGGTTATTCAAAGCAGATGCTGGGACTCTCAGGCAAACTTTGGGTACAATACAGAGAATCTCATGAAAAACGGGTGAGATAGAAATACCTGAATGGGACAGGAGCTCTACAAGGAGAGCAACAGAAACAAAAAAATCTGGCCTCAGGGATCTTTTCTGAGACTGATATTCCAAACAAGGACCATTCATGGAAATAACCTAGACCCCCTGTTCAGATGCAACCCATGGCAGCTCAGTGTCCAAGAGGATTCTCTAATAATGGGAACAGGGACTGTCTCAGACATGAACTCTGGAGCTGGCTGTTAGATTACGTCCCCCTGAAGGGGAGAAGCCTTACCATGCCACAGCAAAAAACAGTGCTACCATTCTGATGAGAACTGATAGACTTGGGTCAGGTGAAAGGGATTGAGACTCTTGTCTATCAGGGAACTGGGGTAGAGGCATATGAAAAGATGAGATAAGTAGGGTGTGACTGAGAGGGGATGAGGGAGGGGGCTACAGCTGGGATACAAAGCGAATAAACTGTAATTAATAAAAAGGTAAATAAATTTTTAAAATAGAACAAAAATGTCAAATGTGGTGAGAAAGAAATTAAGAAACATCAACCTTCACAATAGCCACATGTAGCATTAAGTACCTTGGTATAACTGTAACCAAGCAAGTGAAAAAAACCTATATGAAAACCTATATGAAAAAAAAGAAGAAACTTTAAGTCTATGAGGAAAGAAATTGAAGAAAACATCAGAATTTGGAAAGATCTCTCACTCTCATGGATCAGTAGGATTAATATAGTGAAAATGGACACCCTTCCAAAAGCAATCTACTGATTTAATGCAATTCCCACCAAAATACCAGCACAATTTTTTACATTTTTCATATGAAACTGAAAAAACAATTCTCAATTTCATGTGAAAATAAAAGAACACAGTATAGATAAAACAATCCTGTAAAACAAAACGTCATCTGAAGGTATTATGATCCCTGAACTAAGCTGTACTACAGAGCAACAGTAGTAAAAACAACATGATCCTGGCATTGAAACGGACAGGTGGATCAATAGAATAGAATCGGGGACCCAGAAATAAACCAACACACCTATGGAAACTTGATTCTTGACGAAAAAACCAAAACCATACAATGGAAAAAAAGACAGCATCTTCAAAAAAATGGTGCTGGTCTAACTGGATGTCTACCAGTACAAAAATGCAAATACACCCATATTTATCACCATGAAATAAAGTAATGTACAATTTGATTAAAGACGTCTTCATAAAGCTAGACATAAGAAATCTGTTGGAATATATCCAGAATACATGTAGAACTCAAGAAGTTAAACACCAACAAACCAATAACCCAATTTTAAAAAGTTGTATAGATCTAAACAGATAATTTCCAATAGAGGAATATTGAAAAGCAGAGAAATACTTTAAAAAATGCTCAAAGACCTTAGTCAGCAAGGAAATGCAAATCAAAGTGACCCTCAGATTTTACCTTACCCACATCAGAATGGCTAGGATAAAAAACTCAAGGGACAAATACATTCTAGAGAGGATGTGGAGAAAGGAGAACCCTCATCTTTTGCCTGTGGGAATATAGCTATTTTAGAAGTCTTGCACTTTCTCAGAAAATTAAAAATAGTGTTACCTCAAGATACAGCTATACCACTCCTGGGCATATACCCAAAAGATGTCCCACCAGTCAATAAGAGCATTTGCTCAACTATGTTCATAGCAACTTTATTTATAATAGCCATAATCTGGAAGCAACCCAGATGTCCCTCAACTGAAGATTGGATATAGAAATTGTGGCACATGTACACAATGTAATACTACTCAGCAATTAAAAATAAGACAACCAGGAAAACATGGAACTAGAAATGATCATCATGAGTGAGGTAACTCAGAAGCAGAAAAGTACAAATGGTCTATACTCACATGTAAGTAGAATATTAGACATATAATATAGGATAAACATACTAAAATCTATAGTCCTAAAGAAACTAAACAACAAGGTGGACTTAAGGTAGAGGCTTATTCTTCATTCTGTAGGGCAAACAGGATAGACATCATTAGTAGGAGAAGACAGGAAATAAAACAGGAGCCTTCCACAGATGTCCTTTGAAAGAATATACCCATCAAGACACTGAAGGAGATGCTGAGTCTCATAGCCACAGTTATGGAAGAAGGGGGAGATACAAAGACCTGGATGCGTCAGGAGCTCCACAAGGTGACCAATAAAACCAAAACCATAGGCCTAGGGTGACCTACAGAGACTGAAACTCCAACCATAGACCATGCATGGAGAAGACCTAGAGCCCCTGCTCAGATGAAGCCCATAGGCTGTTCAGTTTCCAAGTAGGTTCCCAATTAAGGGGGTCGGGGCTGTCTCTGACATGAATTCAGTGGGTCACTCTTTGATCACCTCTCCCTGGTTGGCACAGCCTTGCCAGGCCACAGTGGAACATAATGCAGCCAGCCCTGATGAGACCTGAATGGCTAGAGTCAGATAGAAGGGGAGGAAGATCTCCCCTATCAGTGGACTATTGTAGCAGGATAGGGGGAGAAAATGGAAGCTGGGTGGGAATGGGAGGAGAAGTGGGCTGGAAGGCTTAATCTGGGATACAAAGTGAAGAAATTATAATAAATACTAATAAATAAGACACTGGAGGAGTATTTCTGATCTCTGTGAGTTGGAGGCCAGCCTGATCTTTATTGCTAATTCCTAGACAGCCTGAAAAAATATATGTGTATATGTGAATGTATACATGTATGTATATTGATAAATATTTATACATGTATAATTATATATTATACTTATATAATCATATCTTACATGTATATATTATATAAAATAACAATATATTATATAATATAATTACATATTATAAGATATGTCATATATGAATACATTTAGGTAATTATAATAATAATATATGATATAATTACATATTATATATTATACATGATCATATGTTTAATTATATAATTATACATATAACAGGTAAACAGTCCTAACTAAAAAGATAAATTTAGTGTATTTTCTGATAGGTAACATTAAAAATATGAGAACAAAGGAATCCTTTTATTTAAAAAAAAAAGGCAATCTTATAAAAGTAAAAAAGAACTTCAGAAAGAACATTGACAACTTCTACAATTAGTTGTTAAATAAAAAATTTTGGAGGATCAAAAAGTTTGGGGAAATATATTGGGGAAAGTAGAATACTGCTGACTGTGAGACAAGATAGTACTTAAAGAAGGTCAATTAATGAACACACTGTTGCTGTAAGATCAGTAGTATGAAGACTGAACAAGAGACTCTGAATAGAATTAATTTGAACTTATAAGCACTGCTTTATGAAACCAAAACTTAAGTTAATGGGATTAATTAAAAAAGTGATGAAAAATAGAATGTGGGTTGGGGAAAGTGTTAAGGAATAAAAGTAAGCAACATCATTTTGCAGGTCACTATATAAGAAAATTGCTTCCTAGGTAAACATATACTGAATTTTATCCTCTCTAAAATATTCAAAATATTATTAATTTAGCTCCTGATTCCTGCAACTGTTGAGTAAATATATTTAAATTATAATGCATATACATATTAAGTTCATAGTCTTGAAAAAATGACATATTGGTTACATGAATACCGGATTAAAATTCTTATTAGGCCAAGTTTATCAATGATTTCTATTTGTGTCGGATAATTGGATACATAAAAGTGGACACCAATTTTTCATATTCTATAAAAATTTAGTGGATAATCACACATGTAGACATAATAATTAACATTGGGAATTCTCCGTTTGTTTTTAACCCTTTTTGGTTGTGGTGGTTCATATCAGTAATCCATGCACTAGGAAATTAAAGGCAAGAGAATTATTAACTGAAGATCCTTGGCTGTACAGCCAGTTCAAGGACAACCTGTCTGAAAAAAGAAAAGACAAAAATCTTGATCTCTCATATTTGCCCCTCAAATACATATTTAAAGGTCCAAATTCCAGATATCCTCTGTGTGTCACTTAAATTCTAACTTTGTGATTTTTCTATTTGTCTGCAGAACACCGAGTGATTACTTTCTCTGAGTACCCATCATTTTCTGTCATTGCATGTATAATTATATATTGCATGTATATTATAGGTATCCCCAACTAATCACTGTAGTTACACTAAGCACTGTATTTCTGTGCACTTCATCTTTCTTTTTCATTAATTGCAGTGCTAAATATTCCACAACTCCTTGAATTTGCTCAATATTTCTTAATTTCATTTGAAAAAGCATTTCATATTTAGTCACTTCTAGAGTGGTTTTAGTAGTTTTGATAACAGGAGTTAAGATATTTTTGTAGGCTCATAGTTTCTCCAGTAAGTTCAGATTACAGGAACCTCATCATATTACAGTGTGCTGAGTTGATGAGTGTATAGAACATAGTTTAATTAAAGCTCTTTTAGAATAAATAAGTAGATAATGTGATCATTACTATATTTGGCAAGCTGTTAATTTTTTACAGTAGAGATGCAGTTATTACATCATTTATTACAATTTATTCAATTTTTATCCTGGCTGTGGCCTTCTTCCTTATCTCCTACTAATTCCACCCTCCTTCCCTCTTTTCCCCCTACATCCCTCCCCTGGTCCAAATATAGGGGAGGACCTCATCCTCATCTATGTGACCCTAGCCTATCAGGTCTCATCAGGGATGGATGCACTGTCTTCCTCTGTTGCCTAGCAAGGCTGCTCCCCCCAGGGGGAGGTGATCAGAGAGCCTGTCACTGAGTTCATGCCAGAGAAAGTCCCTGCTTTCCTTACTAGGGAGTCCACTTGGAAATTAAATTTTTATCACAAGATATATTCATATGAAATAATGGAATATCTGGGTATTAGAAATATTTTATTACTTTCTCTTACTTGAATCACTGACTTCACACTCTTGGTGAAATGATTCACTTTCTGATATTTCTTTCTATACCAAAGTTATCCTATGTGATGTATCATATGGATATTTTCTGTTACTTTTTAGACCAATATCCAGTTGTCATTGTATTTTTTTTAATGAAATACAAAATTTGTCTCCGAGACTAAAAAAGGTTGTCAACCATAACAGTATTTGGGAGAATGAGGCCAGTTTGATCTACAGAGTAAAAAATTTCCTTGTAAAAATTATTTTCTTTTATCTCCCACCTCAAGTACTATAAAAACTTGGATCTTTATCATTTAAGTAGTGGTAAAAAATAATAAATATGCAAGTGAATATAAATAGGAAGAAAATTATCTTCTAATTTTAATTTATTTATAACTATTTTATAATTAAAAGTTACAAAAATGAACTAAAGTGGTAGCATGTTAAATTACTAAAATTCCATCTATACATAATATTTATAAACTGGACAATGTATAAAAAATAATTTTAAAAAGCCTAAAGTAGTACACTTGTTGTAAGAAATCACACTAAAATGAATGAAGTATTTTCTCTCAAATAACCTGTACCACATATTCTCACATTTTGATGAAGATCATTTTTAAAATTTTATATTATACTCAATATGAATAGGAACGTTTACACAAAAACTTAATGCGATAGTATTTTGGAAATTACTACCAATGCACTTATTTGTGTAACACACTATATAGCATTTTTATTTCTGATGGAGAAAAAAAGGCTAATATACAACCTCAGGGAAAGAATGATAGAATATTTAAGAACAGTAATTATAGCCACAGAGGAAAACCATGTTCAAATAGCCTGTAGAATTTGTGAGGATTATTTTTATAGTACAAAACAGTAGGGACAAGGGAGAAGATATACATCTTTTGTTTTCCCAGTGCACATGAGTTTTGAAAGTCAGGTGTTCTGTGATTTTCCCAAGAGACTTTAAAGGGCTTTGCATAGTATAATACTGACAGAAACAGAACAATAGGCCAACAGAATAGAATGAAGAACCTATAAATGAAGTCATACAGTTATATTCTCCTAAAATTTAATGATGATGTCCAACACATACATTAGAAAAGAGAATATATTTTAACAAGTTGTATCTGTTAAACTGAATTATCATAGTAGAAGGATAAAATTGGTTGAATATGTCTCATCTTGCATGAAAATCAATTCAAAGTGTATGAAAGGCCTATCTAAATTTTGTGAAAATATAAAACCACTAAATTAAAACTTTAAAATGTAGGTACAGTCAAGGAATTTCTGAAAAGTTTAATAGCTTTATATATAATTGTAAAAATTGAAAAAAGTGATTGCACACAATTTAAAAGACATTTGTACAACAGAAGAAATAGAAAAATGAAGGCATTCTAATAGAAGAAAAATCTTTGCCAACTATACATCTGACTACAATTTAATATCTAGAATATATAATAAATAACAATCAGCACAAAATTATTCAATAAATATACTGAAAAAGAAATAAAACATAGTTGTCAAAAGAAGAAATACAATTATAAAGAAGAATGAAATTATTACTTACATAAAATAAATAAAACTAGTTATTATATTAAATAGAATAATCAGGACTCAGAAAAACAAATCTCAAATGTTCTTTTATCACATGAAACATTTAGATATAGCACATACACACATACACATTTATGCATACATAAAATAGAAAGTTGACTCTGAGCGGGAAAGGGAAAGTAAACGATTAGAATAGAGGGAGTAAACAAGGTAATGGTAGAGAAAAAAATTAAGCCAAAATTACATGTTCTTTCTTGTGTGCAAAACCTAAAAGCAAAAGGGAGATTGAGGATCCATGAGCAACATGCAATAATATTCATATATGAAAATGCCATAAAGAAACCAATTGGTAAAAATTAAAAGGTAACCTCTGTAGGAATATGAGATACATACATCACCCCATTTACTTTTCTCTCCTTAAATATTTCTTTCCTCTGTGGCCTGGCAATGCCACCCCACTCCAATTAGGGGGAAGTGATCAAAGAGAAGAAGAAGCAGGCAGTCCTGATGACACTTGATAGGCTGGGACAGATGGTAGGGAAGAAGGACTCCCCCTTCCTGAGAAATAAGGAAGTGAGATGGGGGGGAGAAGAAGGGATGGTGGGAGCAGGAAAAGATGAGGGAGGGGGCTACAATCAGGATATAAAGTGAATAAATTACAAAATAATTTAAATTTAAAAAAGAATTTATTATTTTAAATGGGGGCAAAAATATGCAAAGTAAAAACTTGTTAGTTGAAGTTTAATAGTAAACATGTTTCTATGGCTTCTCTAATATACAGTCTCTATGGATACTGTATGTATTGTGGTATACAAAAAGATTTAGCCAATACCATATGACGGAAAATTCAAGTAGAAATCAATCGTTATTACCTAATACCTTACCTGAAAATAGTAGTAAAATAAGCATCACAGCCCATTACACAATCATATTTTGATGGCTAATCACAAAATAAGCTAGTCTATATTACATTAAAGTCAGGGAAGACTTAGAAAATATATTAAACAATATGTGCTCTTACCCAACACTACCACCATGAGAACACATGAAGCTTTGTCAGAACCTCTTGCTGAAGCTGCAAATAAAGTATAATCTTAAAAATGCCAAATTTTATTCTAAAGAGTTAACTGAAATTCACAGTTCTTCATATAAAGGTGTCAATATGGTTGAAAATCACATACATTCTCTATATTTTTAGTTCCTCATCAAAGAAAATGAATAGTAACCCTACACCTAGGACAATTACAAAAATTTTAATAGATTATATATGCAAAGTATTTAGAATATCACTTGTTACATAGTTTTATCTCTGAATCACCTACCATATTACTATAAATATTTCCATCTATTTTAGTTTTTAAAAATTATTTATTATTAATTACAGTTTATTCACTTTGTATCCCAATTGTAGCCCCCTCCCTCATCCCCTTCCAATCACACTCTCCCTACCTCTTCTCCACCCATAACCCACCCCCAGTCAACTGATACTGAAGGTCCTCCTCCCCTTCCATCTGAACCTAGCTTATAAGGTCTCATCAGGAGTGGCTGCATTGTCTTCCTCTGAGGAAGGCTGTACACCCCTGAGGGGGAGGTGATTAAAGAGCAGGCAACTGAGTTCATGTCAGAGACAGTTCCTGTTCCCATTACTAGGGAAATCTCTTGGACACTGAAGTGCCATGAGCTACATCTGTGCAGGGGTTCTACGTTATCTCCATGAATGGACCTTTGCTGGAACATCAGTCACAGAAAAAATCCCTGTGCCCAGATTTATTTTTTCTCTCCTTGTGGAACTCCAGGTCTTTCTATCTCACACTTCTTTCATAAGATTCCCTGCACTCTGCCCAAAGTTTGGCTATGAGTCTCAGCCTCTGTTTTGATACCTTGCAGGGTAGAATCTTTCAGAGGCCCTCTGTGGCAGGCTCTTGTCTGTTCCCGGTTTTCTTCTTCCAATGTCCATCTGTTTGCCTTTGTGAATGAGGATTGACCCTCATACCCAGGGTCTTCCTTCTTGATTAGCTCCTTTAGGTGTACATATTTTAGCATCATTATCCTATACTATATGTCTAATATCCAATTATAAGTGAGTATATGCCATGTGTGTCTTTCTGCTTCTTGGATAACACACTCAGGATGATCTTTTCTGGTTCTCAGCATTTGCCTACAAATTTCATGATTTCTTTTTTTTTAATTGCTGAGTAGCACTCCATTGGATACAATGGAATATATTTTCTGTATCCATTCCTCAGTTGAGGGACTATGGGTTGTTCTCAGCTTCTGGCTATTACAAATAAAGCTGTTATGAACATGGTTGAGCAAATGTCCTTGTGTACTTGGGCATATTTCGGATATATTCCTAGGAGTGGCATGGCTGGATCTTGAGGTAGCGCTAATTGACTGAGAAAGCACCAGATTGATTTCCAAAGTGGTTGTACAAGTTTACATTTCCACCAGCAATGGATTAGTGTTCTCCTTTCTCCACAACCTCTCCAGCATGTGTTGTCACTTGAGCTTTTGATCTTAGCCATTCTGAAGTGTGTGAGGTGTCTCAGGGTCGTTTTGATTTGCATTTCCCTAATACCTAAGGATGTTGAACATTTCGTTAATTGTTTCCCTGCCATTAAAAATTCCTGTATAGAGAATTCTCTATTTAGCTCTATAACCCCCCCCCCTTTTTTTTAAAATTGGATTACTTGATTTTTTTGCTGTTTATCTTCTTTAGTCCTTTATATATTCTGGATATTAGTCTTCTCTCAGATATAGGTTTGGTGAAGATCTTTTCCCAATCTGTAGCCTGTCCTTTTGTTCTGAGGACAGTGTCCTTTGCTTTACAGAAGCTTTTCAGTTTCATGAGGTCTGATTTATTGATTGTTGATCTTAGAGACTGTGCTATTGGTGTTCTGTTCAGGAAGTTGTCTCCTGTGCCCAATGAGCTCAAGGCTCTTTCCCAGGTTTTCTTGTAACAGGTTTATTGAATATCTTGAGAACTTTGATCCATTTGGACATTATTTTGTGCAGGGAAAGTACAGCTATTAGCAATTTTTACATGAATATATCCAGTTTGACCAGCACTGTTTGTTGAAGATGCTTTTTCCATTGTATAATTTTGGCCTCTTTGTCAAAAATCAGGTATATGTAAGTGTGTGGCTTTATTTCTGGCTTTTCTGTTAGATTCTACTGATCCACCAGCCAGTTTCTATGCCAGTACCATGCAGTTTTTATTAGTGTTGCTCTATATTACAGCTTGAAATCGGAAATGAAGATACCACCAGAAGATCTTTTATTGTAAATTATTGTTTAAGCCATTCTGTGTTTCTTGTTATTCCATATAGAGTTAAGAATTTTTCTTTCAACATCTGTGAAGAATTGTGCTGGTATTTTGATGGATACTGTGTTGAATCTGTAGATTACTATTGGTAAGGAGGCTATTTTTACTATGTTAATCCTGCCAAGCCATGAACATGGGAGGTCTTTCCACCTTCTGATATCTTCAATTTCTTTTTTTTTTTTAAGACCTGAAGTTTTTTTTTTTTTTTTTTTTTTTTTCCATACAAGGCTTTGGCCTGCTTAGTTAAAGTCACACCAAGGTACTTTATGTCCTTTGTGGCTATTGTGAAGGGTGTTCTTTCCCTAAATTCTTTCTCAGCCTATTTATCTTTTGTATATTGGAGGGCTACTAATTTTTTTGAGTTAATTTTGTATCCAGCCAAGGTGTTTCTCAGCTGTCGAAGTTTCCTGGTAGAAATTTTGGGTTCACTCATGTATACTATCATATCTTCAGAAAATAGTGATACTTTGATTTCATCCCTTCCCATTTGTATCCCCTTGATCTACTTTATTTGCCTTATTACTACAGCAAGGACTTCAAGAACTATGTTGAAGAAATATGGAGAGAGTGGGCAGTCTTTGCCTTGTCCCTGATTTCAGTGGGATTGATAAGTTTGATGTTAGCTATAGGCTTGTCATATATTGCCTTTACTATGTTTAAATAAGTGCCTTGTATCCATGATCTCTGCAAGACTATAAACATGAATGGGTGTTAGAATTTGTCACATGCATTTTCAGCATCTAAGGAGATTATCATGTTTTTTTTTTTCAGTTTGTTTATATTGTGGATTACATTGTTGGATTTCTGTACATTCAACCACCCCTGCATAACTGGGATGAAGCCTACTTAGTCATAGTAGATGGTATCTTTGATGTGTTCTTAGATTCGCCTTGCAAGTATTTTGTTGAGTATTTTTTCATCAGTTTTCATAAAGGAGATTGGTGTGAAACTCTTTCTTTGTCAGGTCTTTGTGAGGTTTAGGTACCAAGGTGACTGTGGCTTCATAGAATGAGTTTCATAATGTTCCTTCTGTTTCTATTTTGTGGAATAGTTTGAAGAGTTATTGGTATTAGCTTTTCTTCGAATATAGTAGAATTCTGCACTGAAACCATCTGGCCCTGGGCTCTTTTTGGATGGAAGACTTTTGAAGACGGCTTCTATTTCCTTATGGGATATAGGAATATTTAATTGATTTACCTGGTCTTGATTCACCTTTGGTAAGTGGAATCGATCAAGAAAATTGTCCATTTCAGTTATATTTTCAATTTTTAGGACATAGAGGCTTTTGAAGTAAGACCTAATGATGTTTGGATTTCCTCAGTTTACGTTGTTATGTCCCTCTTTTCATTTCTGATTTTTTTATTTGCATAGTGTCTCCCTACCTGTTGGGAGCCATGACTCCAAGTGGCCTGCTTTGATATTTAAATCTCGGTGGAGAGATGGCTTTTAGCAGGCCTTTACTAATGGCAGAGAACTTGCAAGTCCATCTCCTTTTGTTTGTGACAGCAGGTGGGATAGTTTGTGAGGGTCACACCTCTTCCTCTAGCTCCTTGTGCAAATTAACCTATTGTTCTGAGATGTTTTACTGGCTAAAAGTAACTCCTGACAATAAAAGAGGTCAGAAGGCTAGAGGCAGAGGAGGAGGCAGAGACTTGAGACTTGCTGCTTGCTGCAGCAGCCTGCTTTTTGCTGTGGCTGTCGAGTCTGGACCTTTAAAAAAGTCTCCTGTGTGCTGTGTGTTTATTTTATTAATTTTAATCCTCACTCCCTACTCAAGAACCGTTCGACTCTGCTGGCTGGCTCCAGCACCTACCTTTTAGTTAGTTTGGCTAAAGGTTTATGATCTTCTTGAGTTTTTCCAAGAACCAGCTCTTGGATTCATTGGTTCTTTGAATTGTTTTATTTATTTCAGATTTATTGACTGCAGCCCTGAATATAATTTTTCCAGCAGTCTACTCTTCTCTGGTGTTTCTCCTTTTTTTTTTTTTTTATCCTTTGCGCTTTTAGGTGAGACATTAAGTTGCTTGACTGAGATGTTTAGAATTTCTTCTGGAAGGAACTTAGTGCTATGAACTTTCCTCTTAGCACTGCTTTCATTGTGTTCAATAAGTTTAGGTATGTTGCGCCTTCATTTTCATTGCCTTCTAGGAAGTGTTTAATTTCTTTATTTCTTTCCTGATGCAACTGTCATTGAGTAGCAAGTTGTTCAATTTTCATGTGTGTGTAGGATTTTTGATATTTCTGTTGTTGTTGAAGTCTAGCTTTAGTCCATGGTCATCAGAGAGGATTCAAGGAATTATTTCAATCTTCTTGTATCTGTTGAGGCTTGCTTTGTGACCAACTATATGGTCAATTTTGGAGAAAGTTCCATGAGGTGCTAAGAGGAAGGTAAATTCTTTTGTGTTTAGGTGAAAGGTTTTGGAGCTGCCTGTTTGGTCCTTTTGATTCATACTTCTGTTAGAGTCATTGTGTCTATGTTTAATTTCTGTTTTGTTGACCTGTCTTTTGTTGAGTGTGGGGTGTTGAAGTCTCACACTATTAATGTGTGGGGATCTAATCTGTGTTTTAAGTTTTATTAATGTTTTTGTTTTTAATGTGGGTACCCTTGTATTTGGGGCATAGTTGTTCAAGATTGTGATATTTTCCTGGTGGAATTTTCCTTTGATGAATACAAAGTGTCAGTCCCCATATCTTTTGAATAATTTTGGTTAAAAATCTATTTTATTAGATATTAGATTGGCTGCTCTTGCTTGTTTCTTGGATCCATTTGATTGGAAAGCTTTCTTTCAGCACTTTGCTCTCAGGTAATGTCTATCTTTGTGAATTAGATGTGTTTCTTCTATGGAACAGAAATTTTGGTCTTGTTTAGACCTCCATTCTGTTAGTCTGTGTCTTTTTATTGGAAAATCGATTCCATTGATGTTGAGAGATATTAATGACCAGTGGCTGTTAGATCCTTTGATTTTTATGTTGGTTGTGGTAGTCTGTGTGCTTGGATACTTTTAGTTTTGTTGTAATGAGGCTATTTATTTCCTGTGTTTTCCTAAAAGTAGTTCTGTTTCTTGGGTTGAATTTTTTCTTCTTTTCAACATCTTCTGTAATGTTGGATTTGTGGATAGGTATTATTTAAATTGTTTTTTTTTTCTGGAATATCTTGTTTTCTCCATTTGTAATAACTGGGAATTTTGCTGGGTATAGTAGCCTGGGCTGACATCTGTGCTTGCTTAGGGTCTGCATAATATCTGTCTAGGCCTTTCTGGCTTTGATAGTGTCTGTTGGGACACTATGAAAGAGACACTTTTATAGTCTCAGTTGAGTAGTCATGTGTGATTCTGATGAGTTTGCCATTATATATTATTTGGCCTTTTTCCTTTGCAGCTTTTAGTATCTTTTCTTTGTTCTGTACACTTACTCGTTTGATTATTACGTGGTGGGAGGATTTTGTTTTCTCTTATAATTTCTGTTCCAATAAGGTGTTCTGCTGGGCTCTGGTGTGTCTATAGGCCTCTCCTTTAAGTTGAGGAAATTTTCTTCTATGGTTTTGTTGAAAATATTTTTTGAGCCTTGGAGACACGTATCTTCTTTTTCCTCTATTCCTATTATTCTTTGGATTTATATTTTCATGTTGTCTTGGATTTCTTAGATGTTTTGTGTCAGGAGTTTTTTAGATTTATCATTTTCTTTGATGAATAAATCTATTTCTTCCATTGTATCTGATAGACCAAAGAATTAAAAATCAGTGTGCATTGTTTTATTTAGATAGTTCCCTGTTGCCAAGGCTTTGGCTGGCATTTCAGCCTTCCTAGCACCTTGAAGTTAAGGGAGCCATGGTCAGCACAGAAGCAGTTTCAGAAGAAGAGAGCACCAACCTAATCGAACAAAACAGGCTGAAATGCTAAGTTAAAAGAGGATCCCTGACATTAGCTATTATCTTGGGTACCTGCTTTAGCTAGAGTAAGAACTGGTATTGCAGCAACTCGACACAAAGCCTGGAGAGATGCTAGAGAGAAAAGATTCCAGAGGATGGTTTAAATCCTGATATATTATTTCTCCTTGGCTTACCACCCCTATATCCACCTTGATGGGACCCCTACACATTTTGATTTTTACGTTCAGGGCTAGTATTTTAAATTGCTTGATGGCTTTCATGAAAGAATGCTTTGGAGTGGTACAGTAATGGTAATTAGAACCCATTGTGGAATTTACACTGTGGAAATGTAAATGTGGAGGACACCAGGAATCATATCTGGAAGAGCCAAGATTGTGTCTTCAAATAATCATGGGAAGGGGGGAAATGAGAGACCAAAGAATTAAAACTCAGTAGGTACTGTTATAAAGTTTAAAGCACAAGCCTGAACGAAAGCCAGACATGTGGAAACATGTCTAGCCACCTTCAGAGAGGAACCAGCTCTACTGCATTCTTTTCCTGCCCACTAGAGACACAGTTGCTAGGAAACTGACTCCTCTCTCCTAGGACAGCCAAACAAGGGAAGCCAGATGATGATTTAGGGGACTTCCTATAACCAATCAATTCAAAATGCAAGAGTCCCTTTTGTGTTTCGACCAACTGACACTTGCCAGGCAGGAATCCCCTTGCTGTGGGCATGCAGGAAGTGACCAAAATCTTTAAATCACCCATCTAACCTGAGAAGGAGGCTCTCTGCTCTCAACCACTTCAGTGGTGAGAGTGTGTGAGCACAAGCTACTTTGTAATAAAAAGATCATCATGTGTTTTGCCAAGAGCTCTACTCTTGGTGGTCTTTTGGGGTCTCGTGAATCTGGCACAACATATCTTCCACACCTGAGATTCATTCTTCCATCTCTTGTAGTCTGTTGGTTATGCTTATCTCCTTATTTCCTGTTTTCTTCCCTATGTTCTTCCTCTCCATGATTTTCCCTATTTGTGTTTTCCTTATTTTTTCCAATTCTATCTTCTGATCTTGAACTGTTTTGTTGATTTCCTTTACCTATCTAACTGTATTTTCCTTCAATTCCTTCACCTGTTTGTTTGAACATTCCTGTTTCTTGTTTCTTTTATTTCTTTCAGTGATTTAAGCATTTCCTCTCTGAGGTCCACAAACTGTTTGGTTGCATCTTTTTTTTTTTTTTTTTTTTTTTTTCCGGATGGTCATAATCTGTTTGACTTTATCTTCCTCTAATTCTTCATGAATTTTATTTTTTTCCTCCATTAATCTCTTCATAAACATAGATGTCATGTCATCTTCTTGATTTTCACTTATGTTAGGGTATCCAGAGCTACTTGCCCCTGGATAACTTGGGTTCTGGATATGCCATATTGTATTGCCTTTTATTGGTTGTGACCATCTGGCTGTTTCAAGTATCAGCTGTTAGTTTCTGGTCATGACAGGAATCCTGGGGTGGTGAAAATCCCTTTGGCAGGATTCTGAAAGAGGCCTCCTCAGCTTTTTGGGTATGGTCAACTGAATGGCGGTGTTTCTCAGGAATTGCCACAGCTCACCTCAGTGTTATAGACTTCTGTGGTAACTATGGTCATTGGTAGTCAGGAGGTCTGTCCTCTCACAAGGAGAAGACCTGGAGACACCTTCCCTGCTGCTGGGTTTCTTGCTCTGAATTTAGTGAACTGCTGCTGTTGCTCTTACACTGTGTTTGCTGGGCACAGCCCTCTTTCCTCTAACAAGGAGAAGACCTGGAGGCAGTTGCTCTGCACCTGCTTTTTTTGCTTTGAATTTAATGAATTGCTGCTGCTTCTCTTATACTGTGTTTGCTGGGTGCAGCCCTCTTGAAGAACCAGGGAGTCCCTAGGTTTGGTCACTTTAGCTAGGGATGACTGGTTGCACCTTGGAGCAGTATCTGCGGGCTGACCCAGTTGCTCTCAGGCTTCTGTATGTCTGATGTTGGACCTCTGTGACCCAGTACTCAAGAGATAATCAGTGGCAGGTGAGCACAGCACTCTTGTGTGTAACAGGAAGCTAGAGACTTGAGCCTAGGGGAACACAGAAACTTTTTCAGAGCTGGGTGTCCTGAGGTAACCTGATATTCTACCACTATGGGGTTTCCTTCAGATAAAAAGATACATTCTGTGGTGTTTTGAGGTCTACAGTTCTGTCGGGGAAGGTGAGTAGATCATACATGAGCAGGATAGTGGCTCTGTGCTAACAACTGGGAGCCTGCAGGAATCAGGGAACTGTTCCCAAGAACTTTCTGTGGGGAGTGGAGTTGGCAGACTACCCTAACTTTGAACCTGTTGTTTCCCTCACTGTGGGGTTTCCTCCCAACAAGGAAACCCAGTCTCGAATGCCCTGCGGATAACAGTTCTGTCTGGAACAGTGAGTCGGGCATGCAAGCAGGTGTCTGGGCTGGAAGCTGAGCACCTGCAGGACCCTGGGACCTTTCCCTGGGATTGTCTGTGTGACCCGAGGTTGGTCCCAATTGCTTCTTTCACAGTGTTTTTTTTTCTCTCTCAACAGGAAATACCAGTCTCTGGTATTGTGGGTCCCACAGTTCAGTCTCTGATGATGATCAGAACACACAGGCGAGTGGCTCTGAGTTGGCAACCAAGAGCTTGCTGGGATGTGAGCCTGCTGGGACGTGGGAACTCTTCCAGGGTTTAGTTGGGTGACCCGTACCCTATTACTTCACATACCGTGGGGTTTACTCTCACCTGGGAAACACAATTGCTGGTGTTTTAGGTCCCAGTGTTTGGTCTGCTGGTCTCTGTGCAGTCACTGTTGTACTGCTCATGAGAAACAGTGTCTTCCAGGGACCACCATCTTGAATCACCCCCATGTTTTTATTTTATAGAAATATATTATTTTGCATGATGCTTTTTCCATAAAACATTCAAAGATATTGTTTAATTTTTTAGGATGCTAGAATTTTCAAAATTCTATTTATTTATCACAATAAAATGATATTGAAAATTGGGTTTTATATTATATTTATTTCTTACAATGTATTCACTTTGTATCACCACTGCAGCCTCTCCCTTGTCTCCTCTCAGGCTCACCCACAATCCTTCTTCTCCCCCTAAGCCCTTTTCCTAATCCATTGATAGGGGAGCACCTCCTCACCTTCTATCTGTCCCTAGCTTATCAGGTCTCCTCAAGGCTGGCTGCATCATCTGCTTCTGTGGCCTGGCAAGGCTGCTTCCTCCTCAGGAGAAGGTGATCAAAGAGCCAGCCACTGAGTTCATGTCAGAGACAGCCCCTGCACCCCTTACTAGGGAACCCACCTGGAAACTGAGCAGTCACTGGGCTTCCTATGAATAAGGGTCATAAGTCCTCTCCATGCATGGTCCTTAGTTGGAGTACTGGTGTCTGAAGGCACCTCTGGACCCACAATTTTGGCTCTGTTGTTCTACTTCAGGAGTTTCTGTTCTTTCCAGGTCTTTTTATCTCCATCTTCTTCCATAAGGATTCCAGCACTTGCCCAGAGTTTGGTTATGAGTCTCATTATTTCCTTCAATACCCTGGTGGGTAAAGTCTTTCAGAGGTCCTCTGTGGAGGGCTCCTGTCCTGTTCCTTGTCTCCTCCTTCTTCTGATGACTCACCTGTTTGGCCTTCTGAATGAGGACTAAACATCTTCACTGGGGTCTTCCTTTTTATTTATCTTCTTTAGGGCCATATATTTTAATATGTTTACCCTATATTATATGGCTAATATCCACTTGTAAGTGATAGTGTTACCTCAACATCCAGTTATACCACTCTTAGGCATATATCCAAAATATGCCTCATGATTCAATGAGAATGTTTGCTCAACCATATTCTTAGGAGCTTTAGTTCTAATAGCCACAATCTGGAAACAACCTAGACGTCCCTCAATGGAGGAATGGATTCAGAAAGTGTAGTGCATTTACATAATAGAATACTACTCAACAATTAAAAACAAGAAAATCATGAAATTGGCTGGCAAATGGTGGGAACTAGAAAAGGTCTTCCTGAAGGTAACCCAGAAGAAGAAAGATACAAATGATATACACTCTCTTATGAGTGGACATTAGCTACATAATAAAAGAGAACTATATTTTGAGGGAAGAAACATCTTTATAAAAATCACAAGAAAGAAGACAGGAAAAAAGAGATTGGTAAAAAAATATTTGCTTTCAAAATAATAAACCTGATTGCGTTTCCTAGGTGAGAGGACACCCCATGGTGTGGGAACCAATCTGGTTCGAGTCATCTACCTAAACCCTGGAAGAGTTCCTGTGTCCTAGGTGGTGCTAAGTGTCCAACCCAGAGTCATACACAAGCATGCTCTGAACACCATCCCAGATTGAACTGTGGGCCCCATAATATCAGAGACTGAGATTCTCAGTTGAGAGAAAACTCTACTGTAAAGGAAGCAGTTGGGACCAACCTCAGGTTGTAAGACCTGGGGTCTCACAGCTCAGGAGTTCAAGATCGCGCCCTTCCCAGAAACTGCCCCAGACCAAGACTGGTTGCAAAAGCAAGAGGTTTATTAACCATTGCGCAATGGGGTCACCCCTGCCGGTCAGCAAAGAGTGGCACCGGGAGACCAAGGCCTTTAGGTTTTTAAAAGAAAAATTGCAGGAGATTTGAAGTTGCAGTCTTGGCAATTTAGGATTGGATGAGGAAGCTATAAAGTAAGATAATTGGTTAGTCTTAGGTGCTCAAGCTTGGCCAGTCCTGCCAAGTGTGGATGCAGCTGCAATTGAAGGTGGGGGTGGTTAGCTCATCCTTGAAGATTAGGGGCTACAGACTTTTGGCTGGAGGTCAAAAGCTACTCAGAAGAAGTCTAGGTTTGTTGCTAAGAAATGCTATCTCAAAGACAGGAGTTTTTCTTTTTGCTGAGTGAAGGTCATTGCTTGCTTGCCTTTTTTTCTATCTGTCCTCATAGATAGGGTCACATTTTTCCATTCTCTGGAAAGGTACTAAGAGGCTTTAGCTTAACCTGAACCTAAAGCTCAAAACTATAGGCTTTAGAAGACATACAGGTTACAAAGTTAGTCTAACCCTTTCAAGGTCACCCAGACAATTCCTTGAAAAGGTCCCAAGGTCCAGTCAGAGCTCATCCACCAGTGCAGAGACCTGCCTACTTGCCCCACTCAAGGTCCCAGACAAAACTGTGGGACCCAGGGCACCAGAGACTGATTTTCTCTTTTGGACAGAAACCCCACAGTGGGGAAAAAAAGTAGGTCTGACCTCAGAGCATTCAGCCTACCCTTTTCCCCCTAAAAGTTCTTGGGAAAAGTTCTCAGGATCCTGCAAGCACCTGGTTGCCCACATGGAGCTACTCATCTGCACCTGTGTAATTTACTCACCATCCCAGACTGAACTATGGACCCCAAAACATCACAGACCGGGTCTTCCTGTCTGGAGGAAACGCCACGATGGAGGAAACAACAGGGTTGACCACAGGAGACCCAGCTCCACAAATGTTTCTGGGCTCTTGCTGGCTCTGGGCTCTAGCCTCCAGCTAAATGCATGAGTGCTGCTGTGTACACCTCCCACTGATTACCACTTAGGTACTGAGACGCAGAACTCCAACCTATGACCTACAGAACCTGGAATAGATGGGATCATCCCCAGACACTGTGCCAAGGTGCAATATGTCGCCCTAGCTAAACTGAACAAACTGAAGGGCTCCTTGGTTCTTCAAGAGGACTGTACCCAGCAAACACAGTGTAAGAGCAACAGCAGCAGCAGCAGCACACTAAATTCAGAGTTAGAAACCCAGCAGCAGGGCAGCTGTCTCCAGGGCTTCTCTTGGTGAGATAAGAAACCCCCCGCCCCCGACTACCTACAACCACACTTACCACACAGGTCTATAAGCCCGAGGTGAGCTGTGGAAATTCCTGAGAAACACTCCCATTCAGTTAACCATAATCAAAAAGAAGAGGAGGCCTCATTCAGGAATAACCATCTTCCTGCCCAGGGAGTTCTCCCCAGCCCAGGTATCTAGGCGGTCCCAGAAACTAACAGCCAATGACTGAGACAGGTAGATGGGTAGAGGCCAGCAGAATAACACAACCAACAAAAGTCAAAGCAATATGGCATATCCAGAAGCCAGTTATCCAGGGGCAAGAAGCCCTGGAAACCCTATCATGACCTTACATCTATGCTTATGAAGAAGTTAGTGGAAAAAACAAATAAAACGAATAAAGAATTAGAGGAAGATAAATTCAAACAGATTATGGTCATTCCTAAAGAAATACAGGAAGAAGCAGCCAAACAGTTCGTGGTCTTCAGAGAGGAAATAATTCAGTCACTGAAAGAAATAAAAGAAAAAGAAGAATGTTCAAACAAACAGGTGAAAGAATTGAAAGGAATAAGGTGAAGGAAATTTAAAAAAAAAACAAAACGCTTCAAGATCTGAAGATAGAATGGGAAAAATTTAAAAATTTGATAACTACAAAATATCGAAACAGAGGCTGGGACTCTTAGCCAAACTTTGGGCAGGGTGAAGAAAATCTTATGAAAGAAAGGACAAATAGATCTGGAGGGGACAGGAGCTCCACAAGTAGAGCAGGAAAATCCACGCACAGGAGTCTTTTCTGAGACTGACACACCAACCAAGGACCATTCATGAAGATAATCTAGAACCCTTGTACAGATGTAGCTCATGGCACTTCAGTGTCCAAGTGATTTCCCTAGTAATGGGAAAGGAACTGTCGCTGATATGAACTCAGTGGCCTGCTCTCTGGTCACCTCCCCCTGAGGGTTGTGCAGCCTTACCAGGCCACAGAAGAAGACAATGCATCCAGTCCTGATGAGAACTGATAGACTAGGATCAGATGGAAGGAGAGGTGGTCCTCTTGTATTTGTGCACTAGGCAAGGGGCTTAGGAAGAGCTGAGGTAGGAAGGGTGAGATTGGGAGGGGACAAGGGAGGGGCCTAAAGCTGAAACACAAAGTGAATAAACTGTAATTAATTAAACAATATATAAATTTAAAAAAAGAAATGGAAAGTAGAAAATATTTACTTTACATTGCATTATATTATATTATAATCTAAAAAACCTATGTTTTAAAAAGTAAAATGAACCACAACAAAATACCCAACAAAGTAGGGATTAATTGATAAAATCCTTTGGCAGTGACCTTTGTCATCACATATATGTACATGTGTGCACATGTCTATATGCACACATACCAGCACATTGGAATACATATACATCATGTGCATGCAATTACAAAATCTCTAGTTTCTAATTTAGTTTTGATGAAATGAACAAGGTTTTTTATTGTTTTTGTTTTTTTTTTTTTTTTTTTTTTTTTTTTTTTTTTTTTTTTTTTTTTTTAGCTCAGCATTTATTTACTGACAGATTGTAGAATATTGTGATGGGGTAAAAGTCATCAGCACTCTTTTCTAGCTGTTAATACTATGGACTACAGTAACAAAAAGCATGGCAAAATGTTTTGGGGGTAACCAACCATTTCTGCCTGAATCCAAAGCCCACTCCACTGGAAAAAAGAAAAAGATTCTGCTTTTATAAATATACAAGATACCATGTTTGGGGAGATTTTAGGCCCTAGGTGGGTGATTCTACTACTGTTATTTCACTAATTTGACACCGATTCAAACTTTTGCCTAGATTAGCTTTCAGACATCATCAGAAAACTTTTTGTGTTCATGTGAAAAAAATTGTGGTTAGCAAAGAAACTCACAACTAACTCCACAAAGTGTAGGTAATAAGTATTTATACAATACTCATCCACAAATAGGGTATTTATATCATACTTATATTTCCCAACCCTCAGAGACCATAACAGAAGAGTCTACAGAAAAACTGTACTAATCAGATGTCAGAGAGGAACAGAACAAAACAGAGTCCTCTGGATATGGTAAGAAAGGACCAATGAACCCAACAACTCACAGCATTGATAGTTGGTCTACTTCCTACACATGTTCATTCCAGTCAGCATTCCAGCATTGTGTAGGCTGAGACTCATGAATCCCCAACCTGACAGAGAAGCTATTGATGACTTTTAGGATCAGATTTCTTTACTAATATCATTCCTGGCGGGTCAAACAAACTATGGTGAATAGTGCCACATGCATGAGTAACTGTTCACAGTTGTCTGGGTACTCTTCCAAATTATTGTTAAAGAAAATCCTCCCCAAAGGCATGTCCACAGGAAAATCTGGTGGGGCACTTCTTCCAAAGTGTGCCATGTTCACAAACAAAATTAGACATAATGCTCCTCCTCACAGCATTTGGTCAACCTGTCTAATTGCAGCAAGAAGAATGAAACTAGAGTGCTTATCCCCATTGACCCTCTTATTCCATCAAGGTTAAACTACTAAAGGTTCTACAATATCTTTAAACTTTAATACCAGTTTAGGGCTTCTCTTAGTTTCCATAACTGTTATCAATCACCATTTTCACAAGCAACTTAGGGATGGTTTATGTGCTGTCATATCTGGATCATAGTCCATCACTAAAGGAAGTTGAGGTATGAACCCAAGCAGTACAGGAACCTGGAAGCAGGCACTGAAGCAGAGGCCATGGAGAAACATTACTTACTGGCTTGTTCCCCATAATTTGTTCAGACTGTTTTCTTATATAGACCAGAAAAATATGCAGAGGGGTTGCACCATCTGGGCCAGGCTCTCACAAATTAACCATTTATGAGGAAAATGCCTCCACAGATTTTCCCACAGGTCAATCAAATGGGAGCATTTTTCTTTTATTAAAAATAGTCTTTTCTAAATAGGTTACCTAGTAATGGGAAGAGGGACTGCCTCTGACATAATCTGATTGGCCTGCTCTTTGATCACCTCCCCCTGAGGGGGGAGCAGCCCTACCAGGCCACAGAAGAGGACAATGCAGCCACTTTTGATAGACTAAGATAGATAGAACTGATAGACTAAGATCAGAAAGGAGAGGAGAACCTCCCCTATCAGTGGACTTGGGGAGGGGCATGCATGCAGAAACAGGAGGGAGGGTGGGATTGGGAGGGGAGGAGGGAGGGGCTTATGGGGGGGATACAAAATGAATAAAGTGTAATTAATAAAAAATAAAAAAAATGTTTAAAAAATAGTCTTTTCTCACAAATATATTCTGATTATGGTTTCCCCATCCTCTACTCCTTGCAGAACTTCCCAACTGCCCCTCACAGGCAGATTCACACTTTCTCTCTTTCATTAGAAAAGAATGGGCTTCCAAGAGATATTATTAAAATAAGCAAAATAAAATGTATTGGGCTAAAATATTATCACATTAAAATTGGAGAGACCAAACAGAAGGAGAAAGAGCTCAAGAGAAGTCTAAAAATCAGAGATGCACTAATTCACATACTCAGGAATCCCATAAAAACACTAACCAGGAAGCCATAATATATATACAAAGGGTATTGGTGAGGGCTCTCTGCATGCTGGGAAGTATTTTACTAATTGAAGTTCTTTCTTCATACATAACCCTAGCTCATATCAAGTTGTGACAAACAACACAGGTACTAAGAATACAAACACATTAACTTAGGGAAGAAATTTAATATTCAAAATACAACATACTATGGTATTACAATTAGTTACAATGTTTATTGAAGTAATATAAAGCATAGGTTTGATGCTTAGAAACAATAGGCAATAACACATATCTTAAGAGTATAATAAGCCAGATTTATAAAAGTAATGTCTGTGATGTTTACATGATAAAATTAATAATGCAATTATCAGAATATGTTATCAGGTATAATAATACACTATGTTTGTAGAATTTCCTTGTATCATATGATTTTGATGAGAATTAATTTTGTATCCGAGAAGATATTAAGACACCTAATTTAGATTCTTGTAGAGCTCGCCCAGCATCCCAGATCAGCACTGAATAACTAGTGTCTACCCTGGTAACTAGATAATTCTGATTGTCAACATAACTGGTTATAAATTTACATATGAGATACACCACTTGATGTCTGTGAGGGAGTTTTAGATTAGGTCAGAAGAGTTTGCAAGACCCACCCTAAATTGGAATGTTACCATTCTATGGGAGTTGGGAGCCTACAGTGAAGAAACAGAGAAAACAAAGAGAATACATCTGTCTTTATTTCTTGACTATGAATGCAAATTGACAATTTGAGTCATGTTTCTGCCACCATGAATTTCCTGCTATGATAGACTATGGTGTCACACTATGCACTAAAACAATTGCTCCTCTCCTTAAGCAGCTATGCTCAGGTATTCTATTACATTATTGAGAAAAAAATAACTAAAAATACCTATCATATATGACAACAAATAATTATTAAGTTCTTCCAATATCAAAATGAAAAAAATTTACATGAAAAAAACTAGCAGAACATTTTTAAATTGGTCCATCAATAGTTTGAGTATGCTCTTAAAAAGAAAACAAAAGCAAAAGATAGGAGATTACCCAAAGATTTACTAATAATGCAAAAACCAATATTGAGAGACACAATTATAAATGACTAAATATAGCTATTTTGCTAATAAACAAAATAATTAAATTTTGGAGCCCTTTGAACCGACATGTGTAAATCGAAGGTAGTAATCTGTTAAGGTGAGGTTATTTATATGAATTACTAATAATGCAAAAACCAATATTGAGAGACACAATTATAAATGACTAAATATAGCTATTTTGCTAATAAGCAAAATAATTAAATTTTGGAGCCCTTTGAACCGACATGTGTAAATCGAAGGTAGTAATCTGTTAAGGTGAGGTTATTTATATGAATTCCATTTCCACATAAATTCTTTAATAAGATCAGAAAATGGGATTGTTTTCTATTAAATCCAAAACTTGGAGGACAATAAAACAAAGTAGTAAGTTAGGTGGTAATGAAATAAAATGAAGCACACTCAAAATAATTATATCCAAATAGACTATAGCATGCTTTAGAAAGACAAATGCATAATTTGTGTAGGAATATGAAATAATGCATTCCATTTGTGCTCAGTTTTTTTATAGCAAATATATGGTCATATTGTTAATCTTTCAAATCAGTTCTTCCAGAATATGACCTGAAGCAATGAGCTTTAATCAGCACAAAGATGTAAAAAATTCATTTAGGGAGAATGATGAGTAGTGTCAGATAGAGGCCTTTTGAAACTCATGTTAGAGCAATGAAGCCAATGGATTTATCAGTGTATCTACAGGCAACTACTCTAATAACTACAGTTATTTATAATTATGCTCTGCCAATACCACTCAGGCAAACATGCTCAAATTAATGATCCTCTGAGCTTATGTTTAGAAAAAATAAGCATAATTTTTTATCTCTTTCTTGACTTTATCACAAATTTAACTTTTGTTATCTTTTCCTTTCTGGCTTATATTAATTCAGAATTTCTGACAATTGTCTATTTACTAACAAAATTATTTTAAAGAGGTAAAAATGCAAAGGGGATTACAATCACTCCCAAACTTATGGATGTTTTGATTTTTGCCTAGTGATTTGACTCCTTGTTAGCAATAATTGTGCCTAGTGTAAACAGCATTGTCTATGATTCTGACACTGTGTAAAACTTGCCTTGACTACGGAGACCAGTTCCTCAGCCCTGTAAGCTGTGATTCCTTTAGTGTTGAAATGACCCTTTTATAGAGGTTTCATATCAGGTATCTTGCATATCAGAATCATAACAGTAGTAAAATTACATTTATAGAGTAGAAACAAAAATACTTTCATGTTTCTGGTCTCCACAACATGAAGAACTATGTTCAAGGGAAACAGATTTAGGAAGGCTGAAAACCTTTGCTCTAGAGTATGTGGTGGCAACTGGCAACAAGATATGGCATAGATATCATATGGAAATTGCGTTTGAAGGGTATAAAAATATCTGGTCAAAAAGGAAATTGCTATTTTTCTTATTTTTTAAATTTATTTGTTTATTACAGTTTATCATTTTAGTCCTCTCCTGTGTCTCATCCCAGTCCTGTCCACCTTAATTCATCTTTCCCTATGCCCCTTCCCTAGCCCACAGATAGGAGAGAGCCTGATCCCATTCTAACTGACTTTAGCTTATCAGGTCTCATCAGGACTGGATGCATTGTCCTTCTCTGTGGCCTGGTATAGCTGCAGTCCCCAGGGGTAGGTGATCAAAGAGCCAGTCACTGAGTTCATGTCAGAAACAGTTCCTGATCCACTTACTAAGGAACTTAGTTGTAACTCAGCAGCCTATGGGCTTTCTCTGAGCAAGGGGTAAAATCCCTCTCCATGCATGGTCTGTGGTTGGGTAATTGTCTCTGTAGGAACCCATGGGAGCAGGTATTTTTGCTTTGTTGGCCTCCTTGTGGAGTTCCTGTCCATTCCAGGTCTTTCTAACTCCCTCTTCTTCCCTAAGATTTCCTGCACTCTGCCCAACGTTTGGCTTTGAGTTGCAGTATCTCCTTCAATATAGTAATGGGTAGAGTCTTTCAGAGGCATTCTGTGGAAAACACCCGTCCTGTTCCTTGGCTTATTCTACTTCTGATATCTATCCTGTTTGCCTTTCTGAGTGAGGTTTCAGCCTCTTTCCTAGGGTCCTCCTTGTTGTTTAGCTTCTTTAGTACTATAGATTTTTAGTATGTTTATCCTATATTATATGGCTAATATCCACTCATAAGTGAGTATATACCAGATGTGTCTTCTGCTTCTGGGTTACCTCACTCAGGATGGTCTTTTCTGGTTCCATCTATTTGCCTGAAAATTTCATGATTTCCTTGTTTTTAATTGCCGAGTAATATTCCGAGTAGTAAATGCAGCACACTTTCTGTATTCATTCTTCAGTTGAGGGACATCTAGGTTGTTTCCAGACTATGGCTATTATAAATAAAGCTAATATGAACATAGTTGAGCAAATGTCCTTACTGAATGGAGATATATTTTGGGTTTATGCCTAGAAGCAGTATAGCTGGGACTTGAGGTAGCACTACTATTTTCTGAGGAAGCACCAGATTCATTTCCAGAGTGGTTGAACAAATTTACATTCCCACCAGCAGTGAAGGAGAGTTCCCCTTTCTCTACATCCTCTCCAGCATGGTTGCCACTTGAGTTTTTGATTTTAGATATTATGATTGGTGTGAGGTGGAATCTCAGGGTCTTTTTGATTTGCATTTTTCAGATGACTGAGCTGGAACATTTCTTTAACTGTTTCTCTGCCTTTCAATATTTCTTTGTTGAGAATTCTGTTTAGCTCTGTACCCAATGTTTTAATTGGAACACTTGGTTTGTTGCTTTTTGACATCTTGAGTTCTTCATACATCATGTATAGGATATTTGCTGACTGTCAGATGGGTTGGTGAAGAAATTTTCCCAGTATGTAGGCTATCATTTTGTTCCTATGACAGTATCCTTTGCTTTACAGAAGTTTTTCAGTTTCATGAGATCCCATTTATTGATTGTTGATCTTAGAGCCTGTGTTGTTGGTGTTCCGTTCAGAAAGTTGTCTCTTGTGACAATGAGGTCAAGACTCTTCCCCACTTTTCTTCTAATAGATTTGGTGTGTAGGTTTTATGTTGAAGTCTTTGATCCACTTGGACTTTACTTTTGTGAAAGGTGATAAATATGGGTCTATTTAATTTTTTCTACATGTAGACATCCAGTTAGACAAACACCATTTGCTGAAGAAGCTATCTTTTTTCCATTGTATAGTTTTGGCATTTTTGTCAAAAATCAAGTTTCCCTAGGTGTGTGGGTTCATTTGGGGGTTTTCGATTAGACTCCATTGATCCACTTGTCTGTTTCTATGTCAGTACCATGCAGTTTTTATTACATTTGCTTTATAGTACAACTTGAGGTTCAGGATGGAGATACCTCCAGAAGCTCTTTTATTGTACTAGATTGTTTTTGCTATTGTGTTTTGTTTTTCCATATGAAATTGAGTTTTTTCTTTCAAGTTCTATAAACAAAAAAATGTGTTGGTATTTTGATGGAAATTGCAGTCAATATGTAGATTGCATTTTATAGGATAGACATTTTCACTATGTTTATCATGCTGATAAATGAGCATTGCACAAATTCCTATGTTCTGATATCTTCTTCAATTTCTTTCTTCATGGACATGAAGTTTATATACATATTTTGCATACAGGTCATTCATTTCTTTGGTTATAGTAACATCTAGGTAGTTTATGTTGTTTGTGGCTGCTGTCAGCATGTTTTTTTCTTAATTTCTTCCTGAGCCTGTTTGTCTTCTGTATATAGAAGATCTTCAGATTTTTTTGAGTTGATTTTGTATCCAGCCATTTTGCTGAAGATGTTTATCAGCTGAAGGAGTTCTCTGGTTGAATTTTGGGGGTCACTCATGTATAATATAATATCATATCATTTACAAATAGTAATACTTTGACATCTAACTTTATGATTTGTATCCACTTTGTCTCCTTTAGTTGTCTTATTGCTCCTGCTAGGACTTCAAGAACTACGGTGAAGAGATAAGAAGGGAGTGGTCAGCCTTGCCTCGTCCCAGATTTTTCCTAAAAACAAATTGTAATTACAAAAAGAAAATAGGAAACAACCTCGGAACCTGCTACAGAGGGCCTCTGAAAGCCAGAAGAAAACAGGAAACAACCTTGAAACCGGCCACAGAGGGCCTCTGAAAGCTTCTGCAGTATAGACCGTCAAAGCAGATGCTGAGCCTGATGGCCAACTGATGGGCAGAGTGAATGGAATTTTATGTAAGAAGTGGGAAATAGTAAGAGCTGGAGGGGACGGGAACTCCACAAGGAGAGCAACAGAACAAGATAATTTCAACACAGGGAACTTCCCAGAGACCCATACTCCAACCAAGGACTATTCGTGGAGATGACCTGGAACCCCTGCACAGGTGTAGCCCATGGCAGTTCAGTGTCCAAGTGGGTTACATAGTAATGGGAAGAGGGACTGCCTCTGACATAATGTGATTGGCCTGCTCATTGATCACTTCCCCCTGAGGGGGGAGCAGCCTTATCAGGCCACAGTAGAGGACAATGCAGCCACTTGATGAGAACTGATAGACTAAGATCAGAAAGAAGAGGAGAACCTCCCCTATCAGTGGACTTGGGGAGTGGCATGCATGCAGAAAGGGGAGGAAGGGTGGGATCGGGAGGGGAGGAGGGAGGGGCTTATGGGGGGATACAAAATGAATAAAGTGTAATTAATAAAAAAATTTAAAAAAAGAATTTAAAAAATAATAAAATAAAATCATTCTCATTAAAAAAATAAAAAAAACATGGATACAAATGAAATGTGTATCAATAGATGTGTGGTTATTGTGATTCAAATGAAAATGAACCCAGGAGGCTCATATTTTTTAAAGCTTTGTCCACTGCTCTTGGAATTGTTTGGTACAGAAATTTGGTTGCACATTTACTTTGCTTTTGTTAAGTAATAATAATTAACGTCTGTGGAGACTATATTAATTTATTTTCTGTCCACTATTCTGCAGTAAATTTCTTTGTCTCACTTATTAATACTGCAGAGTTTTACTATTATATTTGTGTGTGCATGTAAATATTATTATTTATTTCTACTACTGCCAAACTATGATGTATTAATAAATGCAAAAATGTAAGTATATATATTGCAAACAATATATATCAATATAAATAAAATAATTATTTTTTTCAGTTTTCATAATAATTTTAATGTATCTAAGCATTTTTTATTTAGCAATGAAAGTGAATAATTATAATAATGTATACAGTATCATACAACATATAAAAAGAGCCAGTTAAAAATTATTTGCTATAAAACCTTAAAGAAATCTTATAACATACCAAACTAATTTGTAATGACAAGAGTGAAGCAATGAGTAACTCAGGCTGTGGGTAACTATGAGGAATGCTCTGTTCCCATAAGTTTATTGGGCCATGGCCATATTCACTCACTTGTTTTCAATGGCTGATACCACATTACATTAGGAGACTTGAGGTGTTACCTTTATTTTTCTTTTCTTTAAATTTTTTTTATTATTCAATTAATTAGAGTTTATTCACTTTATCCAGGCTGTAGCCCCCTCCCTCATCTCCTCCTTATTCCACCCTACCTCCCTCTTCTCTTCTCATGCCCATCCCTCAGTCCACTGATAGAGGATGACATCCTCCCCTGCCATATGAGCCTAGCATATCAGTTTTCATAAAGACTGGCTGAAGTGTCTTCCTCTGTGGCCTGATAAGGCTGCTCCCACCTCAGGGAGAGGTGATCAAAGATACAGCCATAGAGTTCATGTCAGAGAGAGTTCCTATTCTTATTACTAGGGAACCCACTTGGAGACGCAGCTGCCATGGGCTACATTTGTGCAGGGGTTCTAGGGATTCTATGTTATCTCCATGCAGGGTTGTTGGTTAGACTATCAGTTTCATAAAAGATCTCTGTGCCCATAAGTTTTTGATCTCTTGCTCTCCTAGTGGAGCTCCTGTCCACTCCAAGTCTTTCTATCTCCACCTAGTTTTATAAGATTACTTGCATTCTGCCCAAAGTTTGGCTATGTGTCTGCTTTGATACCCTGATGGGTCGAGCCCACTGTGGTATGCTCCTGTCCTGTTCCCTGCTTTTTCCCTCTTCCTGTTCCTTCCTTTTTGCCTTTCTGAGTGTGGAGTGATCATTTTACTCGGGGTCATCCTTGTTGCTTAGCTTCCTTGTGTGTACAGATTTTAGTATGTTTATCTTAGTTTATATGTCTAATATCTACTTATAAGTGAGTATATACCATGTGTGTCATTCTGCTTTTGGAACAACTGACTCAGGATGATCTTCTCTAGTTCCCACCATTTATCTGCAATTTAATGATTTCCTTGTTTTTAATTGTTGACTAGTATTCAATTGAGTATATGTACCTCACTTCCTGTATCTGTTCCTCAGTTTAGGGACATCAGGGATGATTCCAGATTCTGGCTATTATGAATAAAGCTGTTATGAACATGTTTGAGCAAATGTCCTTGTTATACACTTGAGCATATATTGAATATTTCCCTAGGATTGGTATAGCTGGATGCTTAGGTATAGCTGGATATCTCAAGGATATGCCTAAGAATTGCATTGCTGAATGTTGAGGTAGCACTATTTCTAATTTTCTGAGAAAGCTCCAGATTGATTTACAAAGTTGTTGTACAAACTTATATTCCATCAGGAATGGAGGAGGGTTCCCATTACTCTGTCATTCAATATTCCTCTACTGAGAATTTTTGTTTAGCTCTGTACCACATTTTTTAATGGGATTACTTGATTTGTAGCTTTTTAAAATTGTTGAGTTATTTACATATTCTGGATATTAACCACCTGTCAGATGTAGGGTTGGTGAAGATCTTGTTCCTCTCTGTAAGCAGTCATTTTGTTCTGATGACAGTATCCTTTGCTTTACAGAAACTTTTCAGTTTCATGAGGTTCCATTTATTGATTGTTGATCTTAGAGCCTGTACTGTTGGTGTTCTATTCAGGAAATGGTTTCCTGTGCCAATGAGTTCATGGCTCTTCCCTACTTTTTCTCTAACAGTTTTAGTGGGTCTGGTTTTATATGAGGTCTGTAATCCATTTGGACTTAAGTTTTGTGCAGGGTGATAAAAATGGATTTATTTCCTCTTTTCTACATGTAGACATCAGTTAGAGAAGCACCATTTGATGAAGATACAATTGTTTTTCCATTTTATGATTTTGGCATCTTTGTCAAAAATCAAGTATCAATAGGTGGGTGGGTTTTTTTCTGGGTCTTCTATTCGATTCCATTAATCCACTGTTTCGTTTCTTTGCCAGTACCATGCAATTTTTATTACTAAAGCTCTGTAGTACACCATGAGATCAAGGGTGGAGACACCTCCATATGCTCTGTTGTTGTAAAGGATTGTTTTAGAAATTCTGTTTATTTATTTATTTATTTTAATTTTTCCATGTGAAAGTGAGAATTCCTCTTTCAATTTATGTAAAGAATTGCATTGGTGTTTTGATGGGAACTGCACTGAATCTGTAGATTGCTTTTGGAAGGTTGATCATTTTCACTATGTTAATCCTACTAATCCCTGAGCATGGGAGATATTTCCACCTTCTAAACTTTTCTTCAGAGCCTTAAAGTTTTTTTTTTTTTTTAAACAGGTCTTTCACTTGCTTGTGTTATTAGTGGCTATTGAAAAGGGTGTAGTTTCCCTAATTTCTTTTTAGGCCTTTTGTCTTTCATAAACTGGAGGGCTACTGATTTTTTTTTGAGTTAATTTTGTATCCAGCCCCTTTGCTGAAGGTGTTTCTCAGCTGAAGGAGTTACCTGGTAGAATTTTTGGAATCACTCATTTATAGTATCATATCATCTGCAAATAGTGATATTTTGACTTCCTCTTTTCCGATTTGTATCCGCTTGATATACTTTACTTGTCTCATTGCTCTAGTTAGGATTTCAAATACTATGTTGAAGAGATATGGAGAGAGTGAACAGCCTTGCCCTTACCCTGATTTCAGTGGGTTTGATTTAAGTTTCTCTATGTTTAGTTTGATGTTGGCTATAGTCTTGCTGTATATTTTCTGTGCTATGTTTAAGTATGTGCCTTGTATCCCTGGTCTCTCTAAGACATTAAAAATGAATTGGTGTTAGATTATATCAAATACTTTTTTGGCATCTAAGGAGATTGTCATGTTGTTTTTCTCTTTCAATTTGTTTATATGGTGGATTACATTGTTAGATTTCTGTACATTGAATCACCCCTACATGCCTTGGATAAAGTGTACTTGGTCATAGTGGATGTTATCTTTGATTTGTTTTTGGATTTGGTTTGCAAGTATTTCATTGAGTATTTTTGCATCAATATTATAAGAGAGATATGTCTGAAGTTCTCTTTTTGGGGGGTCTTCATCAGGTTTAGGTATCAAGGTGACTGTGTCCTCATAGAATGAATTTGGTAATGTTTTTTCCTGTTTCTATTCTGTGGAATAATTTAAAGAGAATTGGAATTAGGTCCTCTTTGAAGGTCTGGTAGAATTCTGCACTGAAACCATCTGGCCCTGTGCTTTTTTGGAAGAGAAACATTTGATGAAAGCTTCTAATTCCTTGGGAGATATAGGACTATTTAATCTATTTACCTGATCCTAATTTAATTTTGGTAAATGGAATCTATCAGCAGAATTGTCCATAAATTTTAGATTTTCTAATTTTGTGGCATATAATCTTTTGTAATAAGACCTATTTATTGTTTGGGTTTCCTCTGTGTCTATTGTTATGTCCCCTTTTCCTTTCTGATTTTGCTCATTCGGATAGTTTCTCTCTGCCTTTTAGTTAATTTGGCTAAATGTTTGTCTATCTTGTTGATTTTTTCAAAGAACCAGCTTTTAGTCACATTGATTCTTTGAATTGTTTTCTTTATTTCTAATTAATAGACTTTAGCTTTGAATTTGATTACTTCCAATTATCTACTCCTCTTGGATGTGTCTTATTCTTTTTTTTTTCTTCTATTGCTTTTAGGTGTGTCTTTAAGTTACTTGTGTGAGATATCTCCAACTTCTTTCTGTAGGCCGTTAGTGCTATGAATTTTTTTTTTCTTAGCAAAGCTTTCTTTGTGTTTCATATAGGTAACTTTTGCCTTCATTTTCACTGAATTTTAGGAAGTATCTTATTTCTTTTATTTTTTCATTACTTCCCTGACCAAGCTATCGTTCAACAGAGAGTTGTTTAGTTCCCATGTGTGTGTAGGTTTTGATATTTCTGTTGTTTTTGAGGTCTAGTTTTAGGTTATGGTTGTCTGATTGGATTCAGGGGATTATTACAATTTTCTTGTATCTGTTGAGGCTTGCTTTGTGCCTGACTATATGGTCAGTTTTAGAGAAGGTTCCATGAGGTGCTGAAAAGAACGTATACTCTTCTGAGCTTGGGTGAAAATTTCTCTAGACATCTACTAGGTCCATTTGATTTAGGACCTTTGTAAGGATCATTATTTCTTTAATTTGATTCTGCCTAGGTGATCTGTCCCTCGGTGAGAACAGAGTGTTAAAGTGTGTCACTATTAAGGTTTTGGTATCTATGTGTGAATTAATCTTTAACAATGTTTTATTTGAAAATGCAGATGCTCTTGTATTTGGGGCATTTGTGTTCAGTATTGTAAATTCCTCCTGGTGTATTTTTCCTTTAATGAGAATGAAGAGTCCCTCCTCATCTTTTTTTGATTAATATTGGTTGAGAGTCTATTTTATTAGCTCTTAGGAAAGCTACTTAAGTTGTTTTATGAGTCTGTTTACTTGAAAAATGTTTTTCCATCCTTTTCTCTGAGATTGTGTTTATCTTTGTTGCAGAGTTGTTTTTTTTTGTTGTTGTTGTTGTTTTTGCTGTTGTTGTTTTGATGCAACAGAATGTTAGATCCTGTTTCCACAACAATTCTGTTAGTCTCTGTCTTTATTATTATTATTATTATTATTATTATTTTATTTTTTGGAGAGTTGAATCCATTGATGTTGATAGATAATAGGGACCAATAAATGTTCTTCCTTTTCTTGTGGAGTTGGTGGTGTTACTGTTTCAATGCTTGTTTTTTTTTTAATTTTTAGTTGTGAAGTATATCCACATCATGTGTATTCTTGGGTGTAGTTGTTTTGGATGGATTTTAGTTTTCCTTCTAGTATCTTCAGGGTTGCTTTGTAGATATTTTTTAAGTTCATTTTTTTCATGGAATATTTTGTTTTCTCCATCTATGTAGATTGAAAGCTTTACTGGGTATAGTAGTCTGGCTTGGCATCTGTGGTCTCTTAAAATCTGCATGACATCTGCCCAGGATCTTCTCTCTTTCATAATTTCTGTTGAGAAGCCTGGTGTGATTCTTATAGGTCTACCTTTATATGTTACTTGGCCTTTTTCCCTTGATGCTTTTAATATTTTTTCTTTGTTCTTAAATTTAGTGATTTGACTATTATGTGACATGTGGAGTTTCTTTTCTGGTCAAGTCTATTTGGTATTCTGTAGGCCTCTTGTATATTTGCGGATATCTCTTTATATTGGCAAATTTTTGTTTTATGACTTCCTAAAAAAGATTTTCTGTACCTTGGAGCCTGGAATGTTTTAAAATCTATTCCTATTATTCTTTGATTTTAACTTTTCATGTCATCCTTGATTTTTTGGATGTTTGGTACTTGGGACTTTTCTCGTTTTACTTTTTATTTGAGAGATGTACAATTTTGGCAATTGCATCTTAAGCACCAGAGATTCTCTCTTTCATCTCTTCTATTCTAATGGTGATGCTTACCTTTGTTGTTCCTGATCTTTTCTCAAATTTTGCCAGCTCCAGTGTTTTCTCTGTTTGTGTTTTCTTTATTGATTATAATTCTGTTTTCATGTCTTGCACCATTTCCTTCATCTGTTTGAATGTGGATTCCTGTCTTTCCATGATGATCTCTATTTTTCTTGTTGTTGTTCATTTCCTCTCTACATGCAACTACTTGTGCCTCTATTTGTTTGGCTGCATTTGCCTGTATTTCTTTGAGAGTTTTGTTTGTTTCCTCTTTATGTGCCTCTGATAACTGGATAAGCATAGATTTGAGATCTTTTTCATGTGTTTCCAATGTATTAAAATATACATTGATATTTGGGGTTGCTGGTGAGGACATGATGTTCTGATTGTTGTTGGATGCCGAACTCTAGCCATCTGCTTATCTGTAACCTTCTCTGTTCATTCTTAGAGTCTGTACTTTAGACTGGGTAAGTCTGTTTCTCATTTCTGAAGTATTCTTCAGGAAGATGAGAGAGGTCCACCAGTTTGAGAGTGGATGTTGGTGTTTCAGCTGTAGCTAGTGGAAGAAAGTTGCAGGTGTGTTTGTGAGTAAGCACGAAAGTGTGTTTGAAAGTATGCCTGGAAGGATATGGTGCTGGAGTGTGTAGATGCCAGAACCATTTGGGCATAATTGAGGGAGTGGGTACTGGCTCTGTTCATGGTGCAATGCACATACTCAGGTACCTTGTCTGTTGTACTGTCCTTTTGATATTCATATCTGTCTGGGCTCCAGGAATTGTTTGCCTGGACCCCACTGAGAGACCCGCAGAACAGGGGTTTCCATGTAGAGAACACTGTCCCAAGGATCCTTATGTTTCCTACAGTGGTGGTGTGGGTAGGAGGGATTTTATATCTGGCTGTTAGCATAGAAGGACTCTGGATCTGGGGCTCTGCGTGCAATCACTTCATGGTCCATTCACTTACCTGAAGGCATCACTGGGAAGCAAAGGGGTTCCCACTGTTTTCAACTCTCAGATTTGTTCGAGCAGGGGCAAACCTTTAGTATACACCTTTAATCCCAATCAATGAGATCTAATTGAGGGACAGACAAAGTGACAAATCACAGCAAGATGTGACAGATGACTTAGAAATAGTAAATGCCCAACTCTCAATAGACTAGAAAGGAAAGAGAGGCAACTTCAGAGCAGTGCAGAGAGAGAGTGGGAGAGAGGGAGGGAAAGAAAAAGAGGAAATGAGGGAGGCAGTTTAGGGAGAAAATACAATAGAGTTCATAGTACTTTACAGTTTGGTGCAGTTCAGTTCAAGAATTTCAGTTTACGGAGTTCATAGGCAATATTTCCAAGCAGTGAGATGTATAGAGAAGTCAGCTTAGAGAGGAGTTTTGGGCCAGAACAGCTGAACTGTACAATCCAGCCAGAGTTCAGGAAGACCTGGAAAGTGTGGGCTTCTTCAATAGTAAGTATGAAAGGCTAAAACATTCGAGGCCTAAGTTAGCAAATAAAAGCTGGAAGCTGAAGCCTTCAAGGTCAGTCTTGCAGAGGATTATATTGTTTTGGAGCTAGAAGCTTCCAGGCCTACTCCTAGGAATAGTTAGATAAAAAATTCTTGGGCTCTGCCCAAACCATGTATTAGAAAAGTTTGGGTTTAACTCTCATTTAACCTCTTCTTCTGAGCAAAAAAAAACATTTACAAGTATAATTTACTAATTTCTTTCTGTCTTTTCTATTTGCTCCACAGAAAAGGGCTTGATAGCATTCTATGAGACAAATTATGATCTCCTAATCAAGTCACAAATGTTACTTACTATAACTGATTACCCTGACATTGAATGATAGCTTAGGCTCAACGAGCATCTTATGCTCTATTTCTGGACCATTTCTGAATGAAACTAAAAAAAAAAAATCTGCAAGAGTAACATTTGTTCATATGAAGCAGCAAATGAAAATAATTATGTAAAGTTTGAAGAAATGTAAAGTTGTATCATTTATAATAAATTTTGTTGTTTAATAAAGACTGTAGCTCCTTCAAAAACTTTCATGAAGTTGTATTTGAATGTTGATAAACGTACAGAGACAACCATGACAATCTTTGGCTGTGGAATAAGCAGTTATGTCTAATTTTTATCTCTCCTTTGCATTTGCTACTGCTTTCTATAACTCATTTAGCAAAGTCATTCACTAAGTAATGAGTTAGGTGATGATGAATCCTGGTGTATCAGTCCGTAAAGGGTTTGTCTTAACAGCAAAAAAAGACTTTCTTTCAATACCTAGGACCCTCATAAAATCACTAGGCAGAGTATAATAAAATTGTAATCCTAGCACTAAAAATTCAGAAACAGTAGGATGCCTGGGATTAATTGAGCCGTCCACCAAAACCACTTGGTGATCCCATGCCAACAAGAGACTCAGTCTTAGGGAGGATGACAAGCCAAGGTTGTTCTCAGGCTTCCATATACATACATGCATGTGCACACACAGTAAGTGTGTTGGCTAATCTAGGTTGTCAATTTGGCTGCATCTGCATCAGAGGTCAAATAAAGTCCAAGCTGCTGGACACTTCCGAGGAGTTTTTTTTTTTTTTTTTTTTTTTTTTTTTTTAATCAGTAGAATAAAGAAACTCATCTTAAATCTGTGCAGCATTGTGGCCTGGATAAAATGACATGGAAAAAATAATTTTGCTTTTGCCTCTATGCCCTCGATGTAGTTGGCAAGTTAATCTACCTAGTTGCTGCAGCATTCCTTCATGGTGCTAGAACTTTGTGAATCTGCCATAGAGAGATTGGCAGCAGCTCTCTAGGAAACTTCTAGGTCTCTAGTGTCAGATTAGGACTGCTGGGACTTTTAACCTCATGCACTGAACAGCTAGAGATTTTTCAGTCTTTTTAGAATTAGACAGCTATTATTGGAGTAATATGACTGAATCTTGCAAACCAATTCAATAAATCCCTTTTTATACACACATACACAAACATTTCTCTTCATTTAGGGAACCCTTGTGTATTCATATATAGATCTCCATCTGTATCTGTACAAACATCATCTCATAAACATGGGGAAAAAAGATGATTAAGTGTTTTCCATTTAATCCTTACTTATAAAAAGTAGAAAACAATTAATACTGGAGCAATGTGGTTGTTGAGTTTAGCAAAAGCTTAGATACTAAAATTATTTAAAAAATTAGTCCATTTTCCAAGAAGTACTTTGATTGTTTGTGTCCATGTTTTCATGTACTTTATGGGTATTTATGATTTGGAGATTCTATGCACTTGAATATTACAAGTCTCTGAAGGAAAATACAATAAAAAATTGGGTTATTTTTAAAAGCCACAATTTAAAAATTGTTCGTAGCTTTATATGAATGGATGCTATGCATTTAGTGGTGCAACCTTACTGGTATACTGATACTTTCATGTCGCTGTTACATACTTAAATAATGAAATCTCTCCTAATATCATTCTACTATCATTTTTAAAGGTTATCCTATATGTATATTACAAATATATTTTATAAGGTTATTAAAATAAAAGACATGTATTAATAAAACCAAACAACAGAGAGTAACAATAATGACTGAAAGAAACATATAAAGAATTGCCCAAGCATAGGACACACACACACACACACACACACACACATACATACATATATATATATATATATATATATATATATATATATATATATATATAATGATCTAATTCTTTTAAAGGTTTGTAATTGTTGTTAGCTCTTGATTATATCAAAGGAAACTGAGAATTAAAATGGACAGGTGATTTGCTCATACCTAATGCTAGTGAGCATTGACCTGATATTTGAACCTAGATCTATTTGGCTTTAAAAACTTCATACATGATTATCTTGAAGTTGAAAAAATGCTTGTCTAAAGTTCTGTGAGAGACAAAAAGAAAGTGTACGGGCTGGATGACAGAAAATGGATCATAGATGTGCTAACTGGAGGTATGCTTATGTGACAGGCACATAAGGATCCATGCTAGAAGGTTAGACATAATATATGTTTATTATGTCTTATTATTCATAGTCCTATGAGCAAATACTATTAAAATTTTCTATAGATAAGCAGAGTGCTCCATCACTAGACAAAAGCTGAGCTAATGCTTAAAGTGAGGTTCTTTGACAGAAAAACATTTTACTCTTTTTACTTATTTTAATGATTGCCAGGATAGTACTTTACAAAAGATGGACACTTAAATATTTATTGAATGAATGAGAATTTTTACAAGCAGAAATATATTCTGAAAACCTTTTCATATAAAGAGAAAAATATGTTTAAAAGCAGATTAACAGCAGAGAATTAGGGTGTTGTGGGGGTTTTAGACTGACAGTAAACTGTTCAATTTAGCTTACTTGTAGAATAGAGGTAAAAAGGCAAGGAGAAAATGAAATTAGCAAGATTTCTACTTAAAAAACTGATTAAAATAATATGTAAGAATATTTACCCAATATATAGTATTCTTATCATAAAAAAGACATGATGAAGTGGTTTTCAAAGAATGATGATATGACTTTAAATTCTTTAGTGTAATTAATGCTTCCCTGTGCTAGGTGACCTAGCACAAAGTGACCGGAAAAAGTTCATATTGTGAATTGCCTTTAAAGGCCTATAAAGAAAAGTATTGGAATTTTGATAGGAATTGCATTGAATCTGTAGATTGTTTTCCAAAAATGGATATTTTTACTATGTTAATCCTACTGATCCATGAGCATGGGAGATCTTTCCATCTTCTCATATTTTTTTTTTCAATTTCTTCAAAGACTTGAAGTTCTTGCCATACAAGTCTTTTATGAAAAATAAAAGACCAAGAATAGGCAAAAGAATTCTGTACAACAAAATAACTTCTGGAAGTATCACCATTTCAGATTTTAAGCTGTACTACAGAGCAGGAGTAACAAAAAACAGACAGATTGATCAATGGAATCATAAAGAAGATCTAGAAATAAACTTACACACATATGGACACCGGATTTTTGACAAAAAAGCCAAAACCATCCAATAGAAAAAAGAAAGCATCTTCAACAAATGGTGACGATCTAACCTGATATTTACATGTAGAAGACTGCAAATAGATCCGTATTTATTACCCTGCACAAAATTCAAGTCTACATGGATCAAAGACCTGAAAAAAAAAAAAAAAAACAGATAAACTAAATCTATTAGAAGGGAAGGAAAGTGGAGAGAAGCTTAGAACTTACTGACACAGGAACAAGTTCCCGAACAGAACATCAACAGCTCAGGCTTTAAGATCAACAATGAATAAATTGGACCACATGAAAATAAAAAGCTTCTATAAGGCAGTAGACACTGTCAAGAGGACAAGACAGGAACGTGCAGAATGGGAAAAGGTCTTTACCAACCTCACATCTGACAGATGTTTAATATGCAAATAATAAAAATCAAGATAGTAGACATCAACAAAGCAAATAACCCATTTGAAAATGAGGTACAGTTACATGAGGTCCCATTTATTAATTGCTGATCTTAGAGCCTATGCTGTTGGTATTCTGTTCAGGAAGTTGTCTCTTATGCCAGTGAGTTAAAGGCTCCTCCCACTTTTTCTTCTAACAGGTTTAGTGTGTTTGATTTTATATTGAGGTCATTGATCTACTTGGAGCTTAGATTTGTGCAGGGTGATAACTATGGATCTATTTGTATTTTTCATGAAACTAAAAAGCTTCTGTAAAACAAAGGACACTGTCATCAGAACAAAATGACAGACTATAGATTGGGAAATGATCTTCACCAACCCTATATCTGACAGAGGGCTAAAATCCAGAATATACAAAAAACTAAAGAAGTTAAAAAGCAACAAATCAAGTAATCCAATTAAAAAATGAGGTACAGAGCTAAACAAAGAATTCTCTGCAGAGGAATACAAAATAGCAGGGTAACACTTAAAGAGATGCTCAATGTCCTTAATCATCAGGGAAATGCAAATCAAAATGACTCTGAGATTTCACCTTACACCCATCAGAATGACTAAGATAAAAAACCAAAGTGACCAGGGAGGAGGACTCCTCCTTTCAGTGGACTAAGGGAGAGGTTTGGGGGTGGGAGATTGATAGAGGGTGAGACTGGGAAGAGTTGAGGGAGTTGCTACAATTGAGATACAACATGAATAAATTGTAAAAACATTAAAAATACTCTGATTTAAGAAAAAAAAAAAACAAAGTGACAACAAATGCTGTTGGGAATGTAAACTTGTACAACCACTTTGGAAATCAATCTTTCACTCTCTCAGACAATTAGGAATAGTGCTTCCTCAGGATCTAACTATACAACTCCTAGGCATATATCCAAAATATGCTCAAGTACTAGATTGATTTTCAAAGTGGTTGTACAAGTTTATATTCCCACCAGCAATGGCAGAGGGTTCCCCTTTCTCCACATCCTCTCCAGCATGTGTTGTCACTTGAGTTCTTGATCTTAGCCATTCTGATGGGTGTAAGGTGAAATCTCAGGGTCATTTTGATTTGCATCTCTCTGATACCTAAGGACGTTGAACAGTTCTTTGTTTTTCTGCCATTCCTCTGTTGAGAATTCTCTGTTAAGTTCTGTACCCCCCCCCCTTTTTTTTTGGATTTTTTTTAGTTTATCAGTGTTTTTATTTCTTTTTTTTTAAATTATACTTTACTTACTTTTTACCCCCGCTCTAGTTCCCTCCCTCCTCCCCTCCCAACCCCTCCTTTTCTCCCCCTTCTCCATCCCGAGAGTCCCAGAAGCAGAAAGACACACATGGTATATACCCACTTATAAGTGGATATTAGACATATAGGATAATCATACTAAAATATGCACACCCAAAGAAGCTAAGCAAGTAGGAGGACCCTGGGTAAGATGCTCGATCTTCATTCAGAAATGCAAATGGGATAGAAATCAGAAGAAAGTAAAAATAATGAACAAGACAGGAACCTACCACAGAAGGACTCTGAAAGATGCTGCCCAGCAGTGTATCAAAGCAGATGCTGAGACTCATAGCCCAACATTGAGCAGAGTGCAGGGAATCTTATGAAAGGTGAAAACAAAAAGACCTGGAAGGGTCTGAAGCTCCACAAGGGGAACAACAGAACCAAAAAAAATTTTGGCTTAGGGGTCTTTTCTGAGACTGATAATCCAACTAAGGTCAATTCATGGAGATAACCTGGACCCCTTGCAGGGAAGTAGAGTAGTACATGGGAGCTCTGTCTCCAAGTGGGCTTGCTATTAATGGGAACAGGGGTTGTTTCTAACATGAACTCAGTGGCTGGCTCTTTGATCATCTCCCCCTGATTGGGGAGCAGCATGACCAGGGCACAAAGGAAGACTATGAAAGACAGTCCTGATGAGATCTGATAGGCTAGTGTCAGATGGAAGGGGAGGAAGTCCTTCATTATCAGTGGACACTGGAAGGGGAATGGGAGGAGATGAGGGAGGGAGAGAAGGATTGGGAGGGGTGAGGATGGGGCTACAGCTTGTATACAAAGAGAATAAATTTTAGTAATTAAAAATTGCATTAAAATAGACATCTGAAGTATATGGAAGGAGTGAGCTGTGTGGGAGAGGTGGTAGGGAAAGTAATGAGAACGGAGATCAATGTGGAGAATTCACCATGTGGAATGATGAAGTAGGAGGGGAAGGAGCCGGAGAGAAAGAGGAAATAGGTGGGGGAGCATTTCTTGGACAGGAGAGGTCCCCAGAGAGTCTATTGAAGTGACCCTAACTGAGATGCCTAACAGCAGGGGACATGAGCCTGAACTCACCACCTCCTGTAGTCAGATGGGACTTCCAGTATATGATGGGAGACCCACCCATAAAACCTTTTACCCAAAATTTGTCTTACACACAAGAAGTGTAGGGATAAAGATGGAGCAGAACTTGAAGAAATGACAAACCAATGAATGGCTCAACTTGATATCCACCTCTTGGGAGAGTGTCAACCCCTGTTACTATTAATGATACTCTTCTATGCTTGCAGAGAGGAGTCTAGCATAAATGCTTTCTGAGAGGCTTCATCCAGCAGCTGATGGAAACAGATGTGTCAGCCCACAGCCAAAAAATAGGCCAAACTTGGGGAGTTTTGTGGAACACTGGGAGGAACTATTGAGACAGCCAGAGGTGCCAAGGACATCACAAGAAGAACTAGAGACTCAAATAACCTGGGCCTGTTGGAGGATCACAGAGACTGAAGCAACAACCAACGAACTCACATGGGCTGGAACTCAACCCCTAACACATTAGTAGCTGATGAGCAGGTTGGTCATCATGTTGGTCCCCTAACAATAGGAGTAGGGGCTGTCTCTGATTCTCTTGACTGGCATTGGATCCCATTTCTCTAGCTAGGCTGCCTTGTCAGGTCTCAGTAGGAAAGGCTACATTTAGTTCTACTGTGATTTGATGTGCCAGTTTGGGTTGGTACCCCTTTGGGGCCTCCCCTTCTCTGAGTAGGAAAAAAGAGGAATGGGACAGGGGGTTTGAGGGTGGGACAAGGAAGAGAGTAGCAAGGGAGCTGAAGTCAGAATGTAAAGTGATTAAATAAATAAAAATTAAAAAAAATTCATATTGGATCAATTTAGGAATGCAAGCCTGAATGAAAGATGCAGGACTGAATTAAAGATGCAGCCATTGGGGTTACAGCTAATAGACCTTGTAAATCTATAATTGTTAGCATCTGATAATTAAAAATGAGTCACAAAAAGGAGTCTCAACTTTTAAATCTGTGAATAAAAAGAAGAACAGGCCCACTAATAAGACTAGAAAAATTTCTAATTCAAGACAGTGGGAAAAATAAATGATGATATTCCTAAAAATATTAGCACTGTATTAAACATTTACTGTATGACAAATACTACTAAGTTAGTTCATAGAATTGTTTTATTTCTCAAAACAGCTGTATTTGATTATGTATAATTTAACCCCCCCAATGTGAAGAAGATTTAGCTTACAAAAATTAAATAATTGGCTATATTTTTTCTTAGATAACAAGTGAGACACTGAAGATTTATTTATTTATTTTTTTTGACTGATAAGCTAATGGTGCGTGCACACATAGACAAATCCAATTTGGTAAATGTAAAATAGAAAAAATACAGTTAAATTTCAAATACTATGGCTAAAAGAAATGTGATTCAAGAATATATTTTCCAAACAAAACTGTATGCATGTGCATAGTTGTATATGTTCATGTATGTAGGGTACATGAGTGCACAGGTATGTGTGTGTGTGTGTGTGTGTGTGTGTGTGTGTGTGTGTGCTTGTGTTTATGTTTGTTTTGTATGTGTATGCACAGATCAGTGTGCTGTGGAGGAAAAAGGACAACCTGGGTTTCCTTCCTTAAATGTTATCTGATATCTCTTAAATTTATTTTCATGTGAGGCTGCATAAGTGTACGTGTACCACGTTCACACAGAAACTTGCAAAGGCCAGAAGACATCAGTTTTCCTGGAACTGTAGTTAGAGACACTAAGTGGATGCTGTTATCTAAACACAATACCTCTGCAAGAGCTATAGGCACACTTAAGCTTTAAGCCATTTCTGTTGCCTCAATCAAACTTCTTTTGGAGACTGTCTTTTGCTGTGCAAAAACTCACCAGAAAAGCTAGAGTGGCTTTCCTGTAAGCACCTCTCTGTGTCCAAAGCCCTGGGATTACAAATATATATCACTATCTGGCTCTTTTTGTAGGGTTATAAGGCTCAAACTAAGTCCTCCTGCTGGGAATACAATCACTTTGCCAATAAACTATCTCTCCAGTAAAATTATTAAGTTTTCTTAACATACTGTTGTTGCTGTGAAAATGTACCTAACATAGTGGTAGTATGATTGACTAGGATGCAAAAAACTTGCTTCAGTACTCAGAATCAAAATACAAAACATTATAGCTGAAGTCACAGAAAAGAACCAGATACCAGAGAATGAACATAAATGATAAAAAGAAAATTTTCTCATAAATACACTGTTGACGTTTTCGGATTATATTTTGAATTTATGATGCAATTTTCAAGTATCTTGTAGAATGTTCCAGTGAATTCTAATATTTAAAAACTTTTAAATGTGTTTAATCCAATATTATGACCAGATAAAAACACAGTATATTACAAAACTGACTATAGATGTAGAAAGTAAGAGTGGATACCTAATTCTATATTTATGCTTTCAGATATTTTCAATTAATTGTTTTGAGATTATAGCATACTTAGATTACTTTACCCTTCTATTTTCCTTACTCCCAGCCTTCCTAACTTCACTCTTTCATACCACACACACACAAACACACACACACACACACACACACACACACACACACACAGCACCACCCACAATGACAATAGCAACAAGTAAGATTTTTTAATATGATCAAACAATGATTATTATTATTATTGTTGTTGTTGTTGTTGTTTTAATTTTATGTCTTGGTGTGCTGAAGAAAACTTCTCCCTGAAACATTTTCTGTTGAGTAAATTCATTTGTTGTTCCTATTCTCAACAGAATGAGGATAAACCCACTTATGCAGACATTTATCATCAAAGTCATCAAAAGGGCAGTTACTGCCTAAGGACAAGCAGTACATAGATCTTCAAATATTCTATGTAGCAAAAGAGAAAAAAATAATTGAAGTGTAGAACTTAGGTTCTTTGATATACAATGTCAGTTAAAGATGGTGTAGTTGCTGTGGTACAAACACTTTGAAACTCTTATTTTGCTTTTGGGAATTTTCTTCCATTTCTCATTGAAGGTTTAAATAACCATACTATTTAAAAACAACTGCTATCGATCTTATCACTAGATGGCAGTAGGAATCTTCTAATAAAAATAGAATGACAACTCAACATGTACACATAAGATTAAAAATAAATTAATGACAAAACAATTACTGCACGAGAAATAACACAAAGAACCACACTTTTTACTAGGCCAGCCTGAAGCAAACTTTTGTACTTCTAGACTTGTTTAATTTGCTTTTATGACTTTATTATAAGCCAGTCTTATAAGTGAGTTTTCTTCTTCTTTAAAAGATATTTTTTTCTGTTGATGAGTATGTTTTAGTACATCTTCTGCATTTTATAACAGACAATACATATGTTAACTATTACTTGGCAGGCAGTTGCAAAAATGTTAAATCTAGAAGTGTATGTGTGTTGGAGGGAATGGATTTACAGAAAGAAAAGTAATATATAGTTGAGATTTTTGCTTTATTATGTTTAATAATTTCTAAAATGGATTCTAACATGAATCATATACAACCAAAGAAATTATCTGGAATTTTAGGTAACATTACAGATCATCAAATGGTTATTATTTGCTCATTTACTTATTTATTTCAGTTTGAAAAAACTTTCTTCTCAGAAAAAAAATTTAAACAGAAACATAAAGTATAAGATACAAAAAATCAGAGCTGTTACAAGTACAAGGGAGTTGGAATCTGAGGTTTGGAAACAAGGAATCTGGAGGTCAGAACCCACACAGGTTTGTGGTCTTTTTTTCTGCATATTCTCGGCACATATTTGAGGAAAGCAACATGGAAATCTTTGATATATTTTAAAACTATCCAGCTTAGACTTATTTGATAAAGTCCTTACCATATAAGTATAAGGACATAATTTCTAAACCTTACATTTCCACAAAAAGTCAGGTATGGTTGAATACTTTCTCTAATACTAGAGCTGTCAAGCAGAATTAGGTAGAGTCTCAGACCAGTCTAAGCAATCAGTTAGCTCTGGATTCAATGAGAGTCAGAGACACAGTCCCAAAGATAAGGAGGAAAGCCACAGTGGAAGACACCTGACATCAAGCTCTGGTTTCTACATGCCTACACACACACACACACACACACACACACACACACACACAAACACTGATACAACATATATACACACAGTTGTGCAATTCACAGATTGAGAACAAAATTAATGGCAAAAACTATACAAGCCCTACTGAAAGTGATCACTGTGTTATAAGTACAATTTTCCTCAGCAGATTGACATCCTCAGTCTGCTCAATCTGCATCTCTGAGCAACCAAGAACTCTGAGGCTGACTGAGCTCCAGATCCAGGCTTTTTGGTCCTGTTTCTTCTTGTGGCCTGGAGTTGGATGTGCAGGGTAGTGGTGCCTAGCTCTTTGCACCTCTGGGCCACATGCTGAGCAACAAACATGGCTTCATTTGGAGACGACTCATCTCAGTCAGCCTTTACCTTCATTCCATCAATCAATCTGCAGATGGTATCTTTGCCAGAAAGGCTAATACATGGACAAATGTATCATTGTAGGATGCAAAGATGTGCAGTCACCAAATACATTCTCTCTTTAGGCTACTTGATGTCCAAGACTGATGACTTGACTTTCTTCTTTTCTTTCCCCTTGTGTGATGCCATTTCTGAATGTCATCACCAGACTCCACCATAGGAAAGCTAGGTACAATTCTTGATGGAACAAAATGATGCCCTGATGGCTATGTATTTTAACACATACATATGTACATAATATATATATATATATTAGAATATACATACATATATATGTATATACATATACTAAATATATGTATATATACATACATATACATGTAAATATAATTTTTATGTCAAATAATTTTAGCTAATATTTTTATAAAATGATGACAAAATGATATGGAAAAAGTATATTGAATTATAATCTAAGGAAGAAAATGCCAGAAGCAGAACAGAACAGTAAAAGGACAAGGACATTTGACTCCTATTGATTTGGTTCAACAAAATTAACTATGTTGGCCATGGAGGAATTGCTAATGGAGTCTCAGCTAAGTGAATGGCAAAATACAGAAATAGTTCTTAGTGCACTGGGTTTTCAGCAAGATTAAATAGCAAAATGTATGTAAGCAAACTGGAGAAAGGCAATTTCTGTAATAAATGTTTCTAGGCAAAATAGGTGTCAACTGAAACTAGATCTCCAACTCATATCCTGTACAAAAATCTATTTAAAATGTGACTAATATATTAATGTAAAACTTGAAACTTAATCACTAAAACTGCCATAGGAAATTATATGAAAAACAGTAAAAGATAGAATCATAGGTGAGAACTTTCTGGAAAGGATTCCAAAAGTTCAGTAAATAACAGCAGCAACAACTCACTGGTGAGACTGCAAGGAATTAAAAATCAATATGCTTCACAGCAGAGCAAAGAACAGTGTGAGACTAGTGAGATAATAGAAAAAAATTCTTTGCAGACTTCACAGATAAAGGATTGATACAGAATACATAAAGAACTAAATACATAAAGAAAAACATAATTGTAACACTCTAAATAATACAGTCAGAACCTGGGGAAATGAAATGACCACACAGTTCTCAAAAGATGAGGTGTAAATGGCCATTATATGCATGAGAAAAAAGAAAGTCTTAACATCTTGAGCCATGAGAGAAAGGCGTATCAACTCCACACATTTGATCAAATAGGAGAGTGTCTAGAGTAATGGATTTTGTAGTTGGCTGTGGAAGATATCTGTGGGCTAATGAGAGAGTGGGCATACAAGCCTGTGAACAACCATGCACCTCATCCCTTGTTCTTATTTGATGGAAACATGATACTTGGCTCTTATCCTAGCCTGTCAGCGAAAAAGGAAAAGATCAAAGAGCCCCTTCTTGGGGAACTGTTCAGAAAGGACCTTTGATCAAAGGCAGCATCAGAGGTACCAAGGTCTCAACATCTTTTCCCTCAACCCCACTTTCAGTGCTCATAAGTGAGAAACTGATTGAATAGAAGAAACTGAGTGTGCCTTGGAAAGAGATTGTAGACATGATTCTGACCTAAAACAAACAATATAATAAAAGTATCCTGACATTCTGTCTCACCCAGGTCATAGTCTTTATAATTAAGTAAAAAATGCCATGGAGGATAAGGAGAAATTAATTCTTTACATTATTGATTGGAAAGAAATTTAGTGCAGCCACTAAATACATCAATAGGGAGATAATCCAAAATAAATAAAAATAAAACATGTAACAAAAAAAAAGAAGTACTTGCTACACCATTTCTGATAATCCAACTGTATACAAAAGAGATATATACACATTGTTGTTGTAGAATTAGAATAGGCAGGAACTGACAGATGGATAAAGGATACTCCTACATACAAAAGAACATTTAAAAATGAACATTTGGATCTTGAGGAAGCACTATTCCTAATTGTCTGAGAAAGTGCCAGAGTGATTTACAATATGGTTGTACAAGTTTACATTTCCACCAGCATTGGAGGAGGGTTCCTCTTTCTCCACATTCTCTCCAGCATGTGTTCTTACTTGTGTTTTTGATCTTAGCCATTCTGATGGGTGTAAGGTGAAATCTCAAAATTGATTTGCTTTGCATTTCCCTGATGAGCAAGGACATTGAACATTTTTTTTAAATATTTCTCTGCCATTCGATATTCCTCTATTGAGAATTCTCTGTTTAGCTTTGTAACCCATTTTTAATTGGGTTGATTTGTTGTTGTTTAACTTCTTGAGTTCTTTATATATTCTGTATATTAACCCTCTGTCAGATATAGGGTCCTTTCCCAATCTGTAGATTGTCATTTTGTTCTGATGGCAGTGTCCTTTGCTTTACAGAAGCTTTTCAATTTCATGAGGTCCCATTTATTGATGGTTGATCTTAGAGCCTGTGCTGTTGGTGTTCTGTTCAGGAAATTGTCTCCTGTGCCAAAGAGTTCAATGCTTTTCCTTACTTTTTCTTCTAACAGGTTAAGTGGGTCTGGTTTTATATTGAAGTCTTTGATCCAGTTGGAATTTAGTTTTGTGCATGGTGATAAATATGGATACATTTGCATTTTTCTACATGTAAACATCCAGTTAGACCAGCACCATTTGTTGAAGATACTATTTTTTTTCCATTGAATGGATTTGGCATCTTTGTCAAAAATCAGGTGTCCATAAGTGTGTGAATTTATGTCAGGGTCTTCTATTCGATTCCCTTGATCCATCAGTCAGTTTCTATGCTAGTATCATGCAGTTTTTAGTATTGTTACTTTATATTACAGCTTGGGAATGGTGCTTCCTCAAAATCCAGCTATACCAGTCCTAGGCATATATCCAAAAAATGCTAAAGTACACAACAAGGACATTTGTTCAGCCATGTTCATAGCAGCTTTATTTGCAATAGCCAGAAGCTTGAAACAACCAAGATGCCCCTTAGTTGAGGAATGATACAGAAATTGTGGTGCACCTACACAATGGAATATTACTCAGCAATTAAAAAAAAAAACAAGAAAATCATGAAATTTGAAGGTAAATGATAGGAACTGGAAAAGATCATCCTGAGTGAAGTATCCCAGAAGCAGAAAGACACTCAGGGTATATACTCACTCATAAGTGGATATTAAATAAATAATATAGGATAAACATTCTACAATCTGTACACCCAAATAAACTAAACAAGAAGGAAGACTCTGGCTAAGATGCTCAATCCCCATTCAGAAAGGCAAAGAGGATGATCAGAAGAGGGAGAAAACAGGGAACTGGACAGGAGCCTACCACTGAGGGCCTCTGAAAAGCTCTACCTTGCAGAGTATCAAGGTAGATGTTGAGAATTACAGCCAAACTTTGGACAGAGTGCAGGGAATATAATGAAAGAAAGGGAAGAAAGTAACACCTGGAGAGGACAGAAGTTCCACAAGGAGAATAACAAAACCATAAAATCTGGGCACAGGGGTATTTTCTGAGACTGATATTCCAAACAAGGACCATTCAATGGAGATAATGTAGAACACCTGCACAGGTGTAGCTCATGGCAGTTCAGTGTCTAAGTGGGTTTCATAGTAATGGGAATAGGCACTGTCTCTGACATGAACTGATTGGCCTGCTCTTTGGTCACCTCCCTCTGAAGGGGGAGTATTCTTACCAGAACACTGAAGAAGACAATGCAGCCACTCCTGGTGAGAATTGATAGACCTGGATAAGAAGGAAGGAGAGGAAGACCTTCCCTATCAGTGGACTTGGGGAGGGGCTTGGGTGTAGTAGGGGAGGGAGGGTAGAATTAGGAGGAGAGGAGGGAGGGAGCTACAGGGAGGATATGAAGTGAATAAATTGTAATTAATAAAAATAAAAATAAGAAATACAAAAAAATAAACATTTTAAAATATTTTCTTTATTATTATTTTTATTATTTATTACAATTTATTCATTTCATTTCCTGTCAGTAGTCCCTCCCTCACCTCTTCCAGGTCCAACCCTCCCTCCTTCTTGTCCCCCCCTCGCTTCCTCAGTCCACTTATAGGGGAGGTCCTTATCCCCTATTATAGCCTATCAGGTCTCATCAGGAATGCCTGGGTCTTATTTCTCTGAGGCCAAGTAAAGCCACCTCACCAGGGGGAGGTGATAAAAGATATAGCCACTATGTCCATGTCAGAGAAAGCCCCTGATCCCTTACTAGGGAACACACATGGAGAGTGAGCTGTCTGAAAGGTTCATGTGAGCAGGGTTAATTTCTCTCCATGAATAGTCCTTGTTTGCTTTATCCATATCTACAAGACCAGATGAGACAAGATTTTTTGACTCTATTGGTCTCCTTGTGGAACTCCTGTCCTCTCCATGTCTTTCCACTTCCCCTTTCTTCCATAAGATTCCCTATACTTGCCCAAAGTTTGGCTATGAGTCTCAGCATATGCTTTGATACCCTGATGGGTAATGTCTTTCAGATTCCCTCTGTGGAAGGCTGTTGACCTATTCCTTGTCTTTTGCTGCTTCTGTTATCTATCTTGCTTGCCCTTCTGACTGAGGATTATGCCTCTTCCCTAGGGTTCTCCTTGTTGTTTAGCTTCTTTAAGACTATAAATTTTATTATGTTTCTCTTATATTATATGGCTGGTATCCACTTATAAGTGAGTATATACCATATATGTCTTTCTGGGTCTGGGATACCTCACTCAGGATGATTTTCTTTCTAGTTCCATCCATTTACCTGGAAATTTCATGATTTTCTTGTTTTTAATTCCTGAATACTCTTCTATTGTGTAAATGTAGCATGATTTCTATATCCATTTCTCCATTGAGGGACAGGTAGGTTGTTTCCCAATTCTGGCTGTTATGAATAAAGCTTCTATGAACATAGCCGAACAAATGTCCTTGTTGTATGGTGGAACAAATTTGGGATATATGCCGAGGAATGGTATATTTGGATATTGAAGTAGCACTATTCCTAATTTTCTGAAAAAGCACCGGATTGGTTTCCAAAGTGGTTGTACAAGGTTACATTCTCACCAGCAATGAAGGAGGGTTCCCCCTTTCCACACCCTCTCCATTATGTATTGTCACTTAAGCTTTTGATCTTCGCCATTCTGATGGGTGTGAGGTAAAATCTCAGAGTCGTTTTGATTTGTATTTCCCTGATGATTAAGGGTGTCGAGCATTTCTTTAAGTGCTTCTCTACCACTGATATACCTCTGTTGAGAATTCTCTGTTTTCCTATGGACCCTATTCTTAATTGGAGTATTTGGTTTGTTGGTGTTTAACTACTTGAGTTATTTACATATGCTGGATGTTAGCCCTCTGATGTAGGTTGGTGTAGATTTTACCCAGTCTGTAGGCTGTTATTTTATTCTGTTGCCTTTGTTCTTAGCTTTACAGAAGCTTTTCAGAAAAATCAAAGTTTTCTTGACTTAGGACATTAATTTTCTCTTTGCAATTTAGAATCGTGTTTTTATAATTATGAGTTAAATACGAGAAAATGTTGGCTATGTTGTAAATCTTTGACTTCTTAGATACAGTGATGATCAGTGGTGTGAAATATAATACTAGTTTTCTTGTGATTTGGTTTAGAATTGTATTTTACAGGCTTAGCAAGATAGCTCAATCGGTAAAGGTGCTTGCCCTCAAATCAATGACATGAGTTCTATTCATAGAATGCACAGATAGGGGGAAACAGAGAAATGACATATGTGCACCTTAACATGCATTTACACTCACAGAATAGTGCAGTATATATACAATAATATTTTTTTAAATAGTTGTTGACAAGAAACCAAAGTGCAGGAAGAGAGTGGCCAGAAAAGTATTATTTTTCCCTGATAATCCTTTGCTGTAAAACTGTAGTTAAGAAATTGCTGTGATCTACCTGTGGCCAGAACTACTGTTGAGATTCCTTTCTCAAAATCAGTGATCTCAAAAGTGACAGCAATACTGCTCCATCCCCTGGCTTCTTTGTTAAGGTGAGAATAGTTTCTTAAGAGTTAGGTGTAACCCTAACCAAGCAAGTCAAAGACTTGTATGAAAAAAATTTCAAGTCTCTGAAGAAAGAATTAGAGGAAGATATGAGAAGATGGAAAGATCTCCCATGCTCATGGCTTGGCAGGATTAACATAGTAAAGATGGCCATCTTAACAAAAGCAATCTACAGATTTAATGCAATTCCCATCAAATTGCCAACACAATTATTTACAGACCTGGAAAGAAAAGTTCTCAACTTCGTATGGAATAACAAGAAACTGAGAATTGCTAAAACAATCCTCTACAATAAAAGATCTTCTGGAGGTATCTCCATCCCTGATCTCAAGCTGTACTATAGAGCAACAGTTATAAAAACTGCATGGTACTGGCATAGAAACAGAATGGTGGATCAATGGAATCGAAAAGAAGACCCAGAAATAAACCCACACACTTACGGACACCTGATTTTTGACAAAGATGCCAAAACCATACAATGGAAAAAAGATAGCATCTTCAACAAATGGTGCTGGTCCAACTGGATGTCTACATGTAGAAAAATGAAAATAGATCCATACTTATCACCCTGTACAAAACTGAAGTCCAAGTGGATCAAAGACCTCAACATAAGACCAGACACATTAAATCGGCTAGAAAAAAAAGTGGGGAATAGCCTAGAACTCATTGGCACAGAAGAAAACTTCCTGAACAGAACACCAACAGCACAGGCTCTAAGAGCAACAATCAATAAATGGGACCTCATGAAATTGAAAAGCTTCTGTAAAGCAAAGGACACCGTCATCAAAACAAAGCGACTGCCTACAGATTGGGAAAGAATCATCACCAACCCTTTATCTGACAGAGGACTCATATCCAATATATATAAAGAACTAAACAAGCTGAAAAGCAACAAACCAAGTAATATACTTAAAAAATGGGGAACAGAGCTGAAGAGAGAATTCTCTGTAGAGGAATATTGAATGGCAGAGAAGCACTTAAAGAAATGATCAATCTCATTAGCCATTAAGAAAATGCAAATCAAAACAACCCTGAGATTTCACCTTACATCCATCAGAATGGCCAAGATCAAAAACTCAAGGGACAACACATGCTGGAGAGGTTGTGGAGAAAGGGGAACCCTTCTCCACTGCTGGTGGAAATGTAAACTGGTACAACCACTCTGGAAATCAATTTGGCGCTTTCTCAGACAACTAGGAATAGCGCTTCCTCAAGATCCAGCCATACCACTCCTAGGCATATACCCAAAAGAGGCTCAAGTACACAAAAAGGACATTTCTTCAACCATGTTTGTAGCAGCTTTATTTGTAATAGCCAGAAGCTGGAAACAACCCAGATGCCCCTCAACTGAAGAATGGATGCAGAAACTGTGGTACATCTATACAATGGAGTATTACTCTGCAATGAAAAATAAGGAAATCATGAAATTTGCAGGTAAATGGTGGGACCTGGAAAGGATCATCCTGAGTGAGTTGTCCCAGAACCAAAAAGACACGCATGGTATATACTCACTCATATAAACATACAACATAGAATAAACCCACTAAAATCTGTACATCTAAACTAAGCAAAAGAGAGGACCCTAACTAATATGTTCAATCCCCATCCTGAAAGGCAAAGAGGATGGACATCAGAAGAAAAAGAAAATAGGAAACAACCTCGGAACCTGCTACAGAGGGCCTCTGAAAGCCAAAAGAAAACAGGAAACAACCTTGGAACCTGCCACAGAGGGCCTCTGAAAGCCTCTGCAGTATAGACTGTCAAAGCAGATGCTGAGCCTGATGGCCAACTGATGGGCAGAGTGAATGGAATTTTATGTAAGAAGTGGGAAATAGTAAGAGCTGGAGGGGACGGGAACTCCACAAGCAGAGCAACAGAACAAGATAATTTGAACACAGGGAACTTCCCAGAGATTTATACTCCAACCAAGGACTATTCGTGGAGATAACCTAGAACCCCTGCACAGATGTAGCCCATGGCAGTTCAGTGTCCAAGTGGGTTACATAGTAATGGGAAGAGGGACTGCCTCTGACATAATCTGATTGGTCTGCTCTTGGATCACCTCCCCCTGAAGGGGGAGCAGCTTTACCAGGCCAAGGTAGAGGACAATGCATCCACTTTTGATGAGAACTGATAGACTAAGATCAGAAAGGAGAGGAGAACCTCCCCTATCAGCGGACTTGGGGTGTGGTATGCATGCAGAAAGGGGAGGGAGGGTGGGATCTGGAGGGGAGGAGGGAGGGGCTTATGGGGGGATACAAAATGAATAAAGTGTAATTAATAAAAAATTAAAAAAAAACATTTAAAAAAAGAGTTAGGCTCTGGGTTGGTTCATCACAATTTCTAATGAGTTTTTTTTTTTTAATTCTTCCTCTGGTGCTATGAAAAGCTCTTTTATTAAATTCTCTTCAAATGCTCAGAAAAAGCTGCATTCTACAGTGAGCACAATTAAAGAATATCCATGTGTTATTCCATACTCATATACATACCCTCTTCCTTCCATCATTTTATCAGTTATTTAACAGTTAAGACATAGCCAGAAAAAAAAGGACTAGGACTTTATGAAGACTTAAAATCACTTAAGTAAAATGATTTTAATAAGTGCTATTAATCCAGTCAATGGGAACAGGTAGTACAGCACAGAGATCATTACCAGAAAGAAGTGGTTATAACCTCAGGCTAATCCATACTGTATAGTAAGAGACTTTGAGACCATGCATGCCTAACCTTTCCTTCCCAAGAAAAAAACAGAGGCAGAAACAATTTGAGGCTTTCAGTTGTCCACTGGTGTCCTGCTCTAAATGAAACTAGAGGATTATGCTTCTTTTCATTTTTTTAAGAGAATTTGCTTGTAGGTGTACTCCCATCAAAATGTATGGCCTGATCAGAGGCAAAATAATAATAGTAATAATAATTGAGCAATTTAGTCATGGGTAAGATTCTTCAAAACTGTGAGCCAAAATTAAATAAACATATCTTTGTTAGTTAATTATCTAATGTACTTTATTCTGTTGATATGAGGCATGCACACTAATACAGGATACACTAAGGTTGATAGATTTGACATTAATATTCTGCTCTATCTGTTCTGCCCCACTATTTATGTAATATATTCTTATTTCTTCCCATTACAAATTAGTAAGAAACGTGTGACCTCTTTGGCCATAGTACTTTCTTATTTTTGGATATTGAAATTATCCTCTTGGTTCTGATAGAAACTGACTTTTCAGGCCTAAGTGAAGTCAAGTGTGAGTGGTAATGCATTATATTAAGATTATGTTTTGTGGGACTTGTCTCTGACAAGTTCTCAGCTATGGTTTTGATCACTTATTCTTGGTGGGGCCCCCACCAGGTCTTGCCAGACCACCAAGAAAGAGGATGCAATCAGTCCTGATGTGACTTGTTGTGCTAGGTTGGGGTAATAGGCAGTTTCCCTTTCCTGAGGGTGATGAAAGGGAAAATAATGGGGGAACAGGAGGGAGTGTGGGACCAGAAGAAGAGGAGGAAGGGGGCTAAGATTAATATGTAAAGTGAATAAATTAATGAAAAGAATATGGCTTTGTTTTGAAAGCAACTACTCCAGTTAAGCCAGTAAAGATCTTTCATTCAATTTACTTTCATTGTTAATACTCAAAGCCTAGAAAAAATAAAGGTCTACAAACTATTGATGAGTAATTTCATTATTGTGTTATTTCAACACACAAATATTACTCAGGAGTGGAAAATAATACTGATATTTTCAATAAGACAGTATCAAGTAACATCCCTACTGTAAGAAAGTAAGTAATCAAGCACGTACAGGTATGGTTAACTTTACATAAAATTCCAGGCCACAGAGAAGGACATTTTGCCAGTCCTGAAGATACCGGATAAGCTAGGGCCAGATGGAAGGGGAGAAGGACCTCACCAGTCAGTGGACTTAAAAAAGGGCAGGGAGGAGATGAGGGAGGGAGAGTGGGATTGGGAGGGAATGCGGGAGGGGGCTACAGTTGGGATATAAAGTAAATAAACTGTACTTAATATAAAAAATAAAAATAAAAAAGTATTTAAAAATCTACAAAATTTGAGATAATGTATAAGGCCATAAATTAGAATGATTTTTATGTATATGAGTGATTAGAAAGGAAGAAGAAATAGTATAAAAAGACATTAAAAGAAATAGCCAATTAAAAGGATGAACAATTTCATTACTTTAATCCTACAAATCCATGAGCATGGGAAATCTTTCCATCTTTTGATACCTTCTTAGTTTCTTTCTTCAGAGACTTGAAGTTTTTTTCATACTAGTCTTTCACCTGCTTGGTTAGAGTGACACCAGGATATTTTATGTTATGTGTGGCAATTATAAAGGATGTTATTCCCCTAATTTCTTTCTCAACCCTTTTGTCTTTAGTGTACAGGAGGGCTTCTGATTTTGTTTGAGTTAATTTTGCATCCAGCCGATTTACTGAAGGTGTTTATCAGCTGAAGGAATTCTTTGGAATAATTTTTGGGGTCACTCGTGTATACTATCATATCATCTGCGAATAGAGATACTTTGACATCTTATCCAATGTCTATTTCCTTGATTTCACCTTACACCCAATCAGAATGGCTAAGAATAAAAACTCAAGTGACAACACATGCTGGAGAGGATGTGGAGAAAGGGGAAAACTCATTCATTGCTGGTGGGAATATAACCTTGTATAACCTCTTTGGAAATCAATCTGGTGCTTTCTCATAAAATAAGGAATAGTGCTACCTCAAGATTCAGCTATAGCATTCTGATACATATATCCAAAATATGGTCAACATTACAACAAAGGCTTTGCTCAGCCATGTTCATAGCCAAAACAACCTACATGACTCTCAATGGAGGAATCGATACAGAATTGTGGTACATTTACACAATGGAATACTATTAAGCAATTTTAAAAAAGGAAATCATGAAATTTTTAGGCAAACGGTCAGAACTAGAATAGATCATCTTGAGTGAGGTAAGCCGGAAGCAGAAGACTCACATGGTATATACACACTCATAGGTGGGTATTAGCCATATAATATAAGGTAAAGATACAAAAATCTGGGACTGACATTCCAACCAAAGACCATCCATAGAGATATCCTAGAACCCCTGCAAAGGTGTAGCCCATGGCAGCTCAGTCTCAAAGTAAGTTCCCTGGTAATGGGAACAGGGAATGTCTTTGACATGTACTCAGTGGCTGGCTCTTGATCACCTTTCCTTGAGAGGGGAGAAGCCTTTCCAGGCCACAGAGGAAGACAATGCAGCCAGTCCAGCTGAGACCTGATAGGCTAGTGTCAGAGGGAAGGGGAGGAGGACCTCCCCTATCAGTGGACCTGGGGAGGAGATGAGGGAGAGTGGGATTGGGAGGGCATGAGGGAGGTGGTTTTAGCTAGGATACAAAGTGAATAAACTGTAATTAATTAAAATACATTATTTAAAAAAATAAATTAAAAATATTAAAACCTTTACTCCTAAAGAAGTTAAATAACAAGAAAGACTCTAGAGAATAAGCTCAGTCCTTATTTAGAAGGACATATATGATAGACTTTGGAAGCAGGAGAAGACAGGGAACAGGAAAGGAGCCTATTAAAGATGGTCTTTGAAAGATTCTGCTGATAGCAATATTGAAGAAGAGGCTAAGACTCATAGCCAAACTGGGCAAAGCGCAGGGAATCTTATGAAAGAAAGAGGAGATAGAAAGACCTATAGGAGACAGGAGCTTCAAAAGGAGAGCAACATAGCCAGAAAACCTGAGCCCTGGGGTCACTGAAGAGAATGATACCGCAACCAAGGAAAATTCATGTAGAGGCCCTAAAAGCCTGGCTCAGATGTAGCCCATAGACTCAGTCTCCAAGTGGGGTCCCTATAAAGAGGAGCAAGGATTTTCTCTGGTATAAACTCAGTGGCAGACTCTCTGATAACCTCCTACTGGGGAGGTATAGCCTTGCCAGGCCACAGAGGAAGATAATATAACCAGTTTTTATGAGACTTTATAGGTGTGGGTCAAAGAGCAGGGCAGGAGGGCTTCCCCTATCAGTGGACTAGGGAGAAGCATAAGGGGAGAAGAAGGAAGAACGGTGGGATTTGGAAGAGTTGAGAGAGGAGGACACAGCTGGGATACAAATTAAATTAATTATAATAAATTATAATAATTAAATAACTATAAAATTTTAAGTAAAAAAGTATGTTGGCACGTAAACAACTTACTCATATAGTACACATTTATCATTCTCTTCAGTGGGATGAGCAGGGCCAGTGTTAAACTCTAGTATCCTCATGTTGATTATGTGAAATTCCAGTGAGAAACATACCCTGTCTTCTCTTTGTGTTCCAATATGGATAGATAAAAATCATGAATAATCAGTGAAAAATAAGTGCAAATTTCACCAGCATCACCTCATAGTGCAGGTGTTTTTAAGAGTCACTATGTAGTTCCTATTCCTCAGCAAAGGAATACACCATCACAAGGTCAAAGGTCACAGAATTCTGAACAAAATGGAGGTTTTCTGTCTCCATGAGTCTAAAACCCAAGCCACTTGTATGAGTGCAAACATCATGAAAGATCACTTGGCCTTAAGACACCGTATTTCTACTTTCCCACTCCTTAACTTTTATCTTATTATATTTTTCTACAAGTCTTATATTTTGTTCTTAATACACACATGCAACACAATATCTACTTATGACAAAAGGAGTTTAAGATTGTTGCTCAGCCTACATTCACTCAGTGATAACTCTTTCAATCCAATTGCTTTCATTTAAAAAAATCTCCATGAAACACAAACATTATTCTTAAAGATGTACTGGTTATATGAAAATGCATATAACATTATATTGAAAATTATGCCTAATTCTTTAATTTTTATTTTTACTATTATTATGGTCATTTAAAAACTATATTTGTTCATACTGCACACTGACTTCTCTCACTGATGCATCCATATCATCCCTGTCTACCTTCATATTTATATTTCCAAGTTTAAACAGAACCATCTGTGTGACCATGGGTTTGGTGCTATGATTGGAGCGTTGTGTACTCAGCAATAGGTACACAACTAAAGACAGTGACAAAGCAAGGCTGCCCACTCTCTCCTTATTTCTTCAACATAGTACTTGAAGTCCTAGGTAGAGTAATAAGAAAACTAAAGAATATCAAGGGGATACAAATAAGAAAAAAAAAAGAATTCAAAGAATCACTATTTGCATATGATAGGATAGCATACATTGACTGACCTCAAACATTCTACCAGAGAACTCCTTCGGCTGATAAACACCTTCAGCAAAGTAGCTGGATACAAAATTAACACATAAAAAAGTCAGAAAGCCTCCTGTATGCAAAAGACAAACTGGCTGAGAAAGAAATTCAGGAAATAACACCCTTCACAATAGCCACAAATAAGATAAAGATGCTTGGTGTGGTTCTAACCAAGCAAGTGTATGGAAAAGAAAAAATGTCAAATCTCTGAAGAAAGAAATTGAAGATATCAGAAAATAGTAAGATCTCCCATGCTCCTGGATCAGTAGGATTAACCTAGTGAAAATTGCCATCCTACCAAAAGCAAATCTACAGATTCAGTGCAGTTCCCATAAAAATACCAAAACAATTCTTTACAGACCTTGAAAGAACAATTCTCAATTTCATATGGAAAAACAAAATAGCTAAAACAATCCTGTACAATACAACATCTTACAGAGGTTTCTCCATCCATGATCTCAAGCTCTACTATAGAGCAACAGTGAACTCCCGTTGAGCCTCTCTAGACGGGGAGACCCCGCTTCCCAAGGAACAGCGAAACCAGCCTTCGGATGCAAGCTGCAAGAGGTTTATTTCGATACACGGGTACCCGGGGCGACAAAGCCTTTCGGAAGACTTGCGCGCCTCTCGGTTGGGGTGACGGGTTTTTATAGGGCTCGGGAGCAAGAAGCGCGATTACAGAAGCGAGAAGCATAGTTACAGGGATCTGATTGGGCGGTTTGAACAAAGCCATTGTTAAGTCACGTACAGGGAACAGGGAAGGCGCAGGAAGGCAGTGGGTGGAGTCACGTACCCAGAACAGGGAAGGCTGGAAGGCAGTGGGTGGAGTCACGTACCCGGTTCTTATCTTGGGTGCCCAGAGTGTTTCAGGCGCCCAACCGCAGATATCCTGCTGTTGGGCATCTGTCCCGCCTTGCCTCTGACCCTGCACTGCTCCAGTCTTGTAAAATAGTGTTGCCAGCATTATGCTAGGGCTTTATTCTTTCAACAGTAGTAAAAACTGCTTGATACTGATATAGAAACACACTGGTGGATCAATGCAATTGAATTGAAGACCCAGAAATACACACACATTCCTACAGATATTTGATTTTTTACAAACAACAAAAAATAATTCAATGGAAAAAAGAGCATCTTCAACAAATGGTGTTGATGTAACTGGATGTCTACATGTAGAAAAAATGCATAGATCCATATTTATCTTCCCGCACAAAACTAAAGTTCAAGTGGGTCAAAGACCTCAACATAAAACCAAACACACTAAATCTGTTAGAAGAAAACATGGGGAAGAGCCTTGATCTCATAATTATCTCAAAAGCTAAAGCTTCAAATGTGACATCTTCACCCAGACCCATTAATACATATTCAGAAAACAAAGGACTTTCACAGTGCATCAAGGAGCCAGTGATGCAGTCATAGACAATGGCCTTTTTTTTTCATACATGACAAACTTAGTAAACAGAGAAAGAGCCAACATTGACATTGAACAATTTTGTACGATTACAAGTTGGAGCATATAGGCAAGTAATATTTTATTCAGGAAAAGTTATAGGGAAATGTGGCATTTTTGTAGTTGAGAGCTATAAAATAAGTAAACACTGAGCTGTAAAATGAATACCTTTGCAGTTTTCTTCCAAGACTCATGATTACAATGAGTCTTTTTTTTAATTTTTTTATTAATTACACTTTATTCATTTTGTATCCCCCCCATAAGACCCTCCCTCCTCCCCTCCCGATCCCACTCTCCCTCCCCTTTCTGCATGCATGCCACTCCCCAAGTCCACTGATAGGGGAGGTTCTCCTCTCCTTTCTGATCTTAGTCTATCAGTTCTCATCAAAATTGGCTGCATTGTCCTCTACCGTGGCCTGGTAAGGTTGCTCCCCCCTCAGGGGGAGGTGATCAAAGAGCAGGCCAATCAGATTATGTCAGAGGCAGTCCCTCTTCCCATTACTATGTAACCCACTTGGACACTGAACTGTAGGAGTTCTAGGTTATCTCCACGAATAGTCCTTGGTTGGAGTATGAGTCTCTGGGAAGTTCCCTGTGTTCAAATTATCTTGTTCTGTTGTTCTTCTTGTGGAGTTCCCGTCCCCTCCAGCTTTTACTATTTCCCACTTCTTACATAAAATTCCATTTACTCTGCCCATCAGTTGGCCATCAGGCTCAGCATCTGCTGAGTCTTTTTAAAGTAAGTTTATTTTATCTTTTAATTTAAATTTACTTTTTATAATTTATTCACTTTACATCCCAATAGTAGTTTCCTCCCTCATCTCCTGTATGTTCAACTCTCCTTCCCTCTTGCCCCTAGTCCCCTTGGCTTTTTCTCAGAAATGAGGAGTCCTCTTCCCCTACCATCTGATCCAGCCTATCAAATATCATCAGGACTGCCTGCATTTTCTTCCTCTTTGTCATGACAATCCCCCTTCCACACACACTTTGAGGAAGTGATCAAAGAGTACATAACAGAGTCCACGTCAGAGACAGCCCTGTTCCCCCATCTGAGCAAGGTGTCTAGGTCCTCTCCATGCATGGTGCTTGGCTGGAGCATCAGTCTGTGCAGGACTCCCTGAGCCCACATTTGTTCAATTTGTTGATCTACTTGTGGAGCTCTTATCCCCTCCAGGTCTTTCTATATCCCCTTCTTCATTCTTTCATAGGTTCCTCACACTCTGCCCAAAGTTTGACCAAATGGCTCAGCACCTACTTTGATACCCTGATAGGTAGAGTCTTTCATAGGCCCTCTGTGGAAGGCTACTATCCTGTTCCGTCTTTTCCTACTTCTGATATCTATCCTGTTTGCCCTTCTGAATCCAGATTGAGCTTCTTCTCTAGGGTCCTGCTTGTTCTTTTTCTTCTTTAGGACCATGTATAATAGTATGTTTATCTTACTATAAAGCAAGCATCCACTTATAAGTGAGTATATACCAATATGTCTTTCCAGATCTGGGTTACCTCACTCAGGATGATCTTTTCTAGTTCAGTCTGTTTGCCTGCAAATTTCATGATTTCTGTGTTTTTAATTGCTGAGTAGTGTTCCATTGTGTAAATGTACCACAATTTCTGTATCCATTCCTCCGTTAAGGGACATCTGGTTTGTTTCCAGGTTCTGGCTATTATGAATAAAGCTTCTATGAACACAGTTAAGCAAATGTCCTTGTTCTATACTTGAGCATATTTTGCATATATGTCTAGGAGTGGTATAGCTAGATCCTGAGATAAAACTATTCCTAATTATCTGAGAAAGTGCCAGATTGATTTCCAAAGTGGTTGTAAAAGGTAATATTCACACCAGTAGTGGAAAAGAGTTCCCCTTTCTCCACAATATCTCCAGCATGAGTTGTTACTTGAGTTTTTTATCTTAGCCAATCTGATGTGTGTAAAGTGGAATCTCTGGGCCATTTTGATTTGCATTTCCATGATGACTAAGGACATTATGCATTTCTTTTAGTGTTTCTGCCATTTGTTATTCCTCTGTTGAGAATTCTGTTTAGGTCTGTACTTTATTTTAATTGGATTCCTTGGTTTCTTGGTGTTTAACTTCTTAAGTTCTTTATACATTCTGTATATTAGCCCTTTGTCAGATACACAGTTGCTGAAGATCCTTTCCTAGTCTGTAGGCTGTTGTTTTGTTCTGAAGACAGTGTCCTTTGCTTAAGATAAGATTTTCAGTTTCATGGGGTCCCATTTATTGATCTCTTATTGTTGGTGGGTTTTTTTTTTGGGAAGTTGTCTCCTTTATTGATGAGTTCTAGGCTCTTCCCCGCTTTTTCTTCTAACATATTTAATGTGTCTGGTTTTATGTTGAGGTCTTTGATCCACTTGGACTTTAGTTTTGTGCAGGGAGATAAATATGGATCTATTTGCATTTTTCTACATGTAGACATCCAGTTACACCAGTAGGATTTGTAAAAGATGTTGCCTTTCCCATTGTACGGTTTTGGCTTCTTTGTCAAAAATCAACTATTCATAGGTTTGTGGGTTTATTTCTGGTCTTCTTTTCAATTCCACTGATCCACCATTCTGTTTCTTTACCAGTACCATGCAGTTTGTATTACTATTGCTCTGCAGTACAGCTTGAGATCAGGAATGGAGATACCTCCAGACAATCTGTTGTTGTACATGATCGTTTAGGCAATTCTAAGTTTTTTGTTTGTTTGTTTGTTTGTTTGTTTGTTTTTGCCATATGAAGTTATTACTGTTGCTCTATTACTGCTGTTCTTTCAAGGTCTGTAAAGAATTGTGTTGGTACTTCGATGGGAAATGCATTGAAACTGTAGATTGCTTTTGGCAGGATGGCCATTTTCACTATGTTACTACTAGGGATTCATGAGCACTGGAGACTTTTCCATCTTCTGATATCTTCTTTAATTTTTTTATTCAGAAACTTGAAGGTTTTTGTTGTTGTTGTTGTTGGTGGTGGTGGTGGTGGTGTTTTTTTTTTTTGTTTGTTTGTTTTGTTTTTTTTTTTGTTTGGTTTGGTTTGGTTTGGTTTGGTTTTTTTGAAAACGTCTTTCACTTGCTTATTTAGCGCCACACCAAGGTACTTTATCGGTGATGTTTCCTTAATTTCTTTCTCGGCCCTTTTGTCTTTCATATACAGGAGGGCTGGTAATTTTTTTAAGTTAATTTTGTATCCAGCCACTTTGCTGAAGGTGTTTATCAGCTGAAGGTGTTCTCTAGGTGAATTTTTGAGGTGGCTCATGTATCCTATCATATCATCTACAAAGAGTGATACTTTGAATTCTTCGTTTCTGATTTGTATTCCTTTGATTTCCTTTAGTTGTCTTATTACTCTAGCTAGGACTTCAAGTTCTATGTTGAAAAGACATGGAGAGAGTGGGCGTCTTTACCCTGTCCCTGATTTCAGTGGGATTGATTTAAGCTTCTCTCCATTTAGTTTGATGATGGCTCTAGGCTTGCTGTATGTTTTCTTGACAATGTTTAGTTATGGCCTTGTGTCCCTGATCTCTGCAAGACTTTAAAAATGAATGGGTATTGGATTTTGTTAAACGCATTTTTGGCATCTAAAGAGATGATCATGTGGTTTATCTCTATCAGTTTCTTTATATAGCAGATTACATTTATGGATTTCTGTATATTGAACCACCCCTGCATGCCTGGGATGATATGCCTGGTTGATGATATCTTTTATGTCTTCTTGGATTCTGTTTGCAAGTATTTTATTGAGAATTTTTAAATAAATATTCATAAGAGAAATAAGTCTGAAGATCTTTTTTTTAGGGGTCTCTTTGTGGTTTAGGTATCAAGGTGTCTGTGGCTTCATGGAATGATTTTGATTATGTTCTTCTGTTTCTATTTTGTGCAATAGTTTGAAGAAAATTAGAGTTAGCTCTTCTTTGAAGGTCAGGTAGAATTCAGCGCTGAAACTGTCTGGCCCTGGATGTTTCTGAAAGGGAGACTTTTGATGACTGCTTCTATTTCCTTGGGGGATATAGGACTATTCAATCTATTTATCTGATCATGATTTAATTTTGGTAAATGGACTCTATCAAGAAAACTGCCCATTTTATTTCGATTTTCAAATTGTATGGCTTATACTCCTTTGTAATAGTCAGACCTAATGATTTCCTCAGTTTGCATTTCCTCAGTGTCTTTTGCTTTGACACCCTTTTCATTTCTGATTATGCTGATTTGGATAGGTTGTCTTTGTCTTTTAGTTATTTTCACTAAGGGTTTGTCTATCTTGTTAATTTTCTCAAAGAACCACGTCTCGGTTTCATTGATTTTTGAATTGTTTTATTTGTTTCTAATTTATTGATTTCAGCCCTTAGTTTGATTATTTCCAGTGTTCAACTACTCTTGGGAAGGTCTGCTTCCCCCCCCCCCCCCTTGGGCTTTCAGGAGATTCATTAAGTTCCTTGTATGAGATGTGTCAAATTTCTTCATTAAGGCACTTAGTGCTATGAATTTTCCTCTTAGCACTGCTTTCATTATGCCCCATCATTTTGTATGTGTTTTGCCTTCATTTTCATGGAATTCTATGAAGTCTTAATTCCTTCCTTCCTTCCTTCCTTCCTTCCTTCCTTCCTTTCTCTCTCCTCCCTCCCTTCCTTCCTTCCTTCCTTCCTTCCTTCCTTCCTTCCTTCCTTCCTTTCTTTCTTTCTTTCTTTCTTTCTTTCTTTCTTTCTTTCTTTCTTTCTTTCTTTCTTTCTTTCATTTCTTCCCTGATCACACTGTCATTGAGAAGAGAGCATTGTTTGGTTTCCATGGGTATGTAGGGTTTTTGATATTTCTGTTGTTGTTGAGGTTTAGTTTCAGTCCATGGTGGTCAGATAGGATATAAGGGATTATTTTAATCTTCTTGTATCTGTTGAGAATTGCTTTGTGTCTGACTATATGCTCAGTTTTTGAGAAGGATCCATTAGCTGCTGAATAGAAGGTATAATATTTTGAGTTTGGGTGAAAAGTTCTATAGACTTCTATTAGGTCCATTTGATTTAGGACCCCTGTAAGTGCCATTATTTCCCTGTTTATGTTCCGTCTAGATGATCTGTCAATTGGTGAGAGTAGAGTGTTGAAGTCTCCCACTATTAATGTGTTGGGATCTATGTGCGATTTCAGCTTTAATAATATTTCATTTACAAATGTAGGTGCTCTTGTATTTGGGGCATAGATGTTCAGAATTGTGAAGTCCTCCTGGAGTATTTTTTCCTTTGATTACAATTAAGTGTCCCTCCTCATCTTTTTGTATTAATTTTGGTTGAAAGTCTATTTTATTAGCTATTAAGATAGCTACCTCAACTTGCTTTCTGAGTCCTTTTGCTTGAAAAACATTTTTCCAGCCCTTTACTCTGAGGTAGTTTATCTTTGTTGCAGAGATGTGGGGTTTTTTTTGGATGCAGCAGAATGCTGGATCCTGTTTCTGCAACCATTCTGTCAGTCTCTATGTCTTTTTATTGGAGAGTTGAGTCCTTTGTTGTTGATAGATAATAGCGACCAATGAATGTTAGTTTCTTTAATTGTGGAGTAGGTGATGTTACTGTGATTCATTGTTTGTTTTCTTTTAATTTTTGTTGTGAAGTTATCTGTATCCTGTGTTTTCTTGGGTGTAGTTGTTTTGGTTGGAATTTTAGTTTTCCTTCTAGTATCTTCTGTAGGGCTAGGTTGCTGTGTAGATATTAAGTTTAGTTTGACATTGGAATATTTTGTTATTTTCATCTAAGTTGATTGAAAGCTTTGCTGGGAATAGTAATCTGGGTTGGCATGTGTGATCTCTTAGAGTTTGCATGGCATCTCCCCAGACCCTTCTCTCTTTCACAGTTTCTGATGAGAAGTCTGGTGTGATTCTGATCAGTCTACCTTTATATGTTACTTGGCCATTTTATCTTGCTGCTTTTAATATTTTTTCTTTGTTCTGTTCATTTATTGTTTTAACTATTATGTGATATGAGGAGTTTCTTTTCCTGTATTGTCTACTTGGTGTTCTGTAGGCCTCTTGCATATTTAAGGACATCTCTAAGTTTGGAAATTTTCTTCTATGATTTTCTTGAAAATATTTTCTGGACCTTGGAGAAAGGAATGTTCTTATTCTTCTATTCGTATTATTATTAGAATTTACTTTTCATGGAGTCCTTGATTTATTTGCTGTTTTGTGTTTGGAACTTTTCAGATTTAATTATTTTTTTTTGAGATTTTAATTTTTTTCTGCAATTGTATCTTCAGCGCCTGAGATTCTCTCTTCTATCTCTTGTATTCTGTTGGTGTTGCTTACCTTTGTGGTTCCAAGTTCTCCAGCTCCAGGGTTTTCTCTGTTTGTGTTTTCCTTATTGATTCTAACTCTGTTTTCGTTACTTGCACCATTTCCTTCATCCATTTGAATGTATATGTCTGCTTTTCCATGATGGCCTCTATTTTTTTGTTCGTTTCCTCACTATATGCCACTAACTGTGTTTCTACTTGTGCCTCTACCTGTGCCTTTATTTGTTTGGCTGTATTTGCCTGTCTTTCTTTGAGAGCTTTGTTTGTTTCCTTTTTATGTGTCTCTAATAAATGGATAAATATAGCTTTAAAACCATTTACCTGTGTTTCTAATGAATTAAAATATCCATTTATTTTGGGGGTTGCTGGTGAAGCCACAATGTCCTGTTTTTGTTGGATGTGTTCTTACGCCAACTTCTAGACATCTGTTTATCTGTAATCTTCGCTGTTTGTTCCTGGAGTCTGTACTTCAGAGTGGGTTGGTCTGTCTCTGGTGTCTAGAGTTTCTTCAGGAAGATGAGATTGGCCCCCTGGTTTGAGAGTGGATGTTGGTGTTTCAGCTGTTGCTAAGGAAGGAAGGTACAAGCACATATGCACAAGTGTTGGTGTGTGGGTGGCAGTGTGCCTTGAAGGAGAGGGTGCTAGAGCTTGTAGATGTCTGAATGTTGGCTCCTAAGTGCATGGAGGGGCGGTCCTGGTGCTCTTCGTTTGTGCGATGTTCATGTGCTGGTTCACTGAATACCTCAGTGGCCTACAGGTCTGGTTTACTGTCCTCTTTGTATTCAGACCTGTATGGGCTCCAGGAATTGTTTGCCTGGACTACACTAGGAGACTCACAAAGCAGGGGCTTCAATGTTGAGAACATTGTCCCAAGGATCCGTATGTTGCCCACAGTGGGGTTGTCCATGGGATAGATCAGATGTCTGGCTACTAGCCTAGAGGGACCCACAGTTCTGAGCCTTGCAAGCACTCAAAGGGACACTCTCTTGTTCGCATGCCTAATTGGAAAACACAGGGGATTCTTCTGTTCTCTACCATCAGACTTGGGCTTGCAGGGGCAAATGAGAGTGCAATACATCCATCAGCTCAGTAGTGTCTACTGTTTGGCCGCAGGGCAGGTATGCCTTTGTAGTCTCAGTCACAGAGTATTTGGAGGCTCCTGTTTGTACTAACCCCTGACCCCCTTCCTCCCCTCAGAGGCAGCTCTGGGAGGTCCTCCTGTGCTGTTTCAGTAACTGGACAGAGGGAGGTTTGTACTTGGTTTAGCTGCTGCCCTTCCACAGTTGCAGTCCCCCTGGTTAACCTGCTTGTGCCTTTTCAGCCAAGCAGTCTCAGTGTTTGAGCCAGAGACCACTGCAAGCAGCCTTGCAGAGCAGGGATATCCTTGTTTCTGGAAAGGGGAAGTGCAGGGAGTTGAATATCCTCCACTCTCAGTCCCAGGAGACGTCCACAGGTGACCTGGATCCAAACTGTTCCAGCTCCTGGGGTTGCCCCCCTTTGCCTAGGAAGCCTCAATGTGGATGTTCTGGTTTCAGATGCCCCTCCTCTCACCAGATCCTGTGCTCTGCAGATATTGTGCATGCTGTTCACTGCCATCTTGGAACCCTTGTCTAAGCCTTTTAACATACAAATAAAAGTTCTTCAAAAATGTCCAATATGGTAATAGAAACAAATTAAGTAGAGAAGTAGACAAAACAAAGTCAAAGTTCTATAATATTTCAGAATATTTTCCTATTTTTCTGAATAAATTATAAATATCTGATTTTTTTTAATTCCTGAGGATGATGATCTAAAGTGACTTCTGTTGAGAGACTGTTCTATTTACCTTCCTGTACGATACCCCTAGTCTCTTAATATCAACAGTTTATAAGTGTAATTTATATGCACCATAAGTATCTATAATAAATGCAGAAAGTAGGCAGAAACTGTGATAAGTATTTGATATTGGTTATATGAGATACTAAAAATGTTGCATAAAAAACAGGCATAATCATTTATACAATTCCATCAACAGTAGAGAAAGAAATACCTACTCCATAGTTGTTTTCTTTGTTGTATGAAATCATTTTTATGCAAGGATGCTGGAAAAAGCATTCTTCAAAGAAAATGTCTTCCAGAACTTCTGTTAAAATGACAATCTGTTAGGACGCCACGCTATGATTATCAAAAACAAAACTGAGAAATATGTTTGTGCATGTTTTCACTTCTATCTTTTCCTTTTGTGTCTATCTTTTGTATCTTGAACATTTACTCTGTCTTTTATCCTTTAATATTATTCCCATGTGAAAATCACATAGGGCCATTTATTTGTAACTGCTCAGTATATCTAAGAGAGATTGAAAGAGCTGTTTATCTACTGTTTTTTCACTTGGTAAAGTGTGAATGCTTCATTAACACTTCTAAAGCTGAAAATAAAATGCTTTTTTGAAAAATGATGAACAGTCTGTGTCTCACAACTCCCCAATATAATGTAGCCTACTAAACCACTCTGAAGTCCCATAGATGAGAAAAAATTCTGGTGTTGGTTTTCTTACTGTGAAGTGCTGCAAATTAATTCTTGTATTAGGATATGAGGAGACATTACTATTTCTACCCTTTTCCAAGATGAAGAATGCCTTCGTACTTGTGGCCATGTTTTTTTTTTCTGTAATAGTATTTGAATAATATTAAAATATATGAAAGAACCATGCAAATGCTGAATTATACACAGTAAAATCATAATTAAGAGGAATGCAGAGATTAGGTACTGTTTGTATTTCCAAAAACAAACAGGATACAAAATAAATGAAAGTGTAGAGAATCTCAATATTTCACATTAGTATGTGCTTAACACAGTTGGTATTAGAACTGACACTATGTTTTTCTTATGGGCTTGTGTTTGCAATGGTTTATAACTTATTTCTTGCTAAATGCATAGAGAAAATGGTTAACTCTTTAAATTATAGATATTATCAAGTTTAAAGAAATGTTGTAATTTTATTCTGATTTTTAGGATAGCCTACAAACCCACATTGTCTGCATGCAAATTCTGACTTGTCTTTTACAAGATATGTTTCTGTGCACTGTTCACTTTTCTGAGTCTTATATTTGCCACATTTAAGGCTGAAACAATCACTATAACATCTTTGTAAAGTTTTAGAAAAAAATAAATGAGTAAAAATAGGTAAAGCATTTTAAATTTTTCTTCACATATAAAAGTTATTATTTCTTTGTTAACTATTATAATTAGTGGTTTCTTCCAAGGTTATTAGGATTTGGGGAGGAAGGACGCACATTAGAATTGCTTTTGAAAGCACTGTTTGATAAAGAATGATGAACCTTCTATCTTAAAAGGGAAAGTAGGCCCAAACTAGGGATGAATCACTTCTGCTTTAAACACTATTTCTAGTTTCTTATAATTCAAAGTTATGTTGTCTTTTGCACATAATTCACAAGATAACTGCTACAAAAGGAAGTTGATGTGCAACAAAAGGTTAGCTGATTTTCACAGAGTTAAACCACACATTTTGCAAAGAGCAAAATGAGAGCAAAATCTGAGTTCATACAGAAAATACTAAAACTGAGATTTGCACCCAAGACTCTTTCTTCAACATGGGTAAGGTTTTTCCTTTTGTTTCCACTTCTTTTCCCTTTAAACTGGCCATACAGCTTTAAAAATTTCTGAGCAGCAACATAGGACATTGTGCAGCTGAGATTTAAATTGACTACTGAATCATGTGTGAAATGTGACTGTAAAGACTGAAATGCCCTTTTCTTTGTCACAGTTCCTGACCAGGCAAGAATTTTACATAGAGATGCAAGAACAAATGACCACAGACATGAAACCAACACCCTGTCTTCCTATGTGCACTATATGGAAAGGAAGTCCAACATTAGTTTTTTCAGTCATACCTACACACACAGATGGTAGGACATCAAAATGTAAATAGAGACATATGTTATCACTAAACATTAAAGTAAAGCTGATGTCTGTAGCAGAAAAAAATAATTAGCAAGTGCATAATCAGGGTCTTTTTTCTCAACCTTTATATAAAGGAAATAGTTGGTTTTTTTTTTCTGTATGCAAAGTTTTCTTCAAACCTAAGCAAGACCTAATCTTTGTTTACAAGTGTTACAATTTACTGCCTTGCAATCATGGCTAAACATTGAAGAAGTACACAAGATTTTAGAGCTTAAGGTAAAAGGAAAAGAAAGAGAAACAGGCAAATAAGCAGATTTACAAAACCTTACTTGATGCAAAGGAAAGCATAAAAATATCCTGCATCCATGCTATGAAACTTATACAGAAAATCATTGCTTAACACTAATTCCAAATTTTGGACATATCGTCATCATCTATATTACTTGTGATGACAAGCAACTGGAAGTTGATTTTAGCTACAGTTACAAACCAAAAAGAAATTTAATGGAAATGTTTTGGAAGTCAGTTCAGGGGATCAAACAACAATACTCAAACAATCTTCTAAAATAATAGAAATAAGGACAGCTATACAGATCCAACTATAAGAATTCTTGGCTTGGAACGGGTGATGTTTTGCATTGGGAAATTCCCACAAAGTCTGAAGACTTGAGTTTAGTTTAGTTTTTTTTTTTAAGTTTTATTTTTCTCATTAGTTACATTTTGTTAATTCTGTATCCCAGCTGTATCCCTCCTTCCCTCCTCAGTCTCACCCTCCCTCCCTCATCTCCTCCCTGCCCCTTTCCAAGTCCACTGATAGGGGAGGACCTCCTCCCCTTTCATATGACTACGTTTTGTCAGGTATTTTCAGGACTGGCTGCAAAGTCCTCCTCTGTGGTCTAACAGTACTGCTCCTCCCTTGGGAGGTGGGGAGGTCAAAGAGCCAGTCATTGAGTTCCTGTTAGAAATAGTCCTTGTTCCCCTTACTATGGGAAACCAATTGGTTACTGAGCTATCACGGGTCACATCCGAGCAGAGGTTCTAGGTTTTATCCTCTTATGGTCTTTGGTTGAGTGTCCATCTCAGAAAAGACCCTGTGTCCAGATATGTTTGGTCTTTGTGGAGTTCCTATCCTTTCCACATCAAACTCCCCTTCTTTCGTATGATTCCCTGCACTCTGCTGAGGGTTTGGTTATGAGTCTTAGTATCTACTTTGATACACTGCTAGGTAGAGTCTTTCAGATGCCTTCTGCAGTAGACTCCTGTCATACATTCAATGCATATCCCATTTGTCTTTCTAAATGAGGATTGATCATCATACCCCATGTCCACTTTCTTGATTATCTTCTTTAGGTGTATAGATTTCATTATGTTTATCATATCTTATAGGTCTATATAAGCGAGTATATTCCATGTTTGTCTTTCTCCTTCTGGGATACTTCAGTCAGAATGATCTTTTCTAAATCCCACCATTTGTCTGCAAATTTCATGATTTCCTCTTTTTTGATTGCTGAGTAGTATTCCATTGTGTAAAAATACCACAATTTCTGTACCCATTCCTCCATTGATGGACATCTGGGTTGTTTCCAGGTTCTGGCTATTACAAATAAAGCTGCTACAAACATGGTTGAGCAGATGTCCTTATTGTGTACTTGAGCAAATTTTGGGTATATGCCTAGGAGTGGTATCGCTGGGTCTTGAGGTAGCACTATTCTTATTGTCTGAGAAAGCGCCAGATTGACTTCCAAAGTGGTTATACCAGTTTACATTCCCACCAGCAATGGAGGAGGGTTCTCCTTTCTCCACAACCTCTCCAGCATGTGTTGTCACTTGAGTTTTTCATCTTGGCCATTCTGATGGGTGTAAGGTGAAATCTCAGGGTTGTTTTGATTTGCATTTCCCTGATGGCTAATGAGGTTGAGCATTTCTTTAAGTGTTTCTCTGCCATTCTATATTCCTCTACAGAGAATTCTCTGTTTAGCTCTGCTCCCCATTTTTTAATTGGATTACTCGGTTTGTTGCTTTTCAGCTTTGTTAGTTCTTTGTATATACTGGATATTAGCCCTCTCAGATAAAGGGTTGGTGAAGATTCTTTCCCAATCTGTGGGCAGTCGTTTTGTTTTGATGACGGTGTCCTTTGCTTTAGAGAAGCTTTTCAGTTTCATGAGGTCCCATTTATTGATTGTTGCTCTTAAAGCCTGTGCTGTTGGAGTTCTGTTGAGGAAGTTGTCTCCTGTGCCAATGAGTTCTAAGCTGTTTCCCAATTTTTCTTCTAACAGATTTAGTGTATCTGGTTTTATGTTGAGGTCTTTGATCCACTTAGACTTTAGTTTTGTGCAGGGTGATAAATGTGGGTCTCTTTTCATTTTTCTGCATGTAGACATCCAATTAGACCAGCACCATCTGTTGAAGATGCTATCTTTTTTCCATTGAATGATTTTGGCTGCTTTGTCAAAAATCGAGTATTCATAGGTACATGGGTTTATTTCTGGGTCTTCTATGCGGTTCCATTGATCCTCCTTTCTATTTCTATGCCAATACCATGCGGTTTTTATTCCTATTGCTCTGTAGTATAGCTTGAGATCAGGGATGGAGATACCTCCAGATGAACTGTTGTTGTACAGGGTTGTTTTGGAGATTCTGGGTTTTTTGTTTCTCCATATGAAGCTGAGAATCTTTTTTTCAAGGTCTGAAAAGAATTCAGTTGGTATTTTGATGGGAATTACATTGAATCTATAGATTGCTTTTGGCAGGATGGCCATTTTCACAATGTTAATCCTATCAATCCATGAGCACGGGAGATCTTTCCATCTTCTGAGATCTTCTTCAATTTCTTTCTTCAGAGACTTGAAGTTTTTCTCAAACAGGTCTTTCACTTGCTTGGTTAGAGTCACCCCAAGGTACTTTATGTTATTAGTGGCTATTGTGAAGGGTGTTGTTCCCCTAATTTCTTTTTCAGCCCTTTTGTCTTTTGTGTACAGGAGGGCTACTGATATTTTTTGAGTTGATTTTGTACCCTGCCACTTTGCTAAAGGTGTTTATCAGCTGAAGAAGTTCTCTGGTTGGATTTTTGGGGTCACTTATGTGTACTATCATATCATCTGAAAATAGTGACACTTTGACCTCTTCCTTTCCAATTTGTATCCCCTTGATCTCCTTTAGTTGTCTTATTGCTCTGGCTAGGACTTCAAGTACTATGTTGAAGAGGTATGGAGAGAGTGGGCAACCTTGTCTTGTCCCTGATTTCAGTGGGATTGATTTAAGTTTCTCTCCATTGAGTTTGATATTGGTTGTAGGCTTGCTGCATATTGCCTTTACTATGTTTAAGTATGTGCCTTTTATCCCTGATCTCTCCAAGACTTTAAACATGAATGGGTGTTGGACTTTGTCAAATGCTTTTTCCGCATCTAAGGAGATGATCATGTGGTTTTTCTCCTTCAGGTTGTTTATGTGGTGGATTACATTGATTGATGGATTTCCGTATGTTGAACCACCCTTGCATGCCTGGGATGAAGCCTGCTTGGTCATGGTGGATGATATCTTTGATGTGTTCTTGGATTCGGTTTGCAAGTATTTTATTGAGTATTTTTTCATCAATATTCATAAGAGAGATAGGTCTGAAGTTCTCTTTTTTTGTTGGGTCCTTGTGTGGTTTGGGTATCAAGGTGACTGTCGCTTCATAGAATGAGTTTGGTAGTGTTCCTTCTGTTTCTATTTTGTGGAATAGTTTGAGGAGAATTGGTATTAGCACTTCTTTGAAGGTCTGGTAGAATTCTGCACTGAAACCATCGGGCCCAGGGCTTTTTTTGGAGGGGAGACTGTTAATGACTGCTTCAATTTCCTTGGGGGATATAGGATTATTCAGTCTTTCTACCTGATCTTGACTTAATGTTGGTAGATGGAATCTAACAAGAAAATTGTCCATTTTGTTTAGATTTTCAAATTGTTTGGCATATAGGCTTTTGTAGTATGACCTAATGATTGTTTGGATTTCTTCAGTGTCTGTAGTTATATCCCCCTTTTCATTTCTGATTTTGTTGATTTGGGCAGTGTCTCTCTGCCTTTTAGTTAGTTTGGCTAAGGGTTTGTCTATCTTGTTGATTTTCTCAAAGAACCAGCTTTTTGTTTCATTGATTCTTTGAATAGTTTTATTTGTTTCTAATTGATTGATTTCAGCCCTGAGTTTGATTATTTCCAGCCTTCTAGTCCTCCTGGGTGTATCTGCTTCTTTTTTTTTTCTAGTGTTTTCAGTTGTGCCATTAAGTTACTTGTATGTGATGTTACAAATTTCTTCTTGAAGGCACTTAGTGCTATAAATTTTCCTCTGAGCAGTGCTTTCAATGTTTCCCATAAATTTGGGTATGTTGTGCCTTCATTTTCATTGAGTTCTAGGAAGTCTTTAATTTCTTTCCTTATTTCTTCCTTGACCCAGCTGTCATTGAGTAACAAGTTGTTCAGTTTCCATGTGCGTGTAGGTTTTTGGTTATTTCCATTGTTGTTGATGTCCAGCTTTAGTCCATGGTGGTCTGATAGAATACAAGGGATTATCTCAATCTTTTTATATCTGTTGAGGTTTGCTTTGTGACCAACTATATGGTCTATTTTGGAGAAGGTTCCATGAGGTGCTGAAAAGAAGGTATACTCTTGAGTTTGGGTGGAAAGTTCTGTAGACATCTATTAGGTCCATTTGATTTAGGGACTCTAAATTTTCCTATTTGGTTTCTGTCTAGTTGATCTGTCCCTTGGTGAGATTGGGGTGTTGAAGTCACCCACTATTAGGGTATTGCGATCAATGTGTGGTTTAAGCTTTAATAATGTTTCATTTATGAATGTAGGAGCTCTTGTATTTGGGGCATAGATGTTTAGAATTGTGATGTCTTCTTGGTGAATTTTTCCTTTGATGAGAATGTAGTGCCCCTCTATCTTTTTTGATTAGTTTTGGTTGAAAATCTATTTTATTAGATATTAGGATAGCCACTCCTGCTTGTTTTTTTGGGTCCATTTGCTTGAAAAACTGTTTTCCAGCCTTTTACTCTGAGTTAATGAGTTTAGGTTTTAAGATTCACATTGTGGAAAGAAAAATTTGGTTCCTACAAATTGTCCTTTGACTTACTACTATGGATATTCATGCCCCATATGCCATAATAAACATGTAATTAAATGTTTTCAATTATTAACTCTCAGATTTGTTTGGAAGAAATAGGATGTTTCCAAGAATATCATTAAGTTAGTCAATGCTCATTTTTCCTGATTTCTTAATGTGAAATTTCAGAGCCAAGCCTTTGATTGGATTATGATATATATCTTAGAGTTGTTCTAAGAGAAGTGGTTTTGGTGAGATTACTGTTGAGGTGAACACAATTTACAGAATTAACAGTTACAAATAAAATGTCATTAGTGAATATCGTGCCATGTTTAAAAATATATATTGATGACTATATATATATATATGTATATATATGTACTATACTTTTATTCTTTTTCTCCCTGTATTCCCTTTAATTCCTATGTATCTCCTATTATTTTTCAAATCCATGACTGCTTATTCTTTATTAATATTTGTTACACACAAATATAAATGAACAAATCCAACTAGCTATGATAATATAGTATTGATCATAAGTGTTTAGGGCTGACTTCTTGAAATGTTCTTGCTCATTGGTGAGCTTGTCTCTGGAGAAGATTGATTCCCCCATTCTCAGCAGCCATTAATTTCTATAAAGTATTTTTCTAAGGGTGAAGCCTTGTGTAAATTCTCCCACCTACTTTGATTTGTCAATCAATGTCATTTCCAGGTAATGGATAGACAAGAACAATGTTGAGATTACCCGAGCACAACTTCTCAGTCACAGATAGAAAATATCCAGTAGCAGAGGTTTTGGCATGGTCCTGTGGGTCTTACAATATTTGTGTCATTTCTTCTGTGGTATTGCCTGAACCATAAGTGTAAAAGTTACATTGCAAATATATTTGAGACTGGGCACATGACAGTGAATATTTTGATCAGTTGTGGATTCCATATGTTGCCAAAGAAATTTCTGTGTGATGGATAAGAGCTACACTTATCTGAGTGTACAAGCATGAATATATACAATGTACTTAGAAATTGAAATGGTTTATTGAGGTGGCAATAGGAGGTTCACCTCTATAGTATCAACAGCTATGAGTAGCAGGATACATTTACAGTGTTCTTTTTTCTATATTATGCCTGATTGTTTTATTAATTACACTTTTTTCACTTTGTATTCCCCTATGAGACACTCCCCCTCCCTTCCAAATCCCACCCTCCCTCTCTCTTCTTCACACATGCTCCTCCTCAAGTTTACTGATAGGGGAGCTCCTCCTCTCCTTCCTTCTGATCTTAGTCTATCATATCTCATCAGGAGTGGCTGCATTGTCACCTTCTGTGGCCTAATAAGGCTGCACCCGACTCAGGAGAAGGTGATCAAAGAGCAGGCCAATCAGATTATGTCAGAGGCAATCCCACTTCCCATTACCATGTAACCCACTTGGACACTAAACTGCCATGGGCTACATCTGTGCAGGGGTTCTAGGTTATCTCCATGTATGGTACTTGGTTGGAGCATGAGTCTCTGGGAACACTCCTGTGTTCAAATTTTCTGGTTCTGTTGCTCTCCTTGCAGAGTTCCTGTCCTCTCAAGATCTTACTATTTCCCACTTCTTACATAAGATTCCATGCACACTGCCCAACAGTTGGCCATAAGTCTCAGCATCTGCTTTGATAGTCTGCAGGGCAGAGCCTTTCAGCAGCCCTCTGTGGCAGGTTCCTAGCTTGTTTCCAGTTTTCTTCTTCTTCTGATGTCCTTCTTCTTTGCCTTACCGGATGGGGATTGAGCATTTTAGTCAGGGTCCTTTCTCTTGATTAGTTTCTTTAGATGTAGAGATTTTAGTAGGTTTATCCTATATTATATGTCTATTATGAGTGTGGATATACCGTGTGTGTCTTTCTGTTTCTGGGACAGCTCACTTAGGATGATCCTTTCCAGGTCCCACCATTTATCTGCAAATTTCATGATTTCCTTATTTTTCATTGCACAGTAATACTCCATTGTGTAGATGTACCACAATTTCTGCATCCATTCTTCAGTTGAGGGGCATCTGGGCTGCTTCCAGCTTCTGGCTATTACAAATAAAGCTGCTACAGACATGGTTGAGCAAATGCCCTTATTGTGTACTTGAGCCTCTTTTGGATATATGCCTAGGAGTGGTATAGCTGGATCTTGAGGTAGCACTATTCTTATTGTCTGAGAAAGCACCAGATTGATTTCCATAGTGGTTGTACATACCCACCAGCAATGGAGGAGTGTTCCCCTTTCTCCTCAGCCTCTCCAGCATGCATTGTCACTTGAGTTTTTGATCTTAGCCATTCTGCTCAGTTATGCCATTTCATGTTTTGTATGTGTATATAGTATGTATGTATTCATGTGTGTGGATGTGCACATGCCTGGGGATCCAGATAAATGCAAGAGTGTGCATTTGTTTGGAGGTGTCTTAGTGTTTCTATTTCTGTAAAATGATACCATGACCACAACGAGACTTATAAAATAAAACATTTGTTTGGAGCTGGCTTACACTTTCAGAAGGTTAGTCCACTAAAATCATGGTAGGAAGCATGGTAACAAGCAGGCAAGCATAGTGCTTGAGACGGAGCTGAGAGTTCTATATCAGTATGCACAGGCAGCAGGAAGAGAAAGTCCTCAACAAAATGTTTTCTGTAGGAGTAATTTTTTTTTAACCACACTGAGCAGTGTTCAGTAAGACAGATATTTGTGGTTATCCAATTTTCCGTAGTTCAAAGTTCTTGTCCTACAGGCCTTTCACTTGCTTAGTTAGAGATTCACCAATATATTTTATATTATTTGTGGCTATTGTGAAAGTGTGTTTTTTCCCTAATTTCTTCCTCAGCCTTTTTGTCACTTGTATAAAGGAGGGCTACTGACTTTTTTGAGCTAATTTTGTATCCAGACACTTTGCTAAATGTGTTTATCAGCCATAGGTCTCTGGTAGAGACTTGGGGGTCCCTTATGTATTATATCATCTGCAAATAGAGATATTTGACTTCTTCTTTTCCAATTTTTATCTTCCTGATCTCTTATACTTATCTTATATCTAGCTAGAACTTCAGATACTATATTGAAGAGGTATGGTGAAAGTGGACAGCCTTGTCTTGTGCCTCATTTTATAGGGAACACCTGAAGTTTCTCTCCATTTTTCTTGATGTTGACTATTGGCTTACTGTATATTGCCTTTATACATACATAGACATAAATAGTGTCTTATAGACCTTATCTCACCAAGACTTTAAACATGAGGACATGCTGGGTATTTGTCAAAGGACATCTCGGCTTCTAATGAGATGATCATATGGTTGTTTTTTGTTTTTCTTTCAGTTTCTTTATATGTTGGATTACATTGAAGGATTTTCATATGTTTAACCATCCCTGCATTTCTGGGATGAAGTCTACTTGATCATGGTGAATGATATTTTTGACATGTTCCTGGATTCGGTTCGTAAGTATTTTATTGAGTATTTTTGCATCGATGTTCATAAAGGAGATTGATCTGAAATTCTCTTTGTTGTGTCTTTGTGTGGTTTATGTATCAGGGTGACTTTGGCTTCATAGAATGAAATTGGCAATGTTACTTCTGTTTCTATGTTGTGGTATAGTTTGAGGAGTATTTGTATTAGTTCTTTTTTTGTAAGTCTGGTAGAACTCTGTGCTAAAATCATATGGCCCAGGGTTGTTTGTTTGTTTGTTTGGTATGTTGGTTGGTTGGTTGGGTGGGTGGTTTTTGATGACTTCTATTGTCGTAGGGATTATAGATTTATTTAAATTGTTACCCTCATCTTGATTTAACTTTGGTAAGCGCTATCTATCAAGAAAGTCATCCTTTTCATTTAGATTTTTCAATTTTGTAACATACAGGTTTTTGATGTACCATCTAAAGATTCTTTGGATTTCTTTGGTGAATGTTGTTATATACCCCTTTTCATTTTTATATTATTAATTTGGATACTCTCCCTCTTTCTTTTAGTTGGTTTGGACTCTATTGCTTGCTTTTGGATCACTTTCCCCTGGCAGTGCTCCCTTGCCTGGCCTTAGGGAGTTAGGATATGCTCAGTCCTTATGTGACTTGATGTGCTGGGGAAGGTTGATAGAAGAGAATGGGGACTCTCTTTTCTGGGTGTAAAGGATGAGAGAAAGGAGGAAGGAAGGGCAGTTGGGGACTTGTAGGAGAAGAGGGGGGCACCTTCGGGAGGTGCAAAGTAAATAAACTGAAATAATAAATAAAGAAAAATAAATAAAATTAAAAGTAGTAGAAGACAAAGAAAAACACTTTCATTTGGAAGCATTGAGTCATTAAAAATGCTGATAGAAATTAAATGTTCAAAATGATATTTGAAAAAAAAACAATATCATTTCCAAAACAACCATTCGCATAAGACTAAAAAATAGAAAACAGGCAAGGTAGCCATGGAAGTTCAGATTGTAGAGGGTAACAGTTCCTATTGTACAGGTCTTGGATAAAAGGTTTGGGTGTTTAATTTTCAGCTAGTAGATGCTGCAGGGCTGGTTAGGTTACAAACTATGGCTCTCACTTAAGGGAGATAGATTGACAGTCTCAGTAAATACAAAGAAAATAAAAACAGAGAAGTGGGTATTGGTAGAAAAGTATATGCAAGGGAGAGAAAAACAATGTTTTTTCTTAGATTTGCTTACATTTCAGTAATGTTGAAAAATTGTAATAAACATTGAAAATGTTTCATTAGTTAAAAAGTAAGAAAGGTTGATAAATATGGAGCTACTACCATTTTTCTGCATGTAGACATCCAGTTGGACCAGGATCATTTGTTGAAGATGATGTCTTTTTTCTGTTGAATGGTTTTGGCTCCTTTGTCAAAAATAAAGTATTCATAGGTATATGGGTTTATTTCTGGGTCTTCTATTTGGTCCCATTGATCCACCTTTCTGCTTCTATGCCAATACCATGAAGTGTTTATTACTATTGCTCTGTGTTACAACTTGATATCAGGGATGGATATACCTCCAGATGATCTGTTGTTGTACAGGATTGTTTTGGAAATTCTGGGTTTTTTTCTTTCTCCATATGAAGTTGAGAATTTTTCTCACAAGGACTGTAAAACATTGTGTTGGTATTTTGATGGGAATTTCATTGAATCTGCAGATTGCTTTTGGCATAATGGCCATTTTCACTATGTTAATATACCAATCCATGAGCATGGGAGACCTTTCTATCTTCTGATATATTCTTCAATTTCTTTCTTCAGAGACTTGAATCTTTTTTCAAACAGGTCTTTCACCTGCTTGGTTAGAATCACCCTAAGGTACTTTATGTTATTAATGGCTATTGTGAAGGGTGTTGTTTCCCTGATTTCTTTCTCAGCCGTTTGGTCTTGAGTATACAGGAGGGCTTCTGATTTTTTTGATGTCTACATGCAGAAAAATGTAAATAAACCATACTTATCACCCTGCACAAAACTAAAGTACAAGTAGATCAAAGACCTCTACATAAAACCACATACACTAAATCAGTCAGAAAAAAAGTGGGTAAGAGCCTAGAACTCATTGGCACAGGAGACAACTTCCTGAGCAGAACACCAACAGCACAGGTTCTAAGAGCAAAAATCAATAAATGAGACATCATGAAAGTGAAAAGCTTCTGTGAAGCAAAGGACACTGTTGTCAGAACAAAAAGACAGCCTACAGGCTGGGAAACGATCTTCACCAACCCTATATCTGACAGAGAGCTGATTTCCAGAATATATGAAGGAGTTAAAAGGCAATAAATCAAGCAATCCAATTAAAAAATGGGGTACGGAGCTAAACAGATAATTCTCTGAAGAAGAATATAGAATTGCAGAGAAACACTTAAAGAGATGGTTAATGTCCTTAGCCATCACAGAGCTGCAAATCAAAATGACCCTGAGATTTCACCTTACTCCCATCAGAATGCCTGGGATCAAAAACTCAAGTGACAACACATACTGGAGAGACTATGGGAAAAGGGGAATGCTTCTCCATTGCTGGTGGGAATGCAAACTTGTACAATCACTTTGAAAATCAGTCTGGTGCTTTCTCAGACAGGAATAGTGTTTCCCGGTGATCCAGATATTCCACTCTTCGGCATATATCCAAAAGATGTTCAAGTACACAAGAAGAACATTTGCTCAAACATGTTTGTAGCAGCTTTCTTCATAATAGCCAGAAACTGGAAACAACCCAGATGTCCCTCAAGTGAGGAATGGATACAGAAATTGTGGTTCATTTACACAATGACATACTATTCAGGAATTAAAACAAAGAAATCATAAACATTGCAGGCAAATGGTGGGATCTAGAAAAGATCATCCTGAGTGAGGTATTCCAGGATCAGAAAGACACACATGGTATATACGCACTCACAAGTTGATAATAGACATATAATATAGGATAAACATACTAATATCTGTACACTTAAAGAAGCTAAGCAAAATAAAATTTCTTATCCATTTCTCCTATAATGTGAAGGTATATGAAAAAAATACTTAGGTATGGTTTTAAACCAGTTTTTCTTACGTAATATGATTGGTTGGATTAATATTTAATCATTAACTTTTTTGGCTTATATGAAATTATTTCAGATTGTAAGTGGATTTGGGTAAAACATATACAAATATATATATATATATATATATATATATATATATATAGTATATGTATAATTATTCTCTGGGAAAATATTTTATAGCCACTTCTAAACGAATGATAACAGTGATGTTAAAGTGATGAGTACCTTAAAATTATAACACTTTTGTGATGAACACATTTCTCATTATTAAATCATTTGCATATTATTTCCTGCCATTTACTGGTGTATTTATTCCCTGTAGCTTGATATGATTGGATTAATGATTAAAGAGAACAATGTTGTATATAATATAGCTAGTTATTCCTGTACATAAGCAATTTTAATTTTAGGCTCTTTGATTTTGAAAACTGGATAATGCATACTTTTATGCCTATCACTCACATTGTATTTTATGTTTCTTAGGTGCTCTTTTAGAGATGACACAGGGTAAAAAAGATGTAACCATTAAAGGATAGACTCATGGTCTGCTTAACAGTTATATAATAGGAGTCAATTGTTCCATGAATAACTACAGAGCCCTCTCTAAAGCTAAGATATATAATTTTTGAACATTTATATGGAGAGAGAATATTCAGTATTGTCATATGCCTTTGACCACATAAAAGATATAGAAATATTTTCCTCTTTTTTATTCATTTTTTATAATTTTTATTTTTTATATTAATCACAGGTTATTTTGTATCCAAGCTGTAGCCTCCTCCCTTATTCCCTCCCAATCCCACCCTTCCTCCCTCATCTCCTCCCTGCCCCTTTCCATGTCCACTGATAGGGGAGGTTCTCCTTCCATTCCATCTGAACCTAGCTTATCATGTATCTTCAGGTCTGGCAGCAATGTCCTCCTCTGTGGGCTAGAAAGGCTGCTCCTCCCTCAGGGGTGGGGGTCAAATAGCCAGCCATTGAGTTCATGTCAGAAATAGTCCTTGTTCTACTTACTAGAGTACACACTTGGATACTGATCGGCCATGGGGTACATCGGAGCAGGGGTTCTAGCTTATATCCATGCATGGTCCTTGGTTGGAGAAACAATCTCACAGAAGATCCCTGTGCCCAGACATATTTGGTCCTTGTGGAGCTCCTGTCCTCTCCAGGTCATATTAACCCCTCCTTCTTTCATATGATTCCCTGCACTCTGGTGAAGGTTTAATTATGAGTCTCAGCATCTGCTTTGAAACACTGCTAGGCAGAGGCTTTCAGAGGCCCTCAGGTGGTAGGCTCCCATCTTGTTTCTTGTTTTCTCCTACTTCCAATGTCCATCCCATTTGTCTTTCCAATTGAGGACTGATCATCTTACTCCAGGTCCTCTTTCTTATTTATCTTCTTTAAGTGTACAGATTTTAGTATCTTTATCTTATCTTATAGGTCTAGTACCAATTTATAAGTGAATATATACCATGTGTGTCTTTCTGCTCCTGGGATACCTCACTCAGGATGATCTTTTCTAGATCCCACCATTTGCCTGCAATTTTCATGATTTCCTCCCTTTTGATTGCTGAGTAGTATTCCATTGTGTAAAAAATTTCTGTATCCATTCCTCTGTTGATGGACATCTGGGTTGTTTCCAAGTTCTGGCTATTACAAATAAAGCTGCTACAAACATGGTTGAACAAATGTCCTTGTTGTGTACTTGAACAGATTTTGGGTATATACCTAGGAGTGGTATAGCTTGGTCTTGAGGTAGCACTACTCCTAATTGTCTGAGAAAGCGACAGATTGACTTCCAAAGTGGTTGTACCAGTTTACATTCCCACCAGCAATGGAGGAGGGTTCCACTTTTTCCAAAACCTCTCTAACATGTCTTGTCACTTGAGTTTTTGACTTTAGCCATTTTGATGGGTGTAAGTTGAAATTTCACGGTAGTTTTGATTTGCATCTCTCTAATGGCTAAGGACATTGAGCATCTCTTTAAGTGTTTCTCTGCCATTCTATATTCTTCTACAGAAAATTCTCTGTTTAACTCCTTACCTCATTTTTTAATTGGATTTCTTGATTTATTGCCTTTTAACTTCTTTACATATTCTGGATTTTAGCCAACTCTCAGATATAGGGTTGATGAAGATCCCACCCCAGTCTAAAAGCTGTTGTTTTGTACTGACAACAGTGTCCTTTGCTTTACAGAAGTTTTTCAGTTTTATGAGGTCCCATTTATTGATTGTTGATCTTAGAACCTTTGCTGTTGGTGTTCTGTTCAGGAAGTTGTCTCTTGTGCCAGTAAGATCTAGGCTCTTCCCCAATATTTTTCTTTTCTAACTGATTTATTGTATCTGATTTTATGTTGAGGTCTTTGATCCACTTGTATATTTGTTTTGTGCAGGGTGATAAATATGGATATATTTGCATTTCCTGAAGCTAGGCCAGAAGGAGGACCCTGGGTAAGATGATCAATCTTCACTTGGAAATACAAACAGGAAGAAGAAAACAAGGAACAAGACAGGAGCTTAGCACAGAGGACCTCTGAAATACTCTACCCAGCAGTGTATCAAAGCAGATGGTGAGAGGCATAACCAAACTTTGAACAGAATGCAGGGAATCTTATGAAAGAATGGGAAGATAGCAAGACCTGTAGAGGACAGGAGCTCTACAAGGTAAGTAACCAAACCAAATATCTGTGCACATGGGTCTTTTCTGAAACTGATACTCCAACCAAGGACCATTCATGAATATACCCTAGGACCCCTGCTCAGATGTAGCCCATGGAAGGTCAATTTTTAAGTGGGTACCCTAGTAAGGGGAATGAGGACTATCTCTGACATGATCTCAGTGGCTGGCCTTTTGATCACCTCCACCATGATGGAGTAGCAGCCTTGCCAGGGCACAGAGGAAGACAATACATCCAGTCCTTATGAAACCTTATAAACTAGGGTCAGATAGAAGGGGAGGAGGACCTCTCTTGACAGTGGACTTGTAGAGGGGAATGGGAGGAGGTGAGGGAAGGAAGGAGGGAATGGGAAGGAATGAGGGAGGGGTCTACATCTGGGATGCAAACTGAATAAATTGTAATTAATATAAAAATAAAAAAATAATTAACAAAACTAAAAAAAGAAATTTCATTTTGAATATATTAAGCAGTATATTTAGATACCTACTAATACTATTTGAAATGTCATTATGTGTAGGTATCATAATTAGTCTTTAAGACTGTTGTAATATCAAAGCTAGTCTCTTAAATATTCTGAAACCTAAAAGTGGCACATGGTTTTCAACTTTAGTTCTCAAAGGTATTCCCTGTGTTTTGTCTCTGGACAATGAATGTTTCTGTTAAAATGCCACAGATCTGTAACAGGAGCATCTCTACAAGTGTGTATCTTTGTGTTTGTAACCATATAATGTTAGTTTTTCAGAAACCCTTTATACTCAAATATGTTTATGTCTAAAATCTGTAAAATACTTCACTATCATATTTTTCTGCTTTTCCACAGGCATAAATCTTATGTGATTTTTTTGCCTTCTTATTTTTATACAGTACAATTTTTGGGCTATGAACAATTTAATTGCTATAGCTTTGGTAAATTATACCATTTCAAATATTATAGATAGTTGAAATAAATTGTAATGTCTTTCCTGAATTCCTAGTTATTACCTTTATGCTGATTAGCAGGTGTCTGTTTTCTCTTTGTAGTGATAGTTTCTGAATTATACAACAGAGATAAACGATAACTAGTGATCTCTGATGGATACATTTTTCACATAAAATTCTTAGTATTTGTGTCTTTTAGAATGTTATGCTTTTTTTTTCTGAAATCCTAGGATAAATGAATGGAAGTATAAGTTACAAAACAAAAAGAGTGGATTTGATCATTGATCTGCATTTCTGTTTTATTGGCTATATTTGTATAAAAATTGAAACCTTTAATAAGTGAGAAAAAGCACATAGAATATTCATGGCCCATAAAGTTTGGAACAGATATGCTAAAGATATCTATTTAAGTTTTGTTTGCCTAATATTCTTTATGTGAGATGACCCCATATATCAGATTGTAATCTCAGCCCAAACACTACAAGACAATGACATTTTTTGAGTTAAGGATGCATAATGCTTGCAAATATTTTCAATATTTCAGACTGAGGCATATGAGAAGACATGTTTTGTACTATGTAGGAAATCTGCCATCACAACATACGGTGATTTCATATATACATTGTAAAAAGGAATAACTTAGTTGAATGCATAATTAGAATATCCAAATTTTAGCTCATTCTGAACTAAATTAGTCCACATAGATATGCAAAAAACTGACCAATATCTGGGACCTCTCCCCAGATCAACTGGTAAGAGGGCTTAGCATTCAAGCATGACAATCTGAATTTGAGTCCCCAGTGTCTAAGTAAAAAGCTAGAAATAGCTGCATGTGTAAATCTAGCACTGTGGGGGAACACTGATGGATTCCAAGAGCTCACTTAAAAAAAAAAGCCTCACTGAAAAAGAATAACCTATTTCAACACAATAAGCCAATTTTAACACTAATCCTATGAATTCTATATGTACCTCTGCACTTCAGTATTTTGTTTTAAGCAGGATTACCTTGTTGACAAGGCTGTATCTTCCAGGTTGTTTCTGCTTCCATGGTCTGCTGAGGTTCACATTTTGTGAAGGTATTATTTTATGGTCATTAGTAGTTCATTATGTTCCTTTGTTAATGCCATGTCTAGGGTTATGATTCTTCTAGTCTTGGAAATATGTCCAGCCATTTAGAGAAGCAACTGTATTTCCTATATTTTATGATGGAATGGATTTCAGAGGGGAAGACGCCTGGTTTATTTTTTGGGAGAAGGGGTAAGCACATTGTGACACAACATGACACTAGTTTAAAAACACATAACACCAAGGATATGAACATGTTATGATACTGGGTCAAGTGACCATGCAATACTACCTATGATATGTTATATTAACAATTAGACAATACCAATTAAAAACAATTAGCTCTTTATTAACTCATTTACATATAACTAGTATCTATATCATGTCAGAATTATTGTTAACAACAATAAAAGTGAAATTTTCAACTTACAAGCATTAGAAGTTTATTATGGCTTCAATATTTAGAATTTCTATTTTATGATAAATCTGAGCATGTGCTGGAACAAAACAACTCTTCCCATCGTCCTAAAGCTTAAGAGAGAACTGCCTGTATTCGCACAGTAATTCTTAAAAGTTTTACATGCATTAGACCTCTCAGTAGCCCGTACCTTTTACAATTTCTAGTAGTTACCAATAGTGACAATTTGATCATCAAGATTTTGAAATATAGGCCTATAAGGACAATTAACAAAGCACATCATTATTACATTAACCAATGAAATTTTGTCTATCTTTAAGTTCTTCCAAGTTAATATTGGTGAAAATTTTTCCACTGTACTGCCACATTCTTCTAATATCCTCCATACCAAAATTATCAACTTGGGATTATCATTGCTAATGTAATCATAGGGACTGTAATCCCTGAAGTATAACCTTCCTGCTTATTTCTTTACATAACATCTGTTATCAATCTCTTCTTTTTCTTCTTCCTTTTCTCCTTCCTTTTCTCCTTCTTTTTCTTCTTCTTCTTTCTCTTCTTCTTCTTCTTCTTCTTCTTCTTCTTCTTCTTCTTCTTCTTCTTCTTCTTGAGACAGGGTTCCTGTCTGTAGCCTTGCTTGTCCTGGCTGTCAGGCTGCCCTCACAAGCACAGCAATCCACCTGACTCCCCGAGTTCTCACATTAAAGGCCTGCACCACCAAGCCTGGCTTCTCTTACCAATTTCAATAGTGTTTTTTTTTTCTTTTTCTAGAACATTTACACTGATTCAAAACCAGCAGCAGTGTAGAAAGGAACTATTAAACCAAGATTCAAATTTGAAATGTCTCTGTCTTTTCACCAAGGAGAAATTCTTATAGTTCACAACTAGATTACTCACTGGTGGATTGTCAACAACTTTTATGTCTCTAAGAAAAGGGTACTCGCCTTCTGTGAGTGAATATCCTTGCAGTAGTGTTACTCAAATGGAGGAACATCAGTTGTGCATCTACATGTTAAAGCATGAATGTTTATCATTACTTGAAATTAGATAACTACACACTCATTTATAATCACTGCTTCAAAGACTGCTGAGATGGTGGTGGGTTAAGGTTACTGGCACCAAGCATGATGGCTTGAGTTCTATACTCAAATCCACATGGTGGAAGTAGAGATCCAACTCCTTCAGGATGTCTTCTGACCTGTTCATGTATTCTGTGCCACATACACGTGCATACAAAAATATTTATAAATATTTATAAATGTAGTTATAATAAAATGCTTCCAAATAATATTAAAGTATGAATAATGGTGAAGGAATCTCATGAAAATTTCTCAAATTCTAAAAATATCTGAAGAGAACACACTTTTTTTTCTAGTGGGTTGTCACATTTATTATGTAGAGGATTTTTTCAAGTTTGTAATGAAACTTGGAAAATCAAGAGGTTGTCTCCAGTATTTCTGAGAATAAAAACAATAGTGAATTACATTTAAATGTGAAGTTGTTCATTATAACTGTCTTCATGCCTTTTGATGAAATTTCAGAATGTTCCTATTCCCAGTATATTATGCTGACAAATATTAGAAACTGTTTCATCACTCTGCAATCTATAAAGTCTCCCTAAAAGTCTCAGAACAGAAGCTAAAAATATAATGGGTTCATTGACCTTTTTCATGTTTTGTTGCTTTAGTCTCATGTGCTTTGAATGAACAGTGATTTTTCTTTCAGAAAATGGAGAGCGCTTCTCTGGATTTGATAAGCAACAAAAATAACAACATTAAGTAAGTGGGTGAGTTCACAAAAACAAAGTCAATTTTGTTTGCAATTTAATATTTCCTACCTCTTTTGAAACTGTCATTGGTCACTTTTCCAAGGTACTGGTTCTACTAATGTTAGTGACAGGTTAGTCTACCAGTCATCTGATTGTCTAATCATGTAGAACTACATTTATAGTACATATAGGTATAAATAAAAATATAGACATGGATATAGATATATATTTCATAATTTTGAAGATATTATCTCTCGCTAGCCCAGTCTGGCCTAAGGTTACTCTGTAGTACAAATTGTCCTCAAACTTGTAATGATGCTCTTGCTTCAGATTTCTGAGTACTACAATGACAGACCTGAGCAGCTATTTATGGTTGTTACTAAGATTACTTTGCTAAGCTATGTACTAAGCCCTCAATTATAACCAGAGGTTTTAGCTAGTAAGTTGTATCATTGTTCTGTAAAATGCATTGTACTATGCACTGGGCTAGATCTTACTCACGGAGTGTTCCTTGTGAAATACAATTTCAAAATTTTATTTGAATTAGATAATGGGTAAATAAAATACTAAGAAAACATAAGCATAAGAAGGAATATCTAGTACATAACAAAGTTTTAGAGAAAGATACGTTCATTTATAAATTTTCCTAACATAATATGTACTTCACATCTATGGTGGAATTTTGGCTAGTTTAATCTTGTATATGTCTTGTGTATACACTAACAGACACTGTGAATTTATGTGCATAGTGGCACTATCTTATCCTGAAAATATTTTAAGTTTCATGAGATAAAGATGACAAGATTTAATATATTAGGTATTAAGTTGAAGTCTTTGATCCATTTCAAGTTGAATTTTGTTCAAAGTAAGCTAAATACCTGGATTCATATTTTTACAAGTAGCTATTGAATTCAGGAAACAGGAAGGAAGAAGCCATGAAGGACAGCCTTTCAAAAGAGAGAATGTATAGAGTGATATAAAATAGAAATAAAAACAATAGAATAGAAAGTGTTAAATAGGATAGAAGGTGGGAAGGCAGCATAGAGGAGGGAATGCATGAAGATATAATGAAAAATAAAGATATTGTGTAAAAGTAATCTGAAAAACTATTACTGAGAAGCTTCCTAAAATATTATCATATACACATATAAAATAATTTAAATAGAGTTAACCTTTAATGGGGTAACAAAAAGTGCCCCTACTAGATGCCACAGTTACCTCTTGAATTTGATAGAAACTGGTGACTTTTAGACCTCCAAATATTACAGGCTACTGCGAGTTACTGTTACCACTAGAATTTGATGGGAACATCCACCTTATTGCTGAAAATACTGTGTGGCAGAGTCATAGAACATGGAAATCAACCTACTACTCACCTAGAATATTTATTCATATTGGTAAGCTGGACAATGCTGTTCATGATAGAGAAGAAAAAAAAAAGGTACTCTTCAGTTTTACACAACTTTGGATTCAGCAAGCTACAACAATGACCAGCCTAGCAAGATATGCTCCCCAGTTCAGTAATGATACAGATCTCACAGAAGAAACTATCCAACTTTCTTAATGCATATTAGGTCTAACCATAAAATAAAACTCTTAAAACTTTCACCAATCTCAGATCAAGGCCTCTAAGGTTAGACAAATCATAGGTCCTAGGGGACAACCTACTATTCTTACTCTGGTAAATGAGAATATTAGGCTGATTCTTAATGACTTTTAACTATACTTATAGATTAATGACCCCCAAACCCTAATCAGGGATACTTCCTTTTGTAATAAATTACATTTGTAATAGAGGCTCACAACTGGTGAAGGTACAGGAAATAAGAAATTAAAGGTTCTCAGCCCTATATGTGATATCTACAATGCAACTGTTTTCTAAGCGTTAAGGGATCATTTTATGAACAGAAAGTTTGTAAGTTAGTTATGGTGAAATATTGTCAGGAAGTGGTGTTTTCTAGATTCAATAAAGCAGCTACATGTGAACAACACCTGCAGTAGTTGAAAATCCAGCATAGAGAGCAGAGGTGACTAGTTGAGGCATTATTAGCAAGTGAAAGCTGATAGGAGAGGGAAAGTCTTATCTTTAAGACTAAGATCAGAAAGAAGGAGAGGAGGACCTCCCCTATCAGTGGACTTGGGGAGGGGCATGCGTGCAGAAAAGGGGGGAGGGTGGGACCGGGAGGGGAGGAGGGAGGGCCTTATGGGGGATACAAAATGAATAAAGTGTAATTAATAAAAGTTAAATAAAAAATGAATATGACCAATCACTTCATGTCAGAAGCAGTCCCTGTTCCCATTACTATGGAACCCACTTGGACACTGAACTGCCATGGGCTACATCTGTGCAGGGGTTCTATGTTATCTCCATGCATGATACTTGGTTGGAGTATGAGTCTCAGGAAAGACCCCTGTGCTCAAAATTTTTGGTTCTGTTGCTCTCCTTGTGGACCTCTTGTCCTCTCCACACCTCCCTCTGAGGGGGGATCAGCCTTCCCAGGTCACAGAGGAAGACAATGCAGCCACTCCTGATGAGACCTAACAGATTAGGATCAGAAGGAAGAAAATGAAGTCCTCCCTTACCAGTGGACTTGAGGAGGGGAGTGTGTAGAGAAGGGGGAAGAAGGGAGGGATTGGGAAGGAAGGAGTGAGGGAACTAGAGGGGGGATATAAAGTAAATAAAGTATAATAATGTGCTTTGGAAATGGTAGTAAATAAAGAATAATAATGTGCTTTGGAAATGGTAGAAGACTAGCTCTACAATTTTATGTTAAATTTATTCCCAAGCTAAAATTATAGGTTTTATTAAATACTCAGCCACATGTGATATTGTTTAAGCCTCCCTAAAGATATTTACTGAGGGTTTCCTTATGTGTGTGATGTTTTCTCAAAGTTAGCTTATTAAATCAGAAAACGTCATGCCACCTCATTCTGGAAGCATCTCGGATTGGCTTACTTGGGAAATACGAGCTATGGTCTCCTAAGAAACCAGCCTCCTGCTTTTAATAATGGTCATCAGAAATGGCAGTTGTGTCCCATAGGGGAAAACAGTACAAAAGAACATCTGTCAGAAATGGAAAACATTTGATACATAAGGGATGAACATAATGACATAAGGGTACAGGAAACATAAAATTATATATATATCAAACGGTGCTATAGAAGCAGCTTGCTGCCATGTACTTCACTTAAAGCATAAAGATTTTGAGGGAGTGGCTAAATGGGTAGAACATTTCTCATCAATAAATGTAAAAAAATAAAAAATTAAAAAAAAAAACAATATGACCCTTGGTAGGTCAACCATGCTGCAAATACATGGCTAACTATATGAGCGTATGTGACCAGAACACAAATTGGACTCACTGTTCCTTTTTATATTTTAGAAGAGAACACAAAATTGGGTGGGTAGGGTGTGTTGGCAGGAGTTGTGTGACAAGGATGAATGTGAAATATATATCATATGAAGAACAGAAGAAGTTAAAAATGCAACAAATCAAGTAATCCAATTTAAAAAATGGGTACAGAGAGAATTCTCTGCAGAGGAATATGGAATGGTTAAGAAACACTTAAAGAAATGCTCAAAGTCTTTAGGCATCAGGGAAATGCAAATCAAAGCGACCCTGAGATTTCACCTTACACCCATCAGAATGGCTTAAATCAAAAACTAAAGTGATAACACATTTTGGAGAGGATGTGGAGAAAGGGGAACCCTCCTCCATTGCTGGTGGGAATGTAAACTTTTAGAGCCACTTTGGAAATAATCTGCCGCTTTCTCAGTCAATTAGGAATAGTGCTTCCTCAAGATCTGGCTATACCACTCCTAGGCATATATCCAAATGATGCTCAAGTATACAACAAGGACATTTGTTCAACCATGTTTGTAGCAACTATATTCATAATAGCCAAAACCTAGAAACAATGTAGATGTCCCTCAGTGGAGAAATGGATACAGAAATTATGGTACATTTACACAGTGGAATACTGCTAGCCAATTAAAAAAAAAAAAAAAGGAAATCATGAAATTTGCAGGAAATGGTGGGATCTAGAAAAGATCATCCTTAGTGAGATATCCCAGAAGCAGAAAGTGAGTAAGTATATACTCACTTAAAAGTGGATACTAGACGTATAGTATAGTATAAACATACTAAAATCTGTACACCTAAAGAAGCTATTCAAGAAGGGGGACCCTGGGTAATATGATAAATCCTCACTCAGAAAGACAAACGGGATGGACAGTGGAAGAAGGAGAAAACAGGAAACAGGACAGGAGCCTACCCAAGAGGGCCTCTGAAAGATGCTACCCAGCATATCAAAGCAAAAGCTGAGACTCATAACCAAACATTGGGAAGAATACAGGGAATCATATGAAATGCTATCCTCAAAGTATTGCTAAAAATTTTAGAAATAATATGTAATTAAAAACAGTTTCTGTTTCTATAAAAGATTCTTAAAATTGCTACATTGTTGCACAATGGAGTTCCAGGTAACCTAAATCTGTATTTCCAGACCACTCATGACTCATACTTGGCTGTAGAACAAATTACCATTATTTGTTGCCAGTGATGGAAAAATTGTGAACTCTTAAGATAATGAGACCAATACTATTAAAAATTAGTGAACTGACGCCATAGAGTTCGATGGTTGACATTACCATGGTTTATCAGATAATGGTGTATGCAGCTAAGCCTGATAACCTAAATTTGGTCTCTGAGTCTGACAAAGAATGAGAGAACCAATTCTCACATATTATCCTCTGGCCATCAAATGTGTGCCAACAAGCACACAAGCACATCCACTCCCTATGAAAACCCACACACATACACACAATAAATATATAGTAAATAAATGTGCTAAAAATTTTAATGAATACTAGTTAACTGATACAATAACTTTATTCAGCATATCTATGTTTATTCAACACTAATCAAATGGTGTTTCTAAATCTTGTAACTTCCACAATAATACAAGAAGAACATTTCTAGAAACTGCACTCCTTTCTAATTCATTTTCAATCTGAAGCTTTTCTGGTAGCACCTGCTGCTGAAGCCAACTAATCTCTTGTGTGAGTGTGTGAGTGTGTGTGTGTATGGATGCACATGTTTTTGAGAGCACATGTCTGTGTATGAGTGCATGTGTGCTAGTGCATGTGTGTGTGAGTACACCTGTGTGTATATATTTGTGTGTGTGTGTGTGTGCACATTTAAATGTTATATATTTACAGGTAAAATGGATGCCTCATAACCTTAAGAAAAGTACTTACTGTTGATAGGAAACACCTGCTTTTGCTTTTTGATAGGAGGATATGAAATTTATCATAGTTAATAATCAACTTTAAACTTTTAATCTGCACTACACATACAAATTAATTCTATCTCTCAGTGGGTAATGCTAAGGACTGTCATAATTTTTTTCTGAACAACAGGATGCTCCAGGAGAATGAATAGTGCATAATCACATACATAGTTGAACGAGGTGCACTTTTCTTCTTTGAATAGATTTTCTTGTTTTCTCAGCATGAACAGCGTAAAAAGTGCATATCACTTCTAGTCTCATACATCATAGCATATTAAAAATAGTAAATTGTAAACATTTAGGCAAAACACTTTATTTCTTTGTTATAATGGGGGGATACAAAATGAATAAAGTGTAATTAATAAAAACATTAAAAAAAGAAAATATATCACTGTCTTTCTTAGTGAGGATTGATCATCTTAGCCAGGATTCTCCTGGTTGCTTAGCTTCTTGAGGTATACAGATTTTAGTATGTTTATCCTATATTATAAGTCTATTATCCACTTATAAGTGTGTATATACCATATGTGTCTTTCTGTTTCTGGCATACTTCACTCGGGATGGTCTTTTCTAATTCCATCCATCTGCCTTCAAATTTCATGATTTACTTGTTTTTGATTGCTGAGTAGTATTCCATTGTGTAAATGTACCACAATTTCTGTATCCATTCCTCCACCAAGGAACATCTGGATTGTTTCCAGGTTCTATAAAGCTGCTATGATCATGGTTGAACAAATGTCCTTGTTGTGTACTTGAGCATCTTTTGGATATATGCCTAGGAGGGGTATAGCTGGATTACGAGGAGGAAGCACTACTCCTAATTGTCTGAGAAAGTGCCAGATCGATTTCCAAAGTGGTTGTAAAAATTTAAATTCCCACCAGCAATGGAGGAGGGTTCCCCTTTTTTCACAACCTCTCCTGAATGTATTGTCACTTGAGTTTTTGATCTTAGCCATTCCGATGGGTGTAAGGTGAAATCTCAGAGTAGTTTTGATTTGCAACTCTCTGATGGTTAAGGATGTTGAGCATCTCTTTAAGTGTTTCTCTGCCATTCTATATTCCTCTATAGAGAATTCGTTGTTTAGCTCCTTACCCCATTTTTTAAATTTTAATTCTTATTAATTACACTTTATTCACTTTGCATTCCCCCATAGCTCCCTCCCTCCTCCCCTTCAAATCCCACTCTTTTTCCCCATTCTCCACACATGCCCTTTCTCAAGTCTAATGATAGGGAAGGTCTTCCTCTCCTTCCTTCTGATCCTAGTCTATCAGGTCTCATCAGGAGTGGCTGCATTGTCTTTCTCTGTGGCCTGGTAAGGCTGCTCCCCCCTCAGGGATAGGTGATCAATGAGAAGGCAAAACATGTCAAAGACAGTCGCTGTTTCCATTACAATGGAACCCATTTGGACAATTAACTGCCATCTGTGCAGAGGTTCTAGGTTATCTCCATCAACGGTCCTTGGGTGGAGTGCCCAGATTTTCTGGTTATGTTGCTCTCCTTGTGGGGCTCTTGTCTTCTCCAGGTCTTACTATTTCCCACTTGTTTCATAAGATTCCCTGTACTCTGCCCAATAGTTGGCCACAATTCTCAGCATCTGTTTTCATACCCTGCAGAGTAGAGCGTTTCAGAGGCTCTCTGTGGTAGGCTTCTGTCATATTCCCTGTTTTCTCCTTCTTCAGATGTCAGTCTTCTTTTTCTTTGTGAATGGGGATTGAGCATTTTAGCCAGAGTCCTTCTTGATTAGTTTTTTTAGGTGTACAGATTTTAGTATGTTTATCCTATATTATATGTCTAATATCCACTTATGAGTGAGTATAGACTCTGTTTGTCTTTCTGCTTCTGGGATAACTCACTCAGGATGACTTTTTTTCAGTTCCTACCATTTACTTGCAAATTTCATGATTTCTTTGTACTATAGAGAAACAATACTAAAAACTGCATGGTACTGGCATAGAAACTCATTGGTGGATCAATGGAATCAAATAGAAGACCCTGAAATAAATCCACACACTTATGGACACCTGGTTTTTGAAAAAAAAATCCAAAACCATTCAATGGTAAAAAAGACAGCATCCTTAACAAATGGTGCATTTCTAACTGGATGTCTGCATGTAGAAAAATGCAAAAAGTTTCATACTTATCTCCCTGCACAAAACTAAAGTCCAAGTGGATCAAAGACCTCAATATAAAATTAGACACACTAAACATGTTAGAAAAAAAGTAGGGAAGAGACTTGAACTCATTGGCACAGGAGACAACTTCCTGACCAGAACAACAACAGCTCAGGCTCTAAGAGCTACAGTAATAATAGGACCTCATGAAACTGAAAAGCTTCTATAAAGCAAAGGACACTGTCATCAGAACAAAATGACTGCCTACAGATTGAGAAAGGATCTTCACCAACCTTATATCTGACAGTGAGCTAATATACAGTATAAATATAAAAAAAAAAACTAAAGAAGTTAAACAGCAACAAATCAAGTAATCCAATTAAGAATGGGTACAGAGCTAGAGAGGATTCTCAATAGAGGAATATCTAATGGCAGAGAAACACTTAAAGAAATGTTTACCCTTACTCATCAGGGAAATGCTGAATCAAAAAGACACTGAGATTTCACCTTACACCCATCAGAATGGCTAAGATCAGAAACTCAAGTGACAACACATTCTGGATAGGTTGTGGAGTAAGCAGAACTCTCTTCCACTGCTGGTGGGAATGTGAACTTGTACAACCACTCTGGAAACAATCTGGTGCTTTTTCAGTCAATTAGGAATAAAGATTTCTCAAGATCCAGCTATACCACTCCTAGGCATATATCCAAAAGATGTTCAAGTACACAATAAGGACATTTGCTCAACCATGTTTGTAGCAGCTTTATTTTTAATAGCCAGAAGCTGGAAACAACCCAGTTTCCCCTCAACTGAGGATGGATACAGAAATTGTGGTATGTCTACGTAATGAAATATTACTCAGAAATTAAAAAACAAGAAAATCATGAAATTTGCATGTACTCCATTTTTAATTGGATCGCTTGATTTATTGATTTCATATCTTTGTGAAATATTATTTTATTTTTGAAAATTTATATACAGGTAAATAGTCAAATATGGTGATATCTACTCCTACTAATTTTGTCTTCTTTACACCTTCTACTTATATCCTTCAAAAGTTTGTGTATTTTTTATGTCATTAAGTCATTTAGCATTATCCATGTGTCCATGGATGACATCTGCTGAGGAATGAAAATCCCTTTATAAACCTAACCTGTAAAACAAATAATTTGCCTCCCCTAGCAATTACCAACCTACAATAGCTACTTAGTAACAATTGTTATCGGGAGATTATTTATCAAATTTATGCTAGAATTTTGGTTGGCTTGGTTTTATATAGGTCTTATGAAAGTAGACATATGATAGCTATGCAGTATCCAGAAGATAGCGTTTCATAATGCTCTTCCATTTCTGGAGTTCATATAGACTGTCTTGATTATTATTGTATGCTTCCATGGCTGGAAAAAAAGAATCCATAAGAGATTCTATATAATTACTGAATAAATGAATCTTTTTTTTAATTTTTATTTTTCTTTTTAGTTACAATTTATTAACTCTGTGTCCCAGCTGTATCCCACTCCCTCATTCCCTCCTCCTTCCCAACTCCCTCCCTGGTCTCCTCCCTGCCCCTTTCCAAGTCCACTGATAGGTGAGGACCTCCTCCCCTTTCATTTGACCCTGTTTTATCAGGTATCTTCAGGGCTGGCTGCAAAGTCCTCCTCTGTGGCCTAACAGGAAAGCTCCTCCCCTGGCGGGGGGAGGTCAAAGAGCCTGCCCTTGAGATCATGTTAGAAATAGTCCTTGTTCCCCTTACTTTGGAAAACTACTTGGTTACTGAGCTACCACGGTCCACATCCGAGCAGAAGTTCTAGGTTATATCCATAGATGGTCCTTGGTTGAGTGTCAGTCTCAGAAAAGACCCTGTGCCCGGATATATTTGGTACTTGTGGATCTCCTATCCTTTCCATGTCATACTAACGCCCCTTCTTTCATATGATTCTCTGCACTCTGCCAAGGTTCGGGTATGAGTCTTAGTGTCTGCTTTGAAACACTGCTAGGTAGAGTCTTTCAGATGCCTTTTGAGGTAGACTCCTGTCATACATTCAATGCACATCCCATTTGTCTTTCTAAATGAGGATTGATCATCTTCACCCATGTCCACTTTCTTGATTATCTTCTTTAGGTGTACAGATTTCATTATGTTTATCATATCTTGTAGGTCTTTTGAGTTTGGGTGAAAGATCTGCAGACGTCTATTAGGTCCATTTGATTTAGGGATTGTGTGAGTGCTTTTATTTCCCTATTTGGTGTCTGTCTGGTTGATCTGTCCCTTGAGGAGAGTGGGGTGTTGAAGTCTCCCACTATTAAGGTATTAGGATCAATGTATGATTTAAACTTTAATAATGTTTCATTTACGAATGTAGGTGCTCTTGTATTTAGGGCATAGATATTCAAGATTGTGATGTCCTCTTGGTGGATTTTTTCTTTGATGAGAATATAGTGGCCCTCCTTATCTTTTTAGATTAACTTTGGATGAAAGTCTATTTTATTAGACATTAGGATGGCTATTCCAACTTGTTTTCTGGAACCATTTGCTTGAAAAACATTTTTCCAACCCTTTACTCTGAGGTGGTGTTTATCTTTGTTGTATAGGTGTGTTTCTTGGATGCAACAGAATGTTGGATCCCGTTTCCGCAACCATTCTGTTAGCCTGTGTCTTTTTATTGGTGAGTTGAGTCCATTGATATTGATAGATAGTAGTGACCAATGCATGTTAGTTCCTTTTTTAATGGAGTCAGTGATCTTACCCTGTTTCATTGCTTGTTTTTCTTTCATTTTTGTTGGGATATTATCTGTATGCCCTATTTTCTTGGGTGAAGTTGTTTTCGTTGGATTGGAGTTTTTCTTCTAGTATCTTCTGTAGGGTTGGTTTGATGCGTAGATATTGTGTAAATTTATTTTTGTCATGGAATATTTTGTTTTCTCCATCTATGTTGATTGAAAGCTTTGCAGGGTATATATAGTAGTCTGGGTTGACATTTGTGATCTCTTAGAGTCTCCATGATACTTGCTCAGGCCCTTCTGGCTTTCATAGTTTCTGATGAGAAGTCCGATGTGATTCTGATAGGTCTACCTTCATATGTTACTTGGCCTTTTTCCCTGGCTGCTTTTAATATCTTTTCTTTGTTCTGTAGATTTAGTGTTTTGACTATGATATGACATGATGTGTTTCTTTTCTGGTCTAGTCTATTTGGAGTTCTGTAGGCCTCTTGTATATTTATGGACATGTCTTTCTTAAAGTTGGGAAAATTTTCTTCTATGATTTTCTTGAAAATATTTTCTGGACCTTGGAGCCTGGAGTCTTCTTTTTCATCAATTCCTATTATTCTTAGTTTTGTCTTTTCATAGCGTCCTTGATTTCTTGGATATATTGTGATTGGAACTTTTCTGATTTTACTTTTCTTTGAAAGAAGTATTAATTTCTGCAAGTGTGTCTTCAGCTCCAGAGATTCTCTCTTCCATCTCTTGTATCCTGTTGGTGATGTTTACTTTTGTGGTTCCTGATCTTTTCTCCAAGTTCTCCAGCTCAAGGGTTTTCTCATTTTGTGTTTTCTTTATTGATTCTAATTCTGTTTTCATGCCTTGCACCATTTCTTTCATGTGTTTGAATTTGGATTCCTGTCTCTCTACAATGGTCTCTATATCCTTGTTCATTTCCTTTTTATATGCCACTAATTTTATCTCTACTTGTGCCTCTATTTGTTTGGCTATGTTTGCCTGTGTTTCTTTAAGGGTTTTGTCTATTTCTTCTTTCTTTACCTCCAATTGACTGGCCAACTCTTTGAAAGATTTGTTCATTTCCTTTTTATGAGCCTCAAATAATTGGGTAAGCATTGCTTTAAGGTCATTTTCCTGTGCTTCTGATAAATTGGAGTATCCATCAATTTTGGGGCTTCCTGGTGAAGTCATGATGTCCTAATTTATGTTGGAAGTGTTCTTTCGCCTACCCCTGTCCATTGGCTTATCTGAAACCTTCCCTGTTTGTTTTTTGATTCTGCAGATCAGACTGGCACTGTCTCTCTCTGGCGTCTGGAGAGTTCTTCAGCAAGCTGAGAGAGGTCCCGTGTCCTTAGCGTGTGCTGAGGACTAGCTGTACCTGTGGGAGAAAAGTATGCAGGCACAGACGGGGCAAATGCAACTGTGTGTGTGTGTGTGTGTGTGTGTGTGTGTGTGTGTGTGTATGTGTGTAGGTGTGCATGGATGTGTGTCTCAAGGGACAGAGTGATGTCTAATATTGAACCCTTGAGTGTGTGGGAGAAGCTCTGCACTGTGTATGTCGCAGGCGCTAGTGATGATCGCAGTGCAATTTCTGGCATTAACTGCCTTAACTCCTCAATTAGACCCACAGAGCAGGGACTTCAATGTCCCAAGTGCCCCTCTGTTTCCCAAAGTGGGTATATGGGTGGGAGGGGGTTCGATGCCTGGCTTCTGTTTTAGAAGGACCCAGGATCTGGGCATCTGCATATTCTCAAGGGTGCACTCACTTACAGGCAGGTCACTTGGCAGAGATCAGGTTATTCGGGCTCTCTGCTCTCTGGTTTGGCCCTGCTTCTTTGATGTGCTCCGCCAGCTACGTGCTGCTGTCACTGCCAGGTTATGAGGTCTTGCTGCAGCTGGAGATTTCAAGGTGGTCACGTCAGTAGGGATAGGGGTAATCAGGCTTTCTGTTCTCTGGTTTGGCCCTGGTTAGTCTTAAACTGGAGGGCTGATGTGCCCCGCCAGCTCAGTGCTGCTACGCCGCCAGGTTAGAAAGTCCCGCTGTAACTGGAGACTGGGTTGCTAGTCCAGATGCTTTCTGGGAAGTCCTTGGGTCTCTTCATTGTGCTCTCCCAGGGCCTGGTGTGCCTAGCTAGTGTGGCATTTCTGCCTGGTTTTGGTGAGTATATAGCATATTCTCTGTCACTGTGGTATTGGGCGGGCCATACCATCAGTGATCGTGATCCTATGGAGCTAGTATGGCATCTAGCAGACTTGGGTCCTGGGAGGATGGTGCAGCCGCCGCGCGGATCTGGGACTCCGAGAGGGGTACTGCTGGCACCTGCTGCTAAAGGGCTTGGAGCTCCGCCTCAGCTGCTGCAGACCCCAGGCAGTTACGTCTTCCCCAAACAAGTCTCCGGGTGACCTGAGACCAAAGTTTTCGCCTCTTGCGATGTTCCCTGTTGTTTAGGAAGCCTCACAGCTGTTTCCCTGGGTTAGAGGTCCTTCCACGCACCAACTCAGATGGTTAGCACTTCCACAGCACTTCCACTCAGAAACTGAGTGCTAGTCGCCATCTTGGCTCCGCCCCCCCCCCCCAATAAATGAATCTTAAATTCACATGTAGATCATAGTAAAGATTTTTAAATAAGTTAACGATGTTGTTAAGAAAAATGATAAGGATCTGAGTTAATTCAATTTCTTAGGAAAAGTAGAAAAGGACAAATATATGAGAACCATAATAGATAAAATGAATCAATTAGTAAATTCTATTTGTTTATAGTTCTAAAACTTGGTATATGAAGGGAACCCACTTAATGAATAACTTAAGAACAACATTTTCTAGTAAGGAGTCATGATTTGAGCATGAGCTTGAATTTTTACCAATATTTGGAAGGCCGCAATACCTACCTCTATGCCATGAATGCTGCAGTTCAGATCTGTATTTGGTTCTGAACTCTGTGCTCTGTTATGGAATGAAATTGCATTATATATGCATACTCTAAATTAATCTGAGTTCTCGAAAGTTAGAGAGCAACGAGTATACATATATATGTGTGTGTGTGTGAGTAAATTTTTTATGATTTTTCCAGTCATACACATATATGATATTGATATTCATTTTATATGATTGCTTATAAGAAATAAGCTCACATGATTATGGAGGGTAAGAAATATCACACCCATAGTCAGTCAGATGAAAATACATATTCAGAACAATCTATAGAACAGTTTTATCTATTCTACAAAATTTATGGCAGAGAAGACTGATATTCTAACTTAAAGACAAAGGGAAGTCATTTTTCTTACCCTTTGATATTGTTTAGGTCTTCAACACATTTGATGATTCCTATTCATATTGAGTAAGGCTGATTTAAAGTTAATCTCATCTAAAAATAAAATCACGGATATAAACAGAAAAAGTCTATAACCAAATATTTGGATACAATGAGGTCTAGTTAAATTGAGACATAAAATCAACCATATGTTCTCCAAGTTTTTTCTTTTTGTGGTTTATATAAAATACTATCCTGGCATAGAATACAGATTAAATAACTATCTATATTAGCTTTAATATCCTATTTTCATTACAATCAAACTTTTTTCATCTACAAAATTAAGACAACCAACGTCAGCTTCTGAGAGTTAAATAAGACAATGCTTACAAAGTAGTTGACACTGTCCATACCACAATGTACTCCACAAATTTAGGTGGTGATATTATCATTTTTATAACCATTGTCATATTTTTATCTATGATTACCCATAAAAGGGAGAGAAGTGTTGTATGTGGTGAAACGAAGTGATAGACATTGTGAATGTAAAACCCATAGCATATAGGTTCATCTTCTGAGATTTAGCAGAGTATGACACTTACTTTACTTCCCATAAATATATTACAACCAAATGCCTGGGGTATAAACTCATGTATTATGAATAACATATATTTCTCATAAATGTTAACTCCATTTTATTTTTGTTCTCAACAGAAAATAAAATACTTGAAGTATGTGGACTCTAGGTTATATAATGTTCATATCTCTGCTTTAGTTCCTCATATTTTTAAAATATAAACCACCAAGCTAACTTCTTGCTCCTTTCATAAGATATGTTTTTCATGCACAGCAATGTATATAATTAGTGTCTCACATTATTATCTTAGGAGGACAAATGACATATTAAAAATATTTTTAACAGAAGTTTGGTTATCATTACAGATTAACCTTACTTATTATGTTGGTTCATTAATGTAATGTTACCTATTAGTACACTAAACACTCATATAAATATACAACATAGAATAAACCCACTAAAATCTGTACATCTAAACAAACTAAGCGAAAGAGAGGACCCTAACTAAAAATGCTCAATCCCCATCCTGAAAGGCAAAGAGGATGGACATCAGAAGAAAAAGAAAACAGTAAACAACCTAGGAACCTGCTACAGAGGGCCTCTGAAAGCCAGAAGAAGAAAACAGAAAACCTTGGAACCTGCCACAGAGGGCCTCTGAAAGCCTCTGCCGTGCAGACTGTCAAAGCAGATGCTGAGCCTGATGGCCAACTGACTGGCAAAGTGAATGGAATTTTATGTAAGAAGTGGGAAATAGTAAGAGCTGGAGAGGATAGGAACTCCACAAGGAGAGCAACAGAACAAGAAAATTTGAACACAGGGAACTTCCCAGAGACTCATACTCCAACCAAGAACTATCAATGGAGATAACCTAGAACCCTGACAATGCAGCCACTTCTGATGAGAACTGATATACTAAGATCAGAAAGAAGGAAAGGAGGACCTCCCCTATCAGTGAACTTGGGGAGGGGCATGCATGCAGAAAGGGGGGAGGGTGGGACTGGGAGGGGAGGAGGGAGGGGCTTATGGGGGGATACAAAATGAATAAAGTGTAATTAATAAAAAAAGAAAAAATATATAGGTAGGATCATGCTTTTTTTGTAGTTTTAACATGACTATACCATAGTTACATGTGATACATGATTTAACATCAAGATTATAACATCTTCTGTTATAAAAAACACATTCATTATGAAAGCACTTATACAAAAATTGCTTAATATTTTATGCTTTCTATATTTCTGCAGCATGTAATGTATCTTATACAAAAGATATTGTTTCAATATTCAAGAAGCATATCATCTCATTATGTGCAGTACATAAAATTGTAATATAATAGCATTGTCTGGTTTTATTTTAAACAGTTTGAAATTATCCCACCTAATCATCTGTGTAGAATTTTAAATAATTTAAATAAATTGTACCTGCTCAATGAAGTAGAACTTAACTTTCTCAAGCCTAAAATGTGGATGAATTTTGACTTTTTGTTTCTATCAATGACAGTGGAGTAGAATAAAGTTTGTAGTGGAAAATTCAGGCAAGCCATCTCAGGCAGGTAACCAAGTAACCATGAATCATGAAAAGTGTTACTGTTAATTCTTTTTGTTGATACTTCAGCCTAACTTCATTCTTACCCTGAGAATTATACATGGACTCAAATGGAGAGACATTATATAAAACACGTTAGGAATATGTCCCAAAATAAAATTCTTACCAAACAAAGGTTTGAGAAATTATCAAAGCTGAAAGAAGCTACAGGACACGAAAAACAACAATAACAAAAATACCAATCACAGCAACAAAACATAGAATCATATTCTAGAGAAAATTCTACACATAAAAGGAAATTTGGGGTGGGGGAACCTGAGAAAAACTCAATATAGTATGTACTTTTCTTGAGAATGTTGATAGTAATAAATTTACACAAGTAAGTTCAAACATTAAAACGTAACCTTGGTTGCAAGTTCTTCATAAATTTTCCTAAACTATAACTATGAAGATTACAATATTTATTTACCCTTCTAAAAATACTATGTCAATTTTCACATTTCAAGAGGATTTATTATCTTAGAAAATAGAAAAGAATAATATGCTGCTCTTATTTTGATCAGGGGTATAATATATATAATTATATATATAATTTTATCAGGGGCATTATATATATATATATATATATATATATATATATATATATATATATTCTAAAGTGGTACCACAAAATAAGGTAGAATTCAGGAAAAGCAAATAGGCTAATGACGTTAAGAAAAACCAGGAAGATTGCTCTCAAATTTAAACATTAAGACAGACATTAAAGATAGCACTGCAGTCATCAAAAATATCAATAGACTGAATTAGGAACATGACATATTTGAAAAAAAACCTGGGCTGCATATCAAGTTTAGGCCAAGTGGCATACTAAGTGAGATCCTGTATAAAAAAAAATGAATTAAGTAACTCTAAAACAATTTAAGGTAGAAATGTTACAGTGAATTTGACTGTGGTATGAAATATAAGAATGTGGTAAGATCCAATAGAAATTATAAATGGTTACAAATGCATATAAAATTGGCCATTCTCTCTAAAGTTTGCTGGGCTTTTCTTTTTTTTTTCAGTTACATTTTATTTTATTTTATTATTTTTTTTCTTTTTTTTTCTTTTTAATTACATTTTGTTAACTCTGTGTCCCAGCTGTATCCCGCTCCCTCATTCCCTCCCCAACCCCACACTCCCTCCCTGGTCTCCTCCCTGCCCCTTTCAATCTTATTGCTGAAGCTCTAAAATTCTGCACCAATACCCTTTTTTAAATTTTAGTTATTTTTTTTTATTAATTACAGTTTATTCACTTTCTTTCACAGCTGTAGCCCCCTCCCTTGTCTCCATTGTGGGTGTGAAAGATTCCCCTAACTCTCTCTCTCTCTCTTTTTCTCTCTGTATATGTGTGTGTGTAGTATATCCCCAGAGGACCAAAGAAAATATTACATTCTTTGGAGCTGGAGTTACAGAATTCTGAAATACCATCTAATGTGTGTCCTGGGAGCTGAACATGAACTCAGATCCTCTCGAAGAGCAGCAAATATTCTTAAGTACTGAACCAAATCTCCATCTCATATCTAAAACCTTTTCAGAAAAAAAAAATACCACACATATTACCATATTTGGCCTGTATTCTGGCAACTGTAATTGCTAAATATATTAAAAATAATATTGTAACAAAGAATATATGTTGTGTGTATACACATTTTACGGATGCATAAAACAAATAAAGAATTTTTAAATGGTAGAAAAGGAAACCTGAAAACATGATTCACCTTAAAGCAATAAACAGACTGAAAAATGGCAATATAAACTTTCCAGAATTTGGGACGCTTCTATTTGAAAAACATGATAGAGCTATGAACCAGAAAAATAATCAACTTAAATATGCAGGCAGATATTAAAAGTAATGACTGCATACCTCTAATCATAGTTATCATAAGACTGAGACAGGAGGATCATATATTTGATAACAGCAATTATGGTTAAGTAATTATAGTTGCCAGAATACAGACCAAAATTAACAGTCTCACAGATTTATGACAGACACTCAAATACAGTGACATAATATTTTATTTTTTATTTTTATCATTTATAGCAATTTATTCAATTTGTATCCTGGCTTTGGTCTCCCTCCCTCATTTCCTCCCTCCCTCCCTCATCTCCTCCTTGCCCCTCTCTAAGTCCACTGATAGGGGAGGTCCTTCTCCCCTTCCATCTGACCCTAGTTTATCAGGTCTCATCAGGACTGGCTGCAATGTCCTCCTCTGGCCTACCAAGGCTGTTCCTCCCTCATGGGGAGGGGGAAGCCAAAGAGCCAGCCACTGAGTTCATGTCAGAGACAAGTCCCTGTTCCCCTTAATAGGAAAACCCCTTGGATGCTGAGCTAACATGGGATACTTCTTAGCAGGGGTTAAACTTAACTGATTGTGACAGGTTCAGACCCTCTACCAGCAGGCAAAGCCTCAGGTCCTTATTGTACTCAAGACAGGGCAAATCTCTCAAGAAGAAGGAATATGCTCATAAGCATTCAGGAACCGTATTACTCTCCTTACTTCTCAGCTGAGCTGTTTCTCTCTTCTCTTCTGAAACAGCCTAGTACTTAGTTACCCAGAAAACTGTTTTATTCTACCTGTGGATTGCTCCTGATCAATGGTTTTGCTGTACTGCCCTACAACATTTAGGACTGATGGTAGGAAACTAAAGGTGTTTTTTTTTTTTTTTTCCTGTAAGTATGTCACTACATTTTTTATAGGAGCACCAAACATGGCATACATACGAACACTAGATGTTTCAGTAGCATATATGTTGTAATGGCATGAAAATTGCAAAATATGCTTATGGTACTTTCAGAACCAAGATTGTAATAAAGTATTATAATACAAAATGTAGTGAGCACTGCCAGAAATATCTGAAATTATTACATATTTGTCAGTTATACCTGTTTGTTGCATGTTTACAGATATTTTCTAATTGAAATTATTTATTTATTTACATTTACAATATCCATATTTAGTTGAATGATGTGACATGGGGTTGTGACTCACAGATTGAGAGGACAAAGTCTACTAAATAGTGCTCTTAAAAAAGATTTCTTGCGGAGTTCCTGTCCCCTCCAGCTCTTACTATTTCCCACTTCTTACATAAAATTCCATTCACTCTGCCCATCAGTTGGCCCAGAACAAGATAATTTGAACACAGGGAACTTCCCAGAAAATCATACTCCAACCAAGGACTATTCGTGGAGATGACCTGGAACCCCTGCACAGGTGTAGCCCATGGCAGTTCAGTGTCCAAGTGGTTTACATAGTAATGGGAAGAGGGACTGCCTCTGACATAATCTGATTGGCCTGCTCGTTGATCACTTCTCCCTGAGGGGGGAGCAGCCTTACCAGGCCACAGTAGAGGACAATGCAGCCACTTTTGATGAGAACTGATAGACTAAGATCAGAAAGAAGAGGAGAACTTCCCCTATCAGTGGACTTGGGGAGTGACATGCATGCAGAAAGGGGAGGGAGGGTGGGATCGGGAGGGGAGGAGGGAGGGGCTTATGGGGGGATACAAAATGAATAAAGTGTAATTAATAAAAAAAAGATTTCTTGCATTGTCTTCCTTTGTGGTCTGATAAGGTTGCTCCCCCCTCAGGAGCAGGTGATAAAAGAGCAGGCCAATCAGTTCAAGTCAGAGACAGTCCCTGTCCCCATTACTAAGGAACCCACTTGGATACTGAATTGCCATGGGCTACATCTGTGCAGGGGTTCTAGGCTATCTTCATCAATGGTCCTTGGCTGGAGTATCAGTCTCAGAAAAGATCCCCATGTCCAGATATTTTGGTTCTGTTGCTCTCCTTGTGGAGCTCCTGTCCTCTCCAAGTCTTACTATCTCCCCTTCTTTCATAAGATTCCCTGCAGTCTGCCCAAAGTCTTTGGCCATAAGTCTCAGCATCTGCTCTGATACCCTGCAGTGTAGAGCCTTTCAGAGGTCCTCTGTGGTAGGCTCCTTGTCCTGATGAGACCTGATGGACTAGGATCAGAAAGAAGGAGAAAAAGACCTCCCTCATTAGTGGACTTAGGGAGGTACATGTGTGGAGAAGGGAGAAGGAGGGTGGAATTGTGAGGGGTGGAGAGAGGGAGCTACAGGGGTAATACAATGTGAGTGAATTGTAATTCATAAAAATTTAAAAAAAATTAAAAATACAAAAAAGAAAGCAACATTGTATGTGGAAACCTAGTGAGTAGCATAATTTTCTTTATTATTTCCTCAGTTTAAATAAAGTTACTATGTGATAAATGAAGTTGTTGAACTAAAAAAAAAAAGATTTCCTAGAAAAAAAAAGTATCTTTCAGCACAATTGTTTTTCACATACTTCTGATCTCAATATGAAAACCAAAATATATTGGATTTTATATTATTTGGTCAGGTTAATTATTAAAATCCTTAGTACTGAGTTGTGAATTTAGGACTATCCAGAATACTTTCATCATTTAACAATTGCTTCACATCTTACTATTGAGCTGTGGCTGAATTCCCAAGTTAGATAAGAGACTACCTAATTTATTCTCAATGGGCTCTCATTCTGGGAAAATCTAGCTCACTCAGTGTCCTTCTATTAAATTCACCAATGATGTGGAAGTTGTAAATATGAAAAAACAATAGTGACTGAGCAGCTTCCTCCAACACTATTCCCAGAGAGTCAATTAGGCACTTTGGAGACTTCTTTTGAGTCACTGAAGCATTAACTTACTTAACAGTACCCCAGTGACAGAGAAGAGTTCACAGTTTCCAAAAATGCTCAGTGTGGCCTGGGGAGTAGTTTGCTCACTATAACATTCTATCTCACTCAATCTGGGCCAAAGACTCCATTTATAAAAGGTTAAATGACTTTGATGTTCTGGTAGATAATGAAATAGACATATCTATTCCATATGGATGAGTACTGAAATAAAAGGTAACTAAACTAGAAAAATAACCATAATGCAAGTATAGGAAATGGGTCACAAACAGCCTTCATGAAATTTATATTGTAGGATGAACTATATGAGAACAGATAACAGAACATAATCTTATCAGGTTCAAGAAACAGCAAGACATAGCTTTCACAGGAACTCAGAGAAGCTATTTAGAATACTCTTGCTACTACATTAAATGAATTACTAAAAATATATCAGGAAACATTTTATATTAAATTTTTCCATAAGTATAGCAAGCACTATTGCCTCAATTCATGTGTTAGTCCTCTGAGTTGCTTTTATTTAGTAGGAAATGAAAAGATGGTGTATAAAAATATTCATAATACGGACATGCACTGCACATACAGTTCATTTTAGTTTTAATAATCTGAATTACACTATAACTAAATATTCTTTTGGATATTCTCTATGGGTATTTTAAAGGATTTAGTAAATTCTTAAACAATATTCCATGGAAAGATAGGGATTTAAATCATTGCTAATTACATCTCTTTTTTTTTTCCTTGCTGTGAGCCCATAAGTTTCATTAATTTCAAAGGAACTTAGATGTAATAGAGAACATATTTCTGAAAGTTCATTCGTAATTTATGTTTGTAGTGAGCAGATTCTTAATTTTCCTAACTGATTTTTTAGACAAACATATTCTTTTCTTATTTGTATAAACATATTTTTATTTTTTTAAATAATTTTTCTATATTTGGTTAATTTCTGTTATAAAACTATAGGAATTAATAATATATCAACATTAGATAATATAATGCACATTTAAATAAGATTATATCATGTTTTGAAATTCCAGTAATACAGAATTTTGATAATAATAATAAGAGTAATTTAGAATGTTGATAAAGTGGCCTGCCAAATAAGTAACAAATATTACTTATTTGTCATTTAATTATACATTTAATTACATTATACTGTAATATTACACTGTACTTACCAAAAGCCAAACATTTAAGGATGTAAAGAAAGTATGTTATATATTTCAAAGATATAAAACTGTCATAGGTCTCAGTACATTAAAAATTCAGTGTTAAAAATATTTTATTCTGCTCAGAAGAGCCTTGGGAAGAATGTTTTCCTTCCTTGTTCAAGTTTTCTCTTGTATAAACTTTTGTGAGAAAGAAATATCAACTGCCAAAATTTCCTCAGCAATGAGTGTAACTTAGTGATCACTTTCTCCATCCATGCTGAGGTTTTGATTAGCTTGAACATGTGTGATCTTTGGGAATGAATCAGAGCTACTGAGCATAGTATGTACAATGGTCTTGTCTACAATATACCATCTTGCTGCAAACCTCCACTAAGTCTCTTACAGTTTTTCAGCTCCTCTTTCGTTTATGATACTTGTGCCTTATAGGAAGGACTATGCCAAACTTAATCTTGGTTATTAACTTGACTAAGAGATTTTCTTGATTAGATTATTTGTGAGGGGAAGACCTATCCTAAATCTGGACCATACCTGCTGGTGGTAGCTCACATACAATTACTTATACCAGTTCTGTTCTCGTAGAGAGCCCTGACTAATACAGGATATTATATCTATGTCCCCTGTAGATCTGGGCACTTCATAGCTTTTTTGTGTTGTGTGTTGACTAGTTTTTGTTCTATATATCAATCACCACTGCTGCAGAAAGCAGTGTCTCTGATGTTAGGGAATACATCGCTTTGAGACAAAGAATCCTGCTGCACATTCTCATGGAGCTAGATGAATAAATCTACCCCTTCTTCCAATATCTTTCTCCCATTTTCTTTTTAAATTACAAAAAAAAAAAAATTAAGTGTTTATGTGCTTTACCTGCATGTAAATCTGTGCACCACTTGTATACCTGGTTCCTATGAACAACAGAAGAGGAGTTATAAACATTAGTGAGCTACCATATGGATGCTAGGTACTAAATCTGGATCCTCTGCAAGAGCAGGAAGTACTTTTCCAGCTGAATCATCTCTCCATCTCTAGAGTTAAATTACCCATAGATGTTAAAACTGGAGAATCTCAACGACCTTTAAGCTGCTAATATCAGACTAGTTACCTAGCAAGATTGTTTTATAATAAACAGCTAAATGTAACTATCATGAAAAAAATACTATTGAAACAGAACAAATTTTAATCTCTTTTTAATAATTCAGTAAAACTTGAATGTCAATAAAATAATAGAAGCTAGGTATCTGCATCATACCATTATATCTTGACCATCTGATGTGAATAATTTAGATGGATTTTTGGTGAGTTCTTTCTAAGGTTTTTTGGGCCTCCTTTGGCTTTGGCTTAGTTGATGGACTACTTATTTATTTATTCTGATCTGGATAATTAAGGATCTGAATTTAATAGATACCTCTTTTGATTGGCTTTCAATGTATTTGCTTTATGTTATCCAATTTTTTTTTCATTTGGTTTGATAGCATTTTTGTCTAGAATTTTTATTTTTGCTTGCTTGCTTTCAGATCTCTAAATGCACTTGTATTTTCTTATTTTTGGAGCTCTGAAAGCATTTTGCTTTGTGATTTGTTTGTCTTGGTTCTCTCTGTCTGTGAAATATCTTGATATATTTTTATTTGGATTTTGTCCCTTGATCTTCCTCTTAAAATGTTTAATTCTGTTTGTTTTGTTTTTGTTTTGTTTCTTTTCTTCTACTTCTAATGTGACCTTGCCCAGCCTTTCAATTAGGAATTTATGAGTGCTTGATGATAAAGGGACTGAAAAGAAAAAGCACTAGTTTCCTCAGTCTCAAAACCATAGATATGTTGGGAAGAATACCCCACAATGTGCAATGTGCAATGAAAACCCAAAAAATGAACTCTAATCGAATAAAACGAAATTTTATTGTTTTTCACAGGGATTGGTCACCTAGTGTCTTGAGAACCTTCATGTTTGTGTAAACCTGAATGATGACCCCACAATCCAGTAGGAGAAAATAGTTAGTAAAGACTAAGAAAGTCCACTCCCAAACAGCATATAAAACCAATACAAAACACGTATCTCCTACCTAACATAGACAGACAAATCTTCAGGGGAAAAAGTGCCCAACAGAGTTTCTAAAAAGGTAGAAATATTTAGAGACAAATCTGTCATCTGGTACTGCAGCCAGTTTTATATGTGATAATTACTAACTTTCTAGCTCTTGGAAAAATGAAAAGATCTAATTAAAGATAAAGTGAACATTTACTAGCTCCAACTGGATATATCTTGAGCACTTAACAAAGCTTTAAGCAATAAAAATTTAAAAAATTACAACTTGCTTAAATAAAAATATAAAATGAGAGAGCATATAAGATGGCAGAACCAAGTGAACACTGTGTCTGCTGAGCAGGTCAGGAGACCAAGAGACCAAGCTCTGATCCCCAAAACACCATTGATTTTGTTTCCCAGGAAAAAGGAAGCCCAATAGTCTATCAAGCAATCAAGTCATTCTCAGGTCACAGAGCTAAACCCTGGAAGAGATCCTGGGTCCCAGTAGGCTCTTGGTCACCAGCCCGGAGCCACATACTTGCATGCTCTGATAATAATCCCAGACTGAACTGTGGGCCCCACAACACCAGAGACTGGGTTTTCCAGTTGAGAGAAAACCCCTTGGTTAGAGTATCACTCTCAGAAAATACCCCTGAGCCCAGATATTTTGGTTCTGTTGCTCTCCTTGTGGAGCTCCTGAACTCTCCAGGTCTTACTAATTACCTTTTCTTTCATATGATTCCCTGAACTCTGCCCAAAGTTTGGTTATGACTCTCAGCATTGGCTTTGATACACTGCTAGGTAGAGTCTTTCAGATGCCCTCAGTGGTAGGCTCCTGATACTCCAACCAAGGTACATTCATGGCTATAGCCTGGAACACCTGCTCAGATGTAGCACATGGCATCTCAGTGTCCAAGTGAGTTCCCTAGTGAGGGGAACAGGGACTGTCTCTGACATGAACTCAGTGACTGGCTCTTTGACCACTCCTTCTGAGGGAGGAGCAGCCTTGCCAGGCCACAGAGGAGGACACTGAAACCAGTCCTGAGGAGACCTGATAAGCTAAGGTTGGATGAAAGGGGAGGTGGCCCTCCTCTATAGGTGGACTAGGAGAGGGGAATGGGAGGAGATGAGGGAGGGAGGGTAGGATTGGGAAGGAATGATGGAGGAGGCTACAGTTGGGATGCAAAGTGAACAAAATGTAATTAATGTAAAAAATAAAAAATTAATTAAAAGGTACTTAAGTATAAAAGATATAAAATACAAAAATAAAAAGAAAGAAAACCCCACACTCAAGGAAGAAATTGGGACTGACAGACCTCAGGTCACCCAGACACCTGGAAAAAGTCCCTGGCTCAAGCAGAAACTCAGTTACCAGTCCAGAGACAAATACCTGTATGCCCAACACACCATCACAGAGAGAACTGTGGGTCCCCAAACACCAGAGACTGGGTTTTCCTGTCAGGATGAAACCACATGGTGAAGGAAACATCAGGTCTGACCTCAGGAAACCCAGCTAACCCAAAGAAAAGTTCCTGGGTTCCCACAGGCTCCTGGCTCTAGATCCCTGTCTCACACCTGAATGCTGCATTCACATGCCACTGATTAACTCTTGGGTACTGGGGCACAGAGCTCCAACCTCAGACCTACAGAAGCATGGGATCCAAAAGATCAGCCCCCAGACACTGCTATAAGGCACAATCTGTCTTCCTAGCTAAACTGACCAAACTGCAGGGCTCTCTGGTTCTTTAAGAGGGTTGTACCCAGCAAACACATTGTAAGAGCAGCAGCAGCAGCAGCAGCTCACTAATTTCAGAGAAAGAAACCCAGAGGCAGGACAGCTGTCTCCAGTACTCCTGTTGAGAGCAGAGGACCCCTGACTACCAATGAGCCAAGTCACCCCAAAGGTCCATTCATTTGAGGTAAGCAATACCATGAGAAGCACAAGCCATTTGGTGGTCATACCCAAAAAACTGAGGAGTCCTACTTCAGGAACAACCATCATCCTGCTAAGCAGATTCTCCTCACCCCAGGATTCCAGCAGGCACCAGAAACTAACAGCCAACACCCGAGACAGCCAGATGGATAGAGGTCAGGTAAAAAGCACAACAAACAAAAACCAAAGCAATATGACATCTCCAGAATCCAGTTAACCAGGGCCAAGTAGCCTTGGAAACACTAACATAAATGAAATTTAAGAAGATAACCTTACATCTATGCTTATGAAGAGGAAAAGAGAGGAAACAAATGAAATGCATGAATAAATAGAAGAAGATAAAGTCAAACAGATTATAGCCATGTGTAAAGAAATACAGGAAGATGCAGCCAAACAGGTTGTGGCCTTCAGAGAGGAAATGATTAAATCACTGAAAGAAATAAAAGAAACAGAAGAATGTTCAAACAAACAGGTGAAGGAATAGAAGGAAAAGCAAGAAAATACAATCAGACAGGTGAAGGAAATCTACAAAATGGTTCAAGATCTGAAGATAGAATTGGAAAAATTAAAAAAAAAAACAGAGGAAATCATGGAGAGGAAGTACTTAGGGAAGAAAACAGGAACTACGGAGGTAAGCATAACCAACAGACTACAACAGTTGGAAGAAAGAATCTCAGGTGTGGAAGATACAATGGAAGAAATTGATGTATCCATCAAAGAAAATATAATATTATAGGATAAACATACTAAAATCTATAGTCCTAAAGAAGCTAAACAGCAAAGAGGATCCTAGGGAAGACGCTTAATCATCATTCAGAAGGGCAAACAAGATAGTGAAGTAGAAGAAAAGGAACAGGAGCCTTCCACAGACTACTTCTGCAAGACACTCCACACCAGGGTATTGAAGGAGACACTGAGACTCATAGCCAAACTTGAGTAGAGTGTCATAATCCTTATGGAAAAAGGATATAGAAAGATCCGAAGGGAAAAGGAACTCCACTAGGAGAAAAATGGAGCCAAAATACCTAGGCCCAAGGGGGCCTGTAGAAACCAATACGCCAACTAAGGACCATGCATGAAGAGGACCTAGAACCCCTGTACAAAGGAAGCCTATTTGCTGCTCAGTTTCCAAATGTGCACCCTAGTAAGGGTTACAGGCGTTGTCTCTGACATGAAATCAATGACCTGTTCTTTGATCACTTCCCCTTGGTAGGTGCAGCCTTGCGAGGTCACAAAAGAAGATGTTGCAGTGAGCCTTGATGAAACCTTATAAGCTAGGATCAAATAGAAGACAGGGAGGTCCTCCCCTATAAGGGGACTAGGGAAAGAGTATAGGGGGAGAAAAGGGGTAGTAGGTGAAACTGGGAGGTGACAAGAGAGGGGGCTGCAGAGGGGATACAGTGAATAAACTGTAATAAATGAATGTATAATGAAATTTAAAAAAAATTAAAATAAAAAAAATATTCCTGACAAAAAACATGTAAGAAATCCAAGACAACATGGAAAAACAAAACATAAGGATAATAGGAACTGAAAAACAAGAAGATTCCTATCTCCAAGTCCCAGAAAATATTTTCAACAATCACAGAAGAAACTTTTCCCACTTTAAAGCAAAGAAAAAATATTAAAAATTTGCAGAGAAAAATGCCAAATAACATATAATGGCAAACCCATCTGAATCACACCAGACTTCTCAACAGAGACTATGAAAGTCAGAAGGGCCTAGACAGACATCATGCAGACACAGATGTTAGCTTAGGCTACTATACCTATCATCAAAACTCTCAGTCATCATGGATGGAGAAAACAGGATATTCACCGTCAAAAACAAACTTAAACAATACCTACCCAAAAATCCAGCCTTACAGAAGATACTAGAAGAAAAATAGAACCCAAGAAAGCTAACTACGATCAGGAAAACATAGGAAACAACACTACAACAAAACTAAAAATAACCAAGAACACAAACATACTACCATAACCAACATTAAAATAAAAGGATCTAACAAGCCCTGGCCATTAATGTCTCTCAATATCAATGGACTCAACTCTCCAATAAAAAGACCCAGACTAACAGAATGGATGTGTAAACAAGAACCAACAATCTGTTGCATACAAGAAATACACCTAAGTCACAGAGATAGACATTACCTGACAGTAAAGGGCTAAAAGATAGTTTTCTAAGCAAATGGACCCCAAAATCAAGTAGTTATTCTAATATCAAATAAATTTGACGTTCAACCAAAATTAATCAAAAGATATGGAGAATGGCACTTCATACTCATCAAAGGAAAATTCCACCGGGAAACATCACAATTCTTAACATGTATGAAACAAATACAAGGAAAAATCACATATGTAAAAGATACATTAATAAAACTGAAACCACACATAGATCCCCATACATTAATAGTGGGAGACTTTAAATACCACTCTCAACTAAAGACAGGTCAACAAAACAGAAATGAAATAAAGAAACAATAACTCTGACAGATGTCATGAATCAAATGGACCTAACAGACATCTACCGAACATTTTACACAAACAAGAAAGAATTTTTCTTCTTTGATCACCTCATGGACCCTTCTCCAAAATAGAAATATAGTTGGTCACAAAGCAAACCTCAACAGATAAAAGAAAATTTAAATAATCCCTTGTATTCTATAAGACCACTATGGACTAAAGCTGGACCTCAACAAAGACAGAAATAGCAAACACCTACACACAAATGGAAACTGAATAACTCGCTACTCAATGACAGCTGGGTCAGGGAAGAAATAAAGGAAATTAAAGGTTTCTTAGAATTCAATATAATGAAGGCACAACATACCAAAAATTGTGGGACACAATGAAATAAGTGCTAACAGGACAGTTAACAGTACTAAGTGACTTCATCAAGAAATTGAAAACATCACATACAAGAAAATTAACAGCTTACCTAAAAGCCTTGGGGGGAAAAAAAGCAGACACACCCAAGAAGAATAGATTGACTGGAAATAAGCAAACTCAGGACTGAAAGCAATGAACTAGAAGCAAACAGAATAATTCAAAGAATCAATGAAACAAAGAACTGTTTTTTTTTTTTTTGAGAAAATCAACAAGATAGACAAACACTTAACCAAACAAACTAAAAGGTAGAGAGCCACTATCAAAATCGACAAAATCAGAAAAAAGGGGGGAGGGTCATAACAACAGACACTGAGGAAATCCAAACTATCATTAGGTCTTATTTCAAAAGCTTATATGTCACAAAATTTGAAAATCTAAATGAAATGGACAATTTTCTTGATAGATTCCACTTTCCAAACTTGAATCAAGACCAGGTAAAATAAATAAATAAAATAATCTTATATACCCTAAGGAAATAGAAGCTGTCAACAAAAATATCCCATCCAAATAAATCCCGGGGCCAGACAGTTTCAGGGCAGAATTCTACCAGACCTTCAAAGAAGAACTAACACTAATACTCATCAAACTTCCACAAAATAGAAACAGAAGCATCATTACCACACTTATTCTATGAAGCCACAGTCAGTCACCTTGATACCTAAACCTCAGAAATATATAACAATAAAAGAGAATTTCAGGCCATTCTCCCTTGAGAACATTGATGCAAAAATACTTAACAAAATATGCCCAAATTGAATCCAAGAAAACATCAAAGATATCATCCATTTTGACCAAGTAGGCTTCATCCTAGAGGCAGGGGTAGTTCCATATATGAAAATCCTTCATTGTAATCCACCACATAAACAAACTGAAAGAAAAAAAAAACATGTTTATCTACTTAGATGCTGAAAAACATTTGATAAAATCCAACACTTGTTCATGTTTAAATTCCTGTGGAGATCAGGGATACAATTACCTAAAAACATCGTAAAGGCAATATACAGCAAACCTACAGCCAACATCAAACTAAACATAGAAAAACTTAACTCATTCCCACCGAAATCAGGGACGAGGAAAGGCTGGCCACTTTTTCCTTTTCCCTTCAACATAGTTCTTGAAGTCCTTCTAGAGCAATAAGACAATTAAAGGAGATGAAGGGGATTGAAATCAGAAAGGAAGAATACAAAGTATCACGATTTGCAGATGATATAATAGTATATATTGAGTGACCCCAAAAATTCTACCAGAGAACTCCTATACCTAATAAAATTAACTCAGAAAAATCTGAGGCCCTCCTAAATATAACATACAAACATACAAATGGACTGACAAAGATATTATGGAAACAATACCCATCAAAATAGCCACAAATGACATGAAGTACCTTGGTGTAACTCTAATCAAACAAGTCATAAATGTCCATGAAAACAAAACAAAACAAAACAAAACAAAACAAACAAAAAAAACCCTTCAAGTCTCAGAAGAAAGAAATAGAAGAAAATGTCAGAAGATGAAAAGATCTCACATGCTCAAGGCTCGGGAGGATTAACAGTAAAAATGGACATGTTACCAAAAGCAGATTCAATGCAATTCCCATCAAATGACCAACACAATTCTTTATAGAACCTTACAGAAAAAAATCTCAACTTCATATGGAATGACAAGAAACCCAAAATAGCTAAAACAATCCTCTACAATAAAAGATCTTCTGGTGGTGTCTCCTTCCCTGATCTCAAGTATAGAGTAACAGTAATAAAAACTGCATGGTACTGGCATAGAAACAGACTGGTAGATCAATGGAATCGAATAAGGGACCCTGAAATACAATCACATACCAACACAACTATGAACGTTTGATTTATGACAAAGATGCCAAACCATACAATGGAAATAAAAGATAGCATCTTCAACAAATGGTGCTGGTCTACCTGAATATCTATATATAGAAAAATGCAAGTAGATCCATACTTATCACCATGAACAAAACTAAAGTCCAAGTGGATCAAATATCTCAATATAAAACCAGACATATTAAACATGTTAGAAAAAAAAAGTGGGTAAGAGCCTTGAAATCATTTGCACAGGAGAAAACTTCCTAAACAGCACACCAACAGCACAGGCTCTAAGATAAACAATCAGTAGATGGGACCTCATGAATCTGAAAAAGCTCCAGTAAAGCAAAAGACATAGTTGTCAGAACAAAATGCTTGCCTACAGATTGGGAAAGTATCTTCACCAACCCTATATCTGACAGAGGGTTAATATCCAGAATATATAAAGAACTCAAGAAGTTAAAGAGCAACACATCAAGTAATCCAATTTTTTTAAAGGGGGGGTATAGATAAACAGATAACTCTCAATAGAGGAATGTTGAATGTCAGAGAAACACTTTAAAGAAATGTTCAATGTCCTTAATCATCAAGGAAATGCAAATCAAAATGACCCTGAAATTTCACCTTATACCCAACAGAATGGCTAAGATCAAAAACTCAAATGACAACACATACTGGAGAGGATGTGGAGAAAGGGGAAGACTTCTCCATTGTTGGTGCGAATGTTAACTTGTACAACCACTTTTGAAATCAATCTGTAGCTTTCTCAGACAATTAGGAATAGTGTTACTTCAAGAGCAAGCTATTTCACTCCTGCCTGGGCTTATATCTAAAAGGTGCTCAAGTATACAATAAGGACATTTGCTCAACCATGTTTGTAGCATCTTTATTTGTAATAGCTAGAATTTGGAAACAACCCCGATGCCCCTCAGTTGAGGAATGAATACAGAAATTCTAGTAAATTTACATAATGGAATACTACCCTGTAATTAAAATCAAGGAAATAAATTTTCAGGCAAATGGTGGCAACTAGAAAAGATCACTCTGAGTGAGGTATCCCAGAAGCAGAAATACACACATGGTACATACTCACTCATAAGTGGATATTAGATATATAATATAGGATAATCATACTAAAATCTGTACACCTGAAGAAGCTAATCAAGAAGGAGGACTCTGGGTAAGATGGTCAATTCTCATTCAGAAAGGCAAAGAGTATGGACATCAGAAGAGGGAGAAAACAGTGAACAGGACAGGAGCCTACCACAGAGGACCTATGAAAGACTCTATGCTGTGGGGTATCAAAGCAGATGTTGAGACTCATAGCCAAAATTTGGTCAAAATACAGGAATCTTATAAAAAGGGGGGGCTAGAACTACAGGAGCTCTACAAGGGGAGCAATAGAACCAAAAAATCTGGGCACAGGGGTCTGTTCTGAGACTGATACTCCAACCAAAGACCATTCACGAAGATAACCTAGAACCCATGCACAGATATAGCCCATGGCAGTTCAGTATCCAAGTGGGCCCCATAGTAATGGGAACAGAGACTGTCTCTGACATGAACTGATTGACCTGCTCTTTGATCACCTCCTCCTCAGGGAGTAGGTGCAGCCCCAGAAGCCACAGAGGAAGACAATTCAGCCACTCCTGATGAGATCTGATAGACTAGGATCAGGTGGAAAGGGAGGAGGATGTCCCCTATCAGTAGACTGGGGGAGGGGCATGGCTAGAGAAGAGGGAGTGAGGTATTGGAGGGGGAGAGGGAGGGAACTACAGGTGGGATATAAAGTAAACATACTGTAAATAATAGAAAGAAAAGAAAAGAAAAAAAGTAAAATTGGGGAAGAGCCTTGTATTCATTGGCACTGATAACATCTTCCTGAACAAAACACCAAGATCTTAGGCTCTGTGTTCAATAATCAATAAATGGGACATCCTGAAATTAAAAATCTTCCATAAAGCAAAGGACACAGTCAACAGAAAACAAACAACAAAAAAAAAACAAAACAAAAAAAAAACACTACAGTCTACAGACTGGGAAAAGATCTTCATCAATCCTGAATCCTACAGAAGGCTAATACACTATCCAGAATATATAAAGAAGTCAAGAAATTAAACACCAACATTAAAAATAATCAAATCAAAAATGTTGTAGAAAGCTAAACAGAATTCTCAACAGAGGAATATCAAATGATGGAGAAACACTTAAAGAAATACCTAATGTCCTTAGTCATCAAGAAATGCAAATCAAAATAATTCCATCTTACACCCCTCAGAATGGCTAAGATCAAAAACTCAAGTGACAACACATGCTAAAGAAGATGTGGAGAAAGGGGAATCTTCCTCCATTGCTGATGGGAGTGTAAACTTATATAATCACTTTTGAAAATCTGGCTTTTTTTCCTGAAAATTGTGAATAGCACTACCTAAGACCCAGTTATACCTCTCCGGGGCATATACCCAAAAGATGTTCTACTATAAGACAAGGACTAGCAACTATATTTTCAGTAACCAGAATCTGAAAACAACCTAGATGTCCTTCAGCTGAAGAATGGATACAGAAATTGTTGTACATTTAAATATTGTAATATGACTGAGCTTTTAAAAATCAAAGATATCATGAAAATTTCAGGCAATTGGATGGAAGATCATCCTCAATAATGTAACCAGAGGATGAAAGACTGGCTTGATATATACACACTTATAAGCAGATATTAACCTATAATAAAGGATAAACATACTAAAATCTATAGACCTAATAAACTAAACAACATGGAGGACTCTAGGAAGAATGCTTAATTCTCATTCAGAAAGATAAATAAGAATAGACACTAGAAGCATTTAAAGAAAGGGAACAAGATGAGAGCCTATTACAGATGTTCTCTGAAAGAATCCACCCAGCAAGGGATCAAAGCAGATGCAGAGAGTTGCAACCAAACTTTGGGAATCTTGTGATAGAAAGGGGAGACAGAAAGACACAGTGTGGCCAGGAGCTCTGCAAGGAGACTAACAAAGCCAAAAAAATTCTGTGCCCAGGGGTGCTTCAGAGACTGATGCATCAATCAAAGCCCATGCATGAGAGAACCTAAGCTCAGTCTCATAGTAGGCTCCCTAGGGAAATATAATTAAAAAAATCATAAGATTTCATTAAGCTATTAAATCAATATTATATACATTGTTTTTTAGGAGAAATTTTAATCCGGGCATATTTCTGTTCTGGCATGGGACCTTCTATGTCTGTCTGATCTGGGTGGAATGATACATCTTTTTAATCCCTATGGCTGGAATACAGACATAACCATTTAATCCCAAAAAGTACCTGTAGTTTGTAGAAAAACACAAAAGTTTAAAAGTTATAGAGTGGCAAGCAAAATGACAAATCAAAGAAAGATTTAACATGATGAGTCAGAGATGCACAACTCTCAGAGAGGAAAGAGAACAGAGAGGAAAGGGAAGCTACTTAAGAGAGTATAGTAGGATAAAGACAGTGAAATAGGATAAAGTAGAAAGAGAGAGTAATGAAAACAATACAGTAGAATAGTAGAGATTTCAGAAAGGAAGACAATACAGTAGAGAAAGGAATAGAGTTGAGCACAGTAGAGAGTTTTGTAGAGAAGACAGTGCAGTAGATTTTTGTGCAGTTGAGTTCAGGTTTAGCAGTTCAGTTCATGGTGGTTCAGATTAGTTCTGTGGAGTTCAGTGTAGTGCAGTTCAGGTGAGTGTGTACAGTGCAGTGGAGTTAAGTTTGTTCATGTGTTCATGTGTAGGCAGCTGAAGCCAGAGAATAAGAAGGAACCAGAAGATTTAAACAAATTGACAAAGTTAGTTTGAGGCCAACCAGAGCAATTCAGTGATGAGCCAAGAGAAGCCAGGTTGAATCAGTGAGCATATTCAGCAGTAAGTCTCTGAGACAACAGTCACAATCTGGAGAATAATAAAGTAATACTCATAAGTTTTGATAAGGATTTCCTTGTATAAAGATTTAAAATGCATATTTATATAAAATTTAATATTTATATAAGTGATAATTTAAAATATATAGAAATTTCTAAAATATTCTAATATAAAAACCTAAATGTAAGTTTTTTTATTAAGCCTAGGTGACATATAAATTAATAGAAATATGTTTTAAATTAATAGAATTTTGTTTTAATAAAAATAAGGACACAACTACTTTTTTGTATCATTGAGAAGAAAGTTTCTACTGTACATATGAGGAAGAGAACAGCCAAAGACTTCTGGAAGCTTCTAGCTTATAATGGTCATGGAAATAGACTGGGCCATGAGAGGAAGGAGAAACAGGGAGAGTGGGAGAGGAAGAGAAAAGAGAAAAAAGAAAGAGGAGAGAGGAAAACAGACCAAGAAAGGAGTTGGACATGAAGAAAGCATGAGGACAAAGTGGCTAGGTTATATGGGAATCAGAGAAGCAGGGGGAATGAAAGAGACACTCAGTGGCTAGAGAGATTTAGAGTAGAGGACAAGGGAGGGAAGTACCGAGAGGAGATAGTACTTTGTAACAGAGACTTGGATGTTAGGAGAACCTAGAAGCCAGTGTCCACTTTGATGTTTTAATAAACATCTCACTTAGCCATTTATCCTGTGTTTTTGGGACCTAGCAATGTTTACTACGAGCCTCTAGGTTCTTTCCTTTTTACAATGAAGATTGTGAAAAATTTTCACAAACATTAATATTCAAAATATTGTTTTATAAAAATGTAATTTAAATAGGATTGTGTATGGCTATGTTGTCTGTCTACATGTGGTTATGTTTGTTTTCTTTTTAACATAATTTACTCAGTACCAAATTGACATATAAGTGGGGACTCCTTAAACTAAAGTTGTTAACTTTGCCCAGCTTCCTTTTTTATCACAGTAAAACTATAATTTTTTTGGAAGAAAATAATTATAAAGGACAACAAGAATATATCTGATTGCCCTTTCTGAATTATCTCTCCACGTGATCTGATTTTATTTTTCTCTTCCTTGCCCCCTGCCCTTTTCTCTGCTGTTAAATATTATGGCCTCATGGAAATATCTATGTTTCTGTCTATTATTGCCTCTGAGAGAAAACCTTTTCCACAAACAAACAAACAAACAAACAAACAAACAAACAAACATTTCCTTATTTCCTATATGACTAAGAAATTTTCCAGAGATGTTTTCAGGCTTAATAAAATTCCTGTTTGGAACAGTCTAAAATGCTGGACCAATTAAGATTAGTAGCTTTCTTCAAAGCTCTCTTGGGAGCAGACTTTGATGAGAAAAAGCAATTGAAGCAGTTGAGGCAGGAACAAGCAGAATGCTGGAACATACAAGATGCTGAAGCAGATGTGTCAATGTCTCAGCATGCTGGAAGAAGGATTCTGTCAGGTTTGATCCAGCATCTCCAGTGTCCGGTCATTTTGTTCTGCAAACATTTAATTTCTTACAAGCATTATACAGTTCTAAAATTATTAATGTTTGAGATGTTCAGGATGAAACTAAACTGTAAACCAATTTTACCTATGCCAATTAAAAGAATGACATAATAAATTTTGAGGATATTATATTCAAGCATTTTTTGGCCATGTATTTTTGGAGTTCTGGCTAGAGACATTTCTTCTGTTGCAGTCAGTTTTAGAGTTGTTCCCATGTGAAGGGATTATCAATTTATGTTACCTGTTCTGTTTGGTCTTCTTGATTTCTCTCTTCTTCTGTGTGGCCAAGATCTTCAGGTGGTCTTTCTCTGTCATATCTGACTTTTAATAGTTTTGAAGGAACCCATAATTTCTTTTCTCCTGTATGAACATACACAAAACCTCTTCCCCAGCATAACACATTCCCTAATGTCCATTGTGAAGTTTGGGTATCTTTGAAATATATAGGCTGAAATAATTCAACATTTTTTTCTATAACCCAGTGTCTCTCTGCAACTATTGCTTGTTATTCATTAACATTTAAAAAATTTAAGGTCAATAAACCATTATGTAATCTATCTCTGGGGTTTTTTAATACCCATTTCTGCTTGATAAGCATGTCCCTGAAATTATGATTGGATCTTTCAATGACTGCTTGACCAGTAGGATTGTGAGGTATACCTGTTACCTGCTTTATCTTATGTAAAAAAATCTTTCTATTTTATTAGAGAATACGTTGTTGTAGTAATATCAGTCTTAATTTGTTTAGGTATACCCATAATTGCCATCACTTCTAATAAATGTGTAATAACTGAATCAGCCTTTTCAGAACTTAAGGCTATTGTCCATTGAAACCCTGAATATGTGTCTATAGTATGATGCACATATTTCAGTTTACCAAACTCTGTAAAAAAAAAAAACACATCCATTTTCTTTGCTTTTCTGAATGGGGATTGAGCATCTTAGCCAGAGTCCTCCTTCCAGATTAGTTTGGTTAGTTGTACAGATTTTACTATGTTTATCCTACATTATATGTCTAATACCCACTTATGAGTGAGTATATATCCTGTGTGTCTTTCTGCTTCTGGGATGATCTTTTTCAGTTCCCACCATTTACCTGCAAATTTCATGATTTCCTTGTTTTTTATTGCTGAGTAATATTCCATTGTGTAGATGTACCACAATTTCTGTATCCATTCCTCAACTGAGGGGCATCTGGACTGTTTCCAGCTTCTGGCTATTACAAATAAAGCTGCTATAAACATGGTTGAGCTGATGTTCTTGTATACTTGAGCGTCTTTTGGGTATATGCCTAGGAGTAGTGTTTCTGGATCTTGAAGAAGTGCTATCGGAGGAGGGAGAAAACAGGGAAAAGGATAGGAGCCTACCACGAAGGGCCTTTGAAAGGCTCTACCCTGCATGGTATCAAGGCAGATGCTGAGAGTCATAGCCAAACTTTGGGCAGAATGCAGGGAATTTTAGGAAAGAAGTGGAAGATAGTAAGACTTGGAGAGGACAGTAGCTCCAGAAAGACAGCAACAGATCTAAACAGTCTGGGTACAGGGGTCTTTTCAGAAACTGATATTCCAGCCAAGAACACTCATGGAGATGGCTTGGAATCCTTGCACCAAGGTAGCCTATAGCAGTTCAGTGTCCAAGTGGCCTCCATAGTAATGGGGACAGGGACTGTCTCTGACATGAACTGATTGACCTACTCTTTGATCACCTTCCTCTGAGGGGGGAGCAGCCTTACCAGGCCACAGAAGAAGACAATGCAGTCACTCCTAATGAGACCTGATAGACTAGGATCAGAGGGAAAGGGAGGAGGACCTCCCTTATCAGTGGACTGGGAGAGGGACACAGGTAGGGAAAAGGGAGGGTGGGACTGGAAGGGGAGGAGGGAGGAAGGTCCAAGGGGGATACAAAGTGAATAAACTGTAACTAATAAAAATAAAAATAATTTTTAAAAAATGAAAATAAATAATTAAAAATACATGAGAATATATTTATTTTTCCAATTATTTTATTCTTTTTTATTTTTAATTATACTTTATTTACTTTGTATCCCTCCTCAACTTCCCTCCCTCCTCCCCTCCCAATCCCTTCCTTTCTCCCCCTTCTCCACCCACTACACTCCCCAAGTCCACTGGTAGGGGAACTCTTCTTATCCTTCCTTCTGATCCTAGTCTGTTAGGTCTCATCAGGAGTGGCTGCATTGTCTTCCTCTGTGGCCTGGTAAGGCTGCTTCCCCCTCAGGGGGAGGTGATCAAAGAATATAAATATTTATTAAAAAAATGTCCATTTGCCAAATTTCATTTCTTTGGTTACCTTTAGGGTTACTTCCTTTAGGTAATAGAGTTTGGTTATATAAAGAACAAGTGGGATATTTTCTCACAATTTCTTTGGCTTGTTGCCAAGTAATAGAAAACTCTTTTTAAACCATTGCTGTTAACATGGTGCTTTTTTTTTTTATGACATTCTAAGCCCTCTAACATGCTTTCCATCAATAGTTGATTAATTTCATCATTGCCTTGTGCTAGAGGGCCTGGTAGACCTGTATGAGATCTGACATATGTTATATACAATGAATTATTTCTCTTTTAGATTATTTGTTGTAATTGAAGAAACAGTGAATTTAAGTCCTAATTATCCTGAATTAGATCAGCAGTTTCTTTACGCAGAACAACTCTTTTGGCATATTGAAAGTCAGTATCTATATTGAGAGATTCTTGAAAATCTGATAACAACCAAGAAATTGCATATAATTTTGATTTTTAAACTGAATCATAAGAACTCTCCACCACTTTACTAAGATTTTCTGACTTATAACCTGCCATTTTTGATTTATTGGCATCTGTTTAAAATGTAGGAACTCACCTGGAAACAATCCAGATGTCCATCAACGGAGGAATGGGTACAGAAACTGTGGTATTTTTACACAATGGAGTACTACTCAGCAATCAAAAAGGAGGAAATCATGAAATTTGCAGGCAAATGGTGGAATCTAGAAAAATCATCCTGAGTGAAATATCCCAGGAGAAAGACAAACACGGTATATACTCACTTATATAGACCTATAAGATATGATAAACATAATGAAATCTGTACACCTAAAAAAGATAATCAAGAGAGCAGACATGGGGTAAGATGATCAATCCTCGTTTAGAAAGACAGATGGGATGTGCATTGAACGTATGACAGGAGTCTACTGAGCGCATCTGAAAGACTCTAACTAGCAGTGTTTTCAAAGCAAAGACTCATGATCAAACCTTTGGCAGAGTACAGGGAATCATAAGAAAGAAGGGGAGTTAGTCTGATGAGGAAAGGATAAGAGCTCCACAAGGACCAAATATATCTGAGCACAGGGTCTTTTCTGAGACTGACACTCAACCAAGGACCATGTATGGAGATAACCTAGAACCTCAGCTCAGATGTAGCCTGTGGTAGCTCAGTAACCAATTGGTTTCCCATAGTGAGGGGAACAAGGACTATTTCTAACAGGAACTCAATGACTGGCTCTTTGGCCTCCCCACCCCCCAAAGGAGGAGCAGTCCTGTTAGGCCACAGAGGAGAGCTTTGCAGCCAGTCCTGAAGATACCTGATAAAACAGGATCAGATGAATGGGGAGGAGGTCCCCCCATCAGTGGACTTGGAAAGGGGCACGGTGGAGATAAGGGAGGGAGGGAGGGACTGGGAGGGAATGAGGGAGCAGGACATGGCTGGGATACAGAGTTAATAAAATGTAGCTGATAAGAAAAAAATGAAATTCAAAAATAAATAAAATAAAATGTAGGAACTCCAGAAACTAGACTTCCTTTTATTAATTGAAGGAGAATCCAATTGTTTTTTTTGTTTGTTTGTTTTGTTTTGTTTTGTTTTTTATAAACTGATGTTGCTTGCTTTTTGGGTATCTGTTGTTGATTTTTTTCTCCAAAATTCACAGCAAACTCTTTGCCAGTTTTCGCTGTCTGCCCATAATGCCACAATCTCAGCATTGGTAAAGGGCACCACAATTTCATCTGGATATATTCCAGCCAATTGACGAAGTCTCATTTTTCCTTTTAAGATCAATTCAAAAACCTTTTCAATATAGGTTTTTAATTTTTAATTTTGTTTGTGTGCCAAAAACATCCATTCTAAGACACAGTCTTCCCTCCAACTCCTTGGAACTTGATATCCACTTCTTGAAGTGGTCAATTTGGGGGTCAGGATTTAGGAGTGATAATTGTCACATCAGTCCCAGTATCCCCTATGCCTTCAATTTCAATATTATTTGAAATTATCTTTAACTTTGACATTTAATCATTTATAGAGGTTTGCCAATATATTTGTTTTTTGTTCTTTTCCTGTTTTGTTTTGTTTTTTGTTGTTATTGTTTTTTAATTTATTTATATACCTGCTCTGGACTCCCTGTCTAATTTTTTAATGTTTATTCCCAGAGTAGTAGTGTTTAACTTTCTTGTGGAGGAGTATCCTTGTCCTATATTGGGACCTCCAAGAGGTTCCCTTGAGCGTTTTTTTTTTTTTTTTAATAAAGTATTAGTCCATTTACCTGTGAATACTCTACATTCACTAATCCAATGTCGACCTTTGCCACATCTACTGCATATTCTAGGAAGTATAGGCTCCCTTTTTGAATTGTTTTGGTTTTCCGGGTAATTCTATTTGTAGCAACCTTGCACATTACAATTAAAACATTTCCCAAGGTCTTTAGGGGTAGCTTCTCCTATCAAAGTCAAATTGGATGAATGAGATCTGTTGTCAATTGTATTTCTAATCCATTCTTCTATTGGTGCAGATCTTGTTCTTAATGGCTTTATTGGCTCTTTGCATTTAGGATTAACATTTTCAAAAACTTTGGAGAATGCAGAACAAATTTAGAATATTTGTTTCACTCCTTATCATACTATTTGGACACTTAGCTAATATTTTTTATCAAAAAATTGTTATTATTCCTTCTGAAACTAGAATAATGATATTTATTTCTCAGGATCATGATCTGTCCCAGACATAAAGCATGTCAAGCACTAACATCTGGCAAAGCTGTGTTCAACACGACTGCAGCTGACATCATTACAATTCATGCAAATCCCCTAAGTTATTTTCATAGCATTATGTTGCCTTTGATGTTTATTTTTCTTGTTGATTCCCAAATTTTATATATATATATACACATATCTTTTCCTAATAGTTACCTTGAAAAGTAGGAAGGATGTACAGTGATGGGTTCTATTTAGCCCTGAACTACATTGTTTAACTTTTGTGAAAAATGAAATTAACTGAAGGACCTTCAAGAGGTAAATTAGAAGCCAAAACTAAAAGAAGAAAATTCATTTATTCCAAATCCTACATCCACAGATTTATATTTTGAGAGTCTGTTCTTTGAGGAATACACTTTCATTATAAAACAAAGTTAAGAGCAATAGTTTCAAACTAATGTTTATTGAGCATTTAAGTGATTCTATGATTCATACAAGCTTTCTTTAATGTACTATTTAATATTAGTGCTTTTCTAGCTAGTGGATCTGATATACTTCTATCCACAGCTGACAGGGTCAATATTTGCAAAAGTTAGTGAATGTTTCACTTGGACCTTGTATGATCTGAAAGAATGGCTCAAGCCTTTTTCCCTATTCCTCAACCTTGTCCCAGGCAATTAAGGCTGCTAGATGACATAATGTTAAGGTTTCTTCATTATATATAGCTTGTATCTCAGTCTCAGCATATTGGCCATCACCAAGCAGCTGTTTCTTAGAAACACCTACACCTTTGGCTCTATTTTTGTGTGCTATCTTTCTAGTCTCTTCTCTCCACCATGATAGCCATTGTAAATATGGCCCAGATTCTAATATTGCCTTTGCCATATACTCCCAGTCCTTTGGGATTACTCTACTTCTAATTGACCAGGAAGTCAGCATTTTTTTTTTTTTTACAAATGGTCAATGCATTCCAAAATTACTGACACTTTACTTAAATTTCCTTAGATCTAACACTTCCACAGGGTACCATTCAGCTTCATGATAATCCTGTGGATGATCATCATCTGCTGGTCTCTGCTGTATACTTACTGTATAAACTAAAATTGCTTTTCTAACCACCTTTGGTTGGCTTTCTTTATTTTTATCTTTTGCCTCTGCCTGAGTATTTTCTTTACTTAGTATTCTAACCTCTTCTCTTAAGATCTGAACCTATATTTTATACCAACCTCTCTGCTGTTTGTTTTGTTCAATAATCTCTTGAATCTCTTGTTTTATTCCTCTCTTCCAACTTTTAATTTTTTCTTTATATTGTTCTAGCTGTTCTTTGTGTTGTTCCAGTATATTTTCTAAAACCTCTGCCCTATCTTCTTGTTGTTCGTCTTATTTTATAAGTTTTTGTATCTCTTGTTTTATGTCCTGTTTCCAACCTTCATTTTTTTTATATTGATTTACTTGTTCTTTGTGTTGTTCCAGTAACTTTTCTAAAGCCTTTGCCTTTGAGAAGACATAAAAGGGTAATGCAATGTTTAAAATTAAATTGAGGACTATGAAAGTAACCATAGTCATAATTTCTAAACATTTCTTTATTTCTGTCTTAAAATTGTAGAAGAGATTATCAGCTAAGCTCCAAGAAGTCTGTTTTATTGTTTCTTCCATCCTGTCAGACTCTAGTGGCAGCCAGTTTTGTTATGTTAAGTCTTAGGTCTGCCCACTTTAGGCTGTCTTTTGCTCCAGGGCCTTTTTAAAAGTCTGTCTTAAAGAGACAGAAATTGACCTGGGAGTTTTTAGGTTTTAAGTTTGGGTTTTATCACTGGGAGCTTATTCCCCCACCACCACCATATTATGATGAAGTATGATTTAAAGGGTGTGGATACTTAGATTAGTTGAGCGCCATTTGTTGTGATATTAATATTTACTATTGCTATATCTTTTAGTTAAGCAGCAGTTATTCCTAAACAGCTGTATAACCAAATCACCACACAGAGACTAGGATTTATTTAATTAACATAGACTAGCACAATGCTGGACAATAGTTACTCCATCCTAAACCTCCAAGCCTGCATAGTTTGCTACCATTCAGATTGACCTGTATACTTGCTTTTAGTGATATCTTAGGTCTGGTTCATTTCTCTACATGGTTTTAAGACCTCTCTTGCTGATTCTTCTCTCCTCCCGCTGCTTCCTTCCTCTTCCTCCCACTCTGGACCAGGATGTTCTACCCTATCTTCTCCATTGCTCATCATTGTGGCTTGGGTGTTTTAATTGACAATTTAGAGAACAATTGGTGGCATGTTTACACAAACTTGAGATAGGTGATGCTTAGAATAAGCATCACAATGCAATATCCTGATTGAAACCTGATAGTGGTGGGGATAGAATTCAGCATTTGAATGAAAAAGGGTAAATTGTATACATTCCAAAAGAACATTATACCAACAATCTTCTGAATATGATTTAATTTTGTACATATCAACTGAAACTGTGTTATCTGCAAAAGACCTCCACAAGACTGGATGTGTTAACATATCATGGATGAAGGAGGGAACCATGAGGCCTCAACAGCTCTTTGAAGGACTTCTTGTTGTTAAGGAAGAGGGTGTCATTTTCTTCAATGGGGTAGTCAAAGTTGCTCTTGTTTCAACAAGTAGCCTTCCTCCTATGCTTGCACAAGAAACTCTAAACTCAGTGGATCATACACAAAAAGAAGACATAAGAGTAGATGGGTGATTTGTTGAAAGAAAGAGTTAAGTGGGAAAAGGAGTGGGATGAGTGATAGACATGGTGGTAGAAAATGAATGAAATCTATTATATAGCAGTATATCCTGAATTTCAAAAAAAATTAAAATTTCCAAAAGCTAAGCTAAATGTGAAGTATTTAATAACACCTAATAGTCCCTTGTTATACAGGGATTGCTTCTCTACACTTGTAGTTCTGAATTGTCAGCTACTGGCTGGCATTGTTAAATGGAAAATTTCACAAACAAAAATGAAATCGTAGATTGAGTAATGTCACAAAATCTTATATCAGTCAATTTTATTCCCTTGTTACATGTGTTACCTACTTCTGGATCAGTTAGTAGACATCCCAGTGATCGTTCTTACATATTTTAGTGCTATTATGAAAAGTTTTATCTATCAAAATTCTGAAATTCACTTAGCATAGTAGAACATCAGGGATAAGTTGTGAGAGGGAATTATGATAACAGTACTGTGCTTCTACCTTTAAAAATTTTCCATTTACAAAGTGAAAAACCTCAAAATTAAAAATATTTGACTTATATTCTTAGTTATAACAAAATGTCTTAAACTGGATATTTATAAGTGATGAAAAACAATTGCTCATGATGCCATAAATTTCTATATAAAAGAGCAATATTTAAGGAAGCTCTTTATTTAATTAGATCTCTCTGAGATACATAGATGATGATTTCACGCTGCACTCTTTATGTCACACAACCATGAGCTAATGTAATGTATATATAAATTAATGAAAGGAAGCATATGTACCCAATTTTTAAGTTCTTTTTTGCTGTACATCGCAATTGCAGACTTCTTCTCCCTTATCTCCTCCAGGTCCCTCCCTCTTACATCTATGCCTTCCATCCTCCAGCCCTTTGTTTCTCCTCAGAAAAGTGAAGGGCCTCTCCCATGGATAACGATATCAAGGGCACACCAAGTTGCAGGAGGATTAGGCACATTCTTCTATTGTGGCTAGAACAGGCAGTCCAGTTAGTGCAAAGTGATCCAAAGTCAGGCTAAAGAGTCAGATACAGTCTATGCTCCTGGTATCAAGAACCCCACATGAAGACACATACACAACTCTTACATATGTGCAGAGGGCATAGGTTCATCTAATGCATGCTCTCTATTTGGCAGTTCTGTCTCTGTGGACAATAAAGGGTTCACGATAATTGATTTTTTTAGGTTTTCTTGTTGTGTCCTTGTCATCTCTGGCTTCTTCAAACCTTCTTCCCCTTCTGTCTTCTACAGGATTCCCCAAGCTACACATAATAATTGGCTGTGTGTCTCTGCATCTCTTTCTATCAGTTTCTGGGAGAATACTTTCAGATGACAGTTATGCTGTGCACCTGTATTCAAGAATAGCAGAATATCATTAGTTGGGTAAATGGTGTGCTCATTCTCATGAAATAGGTCTCAAGTTGTGGCTTAAGCTTGAGCCATTGGCTAGCTTTTCCTCAATTTCTTCTCCATGTTTTATCCCTGCAGCTCTTGTAAACAGAACAAATTGTGTTTGAAGAGTTTGTGACTGGATTGGTTTCCCAATTCCTCCATTGGAAGACTTTTCTGTTACTGAAGATGGTTGATTCAGGATCCATATTCTCCATTGCTAGGGTCATCCACCCATATGTGGCCCTCCTTCATTCCTGAGGCCTTCTGTCTTCTGGAACAATGTAGCAGAAATGACAACTAGCAATGACTACAGTGAGATAGCTCAACTTTATTCAGGGTGAATAAAGGTTATATAATCCACGAGGAGTGCATGGGGAATTCCTAGGATAGGTGTACACCATTGGATGTGGTGAGGAGTGCCAGAAATACCTTACTTGCATTTGGTATTAATGTCCTATCATATGAATGGGAACACAGTACCTAATTATCCCATGGACAGCTTTGGGAAAGTGCAGCAAAGAACTGTGTCAAAGGTCATATAGCAGATATGGTTAGTGGCATTTGCACCTAATGGTGCTCTCCAGATGAGGTCAGGCAAAGAGTAGGAGGCTCTACTGGGGAGGGGCAGTCTTTCATCTAGTTTCTAGCTCAGAAAGACTATGGGGACCTGGAGGACTGCAACCTCAAAGAGCAGGATCTTCCAACACTCACAGGTTCCCAGGAGTTTCCATTGTCCTAAATATCTAACTCACTCCAGAGATACCTCCCACACCAATTTTAGTTCTCTCTCCAGTATTCTCTCCTTCCATCTTCCCCCCAACCCCACCAGATCCCTTCTCTCCTCTCCTAAGCCTCTGCATTCAATTCCCTCCCTACTTCTACCCCCATGTCTGTTCTATTTCCCCTACTCTATGAGATTCAAGCATCCCACCAGGAACCCTCCTTGTTACTTAGCTTCTTTGGGAATGTGGATTGTAGCATAATTACCCTGCACTACAGTGCTGATATCTACTTGTAAGTGAGTGCATATCATGTTTGTCTCTCTGTTTATGGGTTACCTCAAATTTCATGGTGTCATTTTTTATAATACTTCATTGAATAAATGTACCACATTTTCTTTACCTATTTTTTGGTTCAGGGACAACAAGGTTATTTCCAGTTTCTAGGTATTACAAATAAAGCTTCTATGAAAAAAATCAAGAAGATAACATGGTGGAAAAAATAGATGGTGGAACATCTTTTGGGCAAATGTCCAGGAGTGATGTAATTAGATCTTGAGGTAGAATTATTTGCAATTTGCTGAGAAACTACCAAATGGATTTCCAATGTCAAAAATCAGTCATCAGCAATGGAGGAATGTTCTTCTAGTTCCACATCTTTCCCAGCATGTGCTGCCCCTTGAGGGTTCGGTCTTAGCTATCCTGTTGGGTATAAGATGGAATCTCAGAGTTATTTTGATTTGTATTTCCCTGATGTTGAAAATTTAAGTATTTCTCCACCATTAGGGATTCTGTTAAGTTCTGGAATTGCTGAAGGAAGACCTCAGGCTCAAGTAGTATGCAAAAGCAAAAAGCATTTATTCTGCAGAAATTTACCAGCATGCCATGTTTGCTTAGTAGTGACTCAGGAGGTGGGGGTGGGGATATTTAGGGTTAGCTAAACATTTAGGAACTTTCCAGAGTTGCTAAGTACTTTTCTTCAGGTTGGCTAAATCATTATACTTAACTCAAGCCCATGTGTTAACCTTGAAGCTGATTGATGGCCTGCCGGCTGCAGTTTCTCCAGAAACTGCTTTTTAAGTTCCAAAAAAACAGAAACTCAGGCTTAGTTAGGCAAAGTTGAATATGAAGCTTTCACGGAGTAAGATCAGCCAAATAGATTGGGACCATTACCTCACTCTTTCAGGAATTTCCCCTAATTGCCTTTAAATGGAGTCTCACTTTGTGGTCCCATTCTAAGGAATTTTGGCCCTGGCATGTTGGTAAATTTTTATAGAATAAGTGCTCTTTGCTTTTGCATACTACTTGAGTCTGGGTCTTTCTTTAGTGATGCTGAGACCCTAACACTATATTTCCTTCCTTCAGCCTCCTGTTGATACATAACTATTTCTTGGCAGTTTTTCAATAATTCCATGCTAAATATGTATGTGCATGTATCTCCATGGCATGTTATACCTTAAATTGACACCAATTGTCGTATGGTAGTTCTGTCTTTATATTTAATGAGGATGATCATATTTCATAATGCTATTGCTTTGGGAATTTAGAAATTCTTTAGCAGTATCCTTGAAACAGTATCTCCTTAATCTATTTTCACCTAGCTTCTGACAAACCTAAGTCTGCAAATTTTATCTCTATAAATTTATTTACGTTGATATCATTGTTTTTTATTTAAATTTTTATTTTTTACATTAGTTACAGTTTATTTATTTTGTATCCCAGCGGTAGCCCCCTCCCTCAATCCCTCCCAATCCCACCCACCCTCCCTCATCTCCTTCCTGACCCTCTCTAAGTCCACTGATGGGGGAGATCTTCCTCCCCTTCCAACTGATCCTAGCTTCTCAGGTCTCTTCAGGACTGGCTACAATCTCCTCCTCTGTGGCCTAGCAAGACTGCTCCTCCTTCTGCAGGGCAGGATGAGGGGATTTCAAAGAGCCAGCCATTGAGTTCTTCTAAGAGACAGTCCATGTTCTTCTAACTAGGGAACCCACTTTGATAGTGAGCTGCCATGGGCTACATCTGACCAGGGGTTCTAGGTTATATCTATGCATGGCACTTGTTTGGAGAAACAGTCTCAGAAAAGACCCCTGTGCCCAGATATATTTGGTCCTTGTGGAGCTCCTGTCCTCTTCAGGTCTTACTAACTCCCCTTGTTTCATATGATTCCCTGCACTTTGCCCAAAGTTTGTTTATGAGCCTCAGCATCTGCTTTGATATTCTGCAGGGTAGAGTCTTTCAAGGGTCCTCTGTGGCAGGCTCCTGTCTTGTTACTTGTTTTCTCCTACTTCCAATGTCCATCTCATTTGCCTTTCTAAGTGATGATTGATCATCTTACCCCGGGTCCTCTTTCTTGTTTATATTCTTCAGGTGTACAGATTTTAGTATGTTTATCCTATCTTATAGGTGTAGTACCCACTTTTATACCATGTGTCTTTCTGCTCCTGGGATACCTCACTCAGGATGAACTTTTCTAGATCCCCTTATTTGCCTGCAAAGGTCATAATTTCCTTGTTTTTAATTGCTAAATAGTATTACATTTGTAAATGGGACCTTATGAAATGGAAAAGCTTCTGTAAAGCAAAAGACACTGTCATTAGAACAAAACGACAGCCTACAGACTGGAAAAGGATCTTCACCAAACCTTTGTCTGACAGAGGGCTGACATCCAGAATATATAAAGGACAGAGGGCTGATATCCAGAATATATAAAGAACTAAAGAAGTTAAAAAGCAACAAATCAAGTAATCATAGTATTTTAAAGTTTCAAGTGTATGGTGGAGCATGTGTGATACTTTATTTCTTTTATATTAGTATGGTATCCAAATACATGTATATAAATATCTCATGATTTGATTATCCATTTAAGAGTTTATATGCATTAAAATGATTTCTACCTTTCGGTTTTTGTGAATAGTGCTTAAAATTGTGTACTAAAAAGTAGAATTACAGGGGCAGAGCCAAGATGTCAACTAGCACACACAGTTTCTGAGCTGTGGAAGAACTGAACGCCTGAGTGGGTGAGTAGAAGGACTTCTGAAGCCAGGGAAACAATGGAGAGGCTTTCTAAATAACAGGGAACATTGCACCAGGTGAGAACGTTAGTCTCGGTCACCCTTGGACTTGTTTGGGGAAGGAGAGAAACAATCCTTTGTTCTCCCAGCACTCCCCTTTCTCGGACTTCCCTCCTCCTCAGCACAACCAGCTCATGGTGATTCTCAGCTCAGAGCTCACAGCAGGGGATCTGCAGCAGCTAAAATGGAGCTCCTAGCCCCTTAGCAGCAATTTCCAGCTGTACCAGTCTTGGAGTCCCAGACCCACAGCACCATTTTCCCAGGGTTCCAGGTCTGCTAGCTGCCATGCTGGTTCCACAGTGTCTCTCAGCCACTGACTGAACAGCCAGACCAAATCCCAGCCTCCAGCTGCAGCTGGACTTCCTAATCTGAAGGCAGCAGCAGCACTGAACTGGCAGAGCACATCAGTCCTACAGCAGATAAAGCAGGACCAAACCAGAGAGCAGAGAGCCCTGATACCCTGATCCCAGCAGATGGGACCTGCTTGAGTGTGAGTGTGCCCTTGAATGCCTACAGAACTCCAGATCCAGATTCTAAAACAGAAGCCAGGCATCAGACCCCTCCTTCCCACATACCCACTGTGGGAAACAAAGAATCACTTGGGACATTGAAGCCCCTGCTCTTTGGGTCCTGAACCACGACACCATCCTCCTGGAGCCCCAGGTCTGATAGCCACTGTACTGGCTCTGCAGGGTCCCCCAGCCACTGACTGAACGGCCCACCCAAACCCTTAGAGACAGATAATTGACTATATACTCACCAAAGCCCAGCAAACCCACCATAAAAAGATAGGCATACCAGGCGCTGGGCCTCCCAGGCCTGAAGAGCACAGTGGAGGACACTGAGGACTTCCCAGAAGGAATCTGGACTGGCATCCCAGTCTCCAGCTGCAGCTGGACTTCTTAACCTGGTGGCCACAGCAGCACTGAGCTGGCGGAGCACATCAGCCCTTCTGCATAAGACAAGCAGGGCCAAACCTGAGAGCAGAGAGCCTGGATACCCCAATCTTTGCCTAGGTGACCTGTTTAAGAGTGAGTATACCCTTTATTGTCTGCAGAGCCCCAGATCCAGGGTCCTTCTAAAAGAGAAGCCAGGCATCGGACCCCTCTCACACACATTCCCACTGTGGGAAACAGAGGGTCACTTGGGACATTGAAGCCCCTGCTCTGCGGGTCCAACTGAGGAGTTTAAGGCAGTTAATGCTGGAAATTGCACGACCATCACCAGTGCCTGGTAGCAGCGTGGGAGCCTGAATTTGCCTTTCTGTCCCTCATACTTTCCTCCCACAGGTACAGATAGTGCACCAACACACATGCTGGGACCTCTCTTGGCTTCCTGAAGAACTCTCCAGATGCCAGTCTGAACTGCAATATCTAGAAACAAACAGGGAAGGTTTCAGATAAGCCAATGGCCAGGGGTAGGCAAAAGAACACAACTAGCATAAATCAGGACATCATGACTTCATCAGCAACCCCCAATATTGTTGCAGACTCCAATTCATCAGAAGCACAGGAAAATCACTTTAAAGGTAGGCTTACCCAATTATTTGAGACCCATAAAGAGGAAACAAGCAATTCTCTCAGAGCAATAGCCATGCAAATTCAGAAACTTAAAGATGAAATGAATAAATCTATCAAAGATTTGGCCAGTCAATTGGAGGCAAAGAAAGAGGAAATGGACAAAATTCTTAAAGAAACACAGGCAAATATGGCCAAACAGAGGCACAAATAGATATACAATTAGTGGCATATAGAGAGGAAATGAAAAAAAAAATAGAGACCATCATAGAGAGACAGGAATCCACATTCAAACAGATGAAGGAAATCATGCAAGGCATGAAAACAGAATTAAAACCAATAAAGAAAACACAAACTGAGAAAACCCTGGAGCTGGAGAACTTGAAAAGATCAGGAACCACAAAGGTAAGCATTACCAACAGATTACAAGAGATGGAAGAGAGAATCTCTGGAGCTGAAGATACACTTGCAGAAATTGATACTTCTCTCAAAGAAAAAGTGAAATCAGAAAAGTCCCAAACACAAAATATCCAAGAAATCAAGGACACCATGAAAAGACAAAATCTAAAAAATAATAGGAATTGATGAAAAAGAAGACTCCAGGATCCAAGGTCCAGAAAATATTTTCAAGAAAATCATAAAAGAAAATTTTCCCAGCTTAAAGAAAGAGAAGTCCATAAATATACAAGAGGCCTACAGAACACCAAATAGACTAGACCAGAAAAGAAACACATCACCGTCACATCATAGTCAAAACATTAAATATAGAGAACAAAGAAAAGATATTAAAAGCAACAAGGGAAAAATGGTCAAGTAACATATGAAGGTAGACCTATCAGAATCACACAGGACTTCTCATCAAAACCTATGGAAGCCAGAAGGGCCTGGGCAGGTGTCATGCAGATTCTAAGAAACCACAGATGCCAACCCAGACTGCTACACCCTGCAAAGCTTTCAATCAACATAGATGGAGAAATCAAAACATTCCACGACAAAACTAAATTTATGCAATATCTACACAGCAAACCAGCCCTACAGAAGATACTAGAAGGAAAACATCAATCCAATGAAAAGAACTTCACCAAAGAAAACATAGCATACAGAGGATATCCCAACAAAAATTAAAAGAAAACACACAATGGAACACAGTAAGACCACCGACTCCAATATGAAAGGAACTAACTTTCATTGGTCACTATTATCTATCAACATCAAAGGACTCAACTTCCAATAAAAAGACACAGACTAACAGAATGGGTGTGGAAACAGGATCCAACATTCTGCTGCATCCAAGAAATGCACCTCTGCAACAAAGACAAACACTACCTCAGAGTAAAGGGCTGGTAAATATCTTTCAAGAAAACGGACCCAGAAAACAAGCTGGTGTAGCTATCCTAATATCTAATAAAATAGACTTTTAACAAAATTAACCAAAAAAGATGAGGAGGGACACTACATTCTCAGCAAAGGAAAAATCCACCACGAGCACAACACAATTCTGAACATCTGTGTTCTAAATACAAGAGCGCCTACATTCATAAAGGAAACATTATTAAAACTCAAATCACACATCAATCCCAACACCTTAATAGTGGGAGACTTTAACACGCCACTTTCACCAAAAGACAGATCATCTAGACAGAAGCTTAAAAAAGAAATAAAGGCACTAATAGAGGTACTAAATCAAATGGAGCTAATCCATATCTACAGAACTTTCCGCTGAAACACAAAATAGTATACCTTCTTTTCAGTACCACATGGAACCTTCTCCAAAATAGACCATATAATTGGTCACAAAGAAAGCATCAACAGATACAAGAGGATTGAAATAATCCCCTGTATTCTATCTGATCAACATGGACTAAAGCTGCACATCAACAGCAATGGAATTAGAAAAAAAGCCTACAAACACATAGAAACTGAACAACTTGCTGCTCAATGACAGCTGGGTTAAGGAAGAAATAAAGAAAGAAAATAAAGACTTCCTAGAATTCAATGAAAATGAAGGTACAACATACCTTAATTTATGGGACACAGTGAAACCAGTGCTCAGAGGAAATTTCATAGCACTAAGTGCCTTCAAGAAGAAATATGTGACAGCTCATACAATCAACTTAATGCCTAACTGAAAGCCCTAGGGAAAAAAAAAAAGAAGCAAATACACCTGAGAGGAACAGACTGCTGGAAATAATCAATTTCAGGGCTGAAATCAATCAATCAGAAAAAAATAAAATTATTCAAAGAATCAATGAAACCAAGAGCTGGTTCTTTGAGAAAGTCAACAAGATAGACAAACCTTTAGCTAAAATAACTAAAAGGCAGAGAGAACCTATCCAAATCAACAAAATCAGAAATGAAAAGGAAGACATAACTACAGACAGTGAAGAAATCCAAACAATCATTAGGTTGTACTACAAAAGCCTATATGCCACATGGTTCGAAAATCTAAAAGAAATGAACAATTTCCTAGATCGAGTACATCTACCAAAATTAAGTCAAGGTCAGGTAGAAAGATTTAATAGTCCTATATCCCCCAAAGAAATAGAAGCAGTCATCAACAGTCTCCATTTGAAAAAAAAAACTCTAGCACAAATGGATTCAGTGAAGAATTCTACCAGACCTAATTCCAATTCTTTCTAAACTATTCCACAAAATAGAAACAGAAGGTACATTACCAAACTCATTCTAGGAAGCCACAGTCACCCTGATACCTAAACCACACAAAGACCCAAAAACAAAAGAGAACTTCAGACCTATCTCTCTTATGAACATTGATGCAAAAATACTCAATAAAATACTTGCAAACTGAATCCAAGAACACATCAAAGATATCATCCACCATGACCAAGTAGGCTTCATCCCAGGCATGCAAGGGTGGTTCAACATATGGAAATCCATCAATGTAATCCACCACATAAACAAACTGAAGAAGAAAAACCACATGATCATCTCCTTAGAGGCTGATAAAGAATTTGACAAAATCCAACACCCATTCATGTTTAAAGTCTTGGAGAGATCAAGTATACAAGGCACATACTTAAACGTAATAAAGAGACTATACATCAAGCCTAGAGCCAACATCAAACAGAATGGAGAGTAACTTATGAATCCCACTTTCACAATATCTCTCCAAAATAGTACTTGAAATCCTAGCTAGAGAAATAAGACAATTAGGGGAGATAGGTAATATACATTACAAAGGAAGCAGTCAAAGTATCACTGTTCACAGATGATATGATAGTATACATGAGCGACCCCAAAAATTCAACCAGAGAACTCCTTCAGCTGATAAACACCTTCAGCAAAGTGGCAGGATACAAAATCAACACAAAAAAACTCAGATGACCTCCTGTATACCAAAGTCAAAAGGGCCGAGAAAGAAATCAGGGAAACAACACCCTTTATAATAGTCACTAATAATATAAAATACCTTGGGGTGACTCTAACCAAGCAAGTGAAAGACTTGTTTGAAAAAAAACTTTAAGTCTCTGAAGAAATTGAAGACGATATCAGAAGATGGAAAGATCTCCCGTGCTTATGGATTGGTAGGATTAACATTATGAAAATGGCCATCCTGCCAAAAGCAATCTACAATTTCAATGCAATTCCCATCAAAATACCAACCCAGTTCTTACAGACCTTGAAAGAAAGATTCTCGGCTTCATATGGAGAAACAAACAAACAAAAAAACATAGTCTCCAAAATGATCCTGTACAACAATAGATCATCTGGCAGTATTTGCATCCCCCATCTCAAGCTGTACTACAGAGCAATACTAGTAAAAACTTCATGGTATTGGCATAGAAACAGAAAGGAGGATCAATGGAACCGAATAGAAGACACAAATAAACCCAAACACCTATGAATACTTGATTTTTGACAAAGAAGCCAAAAGCATTCAATGGAAAAAAGACAGCATCTTCATCAAATGGTGGTGGTCCAACTGGATGTCTCCATGCAGAAAAATGAAAATATATCCATATTTATCACCTTGCACAAAACTAAAGTCCAAGTGGATCAAAGACCAGATACTCTAAATCAGTTAGAAGAAAAACTGAGGAATAGCCTAAAACTCATTGACACAGGAGACAACTTCCTTAACAGAACACCAACAGCACAATCTCTAAGAACAACAAGCAATAAATGGTACCTCATGAAACTGAAAAGCTTCTGTAAAGCAAAAGACACTGTATTCAGAACAAAACGACTGCCTACAGACTGGGAAAGGATCTGCACCAACCTTATATTTGACAGAAGGCTGATATCCAGCATATATAAAGAAATGAAGAAGTTTAAAAAGCAAAAAATCAAGTAATCCAATTAAAAAATGGGGTACTTACCTAAACAGAGAATTCTCTGTAGAGGAATACTGAATGGCAGAGAAACACTTAAAGAGATGCTCAACATCCTTAGCCATCAGGGAGATGCAAATCAAAATGACCCTGAGATTTCACGTTACACCCACCAGAATGGCTAAGATTAATAACTCAAGTGACAACACATGCTGGAGAGGTTGTGGAGAAAGGGGAACACTCCTCCATTGCTGGTGGGAATGTAAACTGGTACCACCACTTTGGAAGTCAATCTGGCACTTTCTCAGACAATTAGGAATAGTGATTCCTCAAGATCCAGCTATACCACTCCTAGGCATATATCCAAAAGATGCTCAAGTACACAACAAGGACATTTTCTCAACCATGTTTGTAACAGTCAGAACCTGGAAACAACCCAGATGTCCCTCAACGGAGGAATGGATACAGAAATTGTGGTATTTTTTTTTTTCCTGGAGAAAGGGCTTTTATTTATTTATTTATTTATTGTTGTTATTTAACCTTTTTTTTTATTAATTACACTTTATTCATTTTGTATTCCCCCATAAGCCCCTCCATCCTCCCCTCCCGATCCCACCCTCCCTCCCCTTTCTGCATGCATGCCACTCCCCAAGACCACTGATAGGGGAGGTTCTCCTCTTCTTTCTGATCTTAGTCTATCAGTTCTCATCAAAAGTGGCTGCATTGTCCTCTACTGTGGCCTGGTAAGGCTGCTCCTCCCTCAGGGGGAAGTGATCAAAGAGCAGGCCAATCATATTATGTCAGAGGCAGTCCCTCTTTCCATTACTATGTAACCCACTTGGACACTGAACTGCATGGGCTACACCTGTGCAGCGGTTCCAGGTCATCTCCACAAATAGTCCTTGGTTGGAGTATGATTTTCTGAGAAGTTCCCTGTGTTCAAATTATCTTGTTCTGTTGCTCTTCTTGTGGAGTTCCCGTCCCCTCCAGCTCTTACTATTTCCCACTTCTTACATAAAATTCCATTCACTCTGCCCATCAGTTGGCCATCAGGCTCAGGATCATTTTTACACAATGGAATACTACTCAGCAATCAAAAGCAAGGAAATCATGAAATTTGCAGGTAAATGTTGGGATTTAGAAAAGATCATTCTGAATGAGGTATCCCAGATGGAGAAAGACACACACGATATACACTCACTCATACAGTCCTATAAGGTATGATAAACATAATGAAATCTATACACCTAAAGAAGATAAACAAGAAAAGGATTCAGGGTATTATGATCAATCCTTAGAAAGACAAATGGGAGGTCCATTGGACATGGGAGAACACAAGTAACAGGACAGGAGCCTACCACAGAACGTCCCTGAAAGACTTTACCTAGCAGTGTATCAAAGCAGATACTAAGACTCATAACCAAACCTTCGCAGAGTGCAGGGACTTACATGAAAGAATGGGGAGTTTGTATGAGGTGGAAAGGATAGGAGCTCCACAAGGACTAAATATATCTGGGCACAGGGATCTTTTCTGAGACTGACACTCCACCAAGGACCATGTATGGATATAACCTAGAACCTCTGCTTGGATGTAGCCCGTGGTAGCTCAGTAACCGATTGGTTTCCCATAGTAACTGGAACGGGGACTATTTCTGACAGGAACTCAATGGCAGGCTCTTTGGCTTTCCCATACCACAAGGGAGGAGCAGTCCTGCTAGGCCACAGAGGAGGACTTTGAGCCAGTCCTGAGGATCCCTGATAAAACAGGGTCAGATGAAAAGCGAGGAGGTCCTCCCCAATCAGTGGACTTGGAAGTGGCAGGGTGGAGATGAGGGAAGGAAGGAGGGTTTGGGAGGGAATGAATGAGCGGGATACAGCTGGGATACAGAGTTAATAAAATATAACTAATAAAAAAAATAAAATAAAAAATTCAAAAAAGTACAATTACTGTAGTCATATGATAGTCCTACTCTTACTTTTTCTAGAATAATCACTATATACTTTCCCTCAGATATTTGATCTTTTTACATGTCTATCAGCAATGCACAAGGAAGCTAGTATCAGTATGGCCTTTGCAAGACACATTTTATGTCTTTTTAACATATTCCTTTTCATTGACATTAATCAGTACCTCATATAGGTTTTGATATCAATTTTGCTAACAAATAATGGCATTAGTCATTTTTATGTGTTTTCTGGTATTTGTAGTTTTCCTTGATTAATGTTTCTTTAATCTATTCTATGGTTTCAGTATTCTTTGAGTATCTTCCTCAAAATTTCATGATTTGGAAATGTGGCTCCCCAAGTAACTTCTTCCATGTAACAGTGATTTACTCACTGACAGCATTAAAAATTAAATTTATGTGCTCTCTAGTCATCACAATTGCTTAGAAACTTTTTTTTTCTTTTCAAGATAAATTTTACTTATTGTATCTAGTTAATAATAGTTATGAATATTTACAAATATTCAAATAATTCTATCAAATTTAGTTGAATAAATTTAATTGATCAAGTCATTTTGAGGTCACTGTTTTTAAGCAAGATTAATGTAGTGTTCTCTTGCATTTCTCCCTAGAGTTGGTTTTTACAATATAAGGAAATTTGAAATGCTTGGTCCCCTTTGTATGTACCTAGTTCTCTTTGCTCTGTTGTACAGTGTTATGCACAATCCAATGGAGTCTATGCCACAGTTTGAGTATATGGGCAGCATGATCATAGTCTTCCAGACAACAACACTGTTAAATAAACTTTCTTTTCCCTGTCTGTTTCCTTTACTATAAGACAATAAATACATTAATGTATTATATCATACTGCTAGGCTCAATTATGAACACTATTTACAAAGAACTAATATAAAAGCTCAGTTTTGTCTGTGTTTTGTAGTAAACTTGTACTACAATAGCATATATTCACTACAGAAAAACAGAGTATGGTAGAAGCAGGTAAATGTCACAATAGTTGCTAAGTAATCTTGGTAAATAATAAAATTTCCCTTCCTGTGTTGTTTTTTGTGGCTTCAACAACAAAGGATCACAAGCTTAGAGACAGAAAACACTGAAGAGCTATAGTTTTAGTATTCTAAAGCTCAATAATCATCTTTTATATGTAAGTATCCAGTAGCAGGCCAGACATGATGGTACAGGACTATAGTCTCAGAATTCCAGGGAAAGAGATTGTGAAAGCATATGCTCATAACCAGCCTGGGATATATAATAAGATACTATTAAAAACATCTATTGCAAAAAAGTATTCAGTTTCAAATATGTTATTTAAATACAAACATAAACCCATTTTAAAATGGGTTGTTTTGCTTTGTTCTTGCATTGCAGTTTTGTGTATTTTGATAATATGTTTATATCATGTATTTTAATAATTTCTTCCATAATCTGGGTTATATTTTTATTTTTTGAAAATACAATTTAATGCAAAAATTAGTTTTTATAAGGTGTTTTAAAAAATCAATTGTATAGTGATGGGGATTTAGATCATTTTTAGAATTCTTGCGTAGTATTTATGTGGAAATCAGCTAATTACTCAGAAGTCCCCAAATCAGTGACCAAATATGAAGTTAAGAAGATTATTGAGACAATATTTTTTAAAACTTATTTATTTATTTTAATTTAATTGCTTTGTATCCCAGCTTTAGCTCCTCCCTTATATTCTCCCAGTCCCATCCTCCCTCCCTCTTCTCCCCCTCTGTCCCTCCCTTATTACACTGATAGGGAAGGTCCTCCTCCCCCCTTTTATCTGACCTTAGCCTGTCAGGTCTCATTGAGGCTGGCTGCATTGTATTCCTCTGTGGCCTAGCAAGGCTGCACCCCCTAGGAGAAGGTGATCAAATAGCATGCCACTAAGTTCATGTCAGAGACAGCCTCTGCTCCCCTCACTAGGGAACCTATTTGGAAACTGAGCTGGCTATGGGCTTCCTCTGAGCAGGGGTTCTAGATCCTCTCTTTCCCTATTCCTTGGTTGGAGTATTGGTCTCTGAAGCCCCCCTCCAAGCCCAGGTTTTTTAGCTCTGTTGGTCTCCTTGCGAATTTCCATTCCCCTCCAAGTCCTTCTATCTCTCTCTCCCTTCTTCCATAAGGTTCACTGTACTTAGCCCAAAGTTTGGCTATGTGTCTCATCCTCAACCAAATAATGGATACAGAAATTGTGGTACATTTACAAAATGGAAAACTACTCAGCAATTAATAACAAGGAAATCATAAAATTTGCGAGCAAATGGATGAAACTGGAAAAAATCATCCTGAGTGAGGTAACCCAGAAGCAGCAACACACACATGGTATATACTCACTTATAAGTGGATCTTAGCCATGTAATATAGTATAAAATATACTAAAATCTAAAAGGAAGACCCTAGGGAAGATGCCCTATCCTTATTCATAAGGGTAAATGGTATAGACATCAGAAGCAGGAGAAGACAAGGATCTGGACTACCAGCATGGTATCTAAGCAGATAGGGGGACAGTATTGTTTGTGTGTGTTTGTGTGTGTGTGTGTTGACAATAATATTTTTTATTAATTTCATGACAAATTTAAGGACTGAAAACAGTATGCCAGTTAGATTCTAATTCTTAATTATTTCTATATTAATGGCATTCATGACCATTTTTATAACTAACAGAATTTTTCATGCTTTATGTTAACAGCTACACATTCTATGCATAGTTTTCAGAGAACTTAATATGGTTAGTCGACTTGACAGTGATTTGATTTATGATTGCAAAATGTAATTTAAAGGATCAGACTCCAAAGTTTATGATAAAGATGTGAGATAATAACAGAAACTATTCTGTGCTGAGAAATAGTAAGATGTATATGTGAGAAAAAGCATTTTATCACTTTTAAGATGACTTAATTAAATTGGAGCCATTTCTTTTAGCAAAAGATAATTTGCTAAATTCTGAAGACTAGATTGACTACACTATATCTGTGAAATTGACATTATGATACATGGTGGCTTTAGTGGCTGTAAATTTTTTTTTTACCTTATTTTCCCACACAGTAATTATACAGGAGACACACATATACTCACGCACACTAATATCTAACATTACGTAGAAAATAGCCACCTAGAGGATAAATATGTTTGAAATGTTCTGGCAAGCATTTTTACAAGAATTTCAGTGAAATATACAAAACAATGCATTGCTGTGTTTTCATTGCTTGTTATCAGAAATTCTCTATCTTGGAAAAGCTTGAGAAATCAATATGATTTACTTGCTTTATGGAGCATGACATTGAAGATAGTTTTGTCCATGCTGCATTGCCTTGTTCACTGAAGGATGATACAGAATAAAATAAAGGATAAATTAAAATCTTTGTGCTTTCTAGTGTTTCAATTTACATCTTACTTTTCAAGCTGAGTTTTATTTATGATATCAAACTAGAAATGTTTATGAGTATTTAAAAATTGTTCAAGTAAGTTGACTAGTAAGGGAAATGTATATGTGACAATAGACGGTATGTAACATAAAATAACACAAAAGGCTTCAGATACAAGGGAAAGAAGAAAAACTATTTATGAAAAGGAACTATACAGTATAATCTTAGTCCCTCTGTCAGTCTAAACCTGTTGTACTCAATTAAGATGAGATGCAGATAAAAAGACAACTTATTTTCATCATTATTATTATCATTATTTTAATTGTTGTTATTATTTTATATCTAGTAATAATTGTATTTTTGTGATTAATCATTCATATATATTTTCTTAAATGAGCTTTTCCTTTTTGACATATCAGTTATCTTTGCAAACAGGAAATAAAATAGATTCTTATGAATATGTAATAGTTTGACAATGTTAGATAGATATTCAACATTATTAGTTGACAATATTAGATAGATATTTGACAATATTAGCTGTCAGTTTATAAAATGCATCAATTATTATATATAATCTTCTTACCTACAGTTTTATGAGTAAAAGTATTGAAAACAGAGTGCTGACCTTCTGAGACAAAGATGAAGAAGTGAAGAAATGGCAGACATCATAAAAAAAACAGCTTTCTTACCTTCCAAAATTCCAACTCAGTCAAGTGTATGTCTAGATAGAGAATGTTGATATGAAAGATAAATGGCTTTGAAGGTAGGTAAATGTTTTCTCAAATGCACAATTATATGGAAAACCTATATGGGATTTTTATTTTATCATAAAAGTAAGACTAAAACTATGCCCTTTAATATATGCTAAGCAAGTCATTCACCACTATGCTATGTCTCCAACTAGAAGATTTTATGTAAAATAATATTTTGGACTGAATAAATGGCTAGGTGTTTACAAATGCTCCCTATATAAATATGAGTTACTGAGTCAGATCCTAGCATCCACTTAAAAGCCAAAAATGGCCATGAACATATAACCCTAGCAACATAAAATGAAATGAAAGGATTATTTGGGTTTGTTGATGAATGAGCAAGGCCCAGATTCAAGGAGAAACCACACCCGAACAAGATAAGGAGTAATAATGATAAAGAACATCAGACCTCCCCTGGATTATACATGAGTACATGCTCCTGCTCACAAAAACTCAGACAAATGCATGCACTACATACACATATACCACATGCACACATAAACATGCAAAAATAAGATAATACTCAGAAAAAGTACTAAAATTTTACCTTATATAAATATATATCATAGTATAACATAATAACAATAGCATACATAATATAATACATAATATCAAACAAAATTAGTATACATAATACCAAGCATAATAATATAACAATATCATAATTTCAGTTGCTTTGTTTTTTATATATATTATCGGGTGACAAAACTGCTAGTGACAAATATATTATCAGCTTTGAATGTCTTCTTTTTATTATAATTATCTTACTATAAAGTAAATTCTGAATTTGATGAAGAAACTCATTTTAAAATGGGAATTTTGAGATGTCTGGTAGCAACTTAGCCTTCCTTGGTATTCTTGTGCTACCATCTTGAGATGGTAGAGTTATTAAAACTCAATAATCGCTAAATCCTACCTGAGTCAGAAGTTTTAGGGTTTTTCTTTCGTGAATTCAGAGAATGAAGGTCAGTGACCACAAACAATACAATTCAAAAAGAAATATTTAACATAGAGAGAGAAAGAATTCAGAGCTCCCTTATAGCAAGAAATTCTCCCAAGAGTGAGATACTCTTAAGACCCATTGCCGTGGAGTTTATAAGGTTTTGGTGGATGGAGGAATTGAAGGAGGTATGCATGCGGGTCAATTATGTTTGCATTCCAAATGTTAGATCTTTGTTGATTTGATAATGGCATTAGATAGTTTTCAGGTAAGAAGTAACATTTTAAAGACAAGAGATGAGAAAATCAGATACACTTACTGGCATCTCCAGCCTCTTGCAATAGCAGAAGTAGGGATTCTCTTGGTCTAGATTCTTTTGGCATCTCTGGCCTCTGGGAAAGACAAAGATAATTAAATTCAGATATTTCTTGCTTTTAGCCAAGAAAGAAACTGGACAATTTTCTTTCTTTTTGTTTTGTTTTCTCATTTATATTAGGCTGTTTAGCCAAGTTATATCTCCTATTTACAATATTTTAACAGATTTTAATATCACACAACTCATAATATCTAAAGATATTAAACACAAAAAAAATTAAAAGATTTTAGAATAATGAATGACATAACTAAGTTTATAACATTGGTGATGAATGAACTTACTAAAAATTATAGTACTTTCTTTCTTTTTTATTTAGTTTATTTATTTAATCACTTTATAGCCTGATCCCAGCCCACACCTTCTTTTCCTCCCTGTTCCATCCTCAAACCCTTTCCCCCATTCCCATCTCTCCTTCTCACAGAAGGGGAGGTCTCAAAGGGGTACCAACCCACCCTAGCACCTCAAGCTGAAGCAGGACTAACTGCATCCTCTCCACTGAAGTCAGACAAGGTAGCCCAGCTATGGGAAAGCGATCCAAAGGCAAGCAACAGAGTCAGAGACAACCCCTACTCCCATTGTTAGGGGACCCACATCTGTACATCTGTACATCTGTACAGACCAAGCTGTACATCTGCTACGTATGTATAGGGGGCCTATGTCTAGCCCATGCATGCTCCCTTGTTGGTGGTTCATTCTCTGTGAGCCCATTTGGGCCTAAGGTAGTTTACTCTGCAGGTCTTCTTGTGGTGTCCTTGACCCCACAGCTCCCTCAACACTTCCTCCCACTCTTCCACAAAATTTCAAGACTTCAACCTACTGTTTGGCCCTTGGTCTCTGTACTTGTTTCCATCTACTTCTGAATGATGCTTCTCAGAAGATAGTTATACTAGCTCCCTGTCTGCAAGCAAAGCAGAGTGTTATTAATAGTGTCAGAGGTTGGCTCATTCCTACAGGGATGGCTCTCTTCCACAGGTACATCTCAAGTTAGGCCAGTCATTGATTTGTCATTCTCTCAATCTCTGCTCGATCTTTATCCCTAAACTTCTTGTAGGTAAGACGAATCTTGGTTCAAAGGTTTTATGTGGGATTAGTGTCCCCATCTCTCCACTGGAAGTCCCACCTTATAGAATGTAGCAACTTCAGGCTTCATAACCCCTGCTGCAGAACACCAAAATGTCAAGCACTAAGAGGAACAGTTAATAAATGGGACCTCATGAAAATGAAAAGCTTTTACAAAGCAAAAAACATTGTCAATAGGACTAAAAGGCAACCTACACAATGGGGAAAGATATTGACTAACCCTACATTCCACAGAGAGCTAATATCCAAAATACATAAAGAACTTAATAAATTAAATACCAACAAACTTAGTAATCAAAATTTTAAAAAAATTGGATAAAGAGCTAAACAAAAATTCTGAACAGAAGGATCTTAATGATTGAGAAGCACTTGAAGGAAGATCAGACATCCTTAGTCATCAGGAAAATAAAAATTAAAACAACTATGAGATTCCATTTTATACCTGTCAGAAAGAGATCAAAAATACAAGGGACAGCGCATAGTAAAGACAATGTACAGAAAGCCTATGGCCAAAATCAAACTAAGTAGAGAGAAACTTAATCAACACCACTGAAATCAGAGAAAAGGCAAGCCTGCACATTCTCTCCTTACCTCTTCAACATAGTACTTGAAGTCCTAATTAGAGCAATAAGAAAACTAAAGAAGATCAAAGGGATACAAATCAGAAAAGAAGAAGTCAAAGTATCACTATTCACAGATGATATAGTAGTATACATTGAGTGACCCCAAAAAATTATTCAAGAGATCTCCTCAGATGATAAAGCCTTCAGCAAAGTGCTAGATACAAAATTAACTCAAAAAAAAAAAAAACAAACATCAGTAGCCTTCCTATTTACACAAGACAACTAGGCTGAGAAAGAAATTAAAGGAACAACATGTTTTACAATAACCAAAAATAACATAAAGTACTTTGCTGTGACTCTAAATAAGCATATGAAAGACCTGTATGAAAAAAATCTCTATGTCTCTGAAGAAAGAAATTGAAGAAGATATAAAAAAAAAAATGGAAAGATCTCCCATGCTCATGGTTTGGTAGGATTAACATAGTGAAAATGGTGATCCTGGAAAAATCAATCTACAGAGTAAATGCAATTCCCATCAAAACACCAATACATTTTTTTACAGACTTGAAAGAACAAAGTCACAATTTTATACAGGAAATCAAACAACCTAGTCTTACTAAAACAATCTCCTGGAGGTATATCCATCCCTGATCTCAAGGTGTATTCTAGAGTAGTAGTAATAAAAATGGCATGGTACTGGCATAGAAACTGACTGTTGGATCAATGAAATTGAATCACAGATCCAGAAATACATCCACATACTTATAGATATTTGATTTTTTAAAATGAACCAAAGCCAAACAGTGGGAAAAAGATAGCATTTTCACCAAATGGTGCTGATCTACCTGGATGTCTATAAGTAGAAAAAGGCAAATAGATCCATTTTTATCACCCTGAGCAAAACTAAAGTTCAAGAGGATCAAAGAACTCAACATAAATCCAGATATACTTCACTTCTTTAAAAAATAAGTGGGGAAGAGCCTGAATCTCATTGGTACAGGAGACAACTTCCTGAACAGAACACTAACAGCACAGGCTCCAAGACCAACAATCAATAAATGGGATCTCATGAAACTGAAAAAGCTTCTGTAAGGCAAAAGACACTGTCATCAAAGCAAAATGACTGACTGCAGATTGGGAAAAGTTCTTTACCAATCATCTATCTGACAGAGGGCTAAACACCAACAAACCAAATAATGCAATAGTTCAGAACTAAATGCAAATAGTACAGAAAATGCAAATAGTACAGAACTAAAAAGAATTATCAGTAGAGGAATATCGAATGGTAGAGAAACAATAAACAAAATGTTCAATGCGTTTAGCCATCAGGGGGATGCAAACCAAAACAACCCTGAGATTTTACCTTACACCCATCAGAATGACTGAGATAAAAACTCAAGTGACAACACATGCTGGAGAAAATGTGGAGAAAGGGGAACCCTCCTCCAATGCTGATGGGAATGTAAACTTGTACAGCCACTTTGGAAATCAATCTGGCACTTTCTCAGAAAAATAGGAAAGGTGCTACCTCAAAACCCAGCTATACCACTTCCAGTCATATATCCAAAGTATGCACAAGTAAACAAAAAGGACATTTGTTCAACCATGTTCATAGCAGCTCTATTTGTAATAGCCAGAAGCTGGAAACACCGAGATATCCTTCAGTGGAGGAATGGATACAGAAATTGTGGTACGTTTACACAATGGAATACTACTCAGCAATTAAAAACAAGGACATCCTGAAATTTGCAAGCGAATGTTGGGAACTAGAAAAGATCATCTTGAGTGAGATGACACACTATATACTCACTCATAAGTGGATATTATCCATATAATATAGGATAAACAGACTTAAATATATACTTCTAAAGACTCTAATCTAAAGGAAGACCCTACTGAAGATGCTCAATCCTCCTTCAGAAAGACAAACACGATAGACAGTGGAAACAGAAGACAGGGAAGAGGACAGGAACCTACCACAGAGGGCCTCTGAAAGACTCTACTGACCGAGGTATCGAAGTTGAGCCTGAAACCCATAGCCAAACCTTGGGCAGAAGGCATGGAGTTTTGTGAATGAAAGAGGAGACAGAAAGATCGGGAAGGTACCAGAGCTCCAAAAGGAGACCAAGAGATCAAAAACAAAACAAAACAAAACAAAAACAAACAAACAAAAACCCAAAGACTCCTGGGAGCCCTGCAGAGACTGATACCCCAACCAAGGACAATGCATGGAGAGGACCTAAAACCCTGGCTCACATATAAGTCCATAGACTCATTATCCAAGTGGTGTTCCTAGTAAGGGGAACAGGGGCTTTCTCGAGCATGAACTCAGTGACATGCTCTCTGATCACTCATCCCTTGGGGGGTACAGCCTTGCCAGGACACAGAAAAAGACAATGTAACCTGTTCTGGTGAGACCTGATAGGCTAGGGTCAGATAGAAGGGAAGGAGGACCTCACCTATCAGTGGACTAGGGGAGGGGCATAGAGAGAGAAGAGGGAGGGAGTGTGGGATTGGGAGGAGATGGGTGAGGAGCACACAGCTGTAATACAAATGGAATAAATTGTAATAAATAAAAAAATGAAAAGAAAAGGAAAGCAAAGACATACTATCCAAAACCTGGACATCAACCATATCCAAGAAATCCCTGAAATAAACACAAATTGTCAATAAACACATGACAATAAAATTAAATAAATATGTACTGGAACTTTGGGCATATCAGTTTTACTTATAAAATTGACAAAATATATTTTATAGAGAAATGGCTATACTTGGTTTTACCTTTATAATTTAAGTGACAATTTTCAAATTAGAGGGGTATTTTTTACAGGAAGTTTTCCTATTTTGTTCATTTATGCTTCTTTATACTTCTTAGAGGCAATACATTTTTATTTTTAAAAATCATAGCATAATGCTCATAATGTACTAGGTGTATTGAGTCTTAGTGGGAGAAGATTGAAGGGCAAATTGTAGCATCTCAGATACCAGGCTGAAAAGTTTATGCTTTAAAATGTAGATAAAACAGAGCTCTGAAAATATTTGTCATTGAATCGTGGCAGCAATACATGAATCAAATTTGCTTATTTTTTATTGTTTATTATAATTTATTCATTTTGTATCACAGCTGTAGCCCCCTCGATTGCTCCCTCCCAATCCTACTCTCCCTCCCTCTTCTCCCCTTATGCTCTTCCCATAGTTCACTGATAGGTGGGGTCCTCCTCCCCTTTTATATGATCCTAGCTTATCAGATCTCATCAGGACTGGCTGCATCATCTTCCTCTGTGTCCTGGCAAAGTTGTACCCCACATGGAGAGGTCATCAAAGAGCTATCCACTGAGTTCATGTCAGAGCCAGTTCCTGAGCCTCTTACTAAGGAATCCTGACACATAATAAAACATGTAGGCAGGGCTTCTTGCTTACATGTTTTATTATGTTTCAGAAAGATTCTGTTTTTTTTTTCTAAAATTTGTTTTAATCAAATCACTAATTTTCTTTAGAATATTATGTTTTATAATAAGATGTTGAATACATTTATAACTTTATTATTTGTAGTTAAAACAGATTTGTTGAATATATAATAAAAGAAAAAAAGAAGCCAACAATAAAATACATATCTAAACCTAAAATGTACTGTTCATATTGTTCAATAGTAAGTGTATGTAAAACAATGTATGTAAAACATATTTCTGATGAACAGTTTTGATATATATATAGGTATGAAGTGTATACCATGTTTGAATAAGCAATTTGATTGCCTACAGTTTTACTAGAATGAGAACTTCACAAATTAGAGCACACACGTGCTTAACTACAGACTTACATTAACAAAATGTATCATTAAATGCATTGCATTAAAATATATCACAGGTGTTTTCTGTATAAGTGTTTCTAGATTTTATATATCTACATAATTAAGACTAGTCAACCCATGATCTAAATGTTATAATGTCTAATCTGTTGAACACCTAAAATTTGCTAAAGAAGGCAGAATTTAATGAGGCAATCTACTTTTTCTGCCTTAGAGTTGTAGTTTATGGGCCACACCCATTATGGACCATTGTCTTCCTGAATTACACAGAAAAAATAGTATAACCTTTTCTTTTATCTATCTTTCCCCTAAGTATGTTTCCTTTAATACTTTGGTATTTTACACAAACATTTTGGAATTTCTTACTGATTTACTAAAAGCTCCCTCCCTAACATGTAGCTGCTTATCAGCTGTATGTCTTATCTTCATGCAAGTTTAAATGGCATGGTTTTTCTTTCTGTCTTCCATTCTCTTATTTTAAGATTATGCTTAGATTGTGTAGTTTGCCTACTATACTATTTTTCTTTTCAATTTTTTATAAAATTATGTGAGCCCATTCTTAAATTCTTTTAATACCAAGAACCCTAAAAGGAGATGCCAGTTTCACCTGTTTTATCTACAGAGTTCCCAGCCTTTCTCAGGTATGATTTGGGACACTTTCTTTGTTTAGTCTATCGTCAGTGGCTTCTGAAATTAATACCACTAGAACTGCAAATCTTTGGTAAGAGACAGGCCTGTACCTTATCTTTAATTACAAATATTTGCCATTATGCTAGTGAATGCATGTGATCATACTGTTTTCAGTTTCAAAGACTTCATTGGTAAATATGTTTTAGAAAAGATAGTTTATATGCTCTGTGGAATGAAAAGCTGTGTTCAGCGATGCATCAGTAATGCTGTTTTATCTACCTCTAGTCACATTGCTATTACACTTGCATTCAATCAGTTTTTCAGGATTAAATCATAGACCAATCTCTTTCCCAGGACTTTCCACTGAATCACTGCTGTGAATGATGTTCCTTCCAAATTCAAGGCAGAAATCTCTTTGAATAGTGCTTGGCTTTGAAACAACTCATTTGGTGTCTCATAACATTGCTTGGCCACTCCCAGACCCTGGCCACTATAGGCCCTGATTCCATGTACTTCATCAACTCCAGGGAGCAAGGATGGTTTTTCAAGTCAGTGTAATGCTGTTTCGTATTTTCTTCAGAAGCCTGAAGGCTTCCTGTGTACCAGGCTGAACACCTTTTGTTTGAAGTTCTTGATGATATCAACCACTGCAGCCCTACTACACAGAATCTGGCTTGATGGCAATGAAGGTATGGTAGAAGTTTGCCATGGTTAGAAAGTTTGCAGGTCTCGCAATGTCTGTGATGAGCTGTGGGAGAAGAGAAAAAAGAGCAGCTACCTCCAGTTTATAGTTTGGGGTGTTGAAGCAAGAAAATTGTAAGTCAGAGGACAGCCTGCAGTATACAGCATAACTCCATCTCAAATAAAATATTTAAATTGACTTAGTGATTGTGGTTGTTTGAGTTTAAATGGGCCCCATAGGCTCATATATTCTAATGTTTAGATATTCGGCAGTGACATTATTTGAAAAGATTAGAAGGATTAAGGAATGTCATGTTGTTGGAGGAAGTATGCCACTTGAGGTGAGCTTTGAGGTTTCAAATGCCCATGACAAGCCCAAAGTTTGTCTCTGCCTACAGAGCAGGATGTAGTTCTTAGCTACTGATCCAGTGCCTGTCTGCATGCCACCTTGTTCCCTATGTTGATAATGATGGACTAAATTTCTGAAATTCTAAGCAAGCCCCAAATTAATGTTTTCACTTACATTTGCCTTTGTCTTGGCCTCTTTTCAAAGCAATAGAAGAGTGAAAAAGACAATAATTTAAAATTTTAAGTAACTCTTCCTTTTACATTTGGAAAAAAATTACTTTTAATTAGATGTGAACAAAAGATTTTTTCTGTATTTTTAATTTTCTTTTTAATTACACTTTATGTACTTTGTATCCCCCCTCTAGTTCCCTTCCTCTTCCCTCCCAATCCCTCCCTTCCTCCCCCTTCTCCATGCATGCCCTTCTCCAAGTCCATTGGTAGGGGAGGGTTTCCAAAAGAGTCTCAAGTACACAGTAAGGACATTTGCTCAACCATGTTTGTAGCAGCCTTATTTGTAATGGTCAGAAGCTGGAAACAACCCAGATGCCCCTCAGTGGAGGAATGGATGCAAAAATTGTGGTATATCTACACAATGGAATATTACTCAGCAATTAATAAAAAAAACAATACAAGGAAATCATGAAATTTGCAGGTAAATGGTGGGATCTGGAAAAGATCATCCCGAGTGAGCTATCCCAGAAGCAGAAAGACTTACATTGTATATACTCACTCATGTAGACATATAATATAGGATAAACCTACTAAAATCTGTACACCTAAAGAAACTAATCAAGAAGGAGGACTCTTGCTAAAATGCTCAATTCCTGTCCAGAATGACAAACAGGATGGACATCAGAAGAAGGAGAAAAGAGCAAACAAGTCAGGAGCCTGACACAGAGGACCTCTGAAAGGCTCTCCCCTACAGACTACCAATACTGATGCTGAGACTTATGAGCAACCTTTGGGCAGAGTGCAGGGAATCTTAGGAAAGAAGTGGGAAGCCGTAAAATCTGGAGAGGACAGGAATGCCACAAGGAGAACAACAGAACCAAAAAATCTGAGCACAGGGGTCTTTCCTGAGACTGCTATTCCAACCAAGGACTATTCATGGAGATAACCTAAGACCCCTGCACAGATGTAGCCCATGGCAGTTCAGTATCCAAGTGGGTTCCATTGTAATAGGAATAGGGACTGTCTCTGACATGAACTGATTGGCCTGCTCTTTAATTACCTCCCCCTGAGGGGGAAGCAGCATTACCAGGACACAGAAGAAGACAATGCAGCCACTTCTGATGAGACCTAATTAACTAGGATCAGAAGGAAGGAAAAGAAGTCCTCCCCTATCAGTGGACTTGGGGAGGGGCATGCATGCAGAGGGTGGAGGAAGGGAGGGATTGGGACGGGAGGAGGGAGGGAACCACGGGGGGGATACAAAGTGAGTAAAGTGTAATTAATAAATAAAAATAAAATAAAAATAAATAAATAAATAAATAAATAAATAATCTTAAAAAAAAGACACCAAAAAAAAAAAATATGAAGGCACTGTTCGCATGTACTGGTGGAAGTGTCAGAGAGTAAGGTTAGAACAAAGCATGGCCAGCCCTGAAGATACCTGATAAAACAAGGTCAAATGAAAGGGGAGGAGGTCCTCCCCTATCAGTGGACTTGGAAAGGGGCAGGGAGGAGACCAGGGTGGGAGTGTGGGGTTGGGGAGGAAATGAGGGAGCGGGATACAGCTGGGACACAGAGTTAACAAAATGTAACTAAAAAGAAAAATAAAATTAAAAAAAAAAGAAAAAAAAAGTAAAATTCTTTAATTTTTTTCCAAGTTTATTAAAAAAAAAAAAAGAACAAAGCATGGAAATGTTCACTACAGGCCTCAGATGTTATCTGATGACATTCTTGGCTTTTGGTTTGATAGAAACTAGTGGTCTGCTAACTTAATAAATTCTGAAGGATTTTTATCTTTTAGTAACATGATTTGGGGTATGATGCAGAGGTATACAAATAAAGCTACTTTGGGGTGCTAAAGCTCACTGAAGATATACTTAGAATTTTGATCTGCAGTATTCTAAGCTTTCCATATCACCAAGGATTTTATCAATCAAACAATCAACATTTGTGCACACTTCTTTATTTCAGCAGCTCTCCTTCACAATGCTTACCACATTATTTTCATATTGAATGAAAATATATTATGAGAAAGAATATAGAGTTGATATGGAATTTCAAAAGTAAGGTTTCAAATCATAAATATATTTATAGATTTTTGTTTTTCAACTGTAGGTACAGATTTAGTGTCTTCTAACTATTTCATTCTAAAAGTTAAGAAAGTTTGTTATAAAGTCATAGAATTATGCTTGGAGAGATTCAGTATTAACATATGTAAATAGTGATTAGTAAAATTATATAGTGATGAGAGGTGATACAAAAGAATGCCTGTGAAAAGGTTACCTAATGTGGGATAAGGATGATAGTGAGAGTCAAACTTACAGAAATTTGAAGGCACAAGTAAGTTTCTTCTGGTTAGTGTTTCTCAATTACTGTTTGCTACTGTACACAATTTTACTTGTTCCTATGGTTTAGGTAGTACTTATGAACAGAAGCTCTCAGAGGTCATAGGTAAAAATAGGACATGTTTTTCTTCCAAGAATATTTACTCTATAGCTGGAAAGAATTTTCAGTGGGTAAAGACACTTACCTCCAACTCTGAGGACCTGAATTCAATCGCTCAGGTTCCCATTTTAGTAGAAAATCAACACCTAACAGTGTATTTTGATCTCCTTCTGTGCATGTACTATATATACCCATATACATACACACACCCAAAAAGATTAATGTGATAAATTATTTTAAAGAAAAATTATTCTAATGGTAATGATAAGTACCACTTGTACATAAGACTTACTTTGCTATTGTTTAGGTGAGTGTTTTTATTTTATATAAAATTAGCTTGGTACTCACATATTTCTAGCTATCCCTTTATCAAAATTGGTACCAGATTTTGCCATACAGTTACCAATAAATTCAGATGACCAGTAACATCCATAACTTAAACAATTCTTAGAGATAACAAAAAGTTAAACTCTAGAAAAGTTAAACATAAAAGGTCAGAAACCTATTAATACTTTGAAAACCAACAAAAACTAGTTCCATCTTCAGCTTTCATTCATTGGGCCTTTTATTAACTATGTAAGAACATCTTTTTTAACTACATCAAGAACAACTGATGGTTTTTATAGTGATTAATTTTTTCTTGTTGTTTCGGGAAAAAACATTGTAGGACCACATTACTTAGCCTAGCTATGGTTTTATATGTTGGAAAACTGTTATTTGCATAAATTCCTTCCTTTCTACTATCAAGCAGAGTTGCATAATGTTTAAGCTATTTCTGATTTTGAAAAAGTTCTGTGTAACTCTCAACATAGCATAATGTATTATCCAGACTTGAGTAGCTATTTTCTGTAGATATGATGGTAGAAGAAAATAAATAAAGCCACTTAAATGTGTCATAGTATATTTAAAATAAAAAAAACTGAAAGTTGATAATAGTGAAACCTACATGTGTTGTTTATTTTAGCAATAAAACATAGATTAGTAAAGACTTTACTTTTAGTATAATTAAGAATAAAATTTTATATAAATCAAAGTGATAGGTTCTGCATGAAAGGTGCTCATGAGTGTAGAGCACATGAGCAGCACTTACTAGATTCGGAGGATTGTCTTAGATACAGTTTTACTATTCTAATGAGATACCATGACTAAGGAAACTCAAAAAGAAAGACTTGAGTGTCTGATTAAAGGTTCTAAGAGTGAGTCTATGACCATGAGGGTGGGGAATAATTCAGCATGAAGATGTGTAACTTAGGTAGTAACTGAGACCTTATATATGTTTATATTGATTACAGTTTATTCGCTTTGTATCCCAGGTGTGGCCCTATCCCTCAATCCCTTCCAATTCCACCCTCCCTCCTTCTTCTCCTCCCATGCCCCTCTCCAAGTCCACTGATAGGGGAGGTCCTCCTCCCTTCCATCTGACCCTAGCTTATCAGATATCAACAGGACTGGGTGTATTGTCCTCCTCTGCGGCCTGGCAAGGCTGTTCTTCCCTCAGGGGGAGGTGATCAAAGAGCCAGCCACAGAGTTCATGTCAGAGACATCTTCTGTTCCCATTACTAGGGAGCTCACTTGAATACTGAGCTGCCATGTGCTACATCTGAGCAAGGGTTCTAGGTAATATCCACAAATGGTCCTTGGTTGGATATCAGTCTCAAAAAAGACCCCTGTACCCTGATATTTTTGTACTCTCGTTCTCCTTGTGGAGCTCCTGTCCTCTCCAGAGACTTTATATTTTATCACTAGCAACAGGCAGAGAGAGAGAGGAGGAAGATACAGAGAGAAATAGATGAAAGAGAGAAGGGCGAGGAATGGATTTTCCTTCCATGGGCTTTTTAAAACTTAAAGTCCACGTCCAGTGACACACCTCCTCCAACAAACTTACATCTTCCAGTCCTTCCTAAATGGTCTATCATCTGGTTGCATACATAGTAAAGGAAAGAAAGGAAGAAAGAAAGAAATAAAGACAAGAAATAAAGACAAGAAAGAAAGAAAGAAAGAAAGAAAGAAAGAAAGAAAGAAAGAAAGAAAGAAAGAAAGAAAGAAAGAAAGAGAAAGAGGAACCTCAGTGGCCAGTGATTCTAGCAGAATTTGAGTTCAGTAAAAGACTTCTAACCTCCACAAAACATGTACATAGAATGTATGTTGACAAACACACACACACACACACACACACACACACACAAACATGCTCCTATGCACACACACACAAGCACACACAAATATAAATTCATAGAAAATCACCCTTCCCCCACACTTTTAAAGAAACAAAACAAAACAAGGTCTTGCTATGTATTACTTTTTGGCACATAACATTCTATGTAGAACAGTCTATCTTTAAATTTGCAGAGATCACCACTGCCTCTGTCATCATGCCTGGTTAATTACTTTCTTTCCTTTTAAAAGATTAGTTTATTAAGTAATCAGTTGAAGGACTCTACTCTGAAATCTTTTACACACAAGTAACATTATACCAACTAAGAAGATTGTATTTATATATTTAAGAGTGAGTATTTTAGTGTGTTTGTGTATAACATAAATTAAAAATAATAGGCTGGTGGTCATGAATTGGTGGAGGAATTCAGGGAGTGGTTGTCTATAAGAAAGGATGGAAGGAGAAGAACGAAAAGAGGAAACAATTACAATTTCAAAAATTAAAAATGATTAATTTATTTATATCTTAGGTTTATGAGTGTTTTGCTTGTGTGTATGTATCCGTACTACATATGTCTCTGGTGCCCATAGATGTACAAATTGTTTTGAGCCACTATTTGGGTGTTCAGAACAGAACATGAATACTCTGGAAGATCAGAAAACATTCCCTTCACAAAAGATGAAATTCATATCTTGTTTTTGTAGTGATATTATGTTAAAGTCATAGTTGTAAGCTCAATTATTAACCAAAATTTGAGTAAATCATACTATTCTACAAAAACGTTATGACAGGCTTCTGCTTCTAGATAGTGAAATAACAAGTGTGTTCTTGTTATCAGTTAGTGATAATTTTAAGCTCAAGGATTATAATTCTTCCGGATGGATTAAAGTTTGTTATAGAAAAAAAGTTAAAATCAATGCTAAAATATGATCATATTAATAACAATTGAAACAACCACTGAATTATGTTTAGAAGTTTCCTAACATGGGATGATAAGCATCACAACCTACTTGTATCATAACAGCCCTCAATCTGAGAACAACTATATAAATAGTATTAAAATTTAAATACACAGACAGCTCTCTGAAGGTATAGTGCAATCAAGAAAGCAAGATTTACCTAGTGTAAACATGGCTTTCCATAAAAATAATGAACAATAAAGATTATCAACAGAACCAAAGCGACTGGCAATTTTCCCATAGCACCCAGTTAATATTATTTAAATATCCAATATTTAACAAAACATAAGCTATGGAAACACAAAAGAATGGCTTATATAGAGAACTGTTAACAATTTTGCAAGTTTTTTTTTTAATCTCTTGGTATTATTTATGTGTTCTGCCCCAAGCTGAGTGTTTTTTTTTTTTAATCTTTTGGGATTGTGGTACAAACAAGAAGACCAAACACCAGTAGCATTTTAAAGGAGACCCCTATTCTTGTTCCAAGATAAAGACACTGGAGAGATGGCTCATTGGTTCAGAACACTTGTTCCTTCAGAGGACCTGGGTTTGGTTCCAAACAACTACATCAAGGCTCACAACCATCTATAATTTCAGATCCAAAGAATCCAATATCCTCTTCTAACCTCCATGGCACCAGGAACTCAAGTGGTGCATAAATACAAATGCAGGCAAACTATTCAAAAGCATAAAATAAATAGTCTTAATATGTTTTAAATGAATAGGAGAAACAAGAGATAAACTCACAAACCAATTTCTCAACTCTTGGAAGTCAGGAGAGTTATTGATAACTGTGTATTAGATATGTTAATATTTATAGAAGTTATTAAATGATAAGAACAACAGGATATCAAAGGTACATTCATATCTTTTTCTGGCAATAGTCAGAAAATTTCCCAGGAATTCAACACCCTATTTTCATTGTTTTTTTTGTTAGTCTGTTTTTTCAGTTACCATTATGGTGATTGTCAATTGTCATAATACTAAAGAAGAAGTTACATAGGATATAATCAAAGAACTATAGATGTATCTTGATAATTTTATCTTCAGGTAGCCAGGATGTCCCTTTGTTATTATGTTTCTTTGAAGATACATATAAGTTCTTCCCATTTTTTCAAAAATTAAGACAATTAATTTCCTCAGTACAAGCAACTTACCTAAAAGAATGTGCTTTTTCCTGGTATGTTTCTCAGTATGCTTTTAAATATTATGCTTTTCTATAAAATAAGACAGAATACATAACCAAATGTCTATATTAAACATAAGCTTTTGACAAAGAAATGCTGTAATATAATTGAAAAATATTGTGTACACTCAGAACTAAATTATGTTAGTTTATCTACTCACATTTCCCAAATACGTATACAGGATGCACACACACTCATATGTGTGTGTGCGTGTGTGTGCGTGTGTGTGTGTGTGTGTGTGTGTGTATTCACAAACAATTTAGAGAATAATAAAATAAAAGTTAAAATAATTGTGTCTAAGTAGCTTATTAACCATGCAAAACCAATTTCAATAATGTAACTATAATTAAAAGCTAATTAGTTAATTAATTCATTGTCTTGTAATTGCACTAAAATCACTTTTTAAATGACTCTGTTAAACTGTGTCTTAATGAAAATGTCAATTTGAAAGTATTTGAAGAATGACCAAACCTGAGTATATACATGGAACTATATATTACAGTAGAAAGACATCGTCATAGCAATTATTTGAAAATTGTTTAATGAGTTTTCTGTTTTCCAAATGTAACTTTTAAATAAGAGGACAGGGAATCAAAAGAAAGAAGGGCAGTTAGTCTGATGGGGAAAGGATAGGAGCTCCACAAGGACCAAATATATCTGGTCACAGGGTCTTTTCTGAGACTGACATTCAACCAAGGACCATGTATGAATGTAACCTAGAACCTCTGCTCAGATGTAGCCTGCGGTAACTCAGTAACCAATTGGTTTCCCATAGTGAGGGGAACAAGGACTATTTCTAACAGGAACTCAATGACTGGCTCTTTGACCTCCCCACCCCCCAAGAGAGGAGCAGTCCTGTTAGGCCCACAGAGGAGGGCTTTGCAGCCAGTCCTGAAGATACCTGATAAAACAGGTTCAGATGAATGGGGAGGAGGACCCTCCTTTCAGTGGACTTGGAAAGGGGCACGCTGGAGATGAGGGAGGGAAGATGGGATTGGGAGGGAATGAAGGAGCGGGATATGGCTGGGATACAGAGTTAATAAAATGTAACTGATAAAAAAAAATAAAATTAATGATAATTAAAAAAATTTTCAGACAATGCTGTTATATTTAATTATATCAACAGAAGAAACAGTCAGGAGGAAGCAAAGGTTAAAAGTCATTTATTATAACTTTGTACTCTACAACGCTTTTGTGTATATTTGTCAAACTGGCTGAGAACATGTTCATGTCTTTAATTTGTGCAACCACTGGAAACTGAGTTTATGTCCACAATCTCTGCTTCCTTCAGTTCCTATGGCAAAGGAGCTTCTTGTACAATGGTGTAGATTACTTCAGACTCATAACTGAGAGTGAGAGACATTGAAGGCTTCTGTGACAACCTCTTCACCTACCTTCAAAAACAAAACAAAACAAAAAAAGGTCCAGACAGGAAGCTATTGAAGAGAGTCCTTAAAAACTGTGATAAAGTTGTTGAACTATGTAGTTCTTCATAGATGATGGGTTCTGAAAGAGGTGTGGGGAAGGACTCAGTTTTTTTAAGGGGTTGGCCACTGGAAGTTTGACCATGCTCCAATGACAATATAGGCTATGCAAATTGGACTTGCTATTATGTTTTCTTTTCTTTTCTTTTTTCTAGTCTTTTGGAGGGGGGTAGTGTAATAATGGGAAGGTAGATATGGAAAAAAAAAGGAAACAATGATGATTGGGCTACATTGCATGAAATTCCCAATTAATTAATAAAAATATTATGTTGGGGAAAAACGAAGATCTAACAACAAAAAAGAGGTGTTCAATGTACAAGAGCATATGTAAAATATGTGTGATGATTTACATAAGAGCAGTAGTATTTGCCCCTTTTATAGCATGCAAAACAAGGAGTTAACAGATTTTGCTCAACTTCAATGAAACTGTGTATGTTTTCTCCTTCCATAGAATATTTGATGGAGCAGCTTACCTATAATTACATTCCCCTTTCTTAAGGAATTAGTAATATCAGAATAAGTTCACTCTAATGACCGAAAATGTGTTATAATGCTAAAGACCTTATTTTCAAATACATACATAATCACAGAATTGTACTGGGTACAATTTAGCTCTTATTTTTTGTTGTAAAATATTTTCACCTTATCTTTGGTAGAATGATCATTTTTGACTATTATTTAAGAGCATATGTAGAATGTTATTATTAGTGCTTTAAAAACACATTATCAACTATTCATCAAGGTTTTCTCTCTGAAAGATTTTTCTGGTACTAAACTGCCATTAATTGCCTATATCCTATGCAATACCAATCTTTCTGTTAGGTGATGATATTAACTCATTCTACATTCTCCATAATCTCAAGGAGTTCAGAATCTAACTTCTATTTGGAAGATAATAAATCAGGAGAACATATTTTCTTACTGTTGATTTCCTGTTGTCTACTCCTATTTGGTGTACTCCTATTTGGTTTGCTTCCTTCTGTTAAAGAGCTTTCAGGTATGCTGTTATTTTACTTGTATGGGACCTCTCCATTTAATTATTTTTTATGTACATGTTTAGTGCTATGAACTTTTCTCTTAACACTACTTTCATCGTGTCACATATGTTTGGGTATGTTGTGCCTTTATTTTTATTGAATTCTAGAAAATCTTTAATTTCTTTATTTATTCCCTTATGCAGTGGCCATTAAGTAGGGAGTTGTTCAGTTTGTATGCTTTCTGTTGTTTCTGTTGTTGATGAGTTTCACCTTTAATCAATGGTGATGATTAGATTCAGGGGATTATTTCAATCTTCTTATATCTGTTTTGCAGCGGATATGGTCAACTTTAGATAAGGTTCTGTGAGGTGATGAAAAGAAGGTAATTTTCTTGTGTTTGTATAAAATGTTCTTTAGATATCTTTTAGGTCTATTAGATTCATGATGTCTACTAGTTTTTTACTCTTTTTCTTCCTCTTCATTTTCTTCTCCTTATTATTATAGTTTTTATACATTATTCATTTTATATACAGACTGTAGCCTCCTCCCACAACTCCTCTCTGCCCCACCTTCCCTCTCTCTTCCCCCCTCTGTCCTTCTCCTAGTCTACTGAAAGGGAGAGTTCTCCTCCCCTGTTATCTGACCCTAGCTTATCAAGTCTCACCAGGACTTCCTGGATACTCTTCCTTTGTGGTCTTGCAATACTGCATCACCAGGGGGAAGTGATCAAAGAGCAAGCCACTGGGTTCATGACAGAGGCAGCCTCTGCTCCCCTTACTTAGGTACCCAGATGGAGACTGAGCTGCCTATGGGCTACATCTGAGCAGGGTGTCTGGGTTCTCTCCATGCATGGTTCTTGTTTGGTGAATGAGTTTGTGCAGGACCCTCTGTACTCAGATTTTTAACTATGATGGGCTACTTGTGGAGCTCCTGTCTAATCCATGCCCTTCTATTCCCACCCCCACTTTTTCCATAGGTCTTCCTGAGCTCTGCACAAAGTTTGGCTTTGAGTATCTGCATCGGCCTTGATCCCCTCTTGGTTGGATCTTTTCAGGAAACCCTTTATAAGTAAACACCAGAAGAGGTTGAAGAGAGGAAAGAGAATGGAAGTGAGAGACCAAAGGATTAAAAATCAGTGACTATTATTTTAATATTTAAAGCAGAAGCCTGAATGAAGGATACCTAGGTGGAGATGTGTCCAGCCACCTTCAGGTAAGAACTAACCTTACTGCATTTCCTGCCCACTAATTATACAGTTGCTAGGAAACCGTTCCATATGACCAGGCCAGAACTGTTTTTAGTCTTGGCACCTAAAGTGGACCAATCATTTCAAAAGTCAATTTCCCTTACCCAATCATGTAACGCCAAAGCATGTAAGTCCCTGCTTAAAGCTTTGCCCCAGAAAAACCTTGCTTCCCTAGACAGCAGTGCAGCATTCCTCTCCTGTTTTCACAGGGGGTTTGCATCCAGGGTTGGAATGCATATACAATTAAAAAACCTCATGTATTTACAGAAGAGTGTATTCCTGGTCTTTTGGGGTTGATTAACTGGGCATAACAGAAGCCTATTATACAGGGCCCTGTGTTAGTTTCTTTTTTTCTCTACTTAGTTTCTGTCTTGATGATCTGTCCATTGGAGGGAGTAGAGTGTAGAAGTCTCTCACTATTAATATGTGGGGTTCAAAAATGACAGCTTACAGATTGGGAAAGGAGCTTCACCAACTTATATCTGACAGAAGGCTAATATCCAGAATATATAAAGAACTCAAGAAGTTAAACAGCAAAAAAAAAAAAAAAAAAATCAACTAATACAATTAAAAATGCGGTACAGAGCTAAACAGAGCATTCCCAATAGAGGACTATTGAATGGCAGGAAAACACTTGAGGAGGGGCATGCGTGGAGAAGGGGGAGGGAAGGTGGGATTGGGAGGAGAGGAGGGAGGGGTTTATGGGGGGACACAAAGTGAATAAACTGTAGTTAATAAAAATTAAAATAAAATAAAAAATATGAAATAAAAAGAAATGGTCAACATCCTTAGCTACCAGGGAAATGCAAATCAAAACCACCCTTAGATTTCACTTTATAGCTTTCAGAATGGATAAGATCAAACACTCAAGTGATAACACATGCTGGGGAGGATGCGGAGAAAAGGGAACCCACTTTCATTGCTGGGACTGTAAACTTGTACAACAACTTTGGAAATCAATCTGGTGCTTTCTCAGGCTGTTAAGAATAGTGCTACCTCATAATCCAGGTATAAGACTCCTAGGGGTATATCCAAAATATGCTCAAGTATACAAGGACACTTGTTCAACCATGTTTGTAGCAGCTTTATTAGCAATAACCAGAAGCAGAAACAACCAAGTTGTCCCCCAGTTGATGAATGGATACAGAAATTGTGGTACATTTACACAATGGAATACTAATCAGCAATTAAAAACAAGGAAATCATGAAATTGCAGGCAAATGGTGGGAACTAGAAAAGATCATCCTGAGTGAAATATCCCAGAAGCAGAAAGACAGAAAGACACATATTGTATATTTTCACCTATAAGTGGATATTAGACATATAATACTGGATACACATTAAATCTATACACCTAAAGAAGCTAATCAAGAAGTAAGACCCTGGGTAAGATGCTCAATCCTCATTCTGAAAGGCAAAGGGGATGGACATTGGAAGAGGGAGAAAACAGGAAACAGAACAGGAGCCTACCACAAAGGGCCTCTGAAAGACTCTACCTTGCATGGCATCAAAGCAGATGCAGAGACTCATAGCCAAACTTTTGGCAGAGTGCAGGGAATCTTTTGAAAGAAGGGGAAGACAGAAAGACATGTAGGGGACAGGAGCTCCACAAGGAGAACAACAGAAACAAAAAAAATCTGGGCACAGGGGTCTTTTCAGAGACTGATATTCCAACCAAGGACCATGCATGCACATAGTCTAGAAACTCTGCACAGATGTAGCCCATGGCATTTCAGTATCCAAGTGGGTTCCCCAGTAATGAGAATAGAGACTGTCAATGACAAGAACTCTGTGGCTGACTCTTTGATCACCTTCCCCTGAGAGGACAGCAGCCTTACCAGGCCACAATGAGGAAGACAATGCATCCAGTTCTGATGAGACCTAATAGGCTAAGGTCAGATAGAAGGGGAGGAGGGCCTCCCCTATCAGTGGACTTTGGGAGGGACATGGGAGGAGATGAGAGAGGGTGGAATTGTGAGGGAATGAAGGAAGGTGCTACAGGTGAGCTATAAAGTGAATAAACTGTAATTTAAAAATAAATTTAAAAACAACAACAATAATATGTTCCTTTTTTGTTTCGGTTATTTTCATGCAATTTGACCATATTCTTTTCCCTCCATGAATACCTCCCATATCATTCTCACCTACTGGTAACATCACACACTCTCACTCTTTTGCTCTTACAATAAAATGGTGACAGCAATTACAAGGCCTGCATGATATCAAACCAGATGTAATCTCAGCATGAAAAAGGAAAAATAGACACAAACTCTCACCCCTAACCAAAAAGCATTTCACAATTGAAACCTGACAGAAAAGGGAAAATTTGATTTCTATAATGGAATTTCTCTGATGCATCAACCATAAACTAGGGTAGGCCCTGTGCTCAGGAATAGTTGGCATTTTAAAATGGACTCCATATGTTTTGGTTTAATTCCCATTTGTGTTGTTGTTGTTGTTTTGTTTGTTTTTTCTCTTAAACATTTTTAAATTTTTTAATTATACTATATTTACTTTGTATCCCCCCTCTACTTCCCTCCCTCTTCCCCTCCCAATCCCTGCTTTTCTCCCCCTTCTGCACACACTCCCCTCTCCAAGTCCATTGTTTTAATTTGTTGTTTTTGTTTGCTTTGTTTTTGTTTTTTGTTGTGTGTGTGTTTCTGTGTGTGTTTGTGTCTCTATATTTTAAAGAAGTATCTGTTTTCACTTTTCTTCTCTATCTTTAATATCTTCTGGAAATAACAAGGAGTACCTCAGTGGAATGGTATGCACTTTTGACCCCAGAACTCTCACAGGAGAAAAAAAATGTGTTTTAAAACACTAATAATAGTGATGATGATGATGATGATGATGATGATGATGATGATAATTAAAAGATGTGTGAAATCATCCATTATCTCCTAAGAGCTTTCCATATTGCTTGCATTAGACTATGATAGTTAATAGGAAATGCCTTGATGTATATAAATTCTAAAGCATTTAGTAATCAGTAGACGTACTCATTTGAGAAAATATTTCTATTCACTCTTTAAATAAATTTACCTTCCATTGTGTAAAACAACAACAACAAAAACAACAGAAACATACCAGTTTACTTTTTCTCACATTTTCGAAGGAAAAAATTACTTTAAATCCATTACTTTTATTAAATAAAATGAGATTTGAGATTTGTATATACATATTATGTGTATGGGTGTTTTGCTTGCATGCATGTTTGTGTATCTTGTGTGTCTGGTTCCTGTTGAATCTTTGGAATCTCTGTAACTGGAGATTAGATGGTTGTGAGCTGCCATGAGGTTTCTGGTAACTGAATTCAGGTCCTCTAAAGGGCAACAAGTCCTTCTAACCTATTAATTGCTTAGCCAACTTTTTGCCTCTAGACATTTTTGTAATTTATTAATAAACTGTAATTAATTAATTAATTATTATAATTTATTCACTTTCTCTCTTTGCTGAGCCCCCTCCCTTGTCTCCTTACAATTCCACCCTCCCTCCCTCTTCTCCTCCCATGCCCCTCCCCTAGGCAACTCATAGGGGAGGTCCTCCTCCCCTTCCATCTGACCATAGCCTATCAGGTCTCATCAGGACTTTCTGCCTTGTTTTCCTCTGTGGCTTGGCAAGGCTACACCCCCCCACACACCGCAAGTGAGGTGATCAGAGAGCCTGCCAATGAGTACCTGCCAGATACAGCCCCTGCTCCTCTTATTAGGGAACCTACTTGAAGACTGAATCTATGGGCTAAATCTGAGCAGGGGTTTTAGGTCCTTGGTTGGGGTATCAGTCTCTGCATGGTCCAGTTTTTTTTTTTTTTTTTTTTGGCTTTGCTTGTCTCCTTACTTTGCATCTTTGTTAAGGATAAGGGATGAATCCTTCCCTCACTAAGCATTCAAGGGAAACCTGCTTCCTTTTATGAGAAATTTAAAATTTATTAATTAGAATAGATGAAACATTCAAATATATGTGATATTTTCATCAACAGTGTATTTGTATATGGGGGAGTATAAATTTAGAAGCTCTGTGATTTTCTCTAACTTCACTCTGACCTTGAGTCCATTAAAATATTATGATAGACTCTTTGATTTTTCAGTAGATTTTCTATTTCCATTATTCACTTCGCAGGGATAAGTGCCACTCTCATTTGAATGAGAATTAATCTCTTTTTCTGAGAATATGGTTTATATTTTGGGTGAAGACTACATACAAGAATCTTCTTTCTCTTTCTATCTAGAATTTTCAAATTTGTAGCTTCCCTTATCTAAAGAGGAATTCAAATTGGCTGTTATTCACACATCTGTTTAAAGAGTGTGGTGGATCTGACAAGACTGATTATGAATCGATTGTAAGACCCTGGTACTGGCAAGTTTATTCTTCTGTTTGTGATGTTCATATGACAAAAAGTTTCATGGGGTTTACATCAAGTAAATCAATAATGATAACACTAGTGAAAATACTGAAGAATCTTCTCTAATTTTTTTTAATCTTAGGTAAAGTTAAATTCTCAAGAAAAAAATGATACACTTCAGATTCTAGCAAATATTGATGAATATTATTCTTTGTGCATAATTGTCAATGTAACTTGTCCAAAGAATAAATTAATTTGACAAAAAGTTTTCTTTATGTCTTTGCAAAATATTGGTTCTATTTTGATTGTTCATAAATTTCTAAGAAAAGTGTGCCCAGCCATTTAAAAAGATGTAGGCTTTGCCCCATTTTCTACCCACCCCACATAAAAATATACATGACATTACCACTACACATAGGATTAACAAGAGCAAAGTTGTAAACTCTTTTTGAACCTTTGTTGGTGATTGTTTAAATTTCCAAACACATGAGAGGGTGAGACAGAAAGAGCCTATCTATCCAGAGGTTCTGAATAATGTTGATATTGTGTTTCAAAAACATCATTTTGAGTGTTGGAGAGATGACAAAGTAGTTAAAAGCACATATTGCTCTTCCAGGAGACTCGAGTTCAATTTCCAGCAACCATTTAATATGGTTCAAAACCAGTAACTCCCATTCCAGGGTTGTAATGCTGGTAACCTTTGTGGACACTTGCACTCATGTGCATATACCCACACACTGACTCTAGTGCATATACATGATAAAAAATAAAAAGATATAGTTAAAATAATCTTTCAAACTGGGCATAGTGGCACACATCTTTAATCAATGTACTTGGGAGGCACATGTGGATCTCTAGGAGTGTTATTTATTTAAAGAAAAGTAATGAGGCTGGTATTAACCGATATTCTCAGCAAGAAGTTTATTAGGAGGGTGAGGAAGGAGTGGGAAGCAGGACATGGTGGGGAGAGAGAAAGAAAAGGGTAGGAGAAGGGGGCACCCCGAGAGAGAGAGAGAAAGAGAAAGAGAGTGTAAGAGAGAGAAAAGAAAGTAAGAGAGAGAAAATAAGAGTGTAAGAGAGAGAAAGAAAGAGTGTAAGAGAGTGACCACATGTCGGGGTAGGCCCTTTAAGGGGGAAGGTAATCACGCCTTCCAGGTGTGGCCGCCTGGTTGGCGACAAATAATGACATCACAGGAGCAGGTTGTGTTCCAAAATACTAACATTGCTCCCTTTTTCTATAATTAAAAAAAATGGGGAGCTTGGACTGCTTTTTATAAGGTAAGTTAAAGCATATAAATGTAGGCTCATTGGAAGCAGCTCTTGGTTGTCATGCAAAAGGTGGAGAGAGAGAAAAATTATAGCAACAAAATGGTCAGATTGCAAGGTCAAGAGTAAGGGAAGCCTCTGCCCTGGAAAATTTAGGGTAGAGGGTTGTCAATAGAGAGAGTTGCCAGCCAGGCAAGGCAGCAGTTAAGGGATGGAGAATGCAGGGAGAACTTGGAGCTGCTTGTCCTGGTCCTAAAGCACACCATTTCAGCCTTTTGTTAACAACAAGTGAATAACGGGTGTAGATTATCTTCTGGCTACTTCCTGATGACACTGGGGGCGCTGTAGGGAGATCAAAAGGCTGAAATGTTGGCCAAGTCCAGGAAGAATAGGCTGTTTTGATGTTTTCCAGGGTCTGCAAGAACATCCATGGCTGGGAGGGAAGGTGCAGGTCCAGCTTGTTGGAAGTCTATGAGGTCATAGCTGAACACCTGCAGCTTGTTGGAAGTCCGTGAGGTCAGAGTTGAACACCTGTAGCTGCTTTGGTGCTGTTGTGGCTATAGGAAACATCTGTGTCTGGCAGGACACTGAAACATATAGGCAAAAGATAAAGTTGAGTAGATTATGGAGAAAATCCTTTAGGTATACATTGAAAACTTTTGGGAGAGCAAACAGGAATAGAGGGTTTGGATCGATGAGGCTTGTACAGGGGAACCTCTGTCTACCTGGGGGACCTTTATTTACCCAATCACTGGCAATATTTAAAGAAGGCTTTGTTTTCGATTTGTCATTGAGGTGAGGTTTGGTTACAGCAGCATGTAAACTTAGAGGCCCTGGTGCCAGCTGGCACTAGGTGTAGAAACCTGAAATTCTCCAGAGGGCATCCTGTCTGGAGAGACAGGCATCTGGATGTCTCCCATGGGGGGGCAGAGAAGTCAAGACCTTCCAGAGGCGTCCCAAGGGAAGGTGTGACTCCAAACGAGAGGGGTCCTACCTAGTCCACTAGCTCATCAGCTTTTGGCCAGAGACCGGGGCACAGTGCCCAGTGGCACGGCCGACAGAACACGGCTGCCTAGCCCTAGGTCTTCCCACGAGTGAGCAGGAGAGGGGGGAGGAGAAACAGTGTGTGAGTGTGGACCTTCCCATGAGCAAGCAAGCGAGTGAACAAGGGGGAGAAGGAACCATATACGAGAGGGGACATACCGCCCAAGGGAGAGTGTTGCCCTAAAATGGAGGTCAGCATAGAGGGTCAATCCTAGATAGTTAAGGCTATGGCTGGGGGAAGTCCTTTTGTCTCAAAAGATAGTACAAATTTGCCGGAGCTCTGTGGTCAAGCTTCCCCTACCAAGAGAGGCATTTATGCTGAGAAAATGGAATAAACTCAACAATCTAGTGGCTGGTCAATAAGGAGAACTCACCAATCCAGCCAGTGGTTGCATGCAGTAAACAGCAGTCTGGTAGCTAGGAAAGGAAGTCCCAAAACCAGGGAAAGGGGAGGAGTCCCACCTTTTGAGATAGGCAATAAGTGCAGTACTTATCTGGAATCCAATTGACCTGAAAGGTGGATTTAGGTGAACTTTCTGCAGCTTACAAGAATTACTTTTAAGTTTTGAGAAGGAGATAAAACTTTAGACATGTTAGTATCACAATTGTACTCTGCATTGAAATATAAATTGCAGAAAAAGCAGTAGACATACATATTTGTGTTAATAGCATAAGTATTTTTTAAGGTGAACGCAGAAAAGGCAAAAAAGCCTTTTATGAAGTAAACGGGAAACTCACTTGATCTTAACTTTTATTATAAGCATACACATTATGGAAGCTTACAGTCTGGAGCTTAGGACCATAATAGTGGAATAGTGGTATAGTGGAATGTTTTTGTATCAGAGTTAGATTAATAAATTAGAGCTCTATTAATAAAGGTCAAAACTCTGGACAGTCAATACAACAGTAGCATAACAACAGGAATATTAAGCCTTTTGACCTATTTTAGATACCTTAAATCATCTTAGACCTGTAACCTTTGTAACTTGAATTTACCAACCTTAAACATTTTTAGACCCTCAAACATTTATAAGTTGCATTACCGATCTTAATACACATTTTTAAACTCTCAAATATGCATAAATTGTAATTATTAACCTTAAGACATCTCTCAAATAATTTTTTGAGAGGGACCTTTGTTTTTAGTTATTTACCATGATACATAGTTGAAATTGCTATGAACATTTATTGTCCTTTAGCTAAAGGGATAGTAAAAGGTTTCATTTAGGCCTGTTTCTTGAGTCTGGAGTGTGTCTAGGCCTGAAAATAGCAGCTCTAGGACTTAGGCTTAAAGCCTGGTCTCCTGCATATAAAAAGAACTGGGAAGGCACCTGAAGTCTCCCAACACAGAAGTTGGCAATATGTCCGTGGGACCTCATTCTGAGGTCAAAAACAGACCTGTGCAAGAGCTGTGGAGGTTGCTAAGTCAACGAGCCACCTGACCTCCGCCAGGCCAACGAGCTAGAAGGCTGGAAGTGTCTGTGCTCTTGTGCTGGTTGAACTTCCATGGCTGGGCACAAAGGACAAACCTACTTGGGAGCATTTTGACTTCCAGAGGCCAGTTTGCTAGCAGCCAGCTTTGGTGTGTCAGCAGCAGGATCAGCATCCATTTGACTGCATTTGAACACATCACCTGGCAGAAAGGACTTTTGGCTATGCAAACTTGCGGGAACACCAGTAGCTTCCGAACACACCTAAGGTCTAGAGCCCGCTGGGATGGGTCTTACTATTTTTACCAATTCCTATATGGTGACTCAATGACCATCCTCAGTTGCTTATTAAAAATTGCAGTGAGACCATGTTTGCATCTGCAGGACTATAAATATGTATCTATGAGATGACTATTAACCTGCATTTGTTAACCATTAAATATTAGGACTTTAGGTTTTGTCCTTGCTAAGTTAGGACCTTAAAAGTCATGAATATAATTTATTAGAGTGAGAGTATAAGAGTTTTTGTATGATTTAATATGTAAAAGTGAACAGCTTATAATAGTCTAAGGCTATATTACAGATTAATAAAATCATGTTAAGAGAACAAGACCAAGCTTACATTAACCTTTTGATAGCAGAGATATAGTGAATTGACCCAGTTTTAATATAAATATATTTTTAAAAATTAATAGATCTTAATTTAGAATATTGGTAAACAACTTGTACATAATAATGAACCCTTGAGCTATAAGTTTAAAACCAACAATTTAGCAGAACAGCATAAACTGAATTTAAAATTAACCAAGTATATTTTAACCTTTTGATAGTAAAGATGTAGCAAATTGACCCAGTTTTAACATAGATAAATACCTGTAAAATTAATATATCTTAATTTTTGAATATTGGTAAACAATTTGTACGTAACAGTGAACCCCAAAGCAGAACAGTGTAAAGTAATTTTAAAATTATATTAGAGCAACACATAAACCAACTTAATTGAATAGATATTTGTAACTTTGAAACTTTTTTTATTATATAAAATTTATTTGAAGAAGGGTTGAATCATAAGATAGTAAAATGCAACTTTGAATTTTTATAAAAATCCATACCAACTTGAAATAAGGCTCATTGCTGTGGCCTATTCTAAAAGATAAGATAAACAGTTAATTATGATTAAGACTTATAAATGCAAACCCAATGAGAAAATTATATAAAGCATTCGATAAGGAATTTAAAGCATAAGAGTAAAGTGTACAGAAATCAGGGAGAAAAGATTTTATTTTATTTTATTTTATTATTTTATTTTATTTTTTTAAGCTTGGGAAAAGAAAGCTAAAAGAAGAAAGCACTGGGCTAGAAGCGAAAGGAAAGCAGCATACGGGGTGGGGGGAGAGTGTGTAGCAAGAAGGAGCAGGCAGCGGCAGACACTGCAGCTTGGTGGAGGAGGGGTCAGGGGAGAGCTGCAACACTGAAGACCGCTGCCCGCAGGGCGTGTGGGATGTGGGGCCTCTTTGCCCGAACCTAAGATGGCAGCGATGCCACGTGAAAGTCTATGGTGAAGCCATGGTTTCGTCCATTTCCTCCCAAAACCAACATGGCATCTGAAATCTCGGGGGAAATTTTAAAAGTTTCCTGACTGTGCTTGTTTTTTAGAACTGTCCTACCCAGAGCAGCGCGCCAAGCTTTTAAGGTTGATTTTAACGAATGTCCCAGGCTCGGTGCCTGAATAGCAAATAGTCCCTTTTGACTCGCCTCCCCACAGGTGACCCAGGTACAGTGGCTACCCTCTTACCAAACCACGCCGCTGTAGACAGAACGGAGATCCAAGCCAGGATGGGGCTGGCCTTCACCACCAGAGCCACTGTGGCGGGATCTGGATTGCATAGTCACGACTCTGCCAGATTGGAGTGTGGGCAACCGGACCCAAGCCTGGGGAGAGGGGAAGCAGCCCAGGAAATCAGAGAGGACCAAGCGGTGGCTGACTGACCATGGCCCCAAGTGTCCACGCACCGGAGCAAGCTGATGCTTTATGCTGGGGCTCGGTTTTTGGGCATAGAGCAGAGAAAATCTGTTGTAACCGTCCTGTCTGGAGTTTGAGAAAGGGTTCCTAGCAAAGCTAGGGGATCCCAATCCTAGCCAATGCACCATTGTTATTTATTTAAAGAAAACCAATGAGGCTGGTATCAACCGATATTCTCTGCAAGAAGTTTATTAGGAGGGTAAGGAGGGAGTGGAAAGCAGAACATGGTGGGGAGAAAGAAGGAAAAGAGAAGGGGAAGGGGGCACCCCGAGAGAGAGATAGAAAGAGAAAGAGAGTGTAAGAGAGAGAAGAAGAGAAAGTAAGAGAGAGAAAGAAAGAGTGTAAGAGAGTGACCATGTGTCGGGGTAGGCCCTTTAAGGAGGAAGGTAACCACACCTTCCAGGTGTGGCCGCCTGGCTTGCCACACATGATGACATCACAGGAGCAGGTTGTGTTCCAAAATACTAACAAGGAGTGTAAAGTCAGCTTATATTGCTTATGAAAGAAGGGGGAGACAGAAAGACTTGGAGGGGACAGGAGCTCCACAAGGAGAGCAACAGAACCCAAAAATCTGGGCACAGGAGTCTTCTCTGAGACTGATACTCCAACCAAGGACCATACATGGAGATAACCTAGAACCCCTGCACAGATATAACCCATGGCAACTCAGTCTCCAAGTGGGTACCTTAGTAAGGTGAACAGGGACTATTTCTGACATTAACTCAATGACTAGAAATATTTTTAAAAGTAAAGGAATTTGTAGAATCTTTTTATAAATTCCTTCTAGAGTCTAGATGGAAAGACTTCTTTTTTTTTTAAATCTTTGAGCATCTGAGAAAAAAACTATTGTCTGTATTTTTTTTAAAAATTGTCTTTATTGGTTGAGTGTCAGTCTCAGAAAAGACCCTGTGCCCAGATATGTTTGGTCCTTGTAGAGCTCTTATCCTTTCCATATCATACTAACTTCCCTTCTTTCATATGATTCCCTGCACTCTGCAGAGGGTTTGGTTATGAGTCTTAGTGTCTGCTTTGAAACACTGCTAGGTAGAGTCTTTCAGATGCCTTTTGTGGTAGACTCCTGTCATAAATTCAATGCACATCCCATTTGTCTTTCTAAATGAGGATTAATCACCTTCGCCTGTGTCCACTTTCTTGATAACCTAGAACTTCTGCTCGGATGGGGCCCGTGGTAGCTCAGTAACCAAGTAGTTTTCCAAAGTAAGGGGAACACGGACTATTTCTAACAGGATCTCAAGGGCAGGCTGTTTGACCCCCCCCAGGGGAGGAGCAGTCTGTTAGGCCAAAGAGGAGGACTTTGCAGCCAGCCCTGAAGATACCTGATAAAACAGGGTCAGATGAAAGGGGAGGAGGTCCTCCCCTATCAGTGGACTTGGAAAGGGGCAGGGAGGAGACCAGGGAGAGAGTGTGGGGTTGGGGAGGGAATGAGGGAGCGGGATACAGCTGGGACACAGAGTTAACAAAATGTAAGTAAAAAGAAAAAAAAAATAAAAAAAATTGTCTTTATTACATTAATTAATTAATTTTTCTCCGTGTATAAGAATATATGCCACAATATGCTTTGGAAATCAGAAGACAACTTTGAGAAGTGTTTCTCTTCTTTCACTAGGTGAGATCAAAATTAGATCATCATGTTTGGTAGTAATTGTCTTTATCTACAAAATAGTTTTGCAGACCCATCTTATGTATTTTCATGTCTCACAAATACATAACCCATTATGTAATCATGATTGCCTACTCAATAATCAACATTGAAATATCAACAACTCTCAACTCCAAATTGCCTTCCCAGATGTATAGATCATGAGAAATGATTTTAACTTAATCAGTCAATATGGAAATTAATAACCATAGAGAAAAATAGTGACATATGAGACCACTGACTGCTTAAGAAATCAATTTTCTGTCATTTTGTGCACTTGCAAATAACTGTTTATTTTCTAGCCAATGATGATAATTTCAATGCAAAAGATTTCTTTGAGCAGGTTTTTATATAAAATGAATCAGTCTTTTGCAAAGGGTTTGTTACATTGAAGCAATCTCTATTTATAATTCTATAAGCAATTTTTACTTTATAGGACTTTACAGATAAATGAAAGCACGTTGATTTCATCAGTCCAATGAAGAAAACATAAATATCATAGACTTTATACCTGTGTAACATTGAATACATTGTTTGTTCACCTTAGGAATACTTTCTTTAACATGTATATTTCATTCGTCCCTAATAAATTACAGAAACACAATATATGCCTTCCAGTCTTTTCTTTAACACAATTTGGTCATATTTCTGTATTCTTAAGTACTTCAGATATCATTTTACTACAGCACATTTTTTTTGCATAATACATATTCTTGGATTGTGATGTACTTAAGGGCAGAAAACTTTTGCCTTATTTCTTTTGCTATATGTCAAACTATGTTGAAAGTATAGAAAGTATCAAACTTCAATGACACACTTTGTATATGGAAAGTAATAAGAAATTTAAAAAACATATCAAGCTATGGAAAGCAAAAGATGATAGGCTGTTTGGTTTTATGTGTAGTTACATGGAGAAAGGATAGATAAATTACCAAAACAATTTTAAAGGGCATGACTCAAGTTCCAGTAAATAATGAAGTGGAAGGGTAAGCATAGTTTTCCATTAACTGTAATAAATAGACTATGATTATTTCATTCAAATTAACCTTTCAAGATCTTAGAAGAAAATCTTTTCCTGTATATTTTACAGACATGCTGAGATGGAGCATAATTTCATTTCCTCAATATTCATTGATATGCTTTAGGACTTTCTTGTTACAACCTACATCTAGTTCAGTCAGATAGTATGGGAAACTCTTAAGGAAGCAAAATAAAATATCAAAATTAAAAAAAAAACAATATATACGTGTGAAAGAATTTAAAAAATCAATCCTCTGTTTTAAATATTTTTTGTGTGCTTTCACATTTAAGGTTGTGCAACCTGATATCACATTTGTTCCTTCCACATTGATCAGCTGTTGATGAAAGCTGAAATACAGCAAGCATATAGAGACTCAAACAGTAAAGTATTCTTGAAGATACGCCTTTCTCTGTTCTGAGTAGTTACTCTTACAACAATAAAGAAAAAAGTTACTGTGTGAGAGCTTTTATTTACATTAGTATTATTTATAGTTGTTAAATCTATTTAGTGTTAATCCTGTATCAAATACTGTGTTATTTTGCAAACATCATCATATTTTGTCAACATCTTGTGTCATAATTATTATCATCCAATTTATTAATAAGAACACTGAGTTATTCCTTCTATAAATTGTAAGTATTAGGTACTGGAAGGATGGCTTACCGTTTCAGAAAACTTTTTGGCCTTCCCAAAGTCCCTAGTGGTTCTCAGCATTACAATCAGTAGGTACTAATCCATCCTCTTGCAGAAGCCTTTCACTTAGCCGTAAGACTAGAGCCATGTTTGTTTGCAAAATTTGTAAGTATGAGTGCAGATAAAGGAGTATAATAATTTTATTCCTACAGCACCAGTTAACAAAAGTAGCTCTAGAGATTTTAAAATAATTCAGTAGGTGTACCACAATTATCAAAAATATTATTTGAAGGGCTGGAGAGAATGGCTTAGTGTTTAATAACACTGATTGTTCTTCTATAGGACCTGAGTTAAATTCCCAGGACCCATATGGTGGCTCACAACTCTCTATAACTCTATTGCAGGGTATCTGATATCCTCACATGGACATACATGCCGGCACACCACCATGCACATAAAATGAAAATAAATAAATTAAAATATAATATTTGAAAAGCCCTTACTAGTCATAATTATAGTACTCTTTCATCAGCAGCTCCTCATTTATACAAGACTATTCTCAAGACATTTTTTATCACATGGTAAAAGTAAAAATGTTTACCACAAAATTCAAAATGTGACATTTTAGCTTCTCTGTTATGACTTTAAAATGAAGAGAAAGAAAACGATGTTTCAGAATTTTGAGGCATTCTTGTATTGCAAATAGTTAATTGTCACATATTTCAATTAAATTTTTTAAAAGAACTGATACAAAACTCTAAGACAAAGTTTAGGTGGTAACAGGCACATTTAAACATAGACATATATAACAAACTATACAGTCAGAGTTAAAAATAAAAGGAATGCTTTAAGGTAAGACTTAAAGAGACAGAGGCAATACATAAAAAAGGAATCAACACGGGGTGATATACTCCTGCTTAAGACATCAAGTGATGTGCTTTTGGATAAAAACAGAAATGGAGTGTATGCATTATCTTCTTATCCAAAGTCATTTATTATTGTGTTGATCTCACTTAGTGAAACACAGAATAGTCCAAAAGCATAGGTTCATATGTTATCATTGACATAAAATGTGTTAAACAAAATGCCATTATTTTATCAATAAACTCCAGAGACTTTAAAATAATCCTGTGAAACTATCAGAATACCATTTTGTCAATCTAGAGAAGAACCTTTAACCTTTCTTATGGTTAGCATTTTGTGAATATCGGTTTTTAGAATACTGTTCACTTTGATACATGTTCATTTATTTGGATGTTTTAGAACTGTACAGATGAGCAATTCCAAGGTCAGCTCACTAATAAAAATCTTTCAGTTTTGACAGAAAAGCAATTTTTTACAGTTATTAAAAAATAAAGACACAATTTACATTCCAGTTTGCTTCACACTGCCTTTTTTTTGATAAAGGGTGTTGAGTGAAGACGTCAAGACAAATGTTAGTTGAATCCCAAAATATGTCAAGGTATAGAGATAAAAAGTGGTGCCCTTAAATACAAAAGTGTAGATTATTTATTGCACAAGAGAGAATCATGTCAGTAAAGAAGCAGGAGACGACAGATGCTGTTCTTTTTCAGGTAAAGTCTTCTTGCAGGGCTGGAGACTTTCTTTGTTTTTCTATTTCTTATAAAAAGAATGTGAAAAAGGTTTTTTTTTTCCATAAGTGGAGACATACATGGATCAATTTTTTTCATGACTATAGCCTTACCCTTGTTACATATAAAAAAAACTTCTACCCATTTTCCATTCTTTGTGTTAAAATTCACATATTAATAATTCAATAAGAAACATTCAGATATTAGGTGATATAATCATACACTATAGCTCATTTTCATATGCTTATACTTAAGCCGACCATCATAAGAGGGATAGGTTTTCATGATTTCCTAAATTCACATTCAACTCTTACACAGGTAGACTATCTTCTTCCTTGAGCTCATAGGGTAATAAAAGCAGGACTCTGCTAACAAAGCAAGGTCATTATCAAATAGGAAATAAATAATTTATACTTTACTACATATTTGGTACAACATTTATTTATTAGAAGATAAAAACTATAATTTGTCAATATTAATGATGATAAATAATAAAATCAGTATACTTAATTGGTATTTGAAAATAATTTAATAAAAAGTGATATACTAACATTTTGACAACAAATATTGATGGATGTGTATATAAATCAGAGAATTGAACTACTAGGATTTGATTAAGTACTTGTCAGACTAGGTATGTTTCTTTTGAAATGTATACACCTTACCCTTGTTCATTCAAATGCTGATTTCTCCCCTCCCCACACACACACACTCTGCTTTCAATCTGGATATTGCATTGTGATTCTTACTCTAAGCATCCTGTCTCAGTCGTGTAAACAGGCCAAAATAAAGCAACTAGCCACAATGTTGAGCAATGGGAGGAGGCAGAGGGCAGGAAATGAGTGGGAGGAGAAAGGACAAGAAGAGAACTAGGAGAGGGAGTTGGAGGACAGATCTTGGAACGACATGGAGAGATGGACTGGACCTAATATATTACTAAAAGCAAGTATAATGGATGAAATCTAAATGTTAAGAAAGAATGAAGGTTTGGAGGTTTAGGAGGGAGTAACTATTGCCCAGCATTATGTTCTAGGTTAACTAAATAAACCCAGTCTCTGGGTGGTGATTTGGTTATACAGCTATTTAGGATTAACAGTAAGCATTATTAAAGATAATTATTATTAATCATCACCTACAACAAAGGTAAACTCATAACTAGTGCTGATAATATTTATTTTTCACTAAAACAGAAATCTAGACTCAGATTAAGAACAAAATAGCACAGTGAAAAAGGAAAAGAAATTGACCTTGCTAAGGAAAAAAAAAATAGGACCACTCAGACAGTTTATAGTCAATTGACAGCCATCTGGAATCACACCCAAGTGATCAGGTATAGAGGTGTGGTCCCAAGTGTCCACCAAACAGGGTTTTTATAGGACAACAAACAAACAAAACAGAACAAAAACAAAATAAACAAAGAACAAATAGAAACAACAACAACAAAACATAACTTTAGGTATCTCAACTACAGGAGGTTTTGCAAAAGAAAGCTGTATGAAGCAAGCAGTTTCAAAAGAAGCTAAGAGGGATATTGGGGATGTTTCCAGATTCTGGCTACTATGAATATAGCTGCTACAAACATGGTTGAACAAATGTCCTTGATGTATACTTGAATATATTTTGGATATATCCCTAGCAGTGGTATAACTGAATCTTGAGGTAGCACTCTTCCCAATTTTCTGAGAAAGAGACAGATTGATTTCCAAAGTGGTTGTACAAGTTTACATTCCCACCAGCAATGGAGGAAGGTTCCCCTTTCTGCACATCCTCTCCAGTAGGTGTTGTCACTTGAGTTTTTGATATTAACGTATCTTATGGTTTTAAGCTGAAATCCCAGTGTCATTTTGATTTGCATTTCCCTGATGGCTAAAGATGTTTAGCATTTCTTTTGAGTGTTTTTCTGCCATTCCATTTTCCTCTATTTAGAAGTCGCTGTTTAGCACTGTACCCCATTTTTTAATTGGATTACTTCATTTGTTGCTGTTTAACTTCTTGAATTCTTTATATATTCTGGATATTAGCCTTCTATTAGATATAAGGTTGGTAAAGATACTTTCCCAGTCTGTATGCTGTCATTTTGTTCTGATGACAGTGTCCTTTGATTTAGAAGCTTTTCAGTTTCAGGAGGTCTCATTTATTAATTGTTAATCTTAGAGACTGTGCTTTTGGTGTTCTATTCAGAAAGTTATCTCCTATGCCAAGGAGTTCAAGTCTCTTATCCACTATTTTTTTCTAACAGATTTAGTGGGTCTGATTTTATGTTGATGTCTTTGATTTAATTGAACTTTAAGTTTGTGCAAGGTATTATGTATGGATGTATTAGAATTATTCTACTTGTAGACATCCACATAGACCAGAATCACTTGTTGAAGAGGCTATATTTTTCCATTGTATGGTTTTGGCTTCTTCGTCAAAATTCTAGTATCCATATGTGTGTGGCAATATATCTGGTCTTCTATTATACTATATTATATTGATCCACCATTCTGTTTCTATGCCAGTACCATGCAGTTTTTTATTACTGTTGTTCTGTAGTACAGCTTGAAATCTGAGATGGAGATTCCTCTAGACAGTCACTGTGGTACATTTACACAATGGCATACTACTTGGCACTTAAAAACAAGGAAATCATTGCAGGCAAATTGTGGGAACTAGAAAAGATCATCCTGAGTGAGTTTTCCCAGTAGAAAGACACATGGTATAAATTCACTTATAAGTGTATACGAGACATACAATATAGGATAAACATAATAAAATCTATATACCTAAAGAAGCTAAGCAAGAAGGAAGTCTCTGGTTAGATGCTAAGTCCTCATTTATAAAGGTAAATGAGATAGACATAAGAAGAGGGAGAAAACAGGGAACAGAACAGGAGCCTACCAGAGAGAGCCTCTGAAAGGCTATACCCAGCAAAAGTCATCAAAAGTCTCCCTGCCAAATAAAAAAAAAAAGACGAGAACCTGATGGTTTCAGCCCAGAGTTCTACCAGACCTTCAAAGAAGAGTTGACTCCAATACTCTTGAAAAATTCAACAAAATAGAAGTAGAAGGAACATTACCAAACTCATTCTATGAGGCCACAGTAACCTTGATACCTAAACCAAACAAAGACCCAACAGAAAAGGAGAATTTCAGACCTATCTCACTTATGAACATTTATGTATAAATACTGAATATAATATTCACAAACTGAATCCAAGAACACATTAAAGATATCATTTACCATCACCAAGTAAGCTTTATCACAGCCATGTAGGGGTGTTTCAATGTATGAAAATCCATCATTGTAATCCACCACATAAACAAACAGAAGGAAAAAAAAAACGTGATCATCTTGTTGGATGCTGAGAAAGCATTTGACAAAATCCAATACCTATTCATGTTAAAAATTTTAAAGAGATCAGGGCTAAATGGCACATAACGAAACATAGTCAAGGCAATATACAGCAATCCTATAGCCAACATCAAACTAAATTTAGAGAAACTTAAATCAATCCTACTGAAATCAGGGACTAGACAAGGATGCCCACTCTTTCCATATATCTTCATCATAGTACTGGAACTCCTAGATAGAGCAAATAACAACTAAAGGAGATCAATGTAACACATATCAGAAAGGAAGATGTCAAAGTATCACTATTTGCAGATGTTAAGAGAGTACACCTGAATGATCCCAAAAATTCTACTGGAGAACTCCTTCAGCTGAGAAACATATTCAGCAAAGTGGCTGGATTCAAAATTAACTCAAAAATATCAGTAGTTCTCCAGTATACAAAAGACAAAAGGGCTGAGAAAGAAATTAGGGAAACAACACCATTTACAATAATCGCAATAAAAGGACCTTGGTGTGACTCTAATCAAGCATGAGAAAGACCGGTTTGAAAAAATTTCAAGTCTCTGAAAAAAAGTAATTGAAGAAGATATTAGAAGATGGAAGTCAATCTGGCTCTTTCTCAGACAATTAGGAATAGTGCTTCCTCAAGACCCAGCTATACCACTGCTAGGTATATACCAAAAATTTGCTCAAGTACACAAAAGGGATACTTGCTCAACCATGTTCATAGCAGCTTTATTTGTAATAGCCAGAACCTGAAAACAACCCAGATGTCCATCAACGGAGGAATGGATACAGAAATTGTGGTATTTTTACACAATGGAATACTACTCAGCAATCAAAAAGGAGGAAATCATGAAATTTGCAGACAAATGGTGGGATCTAGAAAAGATCATTCTGAGTGAAATATCCCAGAAGGAGAAAGACAAACACGGTATATACTCACTTATATAGACCTATAAGATATGATAAACATAATGAAATCTACACACCTAAAAAAGATAATCAAGAGAGTGGACACAGGGTAAGATGATCAATCCTCATTTAGAAAGACAGATGGGATGTGCATTGAACGTATGACAGGAGTCTACTGCAGAAGGCATCTGAAAGCAGTGTTTTCAAAGCAGATATTAAGACTCATAACCAAACCTTCATCAGAGTGCAGAGAATTATAGGAAAGAAGGGGAGTTAGTCTGATGGGGAAAGGATAGGAGCTCCACAAGGACCAAATATATCTGGGCACAGGGTCTTTTTTGAGACTGACATTCAACCAAAGACCATGTATGGATATAACCTAGAACCTCTGCTCGGATGTAGCCCGTGGTAGCTCAGTAACCAATTGGTTTCCCATAGTGAGGGGAACAAGGACTATTTCTAACAGGAACTCAATGGCTGGCTCTTTGACCTCCCCACCCCCCAACGGAGGAACAGTCCTGTTAGGCCACAGAGCAGGACTTTGCAGCCAGTCCTGAAGATATCTGATAAAACAGGGTCAGATGAATGGGGAGTCCATCAGTGGACTTGGAAAGGTGCAGGGTGGAGATGAGGGAGGAAGGGTGAGATTGGGAGGGAATGAGGGAATGGGATACAGCTGGGAAACAGAGTTAATAAAATGTAACTGATAAGAAAAAAATAAAATTAAAAAAAATAAAAAAAAAGAAGATGGAAAGATCTCCCACAGTCATGGCTGGGCAGGATAACGTAGTAAAAATGACCATCTTACCAAAAGCAATCTACAGATTCAATGCAATTTCCATCAAAATATTATCAACATGATTCTTTAGAGAACTTGAAAGAACAAGTCTATATTTCACATGGAAAACAGAACAAAAGAGAATTGCTAAAAAAAAAAAATTCTCTACAATCACAAATCTTCTGGAGGTATCTCCATCCCAGATCTCAAGCTGTACTATAGAGCAATAGTAGTTAAAATTGAATGGTACTGGCATAGAAACAGAAAGGTGGATCAATGGAATTGAGTAGAAGTCCCATAAATAAACTCACAAATCTATGGATACTTGATTTCTAACAAAAAAGCCAAAACAATACAATGGAAAAAAGATAGAATATTCAACAAATGGTGCTGGTCTAATTAGATGTCTACATGTAGAAAAAAATCAAACAGATCCATATTCATCACCCTGCACAAAAGTAAAGTCTGAGTGGATCAAAGACCTCAACATAAATCCAGACACACTAAACTTGTTAAAAGAAAAGTTGTGGAATAGTCTTGAACTCATTGGTACAGGTGACAACTTCCTGAACAGAACACCAATAGCACAGGCTCTAAGAACAACAATCAATAAATGGGACCTCATGAAACTGAAAAGCTTCTGTAAAGCATAGGGCACTGTCATTAGAACAAAACATCAGCCTATGGATTGGGAAAGTATCTTCACCAACTCTATTACTAACAGAGGGCTAATATACAGAATCTATGAAGAACTTAAGAAGTTAAAATACCAACAAATCAAGTAATGCAATTTAAAAAATGGGGTACAATGTTAAACATGATTCTCAATAGAGGGATATCTAATGACAGAAACACACTTAAAGAAATGTTCAGAATCCTTAGTCTTCAGGAAAATAGAAATAAAAATGACCTGAGATTTCACCTTACATCCATCAGAATGGCTAAGATCAAAACTTCAAATGATATACATGAGGGAGAGGATGTAGAGAAAGGAGAACACTCCTTCATTGCTGGTGGGAATGTGAACTTGAACAACCACTTTGGAAATCTATCTGGCATTTTCTCAGAAAATTAGGAATAGTGCTACATCAAAATCCAGCTATACCACTCCTAGGCATATATCCAAGATTTGCATATGTATTCAACAAGGACATTTGCTTAACTGCCATGTTCATAGCAGTTCTATTCCTTATAGCCTAAAGCTGGAAACAACCTAGATGTCCTTTGTCGGGAGCCGCTCCCGCCATTGCAAGATGGCGCCAGCTTCCTGTTTCCTGGTTCTTCTTGCCTGCGCCGCCCTGCGCTTTACGCATGCGCAGCTTTATGTTGATGAGGGTTTAGGCTGCAATCCAATTGCCAGCCATATACTGATGAGGACTCGAGCAGAGCACCAATTACAGACGGACAGGTTGCCTTGCTGGCTATTTAAACAGGGCGCTGCCAGGGGTTTGGGTCCTTCACCATCTGCAAGAAAGAGCTGTACAATAAACTTGCCGCTGAAGAAATCCTCGGTTGTTGCGTCGTCCTTATCGGCAAAGGCCGCGCGCGACAAGTGGTGCCGAAACCCGGGAACCGCCGAACCCCAGAGTGGAGGATCGCTTCGAAGGACCCCGACTGCTCGTCGAGTAAGGATTCAAAGTCAGTGGCGTGAGAACCGCGGTACTTTTCTGCAAGGTATGACTGATTGGATGTGGGGCGGATTGTTTCTCGTCGTCTGTTTCATTTTCATTTTGTTTTGCTGTCTGTGCCTTAATTGCGGGAAACGAGATAAAGTGTGTGTTTTTCCACCCTGTGATCAACCTTAACGGACCATAAGCCTCAGGTAGATAACTGAGCTGGCCTTCCCACTCCTGTAAATAAAGGAAGCATGGGAAATCATCAAGTAAAGCCGATTCTGGAGGCAGTGCGGGCATTGCTTAGACAGAGAGGCTTAAAGCTTCCAGACCGGGTGCTGCAAAATTTTATAAAGGAAGTTGACCGAGTAGCACCCTGGTTTCAGATGTCTGGGACTTTGACTACAGGATTTTGGGATAAATTAGGCAATGACATCATAACAGAAAAGGAAAAGGGAACATTAAGGCCCAGAACGATGCCAATTTATAAATTGATTAAATCGTGCATAGAGGATGAGAACTGCAAGGAAAAGGTAAAAGAAGGGCAAAGAATATTAGCAGATCACCAAGATAGTCTATCCAAAGCAGAAAAGGGAATTAAGACCGGTAAATCCCCTAAGGATGGGACCAAAGAAGATAAGGCTAAAGCGCCGAAGGCGCGAAAGCTAGTTAAGAAGTCAAAGAAACCAAAACAGACTGGTAGCAAGGAAAAGAAGAGTGGTGCCCCGCTGTATCCCAGTTTAGCGGAGTTTCAGAATTTGAAAGTCGCCTTGTCATCGAGCGAGCCGGAGTCTACAGAGAGCGAAAACAGCTCTTCTGAGAATCAACAAACTGATGAGGAGTCAGGGCTCGACCCTGACGAGCAGGCAGAGTTGGATGAGGAAGCAGCTAAATATGAGGAAGGGCGTTACCGCCCGGATCCGCCACCATATGTGGCCTATGCTGGCACTTCCGGGTTCTCCATGCGGAAGTCAGCCACTGAAAAACCCAAATCTGCAGAGACAAAATTTTCCCTGATATCAGAAAAAGAGAGCAAGCGGATTAAAACCGCGTTCCCAGTCTGGGAGGACGCTCAGAATGACAGACATCATTCTCCTTTAGATCTTAAACAGTTGAAGGCATTAGCGGAAGCAGTCCAGACATATGGCTTCTGAGAAAGTACAAGAGGGAAAGGTTGGGCAGTTTCTTGGGTCAATTATTACTCCTACAAGTGTTACACCTCAAAAACTTACTATCAGAAGAGATGGGTTACGCACCCTTAATGATTATCAGAAATTGATGGGGGATATTAATTGGATTCGACCCTCATTAAGTCTGACAACAGCTGAGCTCAGACCCCTGTTTGCTGTTTTGGAGGGCGATGCTGCCATTACTTCGCCCAGGCAGCTTACCCCAGAAGCTTCTAAGGCGTTACAATTGGTTGAAGATAAATTAAATACGGCTTTTTTAACTCGCTTTGATATAGCTCAACCATTTCAGCTGTGTGTTATTCCATCCCCTCAACAGCCCACAGCTGTGTTATGGCAAGATGGTCCCTTGCTCTGGGTTCATCTACAAGCGTCCCCTGGTCAAATTCTGAGCCATTACCCCACTCGCGTGGCCGAATTGGCCATTAAGGGACTTCAACTAGCAATTACTCATTTTGGCATGGAGCCACAATTAATTATTACTCCATATACTAGTTATCAAGTACAAGTGCTATGTTCTACCATTGATATATGGGCTATTTTAAAATGTTCATATTCAGGAAAAATAGATAATCATTATCCTAAACATCCCTTACTTCAGTTTGTGACAAATCATGCTTTTATCTTTCCAAAAATCACTCAAAATCAGCCCATTGATGGAGCTATTGATGTTTTCACTGATGGGTCCAGTACTGGGCTTGGAAGCTTTGTGGTTAATGGACAGACGGTTCAGAAGGCTTTTCCTTATACCTCCCCTCAATTAGTGGAATGTGCCATTGTTGCTGAGGTTCTGAAGAGATTTTCAGAGCCCTTGAATATAGTTTCGGACTCCCATTATGTGGTGCGTGCAGTCTGGATACTAGAGACAGTAGGGTTTATTAATAGTAAAAGTCAAGTGGCACAGGTTTTTACTGAAATACAACAGTCTATTAGACACAGAACAGCTCCCTTCTTCATTCAACACATGAGAGCTCATACTCTGCTGCCTGGACCCATGGCGGAAGCTAATGCCTTGGCAGACAAGGCTACTGAGCAGATTTTTGTCTGCAAAGACCCTCTACAGGAGGCTACAGCCTTCCATGATCTCTACCATGTAAATGTTAACACTCTTAGATGGAAATTTGGGATACCCCGGGCCTTGGCCCGGGATATTGTATTGAAGTGTAATAACTGTGCAGACTTCAGATCACCACCCGTAGTGGGGGTTAATCCTAGAGGATTGCAACCGCTTCATATTTGGCAAATGGACGTAACTCATATCCCAACCTTTGGAAAGTTAAAATATGTCCATGTTTCTATTGACACCTGCTCGGGAATAGTTCATGCTACTCCTCTCCCGGGAGAAAAGGTTGCACATGTTATAACCCACTGCTTAGAAGCGTGGGCTGCCTGGGGCAAGCCCATACAGATTAAAACTGATAATGGGCCTGCATATACATCAAAAACTTTTCAACAATTTTGTTTGAAGATGAGCGTTCGCCATATCACCGGCCTACCGTACAATCCTAGAGGGCAAGGTGTGGTAGAATGAGCTCATTCTACCATAAAGATGATTCTCCAAAAACAAAAAGGGGGAATAGGCCCCACTACTATGGGACCTAAGACTAAGATTTCCCTTGTTCTATTCACTATAAATTTTTTAACTTTGGATTCTGAAGGACGGTCTGCTGCAGACAGACATGTCAGTCACAGAACATCAAATGAAACAGTGAAATGGAAGGATGTTCTTGATAATCAATGGAAAGGACCGGATCCTATTTTAATAAGATCCAGGGGAGCTGTTTGTGTTTTTCCGCAGGATCAAGAAAATCCGATTTGGGTTCCAGCGCGGCTGACCAGAGTGGTCAAGCAAGATGAGCCTGATTTTAACCCTGATCCTGATCCTGAGCAGAGTGCAGATGAACCTGGAGGTGGAGACCCAGGAGATCCGCTGGGGGATCCTATCAACATTCCCACGACCAATGCCAGTCATGTATGATGCACAAGTCTTCCCCCGGCTCTTTACCACCAATGACTCCATAGGGCTACCATATTTGCCAATGTCTCAACAATCTAATTGGTCCGCCAAATTTGATGAGACAATGAGAAAATTACGCCTAGCAATTGTTCAAATTAATTCCACTCGCCTAGATGTTTCTGTTACTCAAGGATTATTTAACTGGTTGTCCTCTGCATTTTCCTATTTTAAAGAATGGATTGGTGTAGGAATGTTTGGCATGTCTATGCTCGCGGGGCTGTTCCTCTGTTTTTGGTTGCTCTGCCGTTTTAAGAGACAGCAACATCTTAAAAATGTGGCCATGGTGCAGGCTATGTTGGCTGTAGAGCAGGGAGCATCTCCCCAAGTCTGGCTTAACATGCTCAATCGTTGAGACTCTGTCAGAACTTTTAGCACTCCTGACGGGCACAAGTTCCCATTGCACCAGGATGCTGTTCAAGACAGACTTCTGCACCTCCCAGGGCTCAGGTTCCCATTGCACGGGACTCAAGGTGCAGAGGGTCTCTTACACTGTGTAAACTCCTTGATCGCTGATGCTGTTGGCTCAGCAGGCTGATCGGTAACCTCATGGTGTGTTATTTTTCTGATTGAGATGGCCTCTTATATATATAAAAGGGGGAGATGTCGGGAGCCGCTCCCGCCATTGCAAGATGGCGCGGGCTTCTTGTTTCCTGGTTCTTCTTGCCTGCGCCGCCCTGCGCTTTACGCATGCGCAGCTTTATGTTGATGAGGGTTTAGGCTGCAATCCAATTGCCAGCCATATACTGATGAGGACTCGAGCAGAGCACCAATTACAGACGGACAGGTTGCCTTGCTGGCTATTTAAACAGGGCGCTGCCAGGGGTTTGGGTCCTTCACCATCTGCAAGAAAGAGCTGTACAATAAACTTGCCGCTGAAGAAATCCTCGGTTGTTGCGTTGTCCTTATCGGCAAAGGCCGCGCGCGACAGTCCTTCAGTGGAGGAATGGATATAGAAATTGTGGTGCATTTACACAATGGAATACTACTCAGCTATTAAAAACAAGGAAATCATGAAATTTGCAGGCAAATGCTAGGAACTAGAAAAGATCGTCTTGAGTGTGGTAATCTAGAAGCAGAAAGACACACATGGCATATGCTCAGTCATAGGTTTATACTAGCCATATAATATAAGATAAACATCCTAAAATCTGTGCTCCTAAAGAAGTTAAACAACAAGGAAGACCCCAGCAAAGATGTTTAATCGTCATTCAGAAAGAAAATTTCCACAGACATTGGAAGTAAGAGTAGACAGAGAACAGAACAGTAGCATATAACAGTTGGCCTCTGAAAGACTCTACGTATTCAAAGAAGTGGTTGAGACTCATAGCCAAACTTTGGATAGTGTGCAGGTAATCTTATGAAAGAAGGGCAAGAAAGAAAGAACCTGTAGGTGACAGGAGCTCTAAAAGACCAACAGCTAATAAAACTGAGCCCTGGCAGCCCTGCAGAGACTGAAACCCCAACAAAGGACAATGCATGGAGAGGACCTAAAATCCTGGTTTAGATGTAGCCTATAGACTCAGTCTCCATGTGAGTTCCCTAATAAGGGGAGGAGGGACTTTCCCTGCATGAACTCAGTGGCAGGCTCTCTGATCACCTCCCCCTGGGGAGTGCAACCTTTCCAGGCCACAGTGGAAGACAATGTAACCAGTCCTGGTGAGACCTGATAGGCTAGGGTCAAACAGAAGTGGAAGAAAACCTCACCTATCAGTGTACTAGGGGAGGGTCACAGGGAGAGATGAGGGAGGGAAGGTGGGATTAGGAGGAGATAAGGGAGGTGGTCACAGCCAGGATACAAATTGAATAACTTGTAGTAAATGATAATAATAAAAAAGCAAAAAATAACTTTGAATTTTTATAAAAATCCAGACCAATTTAAAATGAGAGTTGTTGCTGTCTTAGTCTAAAATGTGATAAAATAAACATAGAATTAAGTATGATTAAAATTTCTCATACCATGTGTTAATCTTAAGCTTTACAGTTTAATGTTAAGATTTTTTTTGAGAGTATGAAATCAAACCAGAGAGTATTTTTATTTTGTGGAATAGCATGAAGAAACAGACAGGATGTTGAGAAAAGAGAAACAGAGAATTTCTTTTTACTTCACTGATCACTCTTAGTGTTACTGGATATTACTAGATATTAGACATTTGAGTAGGACAAATATAGATGTAGAAGCCAAAGTTTTCTCAAAGGTGGAGAATATAAGTAAACCATTCCTGTGAATGAGAATAGAGGAGTGGAACTGGATCATCCATCTAGTGGTTTGTAAACCAAATACAACAGCAGATCATTGGCCCAGAACCTTGGTGTCTGGTATCAGGGCTCTATCCGCAGTAATACAAAATTCTTATAGGGGGCATCTCATCCCTGGGAAAGGATAGGGACAGATAAGCAGCTCTAGAGTGGTAGGAAGGGGCACGGTGGCCTTTTAGGGCCTACAAGAGACTGCACTTTTGCAGCTCTAAAAAGAGTGCAACAGAAACAAGGTAGTGAAATCAACCAGCAGCAGGGAAACTACAGCTCTTTTTATAACCAAAATGGATGCTAATCATGTGACTGCCCTTGTTTGTCCTTAATTAAGATGGCAGTGAAACCATATGCTTGCCCTTAATGGAGATGACAGTGAAGACATGGCCCCGTTGTCTTTATCCAAAAATCAACATGTTGGCTATCCACGAGTCCTGTGCAGATGCAGCTGAATGGCAGAACCAGGGTTTCAGGTTCAGGAGCTTCTCTGATGTCATGGTGGCCCTTGCCAGGCAGTTGTTTTATATTGTCCATGGGTGGCATGGCTGAGCAAGATTCTGCAAAATTCAACAACCCTGCTCCACACACAAGCACGAAAGCCAGGCAGAAAATTTAAAACCTTGATTCTTGTGGCTTGAGGTGGTGGCAAAATTTAAAGCCCTTTGAAGGCAGTTTTAAACCCCTGAGTGCTGTGCATTTGGGTCCGAAGACCTGGCTTACTTAATTGTGAAATCCAGTGCAAGCAAGCAATCCTGAATGACCAGAGGGTGTCAGAGAAAAAAAGCTCTGTTGAGGGACTCAAACACACATCTGAGCAGTTGCTAGAAGCAGGACAAATGCATGAGGGGCAGCGGCAGGCAGAGACCGGTTAAGTGACCATGAAAAGAGCAGGAGATAAGGATATGAGAGAAAGATTTTTTTATGGGCAGTCATGTAAAGAGGGGTTCCAGCACATCTAAACATTGCTAGAAGAGCCCTCCGCATACTGACCACCAAATGTTAGTATTTATTTTAAAATGACGCCACACACAAGAGATATTATATGAAAGAAATTTATTGGATAGAAGTGGAGAGATATAGAAGAAAAGAAAAGAGAGACATGCCCCGCCCCAGGATGGAAAGCAAGGCAGAGAAAGCAAGAAAGGAGAGTAAGAGAGGAAGGGAAGAGAGGAGAGTAAGAGAGAAACAAAGTGGCAGGTTGGTTCTTTTATAGCTTGTGCATGCACAGCTAAACTGGGTTTGTCACACACCTGGTGGGCATGATGACATCATAGGTTACTAGGCAATCCAGAAGCATGCTTCCTAAACACTAACACTTCATTTGTGCATTACATTCTGAGTAAAATTTTATTAAAATTTATACTAGATATAAAAAATCTCACCTTTGTAGAAAACCTCAATTTTCATTTTTATTCTGAAAAAAGATTAATTGAACCTAGAGGCCCTGCTCAGATGTAGCCCTTGGTAGCTCAGTATCCAATGGGTACCCTAATAAGGGGAACAGGAACTGTTTCTGACATGAACTCAATGGCAGGCTCTTGGACCTCTCCCCCACAACCCCCAGGGAGAAGCAGCCTTGCTAGGCCACAGAGGAGGACTTTGCAGCCTGTACGGAAGACACCTGATAAACCAGGATCAGATGTAAGGGGAGGAAGTTCTTGCTTATCAGTGGACTTAGAAGGGGGCAGGGAGGAGATGAGGGTGGGAGGGTGGGATTGGGAGGGAAAGAGGGAGTGGGATACAGCAGGGATACAAAGTTAACAAACTGTAACTAATATAAATAAATAAATAAATAAATAAATAAAAGAAATTCTCAAAAATTAAAAAAGAAAATAGTTATAAAAATCTGTATATAACAAGTGATGAAAATTTTCTTCAAAAAATAAAATGAAATATTCTCTGACAACTAGAAATGATTAACAAATACTAGAAATTTGAGGAGGTCCCTGCAGGTGTCAGACAGGGAAGCAAAACATGCAAAGAGATGAGAATGAAGCCCAGTGCAGATGACTTTGTCAACCTGGATCAGACTTTGGGAAGACTAATGTCATGTGGTTCATTTCCAGCTAATTAAAATATAGTACAACTTGCGAAAAGAATTCTAGGTAGAGATCAGTCCAAGCAGTCCAATTCCAGATGTATAATAAAGCTTGTTATGAGTACATAGAATCTCTTTTACAATGTACATGTGCCCTCAGATGGTAGTTTCTACAGCTCAAAGGCCTAGAATCTAGTGTGGTCTCTGACCAATAGCACAGAGATCAGCAAGCCATAAAGTGCATGTGACCTGTATCTTAAGGATAGGTATGCTCTAGGGAGGGAAGACTCTGAGATAATAGTTCTGGAGAATTTATGTGGAGTCTGCTTCTATAACAAAAGATGGGAGATGTCTGCCTGCATTGATAGCAAAAATGTCACCAGGTTGCTAATTAAATCCACTCCCAACCTTCTGGATTGAATGGTGATATTTGATTTTATCTTCTCCATTGAGGAAATACCCAACATAATTAACATTTCTGATTCTCTTAGTGCTTTTCTGTGAGTAAAAGGACCTTTGTGGCCCCAACAAAATCATTTCAGTAATCTTAGATTATTAGATAGATGCATATATACATATACACACATAAACACATTATCAAAGCATCCTATAGTTAAAGCTAGTGTCAGATGGCAGGGGAGGAGAGTTCCCCCTTTTAGTGGACTAGAGGAAGGGGATGGAGGATTGAGGGAGGGAGGGTGGTACCTAGAGGAGATGAGGGAGGGGGCTAAAATCAGGCTATAAAATGAATAAACTGTAAAAAATTAAACATAAATAAATATCACTTAAAATTAAATTTTGCAATGATTTAGGAAAACGAAGATATGAAATGTTGAAATTTGTGGAATACATTCAGAGCAGTTTTCAATGGAAATTTTATGATGTTGAAGCAACATCAATAAATGCTGAGCTAAATTGAAACAAGTAAATTAAGCATTAACTGAAAAAACTGGTAAAAAAAGTATGTTTGAACAAGGAATTAATAAATATACAATAAAAATTAAGTAATTAGAATAAAGGTAGTAGAATATCTCTATCAACCAATAAATCTGAAGCTTTATATAAACAATGTATAGTTTAAATGACATTAAAATTATTTGTTCATAGTTCTGTAAACTAAAAATTTAAGAAGAAAGAATAAGCAGTACTGGTTTCTGAGATCTTATTCTTTGCAGCTGAATGTCTACCCAATTTTCCCTCATAGGATGAATATTCTTTGCATGTGTATTAATAAGTTCTATTGAGATATATCTACACCTGCCTTATAAATTACAAGAATGTAAATCATACCATAATAATAAACTCATTTTATCCTAGTCAACATTTTAAAGTCCTGCTCTTTAGAAATAGTCACCGACTGAGGTACTGGTATATGGGATTCCAAATATGAATATTTTTCTAAGATATATTTATTGGTACTTTTCAGTATGAGTACTTGGCTGCATGTGTGTATGTTCTCTGCATGTAGTATGATGCCTTTAGTGGCCAAAGAGCGAATTGTATCACCTGAAACTATAATTACAGATGGATATGAGTTATCACATGGGTACATGGAATAAAATGTGGGTACCTTGGTGGAGCAACAATTGTTCTTAACTGCTGAGCCATCTTTCCAACCCACACATGTGAATCTTAAAGGCATGAAACTTAGGTTGCAAAAAGAACCTAAGTGCAAAGCACAGCTTTTGAACAAATTACATAATACCTAAAAATCGATTCGCACTTAGATTCTGAGAATCAATGAATAGTCACGAAACTTGTTTGTTCACAAATTGCCAAAGAATGAAACCAACAATAAATATATTATCAACAGACTAAAGTAAAATATACATAAATTATATAAATATTCAATATGTACATATATTAACTCATATATGTATATTCATTTTACATTTCCAAAGGATTATTATCAAAGTTATAAAATAAGCAAACCTTGATAAAATATAAGAAAAATACAAAAATAAAAATATAGCTACAATCATGTGAAAGAAAAAAGTAAGCAGAGTATCAGCAAATGACATGTGGCTAGTTGTCTCAAGTATAAATTCCATGTGACCAGAAGCTTGCATATCCTGCAGCCATCACTATGATGGACAATACCTTAGAGCTGAAATCCAAAATAAGCCTTTTTTCCCATAAGTTGTTTTTGATAGGTATTTTTTTCACAACAGGAAACGTAATTCATATAACCAGTACAGACTTAAGCAATAAAAATTATTAGTAAGGAAGTGAAAATACTGAAATTCTAATAAATTTCTGGTAGCAACACAATTTTCAAATCTGTCAACTAAGCAAAGTAATTAAGTAAAAAATTATTTTAATTTGTTCATAGAATGTCATGCTTCTGTGTTAAATCCTTGCTTACTAGATAATGACACTATGAAAATATGAGTAAATTATGATTAATAATATTTTGATTAATTGATTAAACGATTATTGTCAGACTACTGGAACATGGCAGGTATGATAAATGGTAGGTTGCAGCTAGAAGTAGGTCACAGGGGTTATATGTTAAAACACTTATGTTGTTGTAGGCTTTTCACCCTCTCCTTCCTTCACTCCATTTTTTTTTCTTCCTTCCCTTGCTGAAGAAAGCAACATTTTTTCTTGTGCCTTTCAAACCATTATTTTTTTCCTCTTCACATGCCCAGGACCCATGGAATCTTCACAATGTACTGAAACTCCTGAAACCGTGAATGAAAATAAATCTTCCACTTTAAAAGATTTCCCCTTTAGATATAGCCTCACAATGATACAACTTAAGGGACTAATACATTATTAACTATTATGATAGGCATTGTATGTAACCCCCCAAATATTTACATATATCAAATCTCACAATGTGTATATATATATATATATATATATATATTTATGATTAAAGTTTTAGACTGATTTAAGTTTGTTAATTAGGTTATTATGGAATATGATTATCTGGATGAACTTATACATTCATAATTTTATATATATGTATATTGATATAAATATTTTGCATCATGTAATATATTCTGATGACAGTTTCCTGTCCCCAAGTTTTTCCTGATCCTCTCCACCTCCCCACCTCCCCAACTTTATGCCCTTTCTTTCTCTGACTCTTTACAAAATGAAGAATCAAACTAAAAAGATTTTTAAAAAAAAATTAAGAACACTAAGAAAAAGAAGAAACACACACATAATAAAAGTTACAAAAACAAAAAATAAAAACCCATAATTGTTAAGAAACAGTCCAGTAAAAATTCCCCCCAAACAATATGATACTAAAAAAAAAAATCATAAAAATACTATTGAGTTCATTTTGTGTTGGCCATCTACTGCTGGACATGGTACCTACCTTTAAGTGTGATTAATGTACACAGTGAGACTCTGTTTGGGAAAACCAAGTTTTCCTTTGCAAGAGATTGCTGATTGAAGGAAGTTTCATGGTTGGGGGTGGGTACTTGTGGCCACTTCTGCCTCTCAGCAATGGAACCCTCTTTGCCTTGGACCAGTTCAGGTTCTGTGTATGCTGCCTAAATCTCTGAGCCTTCATATCTTCCTCAGTACTGTTGTGTATGGAAGTTTTTATTTCTTTGATGTCTTTCATCCCCACTGGCTCTTATATTTTCTCCATCTTTTCTTTGGCACAGATTCCTGAGCACTGAGGGGAGTGGGTTGGTGACGACATCCCATTTAGTACTGAATGTTCCAAGGTCTCCCATTCTGTGAATATTTTCCAGGTTTGGGTCTCCGTGTTAGGCAAGAGGAAGCTTCACTGATGATGGTTGTGTGAGTTAATTAATTGAGTTGAGCGTGGTTTGTCTTAGCATTATGTTGACAAAGTCATCATGAACGGAAAATATCAAAAGTCATAAATATATTTACTATAACTATTATCAAATTCCTAGGCCAAAATCTGTCTGATATCAAGGAATTTCCACAAACCTAATTAAACAAGTAAAAGTAAAATATAGAAAGGAATTTAATAATAATTGTTATACTAGGAAAATATATTATAAATTTATTGTTAAATTGGAAGATCAGTGGGACACAGGACAAAAGTTATCATGGTTAGGCAGTCTTTAAATTGTCAAGTTAGCTGATATCCCAGAGCTTGTTCTGAAAGGCACTACAGAAGTCGTTATTATTTGAGGTACTAGTACCGTTCATGACATGAGATGCATCCTCCTGCTTAGAGAAGTTTTCTTTCCTAGATTTTAATATTTTTTCATTAATTTATTAATTTATTTACTTTATACCCAAGACACAGCTTTCTTTCCCTTCTTTCCTCTCAGTCCTTTTTTCTTATCTCTTCCTTCCCCATGCTTCCTCCCTTTCTTCTCAGAGAAGGGGAGACTTCTGATGGATATCAGCCTAACTTGGCATATAACCTTGCAGTAGGACTAGGTGCATCTGCTACTGATACTAGACAATGTAGTCCAGTTAGAAGAAAGGGATCTGAAGGCAGGCAACAGAGTCAGAAGCAGCTCCTTCTTATGTTGTTAGAGGTTCCACATGAGGACCAAGCTGAACATCTGTCCCATGCATGATTCTAGTTGGTGAGTTAAGTATCTGTGATTCCCTATGGGCTGAAGTTAGTTGATTCTGTAGATTTTCTTAAGGTGTTCTTTTTTTATTAAATTTTTATTTTTTATATTAATTACCTCTTATTCACTTTGTATCCCAGTTGTAGCCCTCTTCCGCATTCCCTCACAATCCCACCCTCCATCATCTCCTCCTACGCCCTTCTCCAAGTCCACTGATAGGGGTGGTCTCCTCCCCTTCCATCTGACCCTAGTTTATGAGTTCTTACTAGGACTGGCTGCATTGTCCTCCTCTGTGGCCTGACAAGGCTGCTTGCCCCTCAGGGGGAGGTGATCAAAGAGCCTGCCATTGAGTTCATGTCAGAGACAGTCCCTGTTCCCTTTACTAGGAGACCCACTTGGACACTGAGCTGCCATGTGCTAAATCAGAGCAGAGGTTCTAGGTTATATATCCATGAATGATCCTTGGTTGGAGTATCAGTCTCAGAAAAGATCCCTGTGCCCAGGTTTTTGGTTTTGTTGCTCTCCTTGTTGAACTCCAGTCCTCTCCAGGTCTTACTATCTCCCCCTTCTTTCTTGTTCTTTACCTCTCCAGGATCCTGCAATCCCTCCTCTCCCACTTCCACAGGATTCCCACAGTTCCACCTAATTTTTTGCTCTGAGTCTCTGGATCGGTTTCCATTAGCTGTTCGGTGAATCTTCTCAGATGACAGTATGCTATCCTCCTGTCTGGAAGTATGGTAGAATATCATTAATAGTGTCTGGGATATTCTTTCTCTCCTGATATGAGTCTCAAGTTGGACCAGTCATTGCTTGGCCATTCCCTCAATTTCTGCTCCCTGTTTATCACTGCCCAACTTGTAAGTGGGGCAAATTGTGGGTCTAAGTTTTTGTGACTGTGTTGTTTCCATCTGATATTTTGTCCCACTAATGACAACAGTATCATTCTGCTTGTTCTACCTACAAGGCTCCACTCTTCATACAATTCTAGATGAAAACTGTATACTTCCCATGTTATGATATATGATGCTACAAAAACTCATTATTAATGACAGTTTATTGAATATAATACTCTTCCTGAAATAGTATTTTTTTTTAAATTTTGTGAGACAGAATCTTGTTATGTATGTCTGATTGTCCTTGAACTTATACTGGTGAACTAGAATTGCCTTGATTTTTTTGCTAATCTTCCTGCCTTCTTCTGAAATTCTGGAATTGTAGGACTACCAGCACCTGCAATTCTTAAAATGATTTAGTTACTCTTATCTTGTTTTTCAGCCTCATAGAATTGACACCTTAACATGAGCATTTCTTATATGAGTAACATACAGAATTTTGCAGGAATCTCACCAAAAGTTCTGAATTAGTAAGCAGACATACAAAACACAAGTAGTTCAAATTTTAGTTACTCACTGGGTATCTGCACACCCAAGAGTAATTCAGTAATTTTTAACAAATGTAGACTCAATGACCCTTTCACATACATTCCTTAATATTATACCTTAGCAACAGTATACTTCAGAGGATTGTTGTATACTCTTCTTATCAAGTGGCTGACTGCAGGTCCCGATGACTGTCCCACATTACAAGAGAATATCACTTATGGGTGGCCAAGATAAATAAACTTAAATTGGAAACTTTAAAGTGTGACTCCTAATGAGTTTATTTTGTTCTTGTCTTATATTTAACAATTTTAAGTTGGGAAAATCTTTTAATCGAGTTGGATCAAACACAAAAATATGGTCATGGGCAAATGATAAAGTGATTTTATTGGTACCAGAGAGAGCTTATAAATAAATTGCCCTATAAAGTATTCAGGAAGAACCAACCAACAAACAAAAATATCCCTTTATTTTTAAGACTATTAAGATAAATTTTTAGTTTCTAAATTCTAATCCTATAAGATAATATAGCTTTGTTTTATTAGCCTATAAATTCTGCCAATTTGTATACAAGCAATAGAAAACTGAACACTTGTCATCCTTGTTCACATATGTAACAGAAATGAAAACATGTATTTGGATAAAAGACCTGGATAGACCTTAGAACTACTATACTCTGTGGAATAGGTGGTTTCAAAGAACCAAATATGTAATAACTCTATTGAAATAAAATATTCAGAATAATCATAGAATCATGTTCATAGCAGCTTTATTCATAATAGCCAGAATCTGGAAACAATCTAGTTGTTCAACTGAAGAATGAATACAGAATTGTGGTACATTTGCACAATGGAATACTACTCAGCTATTAAAAACAAGGAAATCATGAAATCTACAGGGAAGTGAATGGAACTAGAAAAGATCATCCTGAGTGTGGTTTCCTGGAAGAGAGACATAGATGGTATATACTTATTTATAAGTGGATACTAGCCATATTATATAGGATAAACATACTAAAATCTACAGACTTAAAGAAGCTCCATGACAAGGAGGATCCTAGAGAAGACATTGAATTCTCATTCAGTGTGGAAACAGTATAGACACTGAAAGAGGTAGGAGAGAGAAAATAGGACTGAAGCCTACCATAGATTTCCTCTAAAAGACCCCAATTAGCAGGGGATTGAAGCAGATGCTGAGACTCACAGGCAAACTTTGGATAGAGCACATTGAGTATTATGGAAAAAGAAGGATATAAAAGGACCCAGAGGAGAAAGGAGCCACATTAAAAAAAAAAAAAAGCAGGCTCCAGGAATACTGCCGAGACTTATGTATCAACAAAGGACCATATATAGTGAGAACATAGACACCCTGCTCAGATGGACCCTGTTAATAGTCCAGGTAAGAGAAGAAGAGATAATTTCTTACATGGACTCAGTTGCCTGCTCCTAGATCACTTCCCCCTGGTGGGGCAACCTAGCAAGCCCGCAGAGGAAGAGGATCCAGAGAGCCATGATGTGACCTGATAGGCTAGGGACAGATAGAAGGGGAGGAGGACTTTCTCTATTATTGTACTAAGGAAGAGGGATAGAAGAGGAAGAGGGTGACAGGGTAGGACTAGGAGATGATGAGGGAGAGGTCTACAAATGGGATACAAAAAATGTAAATAATAAAAATACTATAAAGAAAAAAATTAGAAAGAGAATAGAAGGCATTTAAAGCTGCCAAAGTTAGGATAAAATTAGGTATAATAATGATAGAGTATTTTGCCCCAATGATAGAAAGTGTCCTAGAGCTGTGAGGATTATTATGTAAATATGGGTATGTGTTAAAATAGTTCAGAATGTGTACTTGTAATGAATGAATGACATGGACTCTAATGAATGAATGATGTGGAATTTGACTTACAAACAAAAAAGCTATTAGGTTTCCTCTTCCCTTGCACAACTCCTTTACCAAATTCATTAGGCCTTGTTTTTGTTTGTTTGTTTGTTAAATATAAAATAAAAGACAGTGGATTAAGGATTGGCTGAAAAATTGGATGCATCCATTCCTATGGTGAAAGTCTTATTAGGAAAACCCTCATGAGATTTTTTTTAAAACATCTTCTGGGATAGAGATGATTTATTGGAAGAGAATTTTCAGAACAATTAGAAATAGTTTATCTGTAGTTTAGCCTTGCATAGGCTTGCTTGTAAAGAAGGTAGTAGTCACAATAGTTTTGTTAGTCTTAGTAAATTTGATTTAGAATTAGGAGGCCAATCCATTGATACATATCATAATATAAAAATCTGAATGAGTAATACATGGAATTTAACTGAAGGGAGATGGCAAAGTTCTCATTATATCTATATTGAGTAATTCATTCAAATACCACTTCATTGGGCATCCTAGTAAGGGGAACATGGACTGTCTCTGACGTGAACTCGGTGGCTGGTTCTTTGATGACCTCCCCCTGAGGGGGAAGCAGCATTGTCAGGCCAAAGAGGAAGACAATACAGCCAGTCCTGATGAGACCTGAAAAGCTAGGGTCAGATGAAGGGGATGAGGACCTCCCCTATCAGTGTACATGGAGAGGGTCATGGAAAGAGATGAGGGAGGGAGAATGGGATTGGGAGGGAATGAGGAAGGGGTTATAGCTGTGCTACAAAGTGAATAAGCTGTAATTAATATAGGAAATAAAAATCTAATAAAAAAACAAATACTACTTCATTGGGGGCCTTTAATATTAAATTTATATTTTTATTAGAATTAACTTTAATTGAGAAGGATATTTGCAAGTATTTTAAAATTTTAAACTTCATTAATACCTTTATGAGTATTAGCATCTTTCACAAAATATTACATATAACAACTAATGTATATTTGTAATTTGCATTGCTTTTTATCATATTTGTAAAATAACCATAAAAAATCTAAATATTAAATATTTTCAAGAAGTTATAACTTTCTAACCACTTCTTTCATAGATTCAAATAAAATCTTTATACTTATCAGAGCGAGAGTCATTTGACAACAATTGCATATTAAACATGGGTACTAAATTCTGTACTGATTAGATGAGTGAATTACTTAAATAAATTTTAATATCAATGTTATCTTACTGTAAGGTGTCTATTACTGGGTTAGTATGCTCCTATTTTCTTATTTTTATCTCATGCTTTTTGGGTCGAAAACACTATTCTGGGTAGATACAACTGAATTTTAGTCATCATATGTTTCTATTTCTGCACATATTTTTCTATGGGCTTCCTATTTTTCTTCAATATAATTATGTTATATACATTTGAAGTGTACATTAACAAATTGAGCATTTGTAAATTAATCACTAATGCCACAATTTGTAAGATAAAATAAAGTGTATATTCTGTAAAATTTTCATGGCTTTTACATTACTGAGATACAGTATTAATAGAATCTCATAAAATGAGTGTGATTTTTTTATTGAATAAACTATCATATTATTTTTGGCCTCAATTGTGGATCTGACATTAATTATTCTGTATAGCTCTTCATTTTTATGCTTCATATAAAAGAATCACTATAGTTGAATTCAAGTATTTAATTCAAGTATTTAATTCAAGTATTTAATCTTTCAACTTTGTTCATCCAATTACATCTGTATTGTTTCATGCTAAGCTATATAATCTTACACTTTGCTTTAAATGTCTTACAGAAGCTACATTATTTAATAATATTCTTCATCTAAATGTTATCTAAGGTCATTTTAATTTAATGACTAATAAACATGTCTAGTGTTTTCTTACTGTGTGTTAAAGTCAGAATGCTTTAAAAAGTAATAATGAGAATATTTAAGAATTTTAATTCTCAAATAATGTAATTGTTCATTAAAACTAAAAGAAGTAAATGAGAGAAAAAGTTTCAGTAAATTATTGTCATGTTTTTCTCAACTTCCTCATCATTGTTTTAAAATAAACATAAAATCAAACACTATAAAAATAAGGGATACACAGCAAGTACTGTCTGCAGCACTTAAAATTCTTCAATAAAAAAAATTGCAGCACATCTCTAGTTGTCTTCCTCTTACATTTTCTGAAACCCTGTAGACACAATGCAGTAGGAGAAGAAGTTGAAAGGATATCAAGGCAAATAGGAGAGGGCAGTTGATTTCTTCAGACAGTAATATCAAATCCCAGAAAAAAAGAAACCAAAATATTAATCCCCAAAATACTGAACACCAATCATTATTTGCTTATTTTTAAACTGGCATGGAGAAAGGGGGCTACAACTATATGGAGTCTCAAGAGTAAGTTTATAAATATAGTTTATCTGGAAGAAAAACATTTTTACAGACATGACCCAATACTTAAAGTTTAGGCAGCAATATTAAAAACAGAAAGAGAAAAAGGCCAAGTAATACATAAAGATAGACCTATCAGAATCACAACAAACTTCTCAAGAGAACTATGAAAGCCAGAAGGGCCTGAGCAGATGTCCTGCAGATACTAAGAAACCACAGATACCAACCCAGACTACTATACCCAGCAAAACTTTCAATAAACATAGATGAAGAAAACAATGTATTCCATTACAAAACTAAATTTTAACAATATCTACACAGCAACCTGGCCTCACAGAAGATACTAGGAAGCAAAATAATACAACAAAATCAACTACACACAAGAAAACACATGATATATATGTAACTTCATAAAAATAAAGCAAAGAAAAACAAGCACAAAAACACACAATCACCATCAAGTCCACAATAAAAAGAACACTCATTGGTCACTAATATCTATCAACATCAATGCACTCAATTATACAGTAAAAGACACAAATTAACAGAATGATTGCACAAACAGGATCCAACATTCTGTTTCATTCAAGAAACACCTTTTTAACAAAGACAGACAACACCTTAGAGTAAAGAACTGCAAAAGTTTACCAAGCAAACAGATGCAGAAACCAAGCCAGAGTTGCCATCCCAATATATAATAAAATAGACTTTCACCCAAAATTAATCAAAAGAAATAGGAAGAGACACTTCATTCTCATCAAAGGAAAAAATTACCATGAGGACATCACAATCTTGAACATTTATGCCAAAAATAGAAGGGCAACTGCATTTATAAATGAAACATTATTAATGCTTAAATCACACATCAATCCCAACACCTTAATAGAGGAAGACTTCAACACTCCACTCTCACCAATGGACAGATCATTGAGACCAAAGTTAAACATAGAAATAATGACACTTACAGATGTCATAAATCAAATGGCTCTAATAGGACTGTTTGCCCAAACAAAAAAAGAGTATACCTTCTTTTCAGCACCTGTTCTATTAGAACCTTCTCCAAAATCTACCTTCTGGCACAAATCTATAGTCTGCTACAAAGTAAGCCTCAACAAATACAAAATTGAAGAATATTGAAATAATACCTTGTATCTTATTAGACCATGATGGTCTAAAACTAGACCTCAACAACAGCAGGAATAGCAAAAAGCCTACACACACATAAGAACTAAATAGCTCTCTACTAAACTATAGATAGGTCAGGGAAGAAATAAAGAAAAAAATAGACATATCCTAAAATTAAATGAAATTGAAGGCAGACCTTATGCAAACTTATGGGATATAATGAAAGTAGTGAGAAGAGAAAAGTCCATAAAAACAAGTACCTTCAGAAAGAAGTTTGAGACATCTCACACAAGCAATTTAACAGCACAAGTGAAATCCCCAGGAAGAAAAAGAAGACACACCAAAGAGGAGTAGATGGCTGGAAATAATCACATGGTTGACATCAATAAAATACAAACAAAGAAATCAATTCATAGCATCAATGAAACCTAGAGGTGGTTCTTTGAGAAAAATCAACAAGATAGCCACCCTTACCAAAAAGCAGAAAGACACTATCTAAATCAACAAAATCAAATATGAAAATGAGGACATAATGGAAACAGACACTGAGGAAATCCAAAGAATCATGAGGTCTTACTTTAAAAGACAATAATGCCACAAAATCTGAAAATCTATTTGTAATGGAAATTTTTCTTGATAAATACCACTTACCAAAATTGAATCAAGATTAAGTAAATAAATTAAGTAGAAATATATCCCCTAAAGAAAAATAAGCAGCCATCAAAATTCTCCTTTCCAAAAAGAGCCCAGGTCCAGATAGTTTTAGTGCAGAATTCTACCAGTCCTTCAAAGAAGTGTTAACTCCAATATTCTTCAAAATATTTCACAAAATAAAAACTAAAAGAACATTATCAAATTCATTCTGTTAGGCAACAGCCACCTTAATACCTAAACCACACAAAAATCCAAAAAATAAAGAGAACTTCAGACCTATCTCTCTTAGGAACATTAACTCAAAAACAAACAAACAAACAAACAAAACAAAACAATAAAACACTCACAAACAGAATACAAGAAAACATCAAAGATATCCACCATGACAAAGTAGGCTTCATCCCAGGAATACCCGGGGTGGTACAATATATGTAAATCCATCATTGCAATCCATTATATAAACAAACTGAAAGAAGAAAAAAAAGCAAAAAACATAATCATCTCCTTAGATGCCGAAAAAGCATTTAACAAAATCCAACAGTCATTTATATTTAAAGTCTAGGAGTGATCAGGGATATGAGCCACTTACCTAAATATTGTAAAGGTAAAATACAGCAAGCCTATAGTCAACATCGAACTGAATGGAGAGAAAATTCAGTCAACAACACTGAAATCAGGTACAAGGCAAGGCTCCTCACTTTTATTTCTTCAACATAGTGCTTGAAATCCTGGCTAGTGCAATAAGACAACTAAAGGAAATCAAGAGAATACAAATCAGAAAGGAAGAAATCAAAGTATCACTATGCACAGGTTATAGAGTAGTATATATGAGTAACCCCAAAATTTCTACTAGAGAACTCCTTCACCTGATAAACACCTTCATTAAAGTGGCTGGATACAACGTTAACAAAAAACAAAAACAAAAAACAAACAAACAAACAAAAGAAAAACAGAAACCCTCCTGTATATAAAAAAGAAATGTGTAGGGAATTGACCCCAGACAGCAAGGAAATTCACTGAATACACACACACACACACATACAACATGGGCAGATTTTTCCTTGCCATTATTCCCTTAACAATACAGTATGACAAGTATCTATATAACACTTCCACCATATCAGGGTTGTTAATAATCTGGATATGCTTTAGATTGCACAGAAGGCTGTGCCTAGGTTACATGCCACTATTAGACTATTTTATACAAGGGACTTGAGCATCTTTCCAATCATTGGAGAATACTGAAAATAAAGTTTTGTTTTTTGCTTTTGTTAAAAAAAATGTGGTGAGAAACAAATAGAGAAACAACATCCTTTAAAGTAGCCACAAATAACATAAATTTCCTTGGTGTGATTCTAACCAAGCAAGTGAAATGCCTGCATGAAAAACAAAAACAAACAAAACAAAAAACATAACGTCTCTAAAGAAATAACTTGAAGAAGATATCAAAAGACAGAAAGATCTCAAATGCTCATGGATCTGTAGGATTAACATAGTGAAAATTGGAATCCTACCAAAATCAACCTACATATTCAATGCAATTCCCATCAAAATACCAACATAATTTTCTACAGAACTCTAAAATACAATTCTCAATTTCATATGGAAAAACATAAAACTCAAAATAGATAAATCAATCCAGTATAATAAAAGATCTTCTGGAGGTATTTCTATCCCTGATCTAAGGCTGTAGTATAGAGCAACAGTAATAAAAATATCATAGTACTGGCACAGAAATAGATCAATGGAATCAAATTGAAGACTGGGCAATACACATACACACCATACAATAGAAAAAAATATAGTATCTTCAACAAATGGTGCTTATCTAACTGGATGTCTACATGTAGAAAATGCAAATAGATCCATATTTATTATTCTGCACAAAACTTAAGTCCAAGTAGATCAATGACCTCAACATAAAACCAGACACACTAAATCTGCTAGATGGCTAGATGAAAAAATGGGGAAGAGCCTTGAACTCATTGGCACAGGAGACAACTTCCTGGACAGAACACCAACAGCACAGCCTCTAAGATCAACAATCAGTAAATGGGACCTCCTGAAACTGAAAAACTTCTGTAAAGCAAAGGATACTGTCAACAGAACAAAAACACGTGGTTTGACGTAAGGCCTACTCCATGAGATGAAACCCATACCTGATATTACTTGGGTGACCAAGTACCTAAGGTAAAAACAAGTATTACTGTTCCTAAGAATATAAGATAGCAATAAAATGATTCATACAAAATAAATAAACTTTAATTAATATAAAATAGAAAAAAATGAATCATAAGGATATTCTGCTATATTCATAGAACAGTGGCTTACTCAGCCATCACCTGAGAAGATCCTCCCTGCAGCAGATGGCAACAAATATAGGGAACCACAGCCAGACATTATGCAGATAGAGAGAGACCTTGAGATACTCAGACTTATATATCTTTGTCAAATCTCTCCCCTCTGGGCTCAGGGAATCCTGCAGAAAAGGAGGTAGAAAGAGTGTAAGATTCAAAAAGGATGAAGGACACAAAGAATACAATATTCTTTAAACCAGCAGAGGCAGAATTCACAGGGACTGCATGGTTCTTCACCAGGCCCTTTGAATGTATATTATAATTTCTACTTTAGTACTTTTATGAGATTCTTAGGTGTGTGAATGAGTGTGTCTTTGTTTCTTGATTCTTCGCTTGGGATCATTGTTTGTTTTGTCCAATTCCAATTTGTTGGTTTTGTTTTATTTTATTTTATTATTATCTTCTAGAAGCCTCTTTATTTTTTTTGATGGGACAGAAAAAGAATAGTCTGAATGGGAGGGGAGGTGGGAGGAAAAGGAGGAAAAGAGGGAGGGAGGAAAAACTATAATCAGGATACGTTATATGAGACAATAAAATCTATTTTTAATAAAGAAAAAATAATATATTTTGAAATATTTATAATTTAACATTTTGTTCAAGTAAAAAGGAACTAAATATAAACATTTCAAAGGCTCTTTGGACACCTAACACAAAGTTGATTCACTGTGATTTACTATGTAGTGCAGTTCAGTAAAACAAAGATGTTTTAACAGTTAACAAACAACATATCCTCAGAACATTGTAGAATGTTGATGAAACTTACAAAAGCATGATAATTAGATTGTCAATTTCTGTGAAGCAAAGAAAAAGAAAAGGAAACAGCGGCATATCGTGCTCAAGAAAATTAAAGCAAGACAATATCTAAAATCCAAGTGACTGTAAACATACAAAATAACATTGTTGAATCTTATTCACATCAATGAAAGAGAAATATAACTTAAAAGGCAAATTATTGTCTCTTTCATCTGTCTCTAAGGAAAAAAAAATAAGGAAAATGTGCTGAACAAAAATAGATCATTGCTTCTGAGCATTCAGGAAACAGGTTGATTGAACAGGGACATAAATTGAGTGTACCTTGTTATTCTGGAAACTCTTTATCAGCTAAACGGGAAGTGGGATGTTGTTTTGGGAGAGAAAGGGAAGTGAATACAAAGAGAGGGGGAAGAGGGTAAAGGGGAATGGCAGGATACAAGTGATCTGAAAGGAGACATGAGAAAAATCAGGAGGCTCCTTAGAGAAAGTTTAACAGGAGTTAAAAACAGGAATATAAAAAAGGTGAGTAAAATAATAATATGGATGCCTGAAAAATCCACTAGTCACACTATTAACTATTTACGTAAAAGCACCTGTAAAAAATGTGCATAATCAGTTTTAATGAACTTTTCTTATCTGGACTGACAGTCTTCCTCCAAGAGCCAAAGACAACCCTAATTCCACTAGAAGACCTCTTTAGAATATTTGGCCAGAGATGCTCTCACCCCTCATAAAGGAAACTTCTTTGCAATAGACATGGGCCACTATAGAAAACCATTAAAACAACTCATTAAAATGCACAGGTGTCAAGCCTAGTCCCAAAGGATATATCTACAATACACTCCCGCACCTAAGGCTCAGGGAAACATTGAGAAAGCAGGGATGCTATATGACTGTAATAGCCAGAGGATCAGCAAATTAATTTACTTTGAGATTGTGTCTTCTGGTAACATCAGAAGATAGATCTGTAAAGTCTTACCAACACAAATGTGAGCTGAATAAGGATGATACCAAAAAAGTGAAAGAGGAAAAGTCCACAAAGTGTCAACCCTGAACAAAAATCTACCCAGGACTGACTAAAGCTTGAAGTAAAAGAGTGGTTTTCCTCAGAGCATATAAGTGGGTTGTCCAAGGCAAAATGATCATCTTTAAAAATATGCATAAGTAACATATGGACTCCACAGTTTATAATTAAGAATGTTTGTGGATATACAAATTCACATATGCATGCAATAACAATAAATGAAATATATGGTCATGAATTTCAAGAAAAGTGGTGTGATATATATGGGATGGTTTGGAGGGGGAAATGGAATGGAGAAATCTGCGATTATATTACATTTTGAAAAATAAAAGAAAAATTTACTGTGATAAAAAATGGTCTTTAAAATATTGAAGTGGTGGATAGATGAGTAACAGAAAAGATAATATTCATTGGTACAGAAAATGTACTTTAATTGGTGTAAAATTAAACATTACTAAGGTCTAATCAAGTTCTACGATAGAAAAAATATCCAAAATATGAATAAAACAATGTTAAAGATGCATGACATATTCTCAAAGAATGGAGTGGGAAGAAATAAATGCCCAATTACACTTTCATACTCTGAATAAAAAGATCAATCTAGACAATAATTTTCTACAATATCATACAGAAATATTTTTAGGTCCAAAGAAAAATTAGTGGTTGTGTTTGCTTTCTATGGAATGAGTGTCTTTGGTATTTTGTAGGGATTACATTATTTATTATTTTTCAGTAGAATACACAAAATATTTTTGTTTTTAATTATGTTTTGAGAATTTCACACAATATATTTGATCATATTTTCAGTTCCTTCAACATCTTCCAGATCCTCCACCCACCCAAACTCATACTCTTTCTCTATCAGAAAAAAACCAAACCAAAACAAAACAAAAAGCACAAAAAGATGAAGGGCAATTTGTGTTAGTCTACCACTCATGAGCTTAAGGTGTACTGAAATATCCCCTAAGATGAATAATCTATTTTATATCCCTATAGGAATAAGAAACACAGAATAATTAGTAAAAGGGAGAAATGACAACATTATATGATATGACATAAGTTGTATAAGTTTGCGTAACTATGGCAAACACAAGTGGTTACGAGAAATATTTACTGTGGTACATTTTTTTTTTGATATTTTAAAACATGGTCTGTGGTCTCTATTGTTCTATAACTTGTAGTAAGGTAGATGATTTTATATTGGCTAGACAGATGGATCAGCAGATAAGAATTCATACTTTTATACTAGAGGACCTGATTATGGTTCTCAATTCCTACACCAGGCTTCTCATTAACTGACTATAATTCCAGCTTCACAAGGCATCTGCATTTCTCCAGCCTGCATAAGCTCTCTCTCTCTTTCTCCCTCTCTCTGTTTTTCTCTCTGTTTTCTTCCTTCCCTCCTACTCTCTCTCATTTTTCTGTTCATAAGAAAAATAAATCTTATTTCCAATAGGATACTAAGAACTAACTAATAATGCTGGAAGGATTATCCATGATGAAAAATTATGATTGTGCAAAATCTTAATGTAAATATCCAAGAGGTTGCATTGTGACTTAGTTGAGTATTTTGCTGTACCATAGTTTTAAGTTTGTTGAAATCATGTATGTATCTTTCTTTTATCTGCAATTGTCTACAAATTTGGTCATTCTTGGTTAAAAACATAGATGTTCTTTGAAATTTCTTTAAAACTTATTTATTATTTATACATTATTCTGCCTGGTTGTATGCCTACATGCCAGAAGAGACGACCAGATATCATGATAGATTGTTATAATCTACCATGAGGTTGCTGGGAATTGAACTCAGCACTTTTAGAAAAACAGCCAGTGATCTAAACCTCTGAGCCATTTCTCCAGTCTTTGAATTTCTTTTTATATTAAAGATTGGTTTTACTTTTACTTATATGTATATTGTGTAATGGTGTGAATTTATATGTTCTTTCTTCCATATGTTCATAAGGCCAAAAGAAAGTATCAGATCTCTTGGAGTTATAGTTACAGATAAGTTGTAGTTACAAGTCCACATGTAGGTGCTGCAAGTCAAACCCTCTTCTTTTGGACAAGTAGACAGTGTTCATCACCACTGAGACGTCTCTTCAGCTTATGTTCAAACTTTTATGCAACTTAATGATAATATTTAGAATGGTTCCATCATTTTATAGTTTTATCTCCAATGTCATTCTGCTACTTCTTCCATATAACTTAATATAAATATTTTTAACTTTCCCCTTCCTGTTAAACTTATCTTAATTATTCCTTTAAATTTTATGTTAACTTTCTTTGTGTCCTGATTGGCTTTTGTCATCTTGATATAAACTAGTATCTCTTGGGGAAATGGACTATCAGCTAAAGAATTCACTGCAGGCAACTCTGTAGTGCATTCCCAGTGGGCATAGCAATAGCCCACTGGGAAGGTAGTCCTGAATTATAAAAGAATTAAAGCTTATCAAGCCAAAGTGAACAAGCCAGTAAGCAGATATCCCTTATGGTCCTTCCCCCAGTTCCTGGCTTAAATTCCCTCAGTGATGAACTGTACCTGAAACTGTAAGATGAAATAAACCCTTTCATTCACTGTTTTATCATGGCAACAGAAAACAAACTAATGTATTTTCTTTTTATTTTTTTAATTATTGATAGTTTTCAAACTTATTTTAAATGTAACATGTAATGGTTATTTGCTCATGAACTTTTCTAGTACATTTTTTGAATATTATTATGTATTGTAATTTATTCACTTTGTATTCTGGCTGTAGACTCCTGCTTCATCAACTCTGGGTCTCATCCTCTCTTCTTCTTCCTCCTGTATGTCCCTACCATAGTCCACTGGTTGGGAAACTCCTCCTCCCTTACTGTCTCTAGCTTATCAAGTCTCATTAGGACTGTCTGGATCCTCTTTCTCTGTTGTCTAGTTTGGTTAATTCATCAAGGGGAGATGATCAAAGAACCAGCCACTGAGTCTATGTCAGAGAAAGCTCCTGATCTTCTTACTAGGGAACCCATATGGAGACTAAGCTGCCCATGGGCTACCTATGAGCAGGGGGAAGTTAAACACCAACAAACAAAGTAATCCAATTAAAAATGGGTACAGAGTTAAACAGATAATTCTAAACAGAGGAATAGCGAATGGCAGAGAAACACTTAAAGAAATGTTCGACATTCTTAGCCATCTGGGAAATGCAAATCAAAATTATCTTGAGAGTCCACCTTATTCCCATCAAAATGACTACAATCAAAAACTCAAGGGATGACTCACTCTGGAGAGGTTGTGGAGAAAGGGCAACCCTTCTCTATTGCTGGTAGAAATGTAAACTTGTAAACCACTTTGGAAATCAATCTGGCACTTTCTCAGAAATTTAGGAATAGTGCTATCTCCAGTACATTTTTAATTCTCATCTTTAGAAACACTGTTTGAGTTCATTTCTGTTTCACATTGCCATTTAACTCCATATATTTATATAATAACATCATAGCTGTTTTGATGTTTTCATCTGCTAATTCTCACAACTGGGTCTTGTCTTTGACAGTTCCAGTTAATTAATTTACTTTCTCATCAATTATTTCCTGCTTTCTCAAGAACCTGGCAATTTCTTGTTAGAATGAAGACACTGAATTTTACTTCACTGACTGCTCAATATTCATGTATTCCTATGAACATTATTAACCTTTGTTCTGGAAAATAGTCAAGTAAGTTGGCAACAATAAATCTAAGTAATGATCTGAATATTTGTTAGGCAAGAAAAGAACACTGTTCAATTTTAAACTAATTATTTCACAGTACTAAGGCAAAATTCTTATGAATGTACTCTTCAATATTCTTGGAATCATGCTGTAATTTTCAATTAGGTTGAAGCAGAATAATCCCACATATTTATAGGGTTCAATTCATGTAAATATTGAGTATTGATCTAATGCTTAATATTTCTATCACTTATGTATTCTATTTATTTTGTTATTTTTGACACATAATTATTGGTAAAGAATGATGACTCCAATAATAATACAAGTGTACCATGTATTTTGACCATATTCACCTCTACCTTACCATATCTGTTTGTTGTCAACATTGGAAAAAGTATCTTATTTAACATTTAAATTGTATCTTATATTGTTAACTATATTTAGCTTAATGATATAGCAGGACACTAGAACTACTTAGTGTTAAGCTTTCTTATTTTTAAATTTAATTTTATTTATATATTTCTTTATTACAATTTATTCACTTTCTATCCCCACTGCAACCCCTTCTCTTGTCTCCTCAATGTTAAGCTTTAAACCTTGTCTAAGGTGCCTACTTAACATATCAAAGCAGACCTGGTCACCAGGTTCTCCCAGCATTCCTCAGTCTTTACATGTTACAGAGTAAGTCATGCCTCGCTCTCTACCCTGGACTCTCCAGCCTAGGGGGATGGGCTGATCTTCCCAATACAATAAGACCATTTTGACTACCTGCCTCCTTTTGTACCTTTGTCCTCCTAACTGCTGCACCTGGTTTCTTTCCCACCCCCCCTCTCTTTTCACCTCATTTTCTTCCATCCCTTATCTGTTCTCATGGCTTAGGGTCATGTCTACTCTGGATTCTCCCAGATATCTCTGATTCTGACTGTGCTTTTATTTTTATCTTTAATAAGTTTTTCCACCATCATACCTAGGATCAGTCATGTCCGTTCCCTTTTCTTTCTTTCTTTCTTTCTTTCTTTCTTTCTTTCTTTCTTTCTTTCTTTCTTTCTTTCTTTCTTTTCATTTAGTTGGGGCCTCTAATTGGCCTCTCCCCAATTACCTGTTCTATATTCTGCTTACCTTCTCTTCTATTCTCATGAATGAGAAAACTTTTTTATATTCCACATTGGTAAGATTTTGCAGCATTGTATTTCTTTTACCTGACTTATTTTTTTTATTGAAGATAACTCTTTTATATACTATATTATAATCATGTTTCTCTCTCCCTCATCTGCTCCCAGGTCTTCCACTCCCCAAACTTTAAACTCTAAGCACTTTTCTATCTTTAGACAATTAAACAGGTAAATAGGAAAAAAAACACCCCCAAACAAACAACAATAAATCAAACAAACAAACAAACAAAAAGCCTCAATAAACCAGACAAAGAACAACAACAAAAAAACACATGAGACACACATACACACAGAAAGATATAAATACTTAAAACAACAAAGCACATAAAAACAGAAAATCAGAAACCATGATATACAAGCAAAAGATCAGTAAAGTAAAAGAAATGGACAAACAATGTGAGGAAAAAAAATCTAAATTCCTCTGAGTGCATTTTGTGTTGGCCTTCTACTTTTAGGTATGCTTAGGTGTGGTTTCTATACTCCCTGAGACTCTATTGGAAAGAACTTTTTTTGGTTCCAAGTACTTGTCAATTACAGCTAGATTCTGGGTTAGAGATGGGAATTTGTGTCCACTTCCCTCTCTAAGCCCTGGGAACTCATTTGACTTGGTCTTATGCAGGTACTGTGCACTTGGGCAACAGTCTCTGTAAGATTATATGTTTATGTGTGCATCAGTCTTGCTGTATCAGAAAGCCTTCCTTCCTTGTTGTCTTTCACCCCCTCTGGCTCTGACAATCTTTCTGCCTCCTCTTCTACAAAGTTACCAGAACCCAGAAGAGAAGAGTTTGAGGAAGACATCTTACTTAGGACTAAGTTTTCCAAAGTCTTTTACTCTCTGCACTTTGTCCATTTGTGTCTGTATTAATTCCCAACTACTACAGGAAGAATCTCCTCTGCAGATGTCTGATTGAGACAATGATCCATGAATATAACATAATATCGTTAGACACCTTTTTCTTTTCTTTTTTTTTTTTTTTTGTGTGTGTGTGTTAGTGGAATAGTAGTATTTTGTTTTCCCCATGTCCATGGACTATCTAGTTTTAGGTTCTTGGTCATCTTAGCAGTGTCAGGCATAGGTTCTTCTTCATAAAGTGATCTTTAAATACAGTTAGATAATAGTTGGTTACTTCTACAATATTTGTGCCAATAAGTACAGTAAACACACCTACCTAATTATAATATAATTGCTTCCAGAAACATGTATATCATCGCTTAATTTCTGTAAGTGAAGTAATCAGCAGATAGTGGAAAGAGTGGGAAAAATCAAACTGTATATCTGTCAGGGAGTTAATATATAAAGTGAATAAGGAATTCCACTAATTTTTAAAAATGCATATACATGTATTAAATGAAAAATTATTTACTCATAGAGTTTTAACTTCCTTTCTAATATATGAGTTTAGGTTCATAAATATTCACCTAACTCTGTTAGTTCTTCATGAATATGTCATCTGTTAGCTTTCAATCACTTTAACCTAATAGCTATAAATATTGACTTGAAGGAATATTTCTTTTGGCTCATAATTTCACAATTTTTAGTTTATAGTTATTTGGATGAACTTTCCTAAGCCATATGAAGCAGAACACCAGGACATGGAGCATGTGATAGTGTAAATATGTTCACCTGATGGTGAGTAGAAAGAATAGAAAGGGGATAGAAAGGGGAGAAGGGAGAAGTAGAAAGACACTGCTAAAGTACTAGATACAAAGGCTAGGACTAGATATCTCTTAAGAATTTGTCTCAATGACTTACTTTCTCAAACCAGGAAATAATGCTTAAAGTTTCTACAAATTGCCAGTAGTCCATGAAGTTAGAATTTAATAATGAATTAATATCTCGTTGATATTACAACATTACTCACCTAATCAGCTTTTTAATGTTCTAACAACTAACATTGTAGCTGTAAAGATCAAGCCTTTATAGAATTAACTTTTTAGATATAAACCACAATATAGTCCTTATGGCAGGAATTTATTTTTAGGAATACATTGTTGCACAATTTTATAAGTGTTTTAACATAATACAGTATAAATATACAAATCTAAATATGAAGCATACTTATTGAATGAGTTTCTGCCACCAGACACTGCCTGATGTAGCACATCTTATACAGTTCTCAGTACTCATCAGAAAAGCTTCTTGTAGTAGATACAGTTAATCCAGAAACACACAGCTGGTTATACTACAGACAATAAGAAATTGCAGCTTGCTCAGCACTAAATGGGAAATCTATATTACAACTTCTCTTCCCAAGCTTAGAGATCATTGTGAAAGAGGACACAGAACAGTTCTAAGAGCCAGAGGCAGATGACAATAGTGAAACTGTTTTCTGGATATCTTAGAACAGCTGTACATATGAAATCACTGCAGGCAGGACTGCATGTACAAAGCCTGTACAACATCAGTCCAGACAAATAGCATCATGGAATGTGAAGGAGGTCAGGAAGTCTCATGTTTATTTAGTACCCTATTGACAATTGACACTTGATAGAAGAAAAGTGAGGTTTTGGTTTGGGGGTTTTTGTTTTGTTTTCAGGGATGTGGTATCTATGAGGCTAACTATAGTCCAGCAGATGGTCATACACCCATGCATATCCCAAAATTGCTATGTGGATTCTGTAGGTTAAAAGAGAAAGAGAGCACATAAAACTGTGAGGGAATAGCAGTAGGAGGATAAAGATAGAATTGAGAAATAGAAAGTGGACTTGCATATATATATATATATATATATCTCAAATAATTCTTTAAAAGAAAGAATACAGATGCTATAGATCAATTGTTTGATATTAAATTTCTGATTAAATTAAGAAACATGATTAAACAAAATATATGAAGCTACTGCCAGTACAACATAGCATGATATTTTCCATTAAACTCATCTTATGAATAGAAAGAAATTTGTAAAGGTTAAAATATTATATAGTAAGTATGTAAGTCAGCAATATAACTACTTGTCAATATATCAGTAATATATTACACATGTTTGTTCAATACTTTTGTATGATTGTAAGTTCTGTAAGATTATACATATCAACATTACCATAAACATCTGAATAATGCTTTCTGATATAAAATACAATAGCTGCTTAGTTACTGTTGTGTTGCTGTGTTGATATCCTATAGCCAAGGAAACTTAGAAAAGAAAGCATTTAACTAGAAGCTTGCTTACAGTTTTAGAGTTTAGTCCAGGACCATTTTGGCAGCAGGCAGGTGTGGTACTAAAGCAGTTAGTCAAGCACTTACATCTTATCCACAAGCAGCAGGCAGAGAGAGATTGAAAACATAGTGAGGGCTTCTGAAACCTTTAATGCCACCCCCAGTGACAAACCTCTTTCAAAAAGACCACACCTCTTAATCCTCCCTAAGAACTCCACCAGCTGGAAAACAGACTTTCAAATACAACAGCCTATCGGGATGTTTTTATTTAAACTACCACCACAACTTGCAACACCCTTAGGAAAGATTTTTTTTTTCATTTTTCAATTCCTTTATTATTGTATAGGGTTACCATATGATATATGTATTCTACTGTGTCTTAGTCTGCTTTCTATTGCTGTTATGAAACACTGACCAAAAGCAATTTATGTAGGAAAAAGTTTATCTTGCTCACATACAGTCTGTTAAGAGAAGCCAAAAAAGAAACTCAGCAGAAAACTGGAGGTAATAGTTGAAATAGAACCACAGATGCATGCTACCTACTGGCTTGTTCTTAATGGCGTGCCCAGTGTCCTAGTTTGGGTTTCTATTGCTTTAATAAACACCATGGCTAAATTAACTTTATGAGTAATTGGTTTGTTTTATCTTACACTTGCTGGTAGCAAGAAGTCCATCATTGAGAAGTTGGGTTAAGAACTTTTGCAAGAGAGGGACCTGGAAGCAGGACCTGAAGCAGAAGCCATGCAGAAATGCTGCTTTCTGACTTTCTTACTATGCTTTCTTATAGAACTCAAGACCACCTGCCCAGGTTCAGCAAAAGCTTCTGTGAGCTGGGCACCCCCCCCCCACATCAGTCATTAATCCAGAAGATGTTCTACAGCCATGCCTATAGGCTAGTCTGATCGGAGAATGTACTTTTTCATTTGAGTGTTATTTTTCTTAGTTTACTCTAGTTTGTGTTAAGTTGTCAAAATAAAGACCAACACACACTGTGAACTGAAATAGTTTTGCACAGGTCAGGACTGTTTGGGAAATTTTGTATATAATATTCATTTGAAAAGATTTTCTAATTTGCATTTTGATGTGCTTTTCTAACTCATTTTATTTACAAATATATTTCTTAATTTCTAGTTATTTTCCTGAATAGCTTTTATCTTAATCATAAGTGATGACAGGACAGAAATACAGCCTCACTAACACCCCTAGATTGTTAGCAAATCTCGTTTATGTCAAAATACCGTCATGCTTTCAACACTGAAGAGACTATCAGTCCTGATTGGCATAATAAAGCATGATTAAAGGTGATTTTGTTGAAGATAATTCTAATGTAGGCATAAGCAAGCATGCCAGCTAGAAGGAAAAGCCTCATAAAGAGATATACAAGAGCACAGATGTGGACATTCCAAGAAAGTGTCATGGAAATTGAGACATACACAGTGTAGGTATGAGCTTCTCAAGGAAGAATCACAAAACTGAAGCATACCAAAGTGTGGGTATACATCCTGAAGGAAAAATAATATGAAGTAAAACATTCAAATACAGAACTGGGCTCATTAAGGAATATTTACAGGGAATATGATGAACTCAGGTATGGATATAAGCTCTTCAAGGAAGAATTAGAAACAATAAGACACAACGAAGTATACTTATGGTCTCCTCAAGGGAAAACTCACAATTTAATTGGGTAAGCATTATATATACAAACTTTTAGTGGTTCTGAACGTACATGTCAAAAAGTTACTAAGAAACCTTTCTATTTTTCCTAATTTCTGTGATTATTTTGTGTTATATACTAAAATGTAAGATTTGGAGTTATTGCCTAAGAGTAAAATAAAGCATATAACATTTGTCTTTCTAGATCTGGGTTTTGAAACCCATATTTTATTAGTGTTTACACTGAATATAATTTCCAGCTGTTTATTACAGTTTTTATTTCTTGTGTAATAAATACATCTTTTGGAATAGTATGCATCTGAATTTAAACTTCAGTAATTTTATGTTTTTTCCCCCCTAAGGAAGCACTTAGGCATTATAGCCATCTTAATTTTTTTTTAATTTTTGTACAATTAAATAAGATTTTATGCATATTTCATTCATTTAACATAATCCATGTCTTAGATCAAATTTCCTATAAGAAGTGTTTGAGGTGAAGATTTAATATAAGTAATCTATTAAGAATGTGTTTTCAGTGAATAAGAATAAGAAAGAGGGGAGATATAAATAGAAAAGGAGAATAAACCATTGAATATTTCATTTAATGAGAAAGTGCTAGATATAGCCAACACTCCACAGGTGAAGAAGGGGAAGGGAGGGTGGGATCGGGAGGGTAGGAGAGAGGAGCTTATGGGGGGATACAAAGTGAATAAAGTGTAAAATAAAAAAAACACATATAAATGAGTGAGTATGTATTTCTTATGATTCTCCAGCTCAAGGCAAGGACCTGTACTTGCACATAATTATATCATTCAATACAATTAAATAACAGATGAGTTTATATCAGAAATTGTAAAACAAATGAATAGCTGAAAAGACAAATGGATTAACCTAATCCTGTTTTAAATATTGTTTTATGCAAAATGAGATGTTTTCCACTATACAGAGTATGCTTCCTATCCTTCTCTGATATTATCCAGTTATCCAAACTCATCGTTGAACATTTTTTCAGTCTCTTTAAGAGGGATAAAACAGAAAAAAATAGTGGTTAAGGCAGATTACTCAGAGTATACTTTACAGTTTTTCAACAATTTTTTTTCAGATTTTGTATAGATTAAATTTTTTCTTTGACAATTTTATACAATTGTATAATTTTTTCTGTTTACTCTCACTTACCATCCTTTTGTATTTCTTGTCCATCCCTCTTATTTTCCTTTTGCCATCTCCTACCTACAGATCTCTTTTCCACATTGCTTGTTTTTGTTATGTTTTGTGAACCAGGTTTTAACCAGAACTTTCACTGTAGTCTCAAGTTTGGAGGCACCATTAGTCTGTATGGCTCCACTCTTTTTTCACTAAGCTGAAGGTAATGACTGTGAGGTAGGCCCTCATGTGTCTATGACTTATGATTTGCTGTCGAGAAGACAAATCATGTGAAAGCCTACTGAAGACAACCATAACTCCTAAGGTATCATATTATCAGTGGTTATACCATGCTTGGAAGATGGCATTTCATCCAGCAGCATGGCTACTCTGGCAAAGAATCATATCCAAAAACATTCTAGGTCTATGTGATCTGGCTAGAATGCAGACATACCACACACTTTTAATCTTTCTGGCTGGAATACGGACAATACACCTTTAATCCCTCTGGTTAGAAAGCAGAGATGTCCTGAGTACACACCTTTAATTTCAAAAAAGTGACATCTAACTGAAGGGCAAGCAAAGTGATGAATCAGAGAAGGATTTGACAGAAGATATTAGAGATAGAATATAACCAGCTCCTTTGAGAACAGACAGGAAGAAGAGGTTACATAAGAACAGTGCAGGGAGAATTGAGAGTTAAGTTTTGTGCAGGTCAGTTGAATGCAGTGGAGTTCAGCTTAGTTTGTTATTCTGATTAGTTCATGCAGTCAGTGTACTTAGTGAAGTTCATTTTCTGGAGTTCAGAGGCAGTTTTTCTGAGTAGAGCAAACCAGTCAGAAGCTGAAGAAAAGCCAATTTGAATCATTCAGCTTGAAGAGGAGTTGAAACCAGAACAGCTAAGAAGAGCAGCCGTCCAGAGTTCAGACAGAACTAGAAAGTGTAAGCTTATTCAGCAGTAAGCCCTTGAGGCTGAAAACATTCTAGACACAGGTTAGCAGACTGAGGCTGAAAGCTGAAGCCTTCAAAGTTTAGGCTTAGACAAGATTAAATTAGAATCTTATAGGCCGAGGTCTAATGATGCACTCTGGGATCATCCCTAGCCATGTATGTGTAAAGGTTGGGTATTAGCTCATCCCCTTTTCTGTAGAAATAAAAACAATATTCACAGCCCTTTTTAAGGCAAAAACAAAATTGCCATACATAATACATATCCTGAACAGTTACGAGTCTCTACATTAACTATCATTCACTCAAAAATGACCATTTCTAATTAGAGATAAGAATAGTATTTGTTAGTTGATATAAATCAATATCAATATTTAGACTTCAGTTTGATATTATGTCTGTTTAGCTAAACCATAGTACAAAGGTATCTGTTAGGGTCTATGAACTCCACAAGCATAGTATTTTGACTAGATCCACTGTATCAGGCATATCTTCCCTATAATAGATTGACTTCACCACATATTCTGAAGTGGTTGATTATATTCACAACTTTCATGCCACTACTGCAGCAGAAATAATATCTTGTCTGGTGGATTGGCACTGTAGTTAATAGAATTTATATTTGGGTAAACCCACTGTTGAATTTTCTCACTTAAAAGCCTCCATAGTACCTTCTAAAGCTGTCTGGTAGGGAAGAAACCTCCTGCCTGTTTGCAGCCAGCTTTCTCTATATCTTGCAATTTAGACAAGTACTATCTTCAACAATAACGTCTTCTCTTCTAGTTTTAGTAGGCAACAAAGAGAAATAGCAATAGCCTGTCATTTTTGGATGAGGGATCTAAGAACTTCTTGACCAATAAATATTAAGGAGGTTACCCATAATGGGCAGTAGGATTTCTGTATAATAAACAATGGCTTCTAGAAGGAACATTACTTACCAATGTAGGATATATCACTTTTAATCTTTTTAACTTAAATTTATAAATTAGTTTGCGGTGTAGTTGGCTTCTATATAGCTTTTTAATAAATTACTCACTTTGATTAGCTATCCTTTCCCACCTCTGTAACTGCTCAGTTCTTCAGACCCCATCCCTGCTTGATTTCTCCCTGTCTACTTTCATATTGCTACATTCCACTGCCTCCTCATTGTTAGGAATTAGATGATGGACCTGAACAATGCAATCCAAGTCACACTACAAGGCAGGCCTCATGTTAGAGGTTTATTAGGGAAGAGAAAACAGAAGTAGCTTCTGGGAGGAGTGGAAGGAGGAAGAAAAACAGAGGAGAGAAAAGTGGACGGGAACTTTTATCAGGTTACTGTGAGCATGTGCAATAGATAAATGCAAGCTTTGTGGCTTTTTGTAAAGCTGTCACATTTCAGCATGTATTTGGGTATCAACTCAAGGGTCCTGGCGGCTGAAGAAATTGTTGCACTGGTGATGACGTGCTTCACTATTGCCAGGTTCTTAGGGCTGATGGCAGAGCTGCCTGATTACTGACATTCATTACTTAAGATAACTTCCTGATGGCCCCTTTCTAGTTTTCTGGCTTCGAGAACTGCTCCAAGATAAATATATAAAACTGAAGATTTTAAGTCAGTATCCACAGATAAGGTCATATGGTATTTGTCATTCTGGGACTGGGTTACTTCACTCAGTATAAATTTTATCAATTGCATCCATTTACCTGAAAAACTGTAATTTCTTTGCTGCTTTATTCACAATACCTAAAAAAAAATGGGATCATTTTGGATGTCCATAAGAAATGAATGAATGTGATAATGTGGCACATGTACAAAATATGATTTTATTCAGCTGTAAAGCTTTGTTTTTATTATCATGAGAACCTGGTACCATACAAAATGAAAGTAGCAGAAACATATGGGTATAAATTCTCCTCATGCATTCTATTTCTTTCTTTTTTTCTTTATTCTTTCTTTCTTTCTTTCTTCCTTTCTTTCTCCTCCTCCTCCTCCTCCTCCTCCTATTCTTCCTCCTCCCCCTTCTTCTTTTAATGACTATACCAGCCTGGAACTACCATAGTGTCCTTGAACTCACAGACATCCATCTACATCTGACTCCCAAGTAAGTACTAGGATTAAAAGTGAATACCTTTAAGTGTTTCTCTGCCATTCGATATTCCTCTACAGAGAATTCTCTCTTCAGCTCTGTTCCCCATTTTTTAAGTGGATTACTTGGTTTATTACTTTTCAGCTTGTTTAGTTCTTTATATATATTGGATATGAGTCCTCTGTCAGATAAAGGGTTGGTGATGATTCTTTCCCAATCTGTAGGCAGTCGCTTTGTTTTGATGACGGTGTCCTTTGCTTTACAGAAGCTTTTCAATTTCATGAGGTCCCATTTATTGATTGTTGCTCTTAGAGTCTGTGCTGTTGGTGTTCTGTTCAGGAAGTTTTCTCCTGAACCAATGAGTTCTAGGGTATTCCCCACTTTTTTTTTCTGGCCGATTTAATGTGTCTGGCTTTATGTTGAGGTCTTTGATCCACTTGGACTTCAGTTTTGTGCAGGGTGATAAGTATGGATCTATTTTCATTTTTCTACATGTAGACATCCAGTTGGACCAGCACCATTTGTTGAAGATGCTATCTTTTTTCCATTGTATGGTTTTGGCATCTTTGTCAAAAATCAGGTGTCTGTAAGTGTGTGGGTTTATTTCTGGGTCTTCTGTTAGATTCCATTGATCCACCATTCTGTTTCTATGCCAGTACCATGCAGTTTTTATAACTGTTGCTCTATAGTACAGCTTGAGATCAGGGATGGAGATGCCTCCAGAAGATCTTTTATTGTAGAGGATTGTTTTAGCAATTCTCGGTTTCTTGTTATTCCATATGAAGTTGAGAATTTTTCTTTCCAGGTCTGTAAAGAATTGTGTTGGCAATTTGATGGGAATTGCATTAAATCTGTAGATTGCTTTTGGTAAGATGGCCATTTTAATAAATGCTCAACCTCATTAGCCATTAGGGAAATGCAAATCAAAACAACCCTGAGATTTCACCTTACACCCATCAGAATGGCCAAGATGAAAAACTCAAGGGACAACACATGCTGGAGAGGTTGTGGAGAAAAGGGAACCCTCCTCCACTGCTGGTGGGAATGTAAACTTGTACAGCCACTCTGGAAATCAATCTGGCGCTTTCTCAGACAACTAGGAATAATGCTTCCTCAAGATCCAGCCATACCACTCTTAGGCATATACCCAAAAGAGGCGCAAGTACACAAAAAGGACATTTGCTCAACCATGTTTGTAGCAGCTTTATTTGTAATAGCCAGAAGCTGGAAACAACCCAGATGCCCCTCAACTGAAGAATGGATGCAGAAACTGTGGTACATCTATACTATGGAGTATTACTCAGCAATGAAAAATAAGGAAATCATGAAATTTGCAGGTAAATGATGGGACCTGGAAAGGATCATCCTGAGTGAGTTGTCCCAGAAGCAAAAAGACACGCATGGTATATACTCACTCATATAAACGTACAATATAGAATAAACCCACTAAAATCTGAACATCTAAACAAACTAAGCAAAAGAGAGGACCCTAACTAAAATGTTCAATCCCCATCCTGAAAGGCAAAGAGGATGGATATCAGAAGAAAAAGAAAATAGGAAACAACCTCGGAACCTGCTACAGAGGGCCTCTGAAAGCCAGAAGAAAACAGGAAACAATCTTGAAACCTGCCACAGAGGGCCTCTGAAAGCTTCTGCAGTATAGACTGTCAAAGCAGATGCTGAGCCTGATGGCCAACTGATGGGCAGAGTGAATGGAATTCTATGTAAGAAGTGGGAAATAGTAAGAGCTGGAGGGGACAGGAACTCCACAAGGAGAGCAACAGAACAAGATAATTTGAACACAGGGAACTTCCCAGAGACTCATACTCCAACCAAGGACTATTCGAGATGACCTGGAACCCCTGGACAGGTGTAGCCCTTGGCAGTTCAGTGTCCAAGTGGGTTACATAGTAATGGGAAGAGGGACTGCCTGTGACATAATCTGATTGGCCTGCTCGTTGATCACTTCCCCCTGAGGGGGGAGCAGCCTTATCAGGCCACAGTAGAGGACAATGCAGCCACTTTTGGTGAGAACTAAGATCAGAAAGAAGAGGAGAACCTCCCCTATCAGTGGACTTGGCGAGTGGCATGCATGCAGAAAGGGGAGGGAGGGTGGGATCGGGAGGGGAGGAGGGAGGGGCTTATGGGGGGATACAAAATGAATAAAGTGTAATTAATAAAAAATTTTAAAAGAAGTGAATACCTTGTAGCAGGTCTTTTAAAATACATGTTGTTAACAAATGAGAATGCTTGGAATTTTGCGCAACATGAATTATTCAGTTTTCTTCTTACAAAAATACAATAGATAGAAGAAAAAAAAATTCCCTTCAAATGAACATATTCATGCATACAAAATGATTTCTACTGAGTAAATAAAGGCCAAATAATGACAGATTTTATATGCTGTAACTGAATATAAAGCAGCCACTCACTGGTGTTCCCATATCAAATATGCATCTGATATATCACTTCCATTGAAAATATTTGATCACATTTCATCTAGGTAAATGTTATTAGTAGAATGGCATCATGTTAATATCTATTAAACCTCTTCTAGATTTTTTTTTAAATTTTACATGATGAAACCATTGCTTAAATAGAGGCTTATTACTATGATGAAATTTTTCAGTATATTTTTAGGGATTTATATACTTATGTCATTCTCTGTATCTGACTGAAGTTCAGAAAATGTATTCAAGTATGAGAATCACTTTAGTGATCTTATAAATTTTATTTATTTATACTGGCTCAGGTGATTTCATTGGTACCACTACAAAAAAGTAGTGAAGTACACAAATATAAAGACCTGCCACTTAGCAATTTAATTTTTCAGATTGATAAGCTTAAAAAAACATCACTCAGAGATTATTTTCCTCATAGTTATAATTTTTTGCTGTTCTAGGTTGATCAGCGCAGGACCAAAGGAAATATACCTAAATACTAAAAAAAAAAAAAAAAAAAAAAAAAAAAAAAAAACTAATCTTTATGGATGATTTTATTGTGGAAACTTTAAAGAAGAAGAACTAAAAAAAAAGGTATCTCAAAACAGGGAGCACTAGTTGGTATTGTCATAGCTGTTTAGAGAAAAATGACATATTAAAGTACATTTCAAATGAAGGAGAGCCACAGTTAAGCATGTATGTAAACAAGCCAGCATTTGCTTTGGACTGTAAAGTGTCTCCATGGTGCTGTTTCATTGAAAACTGCAAATTAAGTTTATTATGGAAATCTGTGTCATGAAATTCTTCATGTAAACCTCTGTACTGGGGTTGTGAATTGAATTGCTTTGATTAAGAAAGTAACTTAAATCCCCCTACAAATAATAGAGCAAAATTTTAGTTGTGTGATTTCAAACAATAAATTTTTGATAACCCCTGAAAAAAAAAATCATTCCACATGGATCCAAAATGGCGGCCACAAGTGTGCACCATGTCTGAGAGACAGAGGATCTGAAACTCTGAAATTGGTGAGTGGAGGGACAGCTGAAGCCAGAACACTGACATTGAGGATTCCTAGGCTAGAGGGGACAACACTTGAGCTGAGACCATTTAGATCCAGGTCACCCGCAACTACTCTGGGGACTGAGAGTAGCTAACATTCGATCTCCCTGCACTTCCCCTTGTTGGGCCTTCCGCCTCCTCAGCAGAGGCGACCCATAGTGCCCACGCCTCATAGTACAGAACTCCCTGTTTAGTGACTGAGAAAAGAGAGGTGGATCTCTTAGTTCCTCAGCAGTGAATGCCAGCTGTACCATCCTTCTGGAGTCCAAGTCTGCGAGCAACTATATGGAACTGGCAGGGCCTCCCAGCCTGGACTGTCCCGGCCACCCATTCCCTCAGTGGGGGACAGTTGGTGGTACGGCCACCCAGGTCAGCCAGGTCCGCCATGCCACCCAGGTCCAAGGTCCACTGTAGGGGCTCCCCAGGGCTTCCCAGCAGGCATCTGTACTGGCCTCCCATTTTTGCCGCTGTGCCTTGACTCCCAGTGGACCACTATACCAGCCTCCAAGTTCTGCAGCTGTAGCACCACTGAGCAGACAGAGGTCCTACAACCATGTTTGCCCAAGCAGGCCCAAATCTGAGAGTAGAGAACACGGAAAATCCCTGTGCTCTCCTTAGACCTGCTAGAGGGTGATTGTACCTTCAAGTGGGTGCCTGTAGAGCCCCAGTTCCAGGGTCTCTCTGTACTAGTAGCCACACATTGGATCTCTTCCACCCACACACCCACTGTGGCCAACATAGGGATTCTTGGAACAGAGTTCTAAACATTGAAGCCCCTGTTCTGCGGGTTTACCAGTGAGTCCAGGCAAAAAACTCCTGGAGTACAGACAGATCTGACAATCAGCAGCCTGTAGGCCACTGAGGTATTCAGGAAATCTGTGCTTACACATTGTGCCCATGAACACCTCCAGCCTCTGCAACCCCTGCTGCACCTGCACCACCCTATGCCCCACATTCCAGGCATCTACATTCTCTAGCACACTGTCTTTCAAGTCACACTTCCATGTACATACACATGCTTGCTCTTCCACACTTGTGCATATGCACCTGTGGATCTTCCTCCTTTAGGTACAGCTGAAACACCAATGCACACTCTCAAACCAGTAGACCTCACTCATTGCCCTGAAGAATACTCCAGACACCAAAGAAAGACAGATGCAGTGTGAACTACAGACTCCAGGAACAAACAGTGAAGGTTACAGATAAGCAAATGGCCAGAGGTCAGCATAAGAACACATGCAACAAAAATCAGGATATCAAGGCTACAAAATCAATGGATACTCCAATTCATTAGAAACACAGGAAAATGATTTTAAAGCTATGCATATCCAAATATTAGAAGCACATAAAGAGGAGATGAACAAAGCTATCAAAAATACCCACACAAATGGAGGTTAATTAAGGGGAGACAAACAAAGCTCTCAAAGAAATAGTCACACAAAAGGAGGCAAATAAAGAGGAAATAAACAAACTGCTCAAATAAATAAAGAGAAATATACCAAACAAATAGAGGCACAATTAGTGGCATATAGAGGGGAAAGAGAAAAATAGAGACCATCATAGAAAGACAGGAATCCACATTCAAACAAATAAAGGAAATGGTGCAAGGCATGAAAACCGAATTAGAATCAATAAAGAAAACACAAATTAAGAAAACCCTGGCGTTAGAGAACTTAGGGAAAAGATCGGGAACCACAACAGCAGAAGGCCAACATAATACAGAATACAAGAGATGGAAGAGAGACTCTCTCGTGCTGAAGATACAATTGCAGAAATTGATACTTCTCTCAAAGAAAAAGTAAAATCTGGAAAGTTCCAAACACAAAACATCCAAGAAATTAAGGATTCCAGGAAAAGATGAAATCTAAGAATAATAGGGATAGGTAAAAAAGAAGATTCCAGGCTCCAAGATTCAGAAAATATTTTCATGAAAATTATAGAAGAAAATTTTTGCAACTTAAAGAGATGTCCTTAAACATACAAGAGGCCTACAGAACAGCAAATAGACTAGACCAGAAAAGAAACTTCTCACATCAAATCATAGTCAAAACACTAAATCTACAGAACAAAGAAAAATATTAAAAGCAGCAAGGGAAAAAAGCCAAGTAACATATAATGGTAGACCTATCAGAATCACACCAGCCTTTTCATCATAAACTATGAAAAAAAGAAAGGCCTGGGCAGATTTAATGCATGCTCTAAGAAACTACTAATGCCAATCCAGACTACTATTCCAAGCAAAGCTTTCAATCAACTGAGATGGAGATAAAAAAATATTCCATGGTAAAAGTAAATTTAAACAATATCCTCACAGCAACCCAGCCCTACAGAAGATTCTAGAAGTAAAACTGCAATCCAATGAATACAACTATACCCAAGGAAACATAGGATACAGATAATGTTGAAACTGAAAATTAAAAGAAAATAAGCTTTGAATCACAGTAACACCACCAACTCCACAATAAAAGGAACTAACATTCATTGGTCACTATTATATACCAACATCAATGGACTCAACTCTCCAATAAAATGAAACAGACCAACAGAATGGTTGCAGAAACAGGATCCAACATTCTGCTGCATCCAAGAAACACAGCTCTGCAAAAGATAAACATTACCTCAGAGTGAAGGACTAAAATAATATTTTTCAAGCAAATGGACCCAGGAGACAAGCTAGGGTAACTATCCTAATATCTAATAAAATTAGAATTTCAACCAAAATTAATCAAAAAAAGATGTGGAAGGGCACTTCATTCTCGTCAAAGAAAAACTTCACCAGGAGAACATCACAATTCTGAACATCTATGCCACAAATATAAGAACACATACATTTGGAAATGAAACATTATTAAAGCTGAAATCACACATGGATCCCAATACCTTAAGAGTGGGAGACTTCAACACTCCACTCTCACCAAGCGACAAATAGAGAGAAGCTAACTAGAGAAATAATGGCACATACAGAGGCCCTAAATAAAATGGACCTAATAAATGTCTACAGAACTTTTCACACAAATTAGAAAGAGTATACATTCTTTTCAGCACCTCATAGAACCTTCTACAAAATAGACCATATAGACCATACAAAATAGACCAGATCACAAAGTAAGCTTTGGAAAATACAAGAAGATTGAAACAATGCCTTGTATCCTATCTGACCACATGTACTAAAGCTGGACTTCAACAACAACAGACATAGCAAAAAGCCTACACATACATGGAAACTGAACAACTTGCTACTCAATGACAGTTGGGTTAGGGAAGAAATAAAGAAAGAAATTAAAGACTTCCTAGAATTCAATGAAAATGAAGGCACAACATGCCCAAAATTGTGGGACACAATGAAAGCAGTCCTAAGAGGAAAATTCATAGCACTAAGTGCTTTCAAGAAAAAATTTGTAACATCTCATACAAGCAACTTAATGGCTCACCTGAAAGCCCTAAGGGAGAAAAAGAAGCAGACCCATCCATGAGGAGTAGGTGGCTAGAAATATTCAAGCTCAGGGCTAAAATCACAAATTATGAACAAAAAAATTCAAAGAATCAATGAGACCAAGGGTTGGTTCTTTGAGAAAATCGACAAGATAGACAAACCCTTAGGCAAACTAACAAAAAGGCAGAGAGACTATCCAACTCAGCAAAATCAGAAACCAAAAGGGGGACATAACAACAGACACTGAGGAAATCCAAACAATCCTTTGGTCTTATTTCAAAAGCCTATATGCCACAAAGTTTGAAAATCTAAATGGAATGGACAATTTTCTTGATAGACTACATTTACCAAAATTAAATCTGTTAGTATTTAGGCAACTTGCTTCTGGGTTGCCCAGCAACTTATGATGTCATTGTGTTGCCTGCCAGGTGTCCACACCTGGAAGGTATGGTTAACCTTCTCCCTTAAAGGGATCCGCCTGCCATGTGGTCTCTCTCTTGGTCTCTCTTGCTCTTGCCTCTTGCTCCCTCTTACCCTTTCCCATTTCTCTGTCTGGGCACCTGCCCCCTCTCTTTCCACTCCCTCTTTCCCCTCTCATGTCCTGCTCTCTTTTCTCTCTTTCTCTCTCTCTCTATCTCCATCTAATAAACCTCTTTCATATAAGATCTGTTGTATGCCTAATCATCATTATTTAATGTGTCCTCAACATAGGTGCCGTGACTCAGATGGGTGTCCTGGCTTTGCCAAAAAGCCCTTCTTGGACTTCTAGGGGAAAATGGATGGGCACAACCGATCCTCGCTGCTCTATCTATGCCTAAACATCTTTACTTTTCTTCATCTGTCTTACCACACAAGGCACATGTGCTTGCGGCAGCCTCCAACCGTTGCAGGGGTAGCCCGATCCCAGCGGCTTGCCACTGCACCACTCTGACTCGTACCCTGCCAGTGAGCCAAGCCCCGTGGATTACCGAAGTGCCAAAATTGACTGGAAAAAGTCGCTGGCACGAGATTACCTAAAACTGAAAATCTTTAATTTCTCTCACTGCCTTTATGTACACACCTGCTCATGACTGCTCCCCACAGCAGGTGCTCAGTGTGCTGAGCCCATGGGACACAGCAGCATGAAAATTGGCTTGGGGATATTGTTGGCGCACTGCTTCAGACAGACACACTGGCTTCAGGTAGGCAATTGCTGGGACCCTGTACACAGATTTGCACACCTGCCTGAGCTCTAATGAGTGAGATTTTAAGATTTGCACCTCTGAGAAATTTTGAATCTCCCAGGAGATGCTTGCCGCTAGGTTGGTTTTTGGAGGAAATGGGTGGAGCCATGTCTTCACTGCTGAGTCCACATGGCTTCAGTGCCATTTTGATTTAGGGCAATTCTGCTCCTCCTTGCCATGCGCTCGCCCCTCCCCCACTCCTGCAGAGCTCCAATCTGTTCATGTTCTATACACTAGCTTTCAATATTCTGACTACTCTAAGATGTCATTTTCAAGCTTAAAAAAATATTTTCTTTCTGATTTCTGTACACTCTGCTCTTAATATATATATATATATATATATATATATATATATATATATATATATATGTATATGTATTTAAAATGGTTTAATTCTTATCTGATGATTTATATAATTTTCTCATTGGGTTTACAAGACTTCCTTAATCAAAACTGTTTATTTTATCTCCTTTTAGACTAGGACAACAACAAGCCTCATTTTAAATTGATATGGATTTTCATAAAAATTCAAAGTTACGTTTTACTATCTATAACTCAACCCTGCTTCAAAATAAATTTTATATGATAATAAATTTTCAAAGTTATAAATGTCTATTCAAATTAAGTTGATTTAAAATGTACATCTAACTGCCTATGTCTTTTTCAATTCCTAAATTAATAAATGCTGTTGCTGTTCCTCTTGACACATGCTGCCTATGATCAGGCTTCACCAGTAGGCTTTCTGGCTAATGGGTTTGCTATAATAAATTTAAATGTAATTTTAAAATTGCTTTATACTGTTCTACTATATTGTTGGTTTTAAAACTCATAACTCGGGTTGGTTAGTAAATACAGGTTTTTACCAATATTCTAAATTAATATCTATTCATTTTAGAGGTATTTATGTTAAAACTTGGTCATTGTGCTGTATCTCTAGTATCAAAAAGTTAAAATATGCTTGGTCTTATTTTCTAAAAATGGTATTATTATTAATCTATCTTAAACTTTAGACTTTTATAAGCTATGAACTTTTTATGTATTAAATGATACAGAAAAACTATTATACTCTCAGTTTTAATGGGCTATATTTATGACTTTTTAAGTCTTCAACTTAACTGGGACAAAATCTAAAGTTCTAATATTTAATGGTTAACAAATGCAAGTTAATAGTTAGTCATCTCATAGATGTTCAAATATATATTTATATTCCTACAGATACAAACAATCAAGATACAGATACTGCAATCTTTAATAAACAGCTGTGGATGGTCTTTGAGTCATCATATTGGTAAACATAATTAAAAAGCCTTCCCGACAGGCTCATCCATAGCAAAAGCTATGTTCCAGATGTACCTGCTGCTCTGAGGCTGCTAGCATTCCTGCACACACACACACACACACACACACACACACACACAAAAAAAAAAAAAAGAGGTCTGTAGTGCCCCATCCCCACTGGGGTATAACCAAAAGTCAGATCTGCCACAAAATGTGTTAATAATGGGTCCTCGTGTCAGGTGTCATAAACGTCAAAAAAATGTGTTAATAGTTCCTCCACTCCACCCAGCAGGCTGTCGTACAGATATCTTAGATATCTGTCGGTTTGGCCAGGTGGCTTGGAACAATTTGCCTAAAGGAACCCCCTCACCCAAAACTTTCCCTTCCCTGTAATTGCAAGGCTTGGAATTCCCTGCTCACTGTTCTTCCCTATAAAAACTTTGCCTCCCTGAGATTTGGGGCCTCACTTTCTAACCTGCTCCATCAGGGAAGATTGGTGGCCCGAGCTTAAGCTTGAATGAAGATCTTCGTGTGATTTGCAACAGACTCGACTCCTAGTGGTCTTTTGGGGTCTCTCATATCGGGCACCCCCAAGTTACTCAGTTGCAGTATGTGGATGATCTGCTGATAGCTGCTGCTGACAAGGAGACTTGCCTACAAGGAACAAAGGACTTACTCAACACTCTGGGAGAGCTTGGCTATTGAGCCTCGGCTAAAAAAACACAAATATGCAGGTCAGAAGTACAGTACCATGGCTACATCTTAAAAGAAGGTAAAAGATGGTTGACAGATGCCCGCAAGGAAACAGTCCTCAAGATTCTGATCCCCACAAGCTGGAAACAGGTGCAGGAATTCTTGGGGTCAGCTGAATTCTGTAGGCTCTGGATATCAAATTTTGCGGAACTTGCTAAACCACTTTATGAGGCCACCAAAGAACAGTCAGGTGACTTCTCATGGACAACTGAACATCAGCAGGCCTTTGAAGCCATAAAAAGGTCGTTGTTGTTAGCTCCAACTCTCGGGTTGCCTGATGTTACCAAACCATTCCAACTGTTTATAGATTAAAAAAAAAAAAGGAATAGAAAAGGGAGTCCTCACTCAGATGCTTGGACCATGGAGGAGACCAATAGCCTACTTATCCAAAAAGCTAGACTTGGTTGAGTCCAGATGGCCCCCTTGTCTCTGTATAATTGCTGCGGTAGCATTGCTCATCAAGGATGCAAACAAATTGACTCTATGGCAGGACTTGGTTATAACCACCCCTCATGCCATTGAGGGAGTGCTGAAACAACCTCCAGATTGATCGATGGCTGAGCAACACTCGCCTGACCCATTACCAAGCACTGTTGCTAAATCCTTCTAGAGTCACTTTGCACGTGCCAACTTCCTTGAATCCAGCCACTCTGCTGCCAGACCCAGACATAGATGCCCCTCTGCATGACTGCTCTAGGATCTTAGCCCATGTGCACGGCATCTGCGCCAATCTCCAAGATGCTCCCCTGACCAATGCAGATGAGACTTGGTTCACAGATGGAAGCAGCTTCACCAGGGATAGAAAAAGGTATGCAGGGGCTGCTGTGGTGTCATTGACTGAGACTGTATGGGCAGAGCCCCTCCCTCCTGGGACTTCAGCTCAGAGGACTGAACTGATAGCATTGACTAAGGCATTGACCCTGGGAAAATATCTAAACCTTAATGTGTATACTGACAGTAGATATGCCTTTGTGACTGTGCATATGCATGGTGCCATCTACTGGGACCAAAGCCTATTAATAGATGAAGGAAAAATAATTAAAAACAAAGAAAAGATACTGACAATATTAAAAACTCTCTGGTTCCCCAAAAGACTGGATATCATAGACTGTCTGGGACATAAGAGTGGGGACACTCCAATCTCCAGAGGTAACAAACGAGCAGGCCAAATAGCAAAGGCAGTTGCATTAGAGACAGAGTCCATTCTTGCTCTGTTAGACCCTGGAGACCCAGTCCTCCCTAAGAAACTAGACTATTCTTCAGAGGACATTGAATGGGCCAAAGGATTGCCCATGTCTCAATACTTTGATGGATGGTGGAGATCAGCTGAAGGTAACTTAATACTCCCTAAAAAGCTGGGAGAGAAAATGTTAAGAAAAATCCATCGCTCTTGCCATATGGGTATCCGAAGGATGCAAGATTTAATTAGACAATCAGGAGTAACTATTAAAAATACTAACTCCAATATTGAGGACATTGTTTCCAACTGCAAGGCATGCAAACTGACAAATGCTGTGCCCAAAAGTTAAAATGCAGGAACCCGACTAAGAGGTAAGAAACCAGGAGCCTATTGGGAAATAGACTTCACAGAAGTGAAGCCTGGTAAATATGGTTACAAGCATTTGCTAGTTTTTGTAGACACCTTCTCAGAATGGACTGAAGCCTTTCTGACAAAGCACAAAACGGCACGAATTATAGCCAAGAAGTTATTAGAAGACATCCTTCCAAGGTATGGTTTTTCTCAGATGATAGGGTCAGATAATAGACAAGTTTTTGTGTCCAAAGTAAGTCAGAGTTTGGCCACGGTTCTGGTGATTGATTGGAAGTTACATTGTGCATACAAACCCCAGAGTTCAGGCCAGGTAGAAAGGATGAATAAAACTCTAAAAGAGACCTTAACTAAATTGACCTTGGAGACCTGAGGGGACTGGGTGGCTCTCCTTCCATTTGTGATCTATCAGGTACACAATTCTCCTTATCAGATGAGACTTACTCCTTTTGATATTATGTTTGGAGTCCCTCCCCCTATTGTTCCTAACGTACAAACTGAGGTCATTGCTGAATTTGAAGGTGGAGACTTCCTGAATGACCTTAAGGGAATACATGTTTGGCCTAAATTAAGAGCTCTTTATGAATCAGGTCCAGCCCTGGAGCCTCATCACTATAGACTAGGAGATTTGGTCTATGTTAAGAGACACCGCCAGACATCATTGGAACCACTTTAGAAGGGGCAGTTCGTGGTGCTATTAATAATGCCGACTGCCTTGAAGGTTGATGACATCGCCACCTGGATCCACTACACTCACACCAGACCAGCTAGCTCCTTGGAGACTAAGGAGGACTATTCCAACCATCAGACAACATGGAAGGCATCAAAGGACCCCAAGAACCCACTCAAGCTCAAACTCACCCGATCATGAGACTGCTAATTTTATGTACTCTGCTTCTCTTAATAACTGTTTCAGCTCCTACAAATCCACACCAGCCCCTCAATCTCACCTAGGAAATAATAGCTACAGCCACTGGAGAAATCGTTAACTCAAACTCCAGACTAGCCCCTAGAAATACTTGGTGAGTCCAACATGTCCAGATTGGCTCCTTGTCAAGATAGGGGCCTACCGGCATTGCACCACACCTAGTTCCCACTTTAAGGGCCTCTAAGTTTACACATTTCTATAACCAAACCTTGCCTCAATTACAGATCTAGAGCAAAGCATTTTTAATTATTGCCACAGATTGGGTAAATGAAAGTCCCCTCAGCTAAATGGAGGTTCCCATGCTCAACTCTTTTTGATTCAAACCTTCCACCTCTGCTTTCTCCCCCAAAACTCTCCCAAACATTTTAAATAAATACCTAAAGGATTTTCTCCATAACCTACTTAACTTTGACTTCTGCCTATATATGTTTCAGTATCCTACCAGACACAGATATTTCCTATAGCCACAGCAGCACCAAAGCAGCTACCACAGGTGTTCCAGTCTGACCTCAGAGACTTCCATCAAACTGGACCTGCACTTTCCCTCCCAGCCCTGGATGTTCTTGCAGAACCTAGACAGCATCAAAGGAGCCTATTCTTCCTGGACTTGGCCAGCATTTAAGCCTTTTGACCTCCATACAGCTCCCCCAGTGTCAGCAGGAAGTAGAGAGAAGAGAATCTATACCTGTTATTCACTTATTATTGAAAAAAAGGCTAAAATGCTGTGCTTCAGGCCAAGGACAAGCAGCTACAGGTGTTTTTACCATTCCTCATTCCCTACCTGCTGCCTTGCATAGCTAGCAACTCTCTACTGACAACCCTCTACCCTAAAATTTCCAGGGCAGAGGTTCCCTTTGTCCTCTTGACCATGTAATCTGAACATTTTGTTCCTATTATTTCTTCTTTCTCTCTCTAAGACCAGGTAGAAAGATTGAACAGTCCTATATCTCCCAAGGAAATAGAAGTAGTCATCAAAAGTATGCCTTCCAAAAAACAAAACAAAACAAAACAAATAGGGTCAGATATACCAGATTTTCAAAGAACAACTAACTCCAATTATCTTCAAACTATTCCACTAAATAGAAACAGAAGGAACTTTACCAAAGTTGTTCTATGAAATCACAGTCACCTTGATTCCTAAACTACACAAAGACCCAAGAAAAAAGACAGCTTCAGACCTATCTCTGTTATGAACATTGATACAAAAACACTCAATAAAATACTGCAAACCGAATCCAAGAACACATAAAAGTTATTTTCCACCATGACCAAATAGGCTTCTTCCAAGGCATGCAGGAGTGGTTCAATATAAGGAAATCCATCAATGTAATCCACCAAATAAAAAAAACTGAAGGAGAAAAACCACATGATCATCTTTTTAGATTCCAAAACAATCATTTGAAAAAATCCAGCACTTGTTCTTATTTAAAGTCTTGGAAAGATTAGAGATACAAAGCACATACCTCAACATAGTAAAGACAATATACAGAAAGCCTATTGCCAACATCAAACTAAATGGAGAGAAAATTAAATCAATTCCCACTTTCTCCATATCTCTTCAACATAGTAGTTGATATCCTAGCTAGAGCAATTAAACAACTAAAGGAGACAAGGGGATACAAATTGGAAAGGAAGGAATCAAAGTATCACTATTCACAGATGATATGATAGTATACATAAGTGACTCCAACAATTCAACCAGAGAACTACCTCAGCTGATAAACACCTTCAGCAAAGGGGCTGGATAAAAAATTATCGCAAAAAAAAAAAATCAGAATCCCTCCTGTATACCAAAGACAAAGGGGCTGAGAGATAAATTAGGGAAACAACACCTTTCACAATACCCACAAAAGACATAGAGTACCTTGGTGTGACCCTAACCAAGCAAGTGAAAGACCTGTTAAAAAAAAAAAAAAAAAAAAAAAAACAACTTCAAGTCTCTGAAGAAAGACATTGGAGAAGATATCAGAAGATGGAAAGATCTTTTGTGCTCATGGATTGGTAGTTATAACATAGTGAAAATGGCCATTGTGCCATAAAGCAATTTAAAAATTCAATGCAATTCCCATCAAAATAACAACACAATTCTTTACAAACCTTGAAAGAATGATTCTCAAATTCATATGGAAAAACAAACAAACAAAAAACACCAGAATTGCCAAAACGTTTCTGTACAACAACAGATCTTCCAGAGGTATCTCCATCCCTGATCTTAAGCTGTACTACAGAGTAATAATAATAAAATCTGCATGGTATTGGCATAGAACCAGATTGATAGATGAATGGAACCGAATACAAGACCCAGAAATAAATTCACACACCTACGAATACCTGATTTTTTACAAAGATTCTAAAAACAGACAATGGAGAAAACACAGTATCTTCAACAAATTGTGCTGGTCTAACTGGATGTCTGCATGTAAAAAAATTCAAATAGATCAATATTTATCACCCTGCATAAAACTAAAGTCCAAGTGTATCAAAGACCTCAATATAAAACCAGTCACACAAAATTGGTTCAAAGAAAAATTGGGGAAGAACCTAGGACTCATAGACACAGGGGACAACTTCCTGAACAGAACACCAACAGCACAGGTTCAAAGAGCAACAATCAATAAATGGGACCTTCTGAAACTGAAAAGCTTCTGTAAAGCAAAGGATACTATTGTCAGAACAAAACAACAGCCTATAGACTGGGAAAGGATCTTCACCAACCCTACATCTGACAGAGGGCTAATATCCAGAATATATAAAGAACTCAAGAAGTTAAACAACAACAAATCAAGTAATCCAATTAAAAACTGCGGTACAGAGTTAAAGGGACAATTCCCTATAGAGGAATATATAATGGAAGAGAAACACTTAAATAAATGCTCAACCTCCTTAGTCATCAGGGAAATGCAAATCAAAACCACTCTGACAGTTCACCTTTCAACCACCAGAATGGCTAAGATCAAAAACTCAAGTGACAACACATCCTGGAAAGGATGTGGAGAAAAGGGAATCCTCCTCCATTGCTGGTGGGAATGTAAACTTGTACAGCCACTTTGGAAATCAATCTGGCACTTTCTCAGAGGATTAAGAATAGTGCTTCTCAAGATCCAGCCAGACCAGTTCTAGGCATATATACAAAAGATGCTCAAGTACATAACGAGGACATTTGTTCTTTGTAGCAGCTTTATTTGTAATAGCCTCAATCCAGAAATCCCTTAACAGAGAAATGGATAGTAAAATTGTGGTATATTTACACAATGGAATACTGCTTAGTAATTAAAAACAAGGAACTCATGAAATTTTCAGGAAAATGGTGGGAATATTTTCTCAGAATAGATCATTCTGAGTAAGGTATCCCAGAAGCAGAAATACACACATGGTATATGCTCACTTATAAGTGGATACTAGATTTATAATATAGAATAAACATACTAAAATCTGTACACCTAAAGAAGTTAAGCAAGAAGGAGGACCCTGGGTTAGATGAGTAATCATCACTCAGAAAGACAAATGAGATGGACATTGGAAAGAGAAAACAGGAAACAGGACAGGAGCCTACCAGAGAGAGCCTCTGAAAGACTCTACCCAGCAGTGTATAAAAGCAGATAATGAGACTTATAAACAAACTTTGGGTAGAGTGCAGGGAATTTTAGGAAAGAATGGGGAGATAGTAAGACCTGGAGGGGACAGGAGCTCAGCAAGGAGAGCAACATAACCAAATATCTGGGAACTGAGTTTTTTCTGAGACTGATATACCAACCGAGGACCACGTGTGGATATAACTTGGAACCCATGCTCAGTTGTAGCCCATGGCAGCTCTGTATCTAATTGGTTTTCCCTAGTAAGGGGAACAGGGACTGTCTCTGACATAAACTCAGTTGCTGGCTCTTAGACCCCCTGCCTCACACACACGCCAAGGGAGGAACACCCTTGCCAGGCCACAGAACAGGACATTGCAGCCATTCCTGATGTGACCTGATATGCTAGGGTCAGTTGGAAGGGGAGGAGGACCTCCCCTTATCAGTGGACTTTAGGAGGAGCAGGGAGGAGATGAGGGAAGGAGGGTGAGGTTGGTAAGGAATGACGGAGGGTCTACAGCTGGGATACAAAGTGAATAAACTGTAATTAATTAATATAAAAAATAAAAATTTAATTAAAAATATTTCCACATTTATTATTTTTTTTAATTTAATTTATTTTTTTATTAGTTACATTTTATTAACTCTGTATCCCAGCTGTATTCTGCTCCCTCATTCCCTCCCAATCCCACCCTCCCTCCCTCATCTCCTCCCTGCCCCTTTCCAAGTCCACTGATTGGGGAGGACCTCCTCCCCTTTCATCTGACCCTGTTTTATCAGGTATCTTCAGGACTGGCTGCAAAGTCCTTCTCTGTGGCCTATCAGGACTGCTCCTCTCTTATGGGGGTGGGGAGGTCAAAGAGCCTGCCATTGAGTTCCTGTCAGAAATGGTCCCTGTTCCCCTTTCTATGGGAAACCAATTGGTTACTGAGCTACCACGGTCTATATCAGAGCAGAGGTTCTAGGTTATATCCATACACGGTCCTTGGTGGAGTGTCAGTCTCAGAAAAGACCCCTGTGCCCAGAAATAGTTGGTCTTTGTGGAGCTCCTATCCTTTCCACGTCATACTAACTCCCCTTCTTTCATATTATTTTCTATGTTCAAAAAAATGACAACAATGGAAAGTGATATTAAGAAGTATTGATTTGCTCAATGGTGGTATATGATATCACAAAGTGGTAATCCCGTTACTGGGGTAAAAGAATAGAAAGAATTTTATTGGTCTGACAGCAGAACCTGATGAAAAATGGTAGTTTTTAACAATGCTTCTTATAGTAGAGATATTTAAAGTTTATATTTATTTTGAAGAAATAAAACAGTTAGGTTCAATTCACATAAGAAAATTGTTCAGTTTCAAAAGTTAATAGCTCTTCAAATTTTTTTTCAAAGATGTATAATTTTTAAGAAAGTAGATGTACCTAATGCAATTTATGTTAATTAGTGATTATTAAAAATGGTACACCATCTTTGACATTTCAAGGTAGTGTATTTTTTGCCTAAAATTATTTCATCAAATATGAAAGGTTAAATAAGGAAAGACAATAATGACAGTAGAAGCACAACCTCCTCATACTGATGGTGGCAGGAGGAAACTCTTACAGAAAAAACAGTGTTTTATATTCATAGTATTTGCTCTAAGCAATAATAAAATTAAATAATAATTACAACTTAGATTCATGACAAATGAGGCAGTTTCAAGTACTTGTGAATTCTAAATTCAAAGCCTAAAAGAAATTTGGAAAACAGTATCTTAACATTCATTCTCAAATGTCTTTCAAAAATGCACATGATAATGTCTTGGTTCTCATTTTACAACACTGCAGGAAGGTGGTTAAAGCCTTTAAGAGTTTGGGCTTTGTGGAAGAATTAATGCAAAAAGAGCCAAAACAAGAGTAAAAAGGGTATCGCCATTCAGCTGAAGCCTATAAAAGGGAGATACAGACTATTTCCTCTTTTTTTTTTTATTATTTTTTTCTTTTTAGTTACATTTTGTTAACTCTGTGTCCCAGCTGTATCCCGCTCCCTCATTCCCTCCCCAACCCCACACTCCCTCCCTGGTCTCCTCCCTGCCCCTTTCCAAGTCCACTGATAGGGGAGGACCTCCTCCCCTTTCATCTGACCCTGTTTTATCAGGTATCTTCAGGGCTGGCTGCAAAGTCCTCCTCTGTGGCCTAACAGACTGCTCCTCCCCGGGTGGGGGGGGGGGGTCAAACAGCCTGCCCTTGAAATCCTGTTAGAAATAGTCCGTGTTCCCCTTACTTTGGAAAACTACTTGGTTACTGAGCTACCATGGGCCACATCCGAGCAGAAGACTATTTCCTCTTTAGTACTCTGAGCTTCAAGATAATTCAGGATTTTGTTTATCTGTTCATTTCAATTTTAAATAAAGTATTTAAAATTATTTTTCAGAAAACAAATAAAACAGTTCCATAAGGAGTATGTAGCACTGACTGACAGGCCAACTTTATTAATTACAATGGTAAAATCTCCACCCAGTGAAGCAATTAAGTTTCACTGGTATTAAGAACAGGTTATCAGAATCTTTGTTCATGTTCTTCCCTTTACTTTGCAAGAGATATCTTAAGACACCCTGAAGAGACTCAGTCCCTTTCTCTGTGTTTGCTTCATAGCCACTATGAAAAAGGAATTTCTCAGCCACATGTTTTCACCAAGAAGTACTCATTTGTCACTAGTAGAATAGTCTATGGTGTCAACTAATCAGGACCTGACAAGCTATAAACCATGATCCAAAATGAAATGTTTTTCCTTTAATTAAAAAAAAATCACTTACCTCCATATCACACAGAGTTATGCACAAAAACATTTCCATTGATTACATTGACTAAACTGGTTCAGTTTCTTTATATTAAATGTTATGTTGTTATGAGTAGCCCACTAGTGATGACCACTCAGACATAATTCATAGACAGTTGAAAGTATTTATTCCAACTGGCTGGAATTTGATGACCTAGATGTGTCTCCAAGTATACAGAGCACAGGGTTTTTGAAGACAAAAGCCATTTCCAGTCATCTTCCTCAGCAGCTGCAGGGGGTGCTTTGAAGAAGCAATTTAACAGATAAACAGATAGGTGGAGGGGGTTCTGTACCAATAGGCAGTTTAACAGAAGATAAGTTAGAACACCTAGAATAGAAGGAATGAGTCACGCATGGGGGTAGGAGGGCGGAAGGTAGAGTTTTACATCCTGACTCATTGATTGGCAGTTAGAGTGATTAGAAGCAGTACTCCTGGGAGAAGGCATAAATGATTCTTAAGACAATTTTTATCAATCCAATATTCCCAAGTTGTACAAACAATAAAAGCTCCCCCCACAATATCTGACTTGTAGAGATCAAGGTCAAAAAGTAGGAGACTACAACAGAGATTGCATCACTCAGCTAAGCTTTGCTGGAGCTTTGTCAAATAAGTGTGCTGGTTTTATGACTTTTGCTGCTCCTAATAGGTATGCCTGTGCCATATTATTCCACCAAACTATAGACATCTAATTTTTAACAGACACTAGATATAGACAGTGGAGAAATGATAGAACCTTCAACAAATAAAGCTGTTCAAATGGGATGACTGCATGTCGAAGAAAATTTGTCTTTATCTACTAATCTATACAAAACTCAGCTCCAAATGTATCAAGGACCTCAAAATAGTACCACCTACCTACCCTGAACCTATTGGAAGGAACAGTGGGGAATAGGCTTGACCTTACTGGCACAAAAAGGAATTTCTTAACAGGGTACTAATAGTAAAGGCATTAAGAACAACAATCAATACATGAGAATCCATGAAGCTAAAAATTAACTGTACAGCATCAGCGATCATCATTTGAATAAGGCAGAAAACTAGAGATTCTAGAAAACTAGAAAAAAACTTTACCAGGTGTACATCTGATAGAGGATTAATATCTTGTACATATAAATAACTAAAAATAAATTGATCAAGAAAATAAAAGAATTTAAAAATGAAGTATAGAACAAAACATAGAGTCTTTAAAAGATAAAACAAAATTGCTGAGAAACTCTTAAAGAAATGTTCAACATATTTATCCATCAAGGAAATTCTAATTAAAACTACTTTTAGATTTCATCTTACCCCAGTCAGAATGGCCAAGAGCAATAATGCAATTGAGAGAATATGCTAGTGAGGGTATGAAGAAGGGAGAATATTATTTGGTTCAGGTAGGGGTGCAAACTTATCTCTATTGACATCAGTGTGTGGTTCTTCAAAAAGCTGAAAAATGATCTACATTAAGATTGAAATTTACCACTTTTGAGCATATACCTAAAGGACTCTACATTGCACTTTCTCATCCATGTTCATTGCTACTCTCTTCATAATAGCTTGAAATTCCAAATAGCCTAAGTGTCTGCATTCATTACTTTCCAACTGCTATGATAAAACATAATAACCAGGGAAACTTATAAAAGAATGTATTTAATTTGGAATTCATGACATTAGATGACTAGAGTCCATGATGATCATATGGCAAGTATGACAGCAGGCAGTCAGGCATAACAGTAGAGCAGTAGCTGAGAGCTCACCTCTTGCTCTGCAATTATGAGGTTGAATAAGATAACTAGTAATATGATGGTCTTTTAAATCCTCAAAGTCTGTCCCCAGTGACAAACTTCTTTCAAAACATCCATACCTCCTAATCCTGCATGGGTTCACCAATTTGGGGTGAAGAATTCAACCATGAGCCTATGGGTGCCATTTTCATTCAAACCACCACATTCTACTCTCTGGCTCCCTCCGCTTGTGAGCAAATCATAGCACACCGAGTACAACATCAAAAGTCCTGATAGTCTTGCACAGTCTCAATAAAGTTTAAAAGTCTATAGTCAACTTGTTTCTGAGACTCAAGGCAATATTTTAACTGCAACCCCTGTAAAATAAAAATCAAAAGCAAATTGGATACTTCTAATATAATAGCATAGACTATGCATTACTATTTCAATGGGGACTAAAGAGTGTAAGTACTGAAAATATACTGGACCAAACAAGATTAAAACTCAGAGAGGCAACTTCCAAATCCTGTAGCTCCATATCTCAAGTCCAAAGACTTTGATGCCTCTGCCATCCCAGCTTTGGTGCACATTTCTGTCTCTTGTGTGGGTTGTAATTTCTTTCAGAAATTCTTCTTGGCAGAAATCCCATGCCATTAGCACCTCCAACACCCTGGGCTCTTTATCACAATCCAGGCTTCACTTTTTATTTAAAGTATTATATTCTCATTTATTTATTTATTTTTATATTAATTACAGTTTATTCACTTTGTATCCCAGCTGTAGCCCCCTTCCTCATCCCCTCCCAATCCCACTGTCCCTCCTTCATCTCCTCCTATGCCCCAGGCTTCACTTTTATAATATACAAAATGGTGTTTAAAAACTTCCATGTAGTGACTCTCCTACCACATGGCCCTCAGCATTTCTCCTCAACCAAGAAGGAAGATTTTAATACCAGCTATTTCTGTATTGTATGACTCTAAAGGCAGAATCACATGACCTAGCAACCATGCAGGCCAAGCAACCATGGTCTGCTTCCAGATTGGGGTGAAACCTGCCCCCCTTACTAGAACTACATTTGTATAAGTTTTGATTTGCTGTTGGAATAAAAAAGAAAGAAACTATCAAATTAAGGAAAATTGGTATCTATATCTAGAAGGATTATTTTATTGTTTTACTTAAACAATAAAATATGGAAACTGCACTGCAAAAATCAAAGCGAATTGTCAAGAGTCTAAACAATGATGGAAAATCACACTGATTTTGTGGTAAGTTAACATCACTTTTGCCAAAATGATACAACCTGCAATAAATTGGAAATTTCAAGATGACAAACATTTACTTTATTACTATAGGCAGAAAAACACATTTACAAGGAGCCTAAATATTTGAGTGCTTCTACTTGTACTTTATGGAAATATTCAAGTCAATTATACTATGACTGAAATTTATATTTAGAAATAAATTAGACTAACTATGAATTTTTTTTTAATTTGGATGGTTGTTGAGAAACAAATGCTTTTTTAGAATAAAACTATAGTAATCCATAACTAGATTTTTGCCTAGCTAAGTATTTTTGGAGATTAATCATTTATTTGCATTTAGATTGAAATCTAAGATTTTTTGACTGTAAGCCGAATATAAGAAACCAAAGAATTAAAAATCAGTTTCTTGGGTTGTTGGATTAAAGTTTAAAGCACAAGCCTGGACAAAGACTAGTCACATCCAACTAACCACCAGGGGGTGAGAAATTGGCCTTACTGCATTTTTTCCTGACCACTAAAAATAAGGTCACTAGGAAGCCAGTCCAGATGGTTCCAGCTCATGACAGAAGTCACATAGCTTTGTTTGTAGAAGATGCCACCAAATACCTAGTCTCTCCTGTACCTTAGCAACAGCCAATTAGCACAAGACAGAGCATTTCAATCGAAACCTAAGACCAGATGCTCATCCCCCTCCCCCAGCCTCCCAGACAAGAGAGAACAAAAATAGTCAAAACTGTTAATGGTTTTGGGACCTTCCCATAGCCAATCATTTCAAAACGGAGCATCCCTCTTTGTGTTTCAAACAATAGATGCTTGCCAGACTAGATTTCTCTTTTGGGGCTCTATTGGGACGGACTGGGGCCTATAAATCAACCCCAAACCTTAGCTGGGGCCATCCCATTTGGATACCAGTACCTTTGTGTTTGAGAGGCTCAGCTCAAGCTGTGAATAAAGATCTTCATGTGTTTTGCAAAGCACTCGACTCCAGGTGGTCTTTTGGAGTCTCACAAATTGGCCACAACACATATTTTCAAAATTTCTCTTAAATTTCTGGCTTTTACTCACTAAAACTAAACCTTTATTTTCCAAAGATCACTGCCATCTCAGATGGAATGTTTATTAACTAAATCTGAGGGAAATGTTTTGGTCTATACACTGAAAATGCTTTGTATCAAAAGTAGATATCTTTTCGACTCATTGTTCTCTAGGTCCAGAGATTAGTTTGTCAACTGTTGCAATGATTAATTTTTTTAAAGAAATTGCTCTTATGAAAATATTTTTATGAAGTGAAACACAAATGTTTATTTGTGTTGTGCTATTACCCACAGTTGGGAAGATAGTTTGTTAACATCCTTTCCTAGTTTGTTAACATCTTTTTCTACTTAGGTACTTGATTTGATTTTCACATCCATAGCCACTATCTCAGCTTGCTGTATGTGAAACACTTAGCTACCAGGCAGGTACTTAGATGTATTGCCATAGGCTTACTTACAGTAGTGAGGCACAATGAGTTTCTGTTCACTTAAATGAATGTAAAGACTCCTCCAGAGCTGTTTCATTTTTTTTTTTAGATGAAGCCTTCCAGAGACTTATAAGGAGTCTGCTCCAATCACCAAGACTCTCCAACTCATGTGTTTTACATTGATTCAAGTAATTTTTCCCACTATAATACTTAATTGTTAAATTAGAAAGAGCAAGATGCAACATGGCTAAAGATGTGGGGTATGATTTCTCGCTGAAAAAACTCAAGAATATATTCAGCTCTGTGATACTTGAACATGTGAGTGCTATGAGTCTTTCTCAATTCTTGCTGGGCTTAACTTGATAATCTAGGGTCCTAGAAGCTCAATGGCCACCAGAGCTATCATCTTTTTGATTTTTGTTTCCATTAACCAGGAAAAAGATAGCATACTAAAATTTGACTGTAAGATAAATGGATATGTACATATAAGAAAACATTTCTTCAAAATTTACATTATAGCCTTGCATAAAGAACTAAATATAAATTCTGTAAATCTGAAAATCTTGGGAAAATGCACAGAGATTAATCTATATGACTTTCTACTTAGCAATGACATATAAAATACTAAAAGCATAAGCATCAAAAGAAAACATATCTGCTTTATATGTCATTAAATATATCAAGACAGTTTTTTTTTTAAGTTGAGCAAGGTATAAAACTCAAAACTTTGGAAACTGAGGCAGGATGACCAACAATTCCAGACAATCTTGGATTACATAACAAATTTAAAGTCAGTCTACTTTTCAAAGTAAGATCTTACATGTAAAGTAAAATACATAGAGCATAGATCTAAGATGGTGGTGCTGATCCACACCATTTCTGATCAGCAGGACAGCAGTGACTGCACAGAGACCAACATACCAAACTGTGGCTCCCAAAAAACATGTGTTTTGCATGTGAGAGGCAACTCCATGGTGTGGAAACACCATGGAGTTCCCCAGGTCACCCAGGTCACCCAACTAATCCCTGGAAAAGTGCCTGGATTCTCTCAGGTGCTCAGTCTCCCAGCATCTAGCCATATTCCTGAATACTGTACTCAAATGGTCAGTGAATACCTTCTGGGTACCATAGCACACACCCCCAACCTCAGGCCTCCTGATGCCTGAAAGCTGTGGAAACAGCCCTAGATTCCTCTCTAAGGTTCAACCCATCTCCTTAAGGAGACTGACCAAACCTCTGGGCTCCCTGACTCTCTAAAATGGCTGCACCCTACAAACACAGTGTCTGAGCACAGTGTCTGAGAAGTTGCAAACTATTAACCTCAGAGCAGGAAAGCCAGTGGCAGGACAATTGTCTCCAGGACTTCCCCTGGTGAGATGAGATTACCCAGTCTCCTGAGGAGTCCAGTTAGTCACAGGATCAAACACCTGAGGAGAGCCATGGCAATTCCTTGAGAACCACCTGCCAGTTGGAGAACACAGTCACCATTCTGAGGAGGGCTCCTGCTGGAACACCCAGCTTACTACACAGGCCTTTTTCTGCACCACTATCCCTGCCCCTCAGGACTCCAATGGGCAACAGAAACTACCAGCCAATGCCAGAGACAATAAGATGACTAAAGGCCATTGTAAACACACAAACAGCAAAAGCCAAACAAAATAGCACCTCCAGAACCCAGTTATTCAAAGGCAAGCAGGCCTGGATATCCTAACACAACTGAAAAACAAGAAAATGAACTTGAATCTATGCTTATGAGGATGATAATGGAGGAATTGAATAAAATCCTTAAAAAAATTAGGAAGGTGCAGTCAAATGGATTGAGGCCTTTATAACAGCCTGTAGAGAGGAAACAAACCACCCAAAGAAATACAGGAAAACCCAAACAATCAGGTGAAGGAAGTCAATAAAATGGCTCAAGACTTGAAGACCAAAATGAAAACAATAAAGAAAGTACAAACTAAGACAATCCTGGAAAGAGATACCTTAGAGAAGAAAACAGGTACTACAGAGGTAAGTATCTCCAACATAACAAAAGAGATGGAGGAAGGAATCTCAGGGAAGAAATTGATGCATTTCTCAAAGAAAATGTTAAATATAAAAATTCCTGACACAAAACATCTGAGATATCAGGTACACCAAAACAGACAATCTAAGAATCCTAGGAATAGACAAAGAAGATTCCCATCTCCAAAGCCCAGAATTCTCTTTTTACCTTATTTATTTATTCATCTATTCATTTTATTTATTTATTTATTTTTTCATTTATCTATCTATCTATTTATTTATTTATATTAAAATGTATTCACTTTGTTTCCCAGCTGTATGCCCTCCCTCATCCCCTTCAATCATTCTTTTCCTCCTTCTTCTCCTCCCATGCCCCTCCCCAAGTCCACTGATAGGGAAAGAACTCTACCCCTTTCGTCTGACCCTAGTCTATCAGGACTGATAGGTCCTGCATTGTCTTCCTTTGTGGCCTAATAAGACTGCCCCCTGACCTCACCCAGGGGAAGGTGATCAAAGAACCAGCCACTGAATTCATGTCAGAGACAGCCCCTGCTTCCCTTACTAGGGAACTCACTGGAGACTGAGATACTATGGGCTACATCTGTGCATGGGTTCTAGATTATTTGCATGCAAGGTTTTTGGTTGGAATATCAGTCTCAGAAAAGTCACCATGACAAAGTAGGCTTAATCCCAGGCATGCAGGAGTAGTTTAATATACCGAAATCCATCAATGTATTCCACCATATAAACAAAGTCAAGGAGAAAAACCACATTATACTAAATTTACAGAAGAAAAAAATATTAAAAGCAGCAAAGGAAGGAGGTCAAGTAACGTATAATGGCACCCCATCAGAATCACACCTGACTTCTCAACAGATACTAAGAAAGCCGGGAATGCCTGGACAGATATCATACAGACCCAAAGAGAACAAAGATGTCAGCCCAGACTACTATACCCAGCAAAACTCTCAGTCATCATAGATAGATAAAACAAGATATTCCAGGACAAAATCAATCAAACTAAATTACACACGTAAGTACTAATTTTGAAAATTAAAGTGTCTTATGTAAGATATTGATGTACACTTGCTAATAAAAAATAATAAACACAAAGAAAACTGACAATCACAAATTTTGGTGGAAATTTAAGAATCTGGGACTTTCTAGGTTTTTACAAATCTAAAGTTGGTCTGATCATATGACTTTTCAACATATTTATTGCTATTTACTTCATTAAGTTAAAATTCATGATATGCACAAAATTTCTAAGCATATCTTGCTAAGTGAAAGAATTTAAAGGTCATCAATTGTATTATTTCAATTACATTAAATTTAGGAAACAAAACTACTGCAATATTAATAAAAATATCAGGGATATCCAGGTACTTGAGTTGTAGGACATGAATACTTAAGTTAAAATTTATTCAGTTTAGACTGGAAAATTGTTTCAGGTTGGTGTTTTAATGAAAAGAAATTCAATAATATTTGTTAAAATAAGGTAAAGAAAAACTTATTCAGGGCTACTGGAATAAACACAGACTACTGTACTGAGGCCTTACAGTGAATGAGGAAGGAGAAGGGATTCAAATCTAAAAACAACATGAATAAGCACATGCTTACACACAGGAGCAGTGTGAAGGTTGGTAGATGAAAAATTATTAGAATAAAGGTTGGGAATAAAGGGACATTCTTGCAACATGTTCTAAAATGATTGTAAAGAGAGTCCAGTGTGAAGAGACATCACCTGATAATGGCCTCAGTGAAACCAGATGAAATGACTGGGGAGATCAGATGTGAAGGATGAGGAACAATTCTGGCTAAACTTACTGAGAATCTAAAAAGTAATGTTATAGATTAAGAAATTATAGATATTTATTATATTTGTTACACATCTTCCATGTTAATAAACAAGTTATGATAATAATCAAGAACATGTAGGGGTCTCTGGTAATTTTTAAAAGCCTGAATAAAATATTACCAGGAAATTACTTTTAATGATGTATACTTTTAGTTATTTACAAATACAATATATATATAACATGTTTTATATTAAAACGTTATTTAAATGATAAATATTTAATCTATTATACATGTAACATATTTTGCATTAAAACAGAGTTATTTAAAAGATAAATAATTATTTTAAAAATACTTTAGAAGGTAGTTGATTTTTAAGACAGAATTGTAGATACGATGAAAGTTATGATAAACATACAAAACATCACTGAAGATGCAGAGAGATGACTCTAGTTCTGGCAGAACTTGGAAATGAAATGAATATTTCAAGTTATAGGCAGAGAAAATATACATAAGGAATTTACTCTTCTTGAAAATTTAAGTTCACATATGATAGAATTTAACAATGCACCTCGCATTATTAGGTCTTTTGGAATTTCGCAAGTATATGATTGGAGAGCAGATGGTAGGAGGCCAGTGTCTCATTGTTCGAGTGAGAATTTATAGATAAGTAAGAAAGATATCTAAAATGGCCTGTGTACCAACATATTTGTATTGAAAACTTCAGCAATACCTAATATTTATTACATGAGTTCCTATACACATATTTGTTTCATGATTATTTTAGCTAAGAGATGATACAAACAACACTACACCCTAAGTAGAGAGGAGCTCTCATATAGACACCTTCCACATCACTTTTCAAATAGCTATAATATAATGACAAAATGGTTAATCTTTAAACTGTTTTATGTGTTTGGAATCTGGGTGTCCATGTGCAGCACAAAGTGGCCTAACTTGTGTTCTCTTTCTAGTTCAGTTCACAGGTGCTGGAATTATAGGTATACTCAACCATTCCTGGTGGATATGTCAGATTCTAGTACCTTCAAAAGGAATAGAGAGAATGATTCTAACACACATTGTAATGCCAGAAAGTAAATATGAAATTTCTTCTATTCCAAATAAGTATCACTCTTGTAGATGTGTTATATGGACACAGGAACCCATTGAAAGAGCCTTTAATGGCTAATCCTAGACAAAATTCAGTACTAAATGTAATTATGTAGTATTATAATATAAACCTAAGTATATAACAGTTATGTTTGAATCTTTATTGAAATGAATTGATTATTTAAATTAATACAAGAGTGTCAATTCATGTTAAGAAGAACTTCTAATTAATTATACCAGCTTAAAATAAGAATACACAACTGAATATATAGGCTTTCCATAGTGATTAACATCTATCAGATACAGTACAGGTGATTGTAAAAGCAAGATTATTAGATAATATTTACAAACTCCTTTTCTCTAACATTCAGAAAGCATTATAGATTATGTATGTATTTATAATATAATGTTATAAACATTTTCCTTTACTTCAGTATTCTTCCACTTACAAATCTGTAATTCTTATCTATCCATGAGAAGATATCTCAAAAAATTACAATTGAGAGACATCTTAAAATATGAAAATTGATCACTTGTCCTCAAAATTATCAAAGCCAGAGCAAAGCATGTTGGCCCATGCCTGTAATCTCAGTACTCAGGATCTGAGGCATGGGAATCATGAGATTTAGCCAAGTCTGCCTACATAATAAAAATATTTCTCATACATAAATCATTTAAGTATCTTACAAAAGGGGGTAAAGATCCACTCAGAGTCATAAGGTGTCAAACAAAAATCTTAGTGACAAGTATATATTACCTCTTTTCTGAAGGTGGATCAGTACAGGGCAGTGTCCCAGATCACCCCTCCCCAAAACCCACATAGGTTATTACCATTGTTTCTCATCCCCTGTTACACTTGATGATAATATCCCAAAGTGTGTGCTGAAAACACCACACACTTTGAAAAGAGAACTTGAAGAAATGAAGTTGATACTGACCTAGAAGCTTTCATCCTGCTGGCTAGATTTCAAAATATTACTAGGGCTCATAGGGGAAGAAATTCAGCTCTACTCTTACCCATTTGTGAACTCTATAAGCTGCAATAGTGACCAGTTTGGTAAGATATGTCCATCAGAGCAATAGTGGCATGAATATTATGGTTATAACCAACAGCTTTCTGTTTGTATTTAAAGCTCTTCCAAAAGGAGGAGGAAATTCATGTCTGATACTGTAAATCTGGCTAAGAAACATTGACTGTGGTGCTCCCTAGGGGGAAAATCTACTATTATAGCTTTGCTAAATGAATATACTTTACAGTATATAAATATACTTTACAGTATATATATACAGTATATAACTGCCTTACAGACACTTATTCTTATATCCATAGATTAGTTCAGTTCTCAGCCCTCATTAGAGAATTTTCTTTTTGCAGTGAATAGTGTTTAACAGAGAGACTCAAACTAGTCAGAATGTAAAGTATAAGTGTGCTCAACACTAAATGTAGAAATACACATCATATCCCCTCATGTTAAGGGTTACAAAAATTTGTGAGAAAGGAGACAAAAAAATTGTATGAGCCAGAAGTTAGGAAGGAGTACTGTGAAACAATATCTTTGAGAGATGACAAGGCTTTGCGCCTTCATAGCAGCTGTAGTCACCCTTATAAGACCTTCACAAGATCAAGCCAGTCATAGATAATGTGGTACTCTGAATATGAATGGCCTCCATGGACTCATATATTTGAATGCTTAGGAAGTGGCATTAGGATCTGTTACCTTGCTTGATTAACTGTAGGCTTGTTAAAGGAAATGTGTCAGTAGGGGTGTGATTTGGAATTTCAAATGTTCATACTAGACTCAGTGGCTCTCTTTCCTGCCACCTGCCAATCCAGATGTAGAACTCTCAGATACCACTCTAAGACCATGACTGTCTGCATGTTTCCATGCAGATAATGATTCCCCTTGATGATATTGGACTAAAATTCTGAACTTTAAACAAACTCCAGTTAAATGTTTTTCCTTTATAAGAGTTGTCATGATCATGGTGTCTCTTCACAACACAGTAACAGTAACTCTACCAACAGTAAATGTTGGTAGTCAAGGGCTACTAGAAGAAAGAGATAATCAGTTGTCTTTAGGTTGTGACTCCTGAAAGGTTTGTAGTGTGCCAACTAATTGGGGCCCATGGTGGTCTGCAGGAACTCTTGCACCAACCAATAACCATGCACAAAGAATACCTAGATCCTTTGCTCGGATGCAGCCAATAGGAAGCTCAGTCTTGATGTTCAACACCTGTGTACTTCCCTTTGCCCCAAGCATTGGACTCCCTGCTTGGTGGAGGCCACATGCATTGGACACTGCATCAAGCACTGACCCCCTTGCTCAAATGAGGCTACCGTGACTGCCCCAAGCACGTGCCGCCATGCTTGGTGATTGAAACAGCACAAGCAGGCCTCCCAGGGCTACGCTGTGGTAGGGCAGGTTCTAGCCCAAGTAGGAACCTACATGCTCTGTGACTGCAACAGTGGTGGCAGCTAACCCAAATACAGACTTCCCTGCCCAGAGGCCAAACAGTGGACACCACTGAGCTGATGGATCTCCTACACACTCATTTGTCCCTGTGGGCCCAAATCTGAGAGTAGAGAACAGGGAAAACCCTGTGCTTTCCAATTAGGCCTGTGAGGAAGTAAGTGTGTGCAGAGCCCCAGATCCAGGGTCCCTCTACACTAGCAGCCAGATATCAGATACCTCCCACCCACATGGCCACTCTGTGCAACATACTGATCCTTAGTACAACATTCTCAACATTGGAGCCTGTTTTCTGTGGGTCTACAAATGGAGTCCAGGCAAGCAATTCCTGGAACCCAGACAGATCTGAATACCTGGAGGAAAAGTAAAACATGCCTGAAGACCAATGAGGTATTCCAGGGCACTTGTGCATATGTATTATGCCAGCAATAGCCAGAGCACCAGCACAACTTCCCTTGCTTAAGCTCCACCCTTCCACACATCTACATACTCTAGCACCTTCTCCATCAAGGTACATTTCCATGCACACACTTGCACATGTGCCCATGCACCTAAGACCATAGCTAAGGAAGGCCTTAGCTACAGCTGAAACACAAACATCCACTCTCAAACCTGTGGAATTCTCTCATCTTCCTGAAGAATACTCCAGACACCAGAGGAAGACAGACCGAGGCTGAAGTACAGAATCAGGGGAAAAGCAGCAAAAGCTATAGATAAGCAGATGGCTAGAGGTCAACATAAGAACACATCCAACAAAAATCAGGACTTCATGGCTTTACCAGCAACCCCCCAAATAAATGAATATTTCATTTCATTGGTAACACAGGAAAAAGATTTTAAAGCTATGCTTATCCAGTTATTAGAGGCACATAAAGAAAAAATGAAAAAAGCTCTCAAAGAAATACAGGTAAATACAGCCAAACATAAAGAGGCACAAGTAGAGGCACAAGTAGAGACATACAGAGAGGAAAAAAACACAGCTCTAAAAGAAATACAGACAAATATAGCCAAACAAATAGAGGCACAAGTAGTAGCATATAGAGAGGAAAGAAAAAAATAATAAAATAATGAAGTAGTAGCATATAGAGAGGAAAGAAAAAAATAATAAAATAATGAAGACACCATAATGGAAAGACAGGAAACCACAGAGATGAAGGAAATGAGGCAAAACATGAAAACAGAATGAGAATCAGTAAAGAAAACACAGAGAAAAACCTGGAGCTGGAGAACTTAGAGAAAAGATCAGGAACCACAAAGTTAAGCATCACCAACAGAATACAAGAGATAGAAGAGAGACTCTCAGGTGCTGAAGATACAATTGCAGAAATGGATACATCTCTCAAAGAAAAAATAAAATCAGAAAAGTACCAAACACAAAACTTTGAAGAAATAAAGGAAACCATGAAATGATGAAATCTAAGAATAATAGGGATAGATGAAAAAGACAATTCCAGGCTCCAAGGTCCAGAAAATATTTTCAAGAAAGTCAGAGAAGAAAAATTTCCCAACTTAAAGAAAGAAATGTCCATAAACATACAAGAGGCCTACAGAACACCAAATAGACTAGACCAGAAAAGAAACTCCTCATGTCACAACATAGTCAAAACACTAAATCTACAGAACAAATAAAAAATATTAAAAGCAGCAAGGGAAAAAGGAGAAGTACCATCTAAATTTAGACCTATCAGAATCACACCAGACTTCTTAACAGAAACTATGAAACTCAGAAGGTCCTGGAGAGATGTCAGGTAGACTCTAAGAGGCTATTGATGCCAACCCAGACTACTATTCTGAGCAAAGCTTTCAATCAACTTAGATGGAGATAACAAAATATTTCATGACAAAACTAAACTTAAACAATATCTACACAGCAAACCAGCGCTACAGAAGATACTAGAAGGAAAATTCCAATCTAACGAAATCAACTACCCTTAAGAAAGCAAAGTATAAAGATAACTTCACTAAAAAAGAATTAAAAGAAAATAAACATTTAATCACAGTAACACCACCAACTTCACTATAAAACGAACTAACATTTATTGGTCACTATTATCAACATCAACAGACTCAACTCTCCAATAAAAAGGCACAGATAAACAGAATAGTTGGAGAAAAAGGAATCAACATTTTGCTGCATCCAAGAAACACACCTCTGCAACCAAGATGAACACTACCTTAGAGTAATGGGTTGGAACAATATTTTTCAGGGAAATAGACCCAGAAAATAAGCTTGGTAGCTGTCCTAATATCAAATAAAATAAGACTTTCAACCAAAATTAATCAAAAAAGTTGATGAAGGGCACTTCATTCTCACCAAGCAAAAAATCCACCAGGAGGATATCACAATCCTCAACATCTATGCACCAAATAGAAGAGCAATTGTATTTGTAAATGAAACATGATTAAAGTTTAAATCACAAATTGATCCCAACACCTTAAGAGTGGGAGATTTCAAAACTCCTCTAACACCAAGGGGCATATAATCTATATAGAAGCTTAATAGGGAAATAATGACATGTACAGAGGTCCAAAATAAAATGGACCTAATAGATGTCTACAGAAATTTTCACCCAAACTCAAAATAGTATACATTCTATTCAGTACCTCATAGAACATTCTCAAAAACAGATCTATATAGTAGGGCACAAAGCAAGCCTAAACAGATATAAGAAGATTAAAGAAACCCTTGTATACTATCAGACCACCATGGCCTAAAACTAGACCTCAACCACAACAGAAATTACAAAAAGCTTACACATGCATGGAAACAAAACAACTCTCTACTCAATGACTGCTTGTCAGGGAAGAAATAAAAAAAAATGAAATTAGACACTTCCTAGAATTCAATGAAAATGAAGGCAAAACTTACTCAGAGTTTTGGGACACAATGAAAGCAATCCTAATAGGAAAGTTCGTACCACTAAGTGCCTCCAGAAAGAAGTTTGAGACATCTCATGCAAGCAACTTAATGACACACATAAAGCCCAAGGAAAAAAAAAGAAACAGACACACCCAAGAGGAGTAGAAGATTGTAAATAATCAAACTCATAGCTGAAATAGATGAATTAAAAACAAAGAAAATAATTCAAAGAATCAATGAGACTAACAGATGGTTCTTCGAGAAAATCAATGAGATAGAAAAACCTTTAGCCAAACTAATTAAAAGGCAGAGAGAAATTATCCAAATCAGCAAAATCAGAAACAACAGACACTGAGGAAAAGGGGGACATAACAACAGACACTGAGGAAATCCAATCATTAGCTCTTACTACAACGCCTATACGCCACAATATTTGAATATCTAAATGAAATGGACAATTTTCATGATAGAATTTATTTGCAAAACTGAAATCAAGATCAGGTAAATAAAATGTGTAGTCCTATATACCCCCTCCAAGGAAATAGAAGCAGTCATCAAAAGTCTCCCTTCAAAAAAAAAAAAAAAGCCCAGGGCCAGAATTCTACCAGAACTTCAAAGAACAGCCAACTCCAAATCTCTTCAAACTGTTCAACTAAATAGAAACAGAAGGAACATTACCAAAGTCACTCTACGAAGACATAGGCACCTTAATAGCTAAACCACACAGAGACCCAACAAAAAATATAACTTCAGACCTCTCTCTCTTATAAACATTGATGCAAAAATACTCAATAAAATACTTACAAACCAAATCCAATAACATATAAAAGATATTACCCAGACAGACCTGTATGAAAAAAAAAATCTTCAAGTATCTGAATAAAGAAATTGAAAAAGATATCAGAGGATGGAAAGATCTCCCATGCTCATTGATTGGTAGGATTAACATAGTGAAAATGGCCACCCTGCCAAAAGCAATCTATAGTTTCAAAGCAATTCCCATCAAAATACCAACACAATTTTTTACAGACATTGAAAGAACAATTCTCAACTTCATATCGAAAAACAACAACAAAACAGACTTGCTAAAACAACCCTGTACAACAACAGATAGTGTGGACGTATCTCCATCACTGATCTCAAGCAGTACTACAGAGCAATAGTAATAAAAACTGCATGATACTGGCATAGAAACAGAATGGTGAATCAATGGACTCAAAAAGAAGACATGGAAAAAACACACACCTATGGATACTTGGTTTTTGACAAAGAAGCCAAAACCATACAATGGAAAAAAGACAGGTTCTTCACCAAAAGGTATTGGTCTAAGTGGATGTCTGCATGTAGAAAAATGCAAATAGATCCATATGTATCACCCCGAACAAAACTAAAGTCCATGTGTATCACAGACCTCAACATAAAACCAGACACACTGACTCTGTTAGAAGAAATGCTGGGGAAGAGCCTTGAACTCTTTGGCACAGGGGACAGCTTCCTATTCAGAACACCAACAGCATGAGCTTTAAGATCAGCATTCAATAAATGAGACCTTCTGAAACTGAAAAGCTTCTGTAAAGTAAGGTACACATTCCTCAAAACAAAATGTCAGCCTACAGATTTTGAAAGGATCTTCACCAACTCTATATCTGACAAAGGGCTAATATCCAAAATGTATAAAGAACTTAAGAAGTTAAACACCAATAAACTAAGTAATCCAATTAAAAAATGGGGTACAGAGCTAAACAGAGAATTCTCAATAGAGGAATATTGAATGACAGAGAAACACTTTAATAAATGTTCAACCTCCTTAGTCATCATGGAGATGCAAATCAAAACAACCATGATATTTCACATTACCCCCATCAGAATGGCTAAGATCAAATGTTCAAATGACATCACATCCAGGAGAGGATGTAGAGAAAGGGGAACCCTCCTCCACTGCTGGTGGGAATGTAAACTTGTACAACCACTATAGAAATCAATCTGGCATGTTCTCAGACATTTAGGAGTAGTGCTTCCTCAAGGTCCAGCTGTAGCACTTTGAGGTATGTATCTGAAATATACTCAAGTACACAACAATAATATTTGCTCAACCATGTTCATATCAGCTTTATTTGTAATAGCCAGAATCTTGAAACAACCTAGATGTCCCTCAACTGAGGAATGGATACAGAAATTGTGGTACATTTACACAATGGAATACTACTCAACAATTAAAATCATGGGAATTGTGAAATTTGCAGGCAAATGGTGGGAACTAGATCATCTTGAGTGAAGTATCTCAGAAGCAGAAATACACACATGGTATATACTCACTTATAAGTAGATATTAATCATATAATACATGGTAAACATACTGAAATCTGTGTACCTAATGAAGCAAAGCAAGAAGAAGGACCCTGGTTAAGATAATAAATCTTCACTCTGAAAGGCATAGGCGACAGACATGGGAAGAAGAAGAAAACGGGGAACAGGACAGGAGCCTACTACAGAGGGGCTCTGAAAGACTCTACCCAGCAAGGTGTCAAAGCAGATGCTGAGACTCATTGCCAAACTTTGGGCTGAGTGCAATGATTCTTATGAAAGAAGGAAGAGGTAGAAAGTACTGGTGGGACAAGGAGCTCCAGAAGCAGAGCAACAGAACCAAGAAATCTGGGCATAGGTTTCTTTTTTCAAACTGATACTCCAGACCAGGACTTTGCATGGAGATAACCTAGAACACCTGTACAGATATGGTCCATGGCAGGTCAATGCCCTAGTCAGTTTCCTAGTAAGGGGAACAGGGACTGTCACTGACATGAACTCAGTGGTTGGCTCTTTGATCACTTCTCCCTGATGTAAAAGCAGCCTTACAATGCCACAGAGGAAGACAATGCAGCCAGTCCTGATGAGACCTGATAGGCTAGGTTCAGATAGAACTGGAGGAGGACCTCCCCTATCAGTAGACTTGTGGAGGAGTATGAGAGGGGAAGAGGGATAGAAGGTAGGATTTTGAGGGGATGAGGGGAGAGCTATAGCTGGGATACAAACTGATAGACTGTAATTATGAAAAAAATAAATTAATGAAAAATAAAATAAATTTATATTTAAAAGAGTAAGTAAAAAAACTTAAAATTATAATGTCTATAAATACCCAATTCTATTGAATTCTAATCTTTCAGTATGTCAGAAGATTAACAAAGTGTATAGTTTGTTTTATTTTTAAAAAAGAAAAATACATCATTTTTATGAAGACTATCAAATATTGAGTGTTGAATATGAGTAGTACATAGAGATTCATTGCAATAAATCTCTTGCTGTTGGGATATGTAGAAAAACATTCAGAATAAGTTTTTGTGTCATTTAAAGAATCGCATAAGCTCATTCACTTAAAAATAAGGTTATTGCCCTGAATTTTAGCAGTTGTAAAAATTACAAACCAAATAATTCATCTATTTAAAGTGCATTATTCAGTGGTTATGCTTTGCTTTATTTTTTTCTTCTTTTAGTCACATGCACCGGATTTTGTCACAACCACCACAACTTGTTTTAGAATATCTCATCCTGATTAAAGAAAATACATATCCTTTAACAGTCACTTCCAAATATTCCCCAGCTCTTCAGCTATTCCCAGTACAGTATTATTTCTTTCAAATTTATTCTCTATTTATTTCTCTTCTTCCCATACCCTCCCTCCTTGATTCTTCTCTCTGTTCAACTGCATATATATGTTATCAGGCTTTTGATCAACTAGGTATCTGCCATTTTATATAGTGGGAATAATACATACCTGTTTCTGTTTCATATCTTTATATGTAATTCTTTCTATATTCATGTATCAGAAGAATACATGAGTACCTCCTTCTTTCATATGCCAAATTATATTCCGTTATTTGAATATCATAAAAAGATTTTCCATAAGTTGATAGAATTTATATTGTTTAGTCTTTTATCTATTTTGAATAATATTATGCTTCATATTTGCACTCAAGTCCTGCCCTTTTTTGTGACAATGTTTGGGGTTAAACTCAGGGCTACACACATGCTAAGTAAGTACTTTATTACTGACCTTTCTCCTCAGCTATTTAATTTATTGGATTCACTCTAGTTTTTAAAGCAGCATTATTGAGAAATAATTGACATGGCACACAATTTACCATCAAAAGATTGGAGTTAAATTGTTTTGGTAAATTCACAGATATATACAACCTTCTTCACCAACGCGATTTCAGACTATATTCATTATACCATGTAGCTTTACAGAAGCCATACACTTTAGCAGACATTGTACATTTCCTTTAAAATCCCCTGCCTTAGGGAATTACTAATGTAATTACTGCACAGAGTTCTTAGTTATGAACATATGATATAAATAACAATATACCATTTGAATCATTTTATGGCTGGCTAATATAGTTTTGAATGATGTTTTGATGAACTCTGCAATGTGTTGTAATACAGACCTCTATCTCTCACTTGTAGTTGCTGAATATCTTATGTATAGAATGCTACTGAAAGTTGGGAAATTTTAGGCTATGATTTCTTCTGTGTTTCTATTCTTTCCTATATGCACATATATGTAAGATTACACATGCCTCATATTTCTCTGAAAATCTGTTCATTTTTGTAAATTAGTTCTCTGTATTCAGAGACCATATCTGTAATCTGTTTGTCAATTCATGACCCTTACTGTTTTATTCTTTAAAAAAAAATGGTGAAAATTTGTTCTAAATAATGCATATCAGTGTGTGTGTGTGTGTGTGTGTGTGTGTGTGTGTGTGTGTGTTCCCCATCATATTTTGGATTTGTTTATTTTTGTTCAGGATCAAGAAACTTTGTAGGCAGAAAACTATAGATATTTTCAGTTTGATTCTATTTGTATGAAATACTATTCTTGGAGAATCATGATTAAGAACCATTTGGGCTCTAATTGTCTCATTCTGTAATGAGTGGGTCTATTCTCTGCAAGAGGGTCCTAATTTGAAAGAGTCACTGACATCACTCAATGTGTTTATCTAAATTTTCATCTCTACAATGTGTTGGTCTGTATCCAAGTGGGTTCCCTAGTAAGAGGAACAAGGATTGTCTCTGACAAGAACTCTGGGGCTGGCTCTTTGATCACCTCCGCGTGAGCAGGGAACAGCCTTGCCAGGCCACAGAGGAGGACAATGAAGCCATTCCTGATGAGAACTGATAGCCTACGGTCAGATGGAATGGGAGGAGGACCTCCCCTACCAGTAGACTTGGAGAGGGGCATAGGAGGAGATGAGGGATGAAGAATGGGATTGGGAGTAATGAGGGAGGGTGATACAGCTGGGATACAAAGTGAATAAACTGTAATTAATAAAAAAATAAAAATTAAAAAAGATATTCTGGTTGCTGGAAACATACTTGTTAAGTGGAAATGGAGGAAGAGGAGAAACTTGTGGGATGTAGCTACAACTGAGACATGATATTGAAACCATTCTGTTTCTATGCCAGTACCATGCAGTTTTTATTTCTGTTGCTCTATAGTACAGCTGAAGATCAGGGATGGAGATACCTCCAGAAAATCTTTTATTGTAGAGGATTGTTTTAGAATTTCTGGGCTTCTTGTTATTCCATATGATGTTGAGAATTTTTCTTTAAAGGTCTGTAAAGAATTATGTCGGTAATTTGATGAAAATTTCATTGAATCTGTAGATTGTTGTTGGTAAGATGTCCATTTTTACTATGCTAATCCTGCCAAGCCATGAGCATGAGAGATCTTTTCATCTTCAGCTGGAAACAACCCAGATGCTCCTCAAATGAAGAATGGATGCAGAAATTGTGGTACATCTACACAATGGAGTATTATTCAGCAATGAAAAACAAGGAAACCATGAAATTTTCAGGTGAATGGTGGGAATTGGAAAGGATCATCCTGAGTGAGCTGTCCCAGAAACACAAACACACACACAGTATATACTCACTCATATAGACATATAATATAAGAGAAACCTACTAAAATCTGTACATCTAAAAAAAAAAAACAATCAAGAGGGAGGACTCTGACTAAAATGCTCAATACCCATCCTGAAAGGCAAAGAGGATGGACATCAGAAGAAGAAGAAAACAGGAAACAAGTTAGGAACCTGCCACAGAGGGACCCTGAAAGGCTCTGCCCTGCAGACTATCAAAGCAGATGCTGAGACTTATGGTCAACTTTTGGACAGAGTGCATAGATTCTTATGAAAGAAGTGGGAAATAATAAGATCTGGAGAGGACAGGAACTCCACAAGGAGAGCAACAGAACCAGAAAATTTGAACACAGGGGTCTTTCCAGAGACTGATACCCCAACCAAGTACCATGCATGGAGGTAACCTAGAACCCCTGCACAGATGTAGCCCATGGCAGTTTAGTGTCCAAGTGGGTTACATAGTAATGGGAAGAGGGACTACCTCTGACATAAACTTATTGGCCTGCTCTTTGATCACCTCCCCCTGAGGGGGAACAGCCTTATCAGGCCATAGAAGATGACAATGCAGCCACTCCTGATAAGATATGATAGACTAAGATCAGAAGGAAGGAGGGGGTGACCTCCTCTATCAGTGGACTTGGGGAGGGATATGGTGAAGAAGGAGGAGGGAACGTGGGATTAGGAGAGGAGGAGGGACTAATGGGGGAATACAAAGTAAATGAAGTGTAACTAATAAAAGTTAAAAAATAATGCAAAGCAAAAAAAAAAAGATCATAGCCATTTTGACAGGTGTAAGATGGAATCTCACAGGCTGGAAATCAGTGACAAGGTATGATACAGGGAGGATATGAGAGTGTCTTTGCCTGGCCCTCCTGGCAGCTGAGGACATGGAAACTGGGGAAGCCACGTTATAGAAAACAAGACTTATAGTGGTGGGAAGAAAACAACAATTCATTTACAAAACTTTGACCCAAGGTTGACCTGCCTGCAGGATATACAGAGTTAAGGATGGAGTGGAGACTGAATGTCCAACACATGCATGGCCTAGCCTGAGACCTGCCCCATGGGAGAGATTCAACCCTGACACCATTAACTATTCTCTGCTATGTTTGCAGACAATAGCCTATCATAAATGTCTTCTGAGAGGCCCCACCTAGTAGCAGAAACAAACAGATTCTGAGATTCATAGCCTAGTATTAATCTGAGATGGGGAGTCTGGTGGAAGAGAGTGAGGTGGGGAATAGAAGGTCACAGAGGGGCTAAGAATACCATAAGAAGACCAACCTAGACCCATGGGGGCTTATAGAGATGGAAGCACCAATCAAAGAACATGTATGAGCTGGATCTAAGCCCCCTACACATATGTATCCAATGGGCAATTTGATCTTCATGTGGGTTCCCTAAGCAGTTGAATGGGTGTTGAATATGACATGGACACTGTTGCCTACTTTTGTTCACCTCTCCTCAGGTTGCCATCCTCACACTGTTCTTCTCTCTTCCCTTATCCCATCTCCTCTACACTTCAGGAAAGGTGAGACCCTTCCCTAGCTCATCAAGTCACGTTAGGACTGAGTGCATCCTGTTCCACTGAGGTCTGGTGGGTCAGCCCTGCCAGAAGAAAGTAATTTAAAAAAAAAGCCGCCAATAGATTCTATGTCAAAGATACCCCTTGCTAAGGAACCCTCATGAAGTCTGAGCTGGCCATAAGATACATCTGTGTAGGGGGCCCTCGTCCACTCCATGCATGATCATTGGTTGTGTGCTTTTGTGGATTTATTGGTCTTCTTGTGGAGCTTCTGTCACCACCAGATACTTCTATCCATCTCTCCACTTGTCCACAAGACTCCCTACAATTGGCTGCTGTCTGCAAGCAAAGGAGAATATCATTAATAGTATCAAGCATTAGTTCTTTTCATGGGCTGTGTTTGAAGTTGGGCCAGGCATTGCTTGTACATTCTTTCCATCTCCACATTATCTTTATCCATGCACATGTTATCAGCAGGATAAATTTTGGTTTGAAGTTTTTGTGCATGGGTTGGTATTCCCTCCCTCCACTAAGAGTCCTGTCTAGATAAAGGGTATCCTCTTCAGTCTCATTGACCCTGCTACTAGGAGTCTCAGCTAGAATCACCCTTAAGTCCCCCAAGAAGCCTGCACTGTCTTAGATTTCCTACTTGTCAAAGAGATGCCTACAATCATGGTCTCTCTTTTACCTGCAGGAGCTCTGTCCTCAGCCCCGTGTTCTTCCCAGGATTGATCACTACCTTTACTTCTCTCTGTGCTCCCTCTCCTGCATTATTCCTTCTCTTCATCAGTTTCTGGTGACTATACTATTTCCCCAAGCATCATCCCTTGGGTCCTACTTGTTACTTATTTTCTTTGGATCTGTGAATTTTAGCATGTTTATTAGCTAAAGTCCACTTATAAGTGAGTAAATTCGGTATTTCTGGATCTGAGTTACCTCACTCAGGCTGATACTTTCTAGTCCCATCCATTTGCTTGTAAATATTTTTTCTTATTTTTAATAGCTGGGTAGTATTCCATTGTGTAAATGTAATACATTTTCTTTATCCATTTCTTCTCTTGAAGGACCTCTATTTTTTTCCAGATTCTGGCTATTACGATTAAAGCTGCTATGTACATAGTTGAGCAAGTGTCCCCATTGTGTGGTAGACTGGCATAGAAATATATTAGTTGATCAATGAAATTGAATCAAAGACCTAGAAACAAACCTACACACCTATGCACAGTTGATTTTTGGCAAAGGAGCTAAACGACACAATGGAAAAAAGAAAGCATCTTCAACAAATGATGATACTCTAAATGGATGCTTGAGTGTAGAAAAATTTAAATTGATCCATACTTATCACCTTGTGCAAAATTCAAGTCTAAGTGGGTCAGAGACCTCAACATAAAACCAGGAACACGGGGGGGCCAAGATGGTGGCACCGGGAGAACACCATGTCTGAGAAGCAGAACAACACACTCTGTGCAGCGACCAGGAGACTGAACTCTGGGCCCTAAAACAGCGATCGATCACGTTTCCGAGGTGAGGGGAGGCTCCCACGGCATGGGAAGCGGTCAGGTCCACTCTCGGCTGCCCAGCCAGAACCCGGAAGAGAACCCGGCTAACGGGGGTTTTGGGTCTCCGGGCTGGTGCCGCAAGCCTGCTTATCATGATCAATTTCCCAGGCTGATTGGTGGGCACAAGGGGGCCTAAGGCTGCGAGTCCCAGTTGCAAAAAAAACCCACAGGGAAGGAAAGTTGCCAGACTGCTCACGGGTCACCTAGTCTTTCCCTGGAAGGTCTCTCCAACCACGGTGGGTACCTGCCGCCATCACAACTGAGCTCCTGCCGCAGGCGGATAGCAGCTGCATGCCAAGCTCAAAATCCCTACTCCCTCTTCAGAGGAGGCAGGAGGTGCCCAACAGAATCTGCCACAGACCACATTGTCTGTACCCCAACACGAGATCGGGGCTGAGAAAACCCAATCCTTTCGGGCACTCCCCCAAACGCCGCCATCACCCTGCCGCAGCAGAGCAGAAGGATAAAGAGGCACACAGCGGCTTCACAGTGCTGGAACTCCAGTGCTGCCGACCGCTCCTAGCAAACAAACTACAGCTCGGGATCTGGGACTGTGGTCATCCTACGCGTCCTGAGATTCTCCTGGGTCCAGCAAAATAAGGTCTAGCAGCAAGTTCTATCACCGGCGCCCCCCCCCCCCCCGACCCCTGGCAGAGAAACGCCCGCTCAGGGCTCAGGATCCCACTGAGAAGACCCAACCCCTGCTGGCACTCGCCTGAGAGCACCTCCATAAGCTCACCCTAGCAGAGGAGAAGGTCAGAGGGGAAGGACAGAGAAGCAGCCTGCCAAGGACACAGCACCCTCTCTACAGCGGCCCCTAGCAGAGAAACCCAAGCTCTGGATCTGAGGACACTCAACCCTACTTGGTACTCTCTTGGGATCAGCAAACATAGATTCTACTGCAAGGCTGCTTCTGGCAGAGAGATCTGGGCCCGGGATCTGGGATTGAGTACACTCACCCTAACTCTTTCCCACGCCACCCAGGGACCAGTCAACACAACCCCTCCTGGCAGAGGGAAAGAACAAAGAGGCAGCACACAGGAAAGGTGGACACCGAGTCCTGCAGCCACAGTGTCACAGAGCTGACTGTTACCATACCCGTGCACTTCTGCAGCAGGACCAAAACTGAGAGTACTGAGCAAGGGGAACCCCTGTGCATTGCAACTGGTCCTGCAAGAGACTGAGTGAGCCTTCTAGGGAGAGATTGCCCCAGACCCAGGGCCTCTCCACAGAAGCAACCAGACGAGATCCCTGCCACCCACACCCCTAGTGTGGGCATCAGAGGGATTCTTGGGATAGCGACATTGAAGCCTCTGCCTTGCGGGTCCACCAGGGTAATCCAGGCAAACAATCCCTGGATCTCAGTCAGAACTGCATAATAGTGGCTTGCAGGCCACTGCAATAGTCAGAGAATCCGCGCATGCACACTGCGCCCGCTAAAAGCGTGCGCGAATAGCGCCAGCGTCACATTCTTTACTTAGGCAAAACTGAAAACACAGTGCACACCCCCAAAGCAGTAAACCTCTCTCAATTCCTGAAAAAACAGTCCAGAAAACAGAAAGAGAGGATCATAGCCCAAACTACAATCTCGAGGAACAACCAGTGAGGATTATAAATAACCAGATGGCTAGAGGCAGACTTAAGAACACTCCCAACAAAAATCAGGACATAATGATCTCACCAGCAACCCCACAAAAAAATGGACACTTCAATTCACTAGATATACAAGAAAACGACCTCAAAACTATGTTTCTCCAGCTATTAGAGGCCCATAAAGATGAAATGAACAAAGCCCTCAGAGAAATAACCAAAGAAATCGAGACTAACCAAGAGGAAACAAATCGTGCACTCAGAGAAATGACCACGAAAATTGAGGCAAACCGAGAAGAAATGCACAAAGCTCTCAAAGAAATGTCCACACAAATGAAGGTAAATCAAGAAGAAATAAACAAAGCTCTCATAGAAATACAGGCAAGTATACCCAAAGAAGTAGAGGCACAATTAGTGATACATAGAGAGGAAACGGACAAAAAAATAGAAGCTATCATTGAAAAGCAGGAGTCCACATTCAAACAAATGAAGGAAATGGTGCAAGACATGAAAACAGAATTAGAATCAATAAAGAAATAGAGAAAACCAGGAGCTGGAGAACATAGAGAAAAGATCAGGCACTGCAAAGGTAAGCATCACCAACAGAATACAAGAGATGGAAGAAAGAATCTCAGGAGCCGAAGATACACTTGCGGAAATTGACACGTCTCTCAAAGAAACAATAAAATCAGAAAAGTTCCAAACACAAAACATCCAAGAAATCAAGGACACCATGAAAAGACAAAACCTAAGAATAATAGGAGTAGAAGAAAAAGAAGACATCAGGCTCAAAGGTCCGGAAAATATTTTCAAGAAAATTATAGAAGAAAACTTTCCCAACTTAAAGAAGGAGATGGTCATAAACATACAAGAGGCCTACAGAACACCAAGTAGACTAGACCAAAAAAGAAATTCTTCACGTCACATCATAGTCAAAACACTGAACCTACAAAACAAAGAAAAAATTCTAAAAGCAGCAAGGGAAAAGGGCCAAGTAACATATGAAGGTAGACCTATCAGAATCACACCAGATTTCTCAACAGAAACTATGAAAGCCAGAAGGGCCTGGACAGAAATCATACAGTCCTTAACTGACCACAGATTCCAACCCAGACTACTATACCCAGCAAAACTTTCAATCAACATAGACGGAGAATTCAAGATATTCCAAGACAAAACCAAATTTAAACAATATCTACATAGTAACCCAGCTCCACAGAAGTTACTAGAAGGGAAACTCCAAACCAAAGAAAACAACTACATCGAAGGAAACAGAGGAAATAGATAACTACACAACAACAACAACAACAACAACAACAAAAAAAAAAGAAGACAAGCAATGAAACTCAGTGACACCACCAACACCACATCTAAAGTAAGTAACAATTTTTGGTCACTAGTTTCTATCTACATCAACGGACTCAACTCCCCAATTAAAAGACACAGACTAACAGAATGGTTGCGAAAACAGGATCCATCATTCCGTTGCATCCAAGAAACACACCTATGCAACAAAGATAAACACTACCTCAGAGTAAAGGGCTGGAAAAATGTCTTTCAAGCAAATGGTTCCAGAAAAAAAGTGGGAGTAGCCATCCTAATATCTAATAAAATAGACTTTCAACTCAAGTTAATCAAAAAAGTTAAGAACGGCCCCTATATTCTCATCAAAGGAAAAATCCACCAAGAGGACATCACAATTTTGAATATCTATGCCCCAAATACAAGAGCACCTACATTCGTAAATGAAACAATATTAAAGCTTAAATCACACATTGATCCTAAAACCCTAATAGTGGGAGACTTCAACACTCCACTCTCACCAAGGTACAGATCAACTAGACAGAAAACAAATAGGGAAATAAAAACACTTACAGAGACCCTAAATCAAATGGACCTAATAGACATCTACAGATCTTTTCATCCAAACTCAAAAGAGTATACCTTCTTTTCAGCACTGCATGGAACCTTCTCTAAAATAGACCATATAATTGGTCATAAAGAAAGCCTCAACAGATACAAAAAGATTGAAATAATCCCTTGTATTCTATCTGATCACCATGGACTTAAGCTGGACCTCAAAAACAACAGAAATAACAAACAGCCTACACGCACATGGAAACTGAACAACCTGTTACTCAACGACAGCTGGGTTAAGGAAGAAATAAAGAAAGAAATTAAAGACTTCCTAGAATTCAATGAAAATGAAGGCACAACATACCCAAATTTATGGGACACATTGAAAGCAGTGCTCAGAGGAAAATTTATAGCACTAAGTGCCTGCAAGAAGAAATTTGTAACATCACATACAAAGAACTTAATGGCCCAACTGAAAACCCTAGAAAAAAAAGAAGCAGATACATCCAAGAGGAGCAGAAGGCTGGAAATAATCAAACTCAGAGCTGAAATCAATCAATTAGAAACAAATAAAACTATTCAAAGAATCAAAGAAACAAAAAGCTGGTTCTTTGAGAAAATCAACAAGATAGACAAACCCTTAGCCAAACTAACTAAAAAGCAGAGAGAATCTATCCAAATCAACAAAATCAGAGATGAAAAGGGTAACATAAGTACAGACACAGAGGAAATTTAAAAAATCATTAGGTCATACTACAAAAGCCTATATGCCACAAAATTTGAAAATCTAAATGAAATGGACAATTTTCTTGATAGATTCCATCTACCAACATTAAGTCAAGATCAGGTAGAAAGACTGAACAGCCCAATATCCCCCAAGGAAATTGAAGCAGTCATTCACAGACTCCCCTCCAAAAAAAGCCCTGGGCCAGATGGTTTCAGCACAGAATTCTAGCAGACCTTCAAAGAAGTGCTCACACCAATTCTCCTCAAACTATTCCACAAAATAGAAACAGAAGGTACATTACCAAACTCATTCTATGAAGCAACAGTCACCCTGATACCTAAACCACACAAAGACCCAACAAAAAAAGAGAAGTTCAGACCTATCTCTCTTATGAACATTGACGCAAAAATACTCAATAAAATACTTGCAAACCGAATCCAAGAACACATCAAAGATATCATCCACCATGACCAAGTAGGCTTCATCCCAGGCATGAAGGGTGGTTCAACATACGAAAATCCATCAATGTAATCCACCACATAAACAAACTGAAGGAGAAAAACCACATGATCATCTCCTTAGATGCTGAAAAAACATTTGACAAAGTCCAACACCCATTCATGTTTAAAGTCTTGGAGAGATCAGGAATACAATGCACATACCTAAACATAGTAAAGGCAATATACAGCAAGCCTATAGCCAACATCAAACTCAATGGAGAGAAACTTAAATGAATCCCACTGAAATCAGGGACAAGACAAGGCTGCCCACTCTCTCCCTACCTCTTCAACATAGTACTTGAAGTCCTAGCCAGAGCAATAAGACAACTAAAGGAGATCAAGGGGATACAGATCAGAAAGGAAGAGGTCAAAGTGTCACTATTCGTGGATGATATGATAGTATATATGAGCGACACCAAGAATTCAACCAGAGAACTCCTCCAGTTGATAAACACCTTCAGCAAAGTGGCAGGATACAAAATCAATTCAAAAAAATCAGAAGCCCTCTTGTATACCAAAGACAAAATGGCCGAGAAAGAAATTAGGGAAACAACATCCTTCACAATAGCCACTAACCACATAAAGTACCTTGGGGTGCCACTAACCAAGCAAGTGAAAGACCTGTTTGAGAAAACCTTCAAGTCTCTGAAGAAAGAAATTGAAGAACATCTCAGAAAATGGAAAGATCTCCCGTGCTCAAGGATTGGTAGGATTAACATTGTGAACATGGCCATCCTGCCAAAAGCAATCTACAGATTCAATGCAATTCCCATCAAAATACCAACTCAATTATTTACAGACCTTGAAAAAAAGATTCTCAGCTTCATATGGAGAAACAAAAAACCCAGAATCTCCAAAACAATCCTGTACAACAACAGATCATCTGGAGGTATCTCCATCCCCAATCTCAAGTTGTACTACAGAGCAATAGTAATAAAAACTGCATGGTATTGGCATAGAAACAGAAAGGAGGATGAGTGGAACCGCATAGAAGACCCAGAAATAAACCCACACACCTATGAATACTCGATTTTTGACAAAGAAGCCAAAACCATTCAATGGAAAAAAGACAGCATCTTCAACAAATGGTGCTGGTCCAACTGGATGTCCACATGCAGAAAAATGAAAATAGATCTATATTTATCACCCTGCACACAACTAAAGTCCAAGTGGATCAAAGACCTCAACATAAAGCCGGATACTCTAAATCTGTTAGAAGAAAAAGTGGGGAACAGCCTAGAACTCATTGGCACAGGAAACAACATCCTGATCAGAACACCAACAGCACAGGCTCTATGAGCAACAATCAATAAATGGGACCTCATGAAACTGAAAAGCTTCTGTAAAGCAAAGGACACTGTCATCAAAACAAAACGCCTGCCTACAGATTGGGAAAGAATCTTCACTAACCCTTTATCTGACAGAGGACTAATATCGAGTATATACAAAGAACTAAAGAAGCTGAAAAGCAGCAAACCAAGTAATGCACTTAAAAAATGGGGAACAGAGCTAAACAGAATTCTCGACAGAGGAATATCAAATGGCAGAGAAACACTTAAAGAAATGCTCATCCTCATTAGCCATCAAGGAAATGCAAATCAAAACGACCCTGAGATATCACCTTACACCCATCAGAATGGCCAAAATGAAAAACTCAAGGGACAACACATGCTGGAGAGGTTGTGGAGAAAGGGGAACCCTCCTCCACTGCTGGTGGGAATGTAAACTGGTTCAACCACTCTGGAAATCTATCTGGCGGTTTCTAAGACAATTAGGAACAGTGCTTCCTCAAGAGTCAGCTATACCACTGCTAGGTATATACCCAAAGTTTGCTCAAGTACACAAAAGGGTTATTTGCTCAACCATGTTTATAGCAGCTTTATTTGTAATAGCCAGAACCTGGAAACAACCCAGATGTCCATCAACGGAGAAATGGGTACAGAAATTGTGGTATTTTTACACAATGGAATACTACTCAGCAATCAAAAAGGAGGAAATCATGAAATTTGCAGGCAAATGGTGGGACCTAGAAAAGATCATCCTGAGTGAAATATCCCAGAAGGAGAAAGACAAACACGGTATATACTCACTTATATAGACCTATAAGATATGATAAACATAATGAAATCTATACACCTAAAAAAGATAATCAAGAGAGCAGACATGGGGTAAGATGATCAATCCTCTTTTTGAAAGACAGATGGGATGCACATTAAACATTGACAGGAGTCTACTGAGCGCATTTGAAAAACTCTAACTAGCAGTGTTTTCAAAGCAAAGACTCATGACCAAAACTTTGGCAGAGTACAGGGAATCATAAGAAAGAAGGGGAGTTAGTCTGATGAGGAAAGGATAGGAGCTCCACAAGGACCAAACATATCTGGGCACAGGGTCTTTTCTGAGACTGACATGCAACCAAGGACCATGTATAAATGTAACCTAGAACCTCTGCTCAGATGTAGCCTGTGGTAACTCAGTAACCAATTGGTTTCCCATAGTGAGGGGAACAAGGACTATTTCTAACAGGAACTCAATGACTGGCTCTTTGGCCTCCCCATCCCCCAAGGGAGGAGCAGTCCTGTTAGGCCACAGAGGAGAGCTTTGCAGCCAGTCCTGAAGATACCTGATAAAACAGGATCAGATGAATGGGGAGGAGGTTCCCCGTATCAATGGACTTGGCAAGGGGCACGGTGGAGATGAGGGAGGGAGGGACTGGGAGGGAATGAGGGATCGGGACACGGCTGGGATACAGAGTCAATAAAATGTAACTGATAAGAAAAAAATAAAATTAAAAAAAAAAAAAAACAAAAAACCAGGAACACTAAATCTATTAGAAGAGCAACTGGGGAAGATCCTTGAACTCATTGGCACAGGAGAAAACTTCCTGAACAGAACATCAACTACTCTGGCTCTAAGATCAACAACTGATAAGTAAGACCTCTTTAAAATGAAAATTTTCTGTGAGGCAGAGGACACTGTCAATAGAATGAAATGCCAGTGTACAGATTGGGAAAAGTTCTTCCCCAATCCTACATCTAACAAAGGGCTAATATCCAAAATATATAAAGAATTCAAGAAATTAAACACCAGCAAACAAAATAATCCAATTAAAAATATAGAACAGATAAAAGAGAGATTGAGGAATTGTTCAACAAATAGGGGCACAATCCTATCACCCTCCCCATGGAAGAAATCCAATCCCTATCACTATTAATGATACTCTAATATGCTTTCAGAGAGGTACTGAGACTCACAGCCAAACCTTGGGCAAAGAATAGAGTCTACTGGGAAAGAAAGCGGAATGACAAATGAACTTAGAGGTGACAAAAACTCTACAAGATAATAATCAGAGCCAATCAATCAGGGCCCAGAGGGGTCTACAGAGTCTAAAGCAATAAGCAAGGACAATGCATGGTGTGGACTTAGGCCCTCTACCTGTAAGTAGCTGATGGATATCTTAAGCTTCATGTGGGCACACTAGATAGAGGAGTGGGGTATATTTTGACATGGACTATGTTGCTTGCTTTTTTATTACTTCTCCTTGATGGGACTGCCTTATCACACCACAGGGGTGGAAGACGAACTCAGTCCTTATGTTAATAGATGAGCTGGGATGTTTGGGCAGTGGAACTGCAATAATCTAAAGAAAATGGAAGGGGAGACATGGGAGGGATGCTTGGACTGGAAGCAGAGGAGGGAGGAGTTTATGACTGAAGTGTAAGTTGAATTAATTACTAAAAAAATGAAAAGGAATGAGGTACAGAGTTAAATAGAATATTCTCAACATAGGAATCTCAAATGGTGGAGAAACAATTAAAAAAATGCTCAATGATGCCAACCAAGGACCATTCATGGATATAACCTATGAGTGGTGTAATCTATGGCAGCTCAGTATCCGAGTGGGTTTTCCTAGTAAGTGGAAAAGGGACTGTCTCTGACATGAACTCAGTGGCAGGCTCTTTGACCTCTCCACCCCCCATTAGGGGAGAGCAACCTTGCCAGGCCACAGAGGAGGACGATGCATCCAGTCCTGAAGAGACCTTATGAGCTAGGGTCAGGGGGAAGGGGAGGAGGACCTCCACTATCAGTGGACTTGGAGAAGGGAATGGGAGGAGATGAAGATGGGAAGGTGAGATTTGGAGGGAATGAGGAATGGGACTACAGCTGGGATGCAATGTAAATAAACCAATTAATATAAAAACTAAAAATTAATTTAAAAAAGGAAAAAACTATTGAAAGAAAAAAAAAGAAATGCTCAATGTTCTTAGTCATCAAAAAATTGCAAATCAAAACAACTCTGATATTCCAACTTACACCTATCAGCATGGCTAAGATAAAAATCTAAAGTGACAACAAATGCTGGAAAGGATATGAAGAAAGGAGAACCATCCTCCATTGCGGGTGGGAGTGCAAATTTCTACTACCAGTTTGAAAATCAATCTGGCGCTTTCTTAGAAAATTGGGAATAGCTATACCTCTAAATCCAGCTATACCACAGTCGGGCACATTATCATATTTTAAAGAGTATTATTTGATGGCTTCCTTTGTAGGCTGTTTCTTTGGGGAAAAAGTAAAAGGAGTTGTCACAGAAGCCTTTTATGTCTCTGTTTTTCAAATGTGCATCTGCAGTGATCAATACCACTACAAAAGAAAATTCTTTGTCTTCCTCAGTCAGCTGCAGTCATGACGGACATCCACATAGTTTCTTTCAATAGCAGACACCATGGACATACACATGGCGTTTAGTGTCAGCATTTCTTTAATTGTAATTTTTGGTGTGCTGATGTCTTGATTTCTTCATATAATTTGGATATTGGCCTTCTGTTAGATGTGGAGTTGGTAAAAATCTTTTTCTATTCTGCAGCTGTTATTTTGTCCTATAGATGATGTTCTTTATCTTACAGAAATCTTTCAGTTTCATGAGTTACCATTTTTCTGTTAAATTCTCCTTGCTCTGCATTTTCGTATCTACATAGATTGGCATATAATAATAGATGATATAGATATATGCCAATTGCTTTTTTCAAATTCATTGTTGTAATAGTGGTAAAATAATAACTCTACATAAAAGAATAAAGCCAGTATTTTTAATTTATATTTTTTAGTTACAGTTTATTCCCTTTGTATCCCAGCTGTAGCCCCTCTCCCAATCACATACACCTTCCCTCTTCTTTTCCTAGTCCCCTCCCCCAGTCCAATGATAAGGGAGGTCTTCCTCCCTTTCCATCTGACCATACTCTATTAGGTCTCATTAGGAATGGCTTCTTTGTCTTCCTCTGTGGACTGGTAAGGCTGCTCCCCACTCGGTGGAGGTGATCAAAGAGTGAGCCCATGAGTTCATGTCAGAGGGTGCATGGTTCTTTTATTGGGGAACCCTCTTGGATACTGAGCTGCCTTGGGCTACTTCTGTGCAGGGTTTCTAAGTTATTTCCATGCATGCTCCTTGTTTGGAGTATCAGTCTCAGAAAAGGCTCCTGTGCCCATATTTTTTGGTTCTGTTGCTCTCCTTTTGGACCTCCTGTTCCCTCCAGGTCTTTGTATCTCTCCTTCTTTCGTAAGATTCCCTGCACTCTCCCCAAAGTTTGGCTATGCATCTCAGCATATCCTTTTATACCCTGGTGGGTGGAGTATTTCAGAGACCCTCTGTGATAGACTCTGTCCTGTTTCCTGTATTCTTCCTCTTCTGATGTCCATCTCATGTGCTTTTATGAATGAAGATTGAGCATCTTACCCAGGGTGTTCCTTCTTGGTTAGCTACCTTAGGTGTATGTACAGATTTTAGTATGTTTATCCTATATTATATGTCTAATCTCCACTTATAAGTGAGATATACCATGTGTGTCTCTCTGCTTCTGGGATACCTCACTCAGGATGATCTTTTCTAAATCCACCATTTGCCTGCAAATTTCATGATTTCTTTGTTTTTAATTGTTGAGTAGTATTCCATTGTGCAAATGTACCACAATTTCTGTATCCATTCCTCAACTGAGGGACATCTCGGTTGTTTCCAGCTTCTGGCTATTACAAATAAAGCCGCTACAAACATGGTTGAGCAAATATCCTTGCTGTATAGTTGAGCATTTTTTGGATATATGCCTAGGAGTGGGATAGCTGGGTCTTGAGGTAGTACTATTCTTATTTGTCTGAGAATGTGCCAGATTGATTTCCAAAGTGGTTGTACAAGTTTACATTCCCATCAGCAAGGGAGTAGGTTTACATTCTCCACATCCTCTCCAGCATGTGTTGTCATTGCTAGAGCAATAAGATAATTAAAGGAGATCAAGGGGATTCAGTTCAGAAAGGAATAAGTCAAAATATCACTATTTGCAGATGAAATGATAGTATATATGAGTGACCATAAAAATTCTACCAGGGAACTCCTACAGCTGATAAACACCTTTAGCCAAATGGTTGGATACAAAATCAACTCAGAAAAATCAATATCTCTCCTGTATATAATTTATATTCTTTAGACACGCTTTTTGGTAAGGAATATATGTATATATGTGTATATGTACATATATATGTATAAAATTTTGTTACATTAACTTACTATTAATAAAGCATGCCTGGATGGCAATACTGCTAAGGTGAACTTTATAAATTTTAGACACACTGGTTGAATTGAAAGATGCTCCTTATGATGAGTACCTATTATTATTTTCATAACATCAATCTTCAAATAATACATTTGATTCAGTTGTAATAATTTGCCAGCTTGATTAAATTAAATAATATTATGGCAAGTAGTGAAGCACACCTCTTATTCTATGAAGGACTTTCCAGAGACATAAGGAAACTAGATGAAATGACCTAATTAATAATTTTTATCAGTTTCTGGAATCAGATTTTGTATAGGTTATTGATAACTGTAAGAACTTCCGTCCTCTTCTGCAGTAATAAGTCACTTGGACTTTAATTTTTTTCTAATCTTTTTCCTATTACTTCTTTGTGTTTCCTGTGAGAAATTAAGTAAAGAAATATTTTATATGCATTCTAGCTGTTATGATGTTATGCCTAAGCACTAGAGGCTGAGAAACCATGGACTGATATATGTGAAAATGAGAGCCAAAATAAATATCCCATTCTTCAATTCCTTCAGTTGTTTATGTCATGTTTTTGTTCATTGTGATGGTGAACATCTCTTCTGAACCTATGCTACTTTGCTTCTCATCTCTGTGCCCAAATACCAGAAATAACCTATAATGGTTGGATACCAATTATAACACTCGGTGTCAATTGTAGTGAGACTTTCTTGGACCACCAGTACCCAAATAATAACATGGAGACCTTTTATAAAGCTTGGCCTTAGCTTAGCCTTTTCCCCAGCTAGCTTTTATAACTTAAATTAACTCCTTATACTATGCTACATTCTGCCACATGGTTCCTTACCTCTTCTCAGTCCTGTCACTTATTTCTTCCTCTGTATCTGGCTAGTGAATCTCCTGCACCCGTTTATTTCTCAGAGTTCCTGTTTCTGACAGAAAATCTTGCTTTTTTCTCCTGCCTCAGCTATTGACTGTTCAGTTCCTTATTAAACCAATCTGAAGGTGTTGGAGGGAGTGTTTACAAACTATGTTTCCATAAAAATAACAATGCCAAAGTCTGGCCTGTTTTCAGATCTCTGCCAGTATCCAAATCAGCTTTTAAATATTACAAAGATAATCTATGCACAGTGTATCAAAACATCTCCCCATTTATTCAACAAATTTTTAGGGAGAGGTTAGTTTTATTTCAGAAGTTCAAAGATTTCAGTTCATGTTCACATGACTCTTTTGCCTATGATAAAACACTATATCAAGTTGGAAGCACTTGGCAGTAGAAAAGGCTCACTGCACAATGTATTTTAATGACCTAACTATCTTCTAACAGGATATGATATATGTATAACATTTTGAATTTAACTGCTTGACTTGAATTCCAACTTTTAAACATATTTCTTTCTTATATTTCCCCTTTGCTGTACGGTATGACTGGGCTATTGGTAATAACACAAACATTTTCTTTTGAGCTCTAACTTTTCTTCATGTCTCTAGAAAGAGCTCCGTTGCAATTGAGGATCACTGTGGGAGACTGAGCTTTGAAAATGTCTATTGAAAACTCCGCATTTACTATATAAATGCAATAGTCAGAAATGGAAATAATAAATCCAGGAACTTTAAATGTATTTGGATGGTATTTAAAATAATTAAAGAGTGAAAAACAACAAATCTCTGACTTTGAGTATCCATTCAACTTTACTCTAATGTCTATCATATTTCCAATTATTTTCATTGTTACTTCAAAACTGAAACATAAATTATTGCAGTAAATGAGATACATTGCATAATTCGCTAAGACAATTTGGTCAACAAAACATAAAAATACATATGAAATCTATTTTTAGAAAGAACTAATTTCAGAGTCTCTCTTACATATATATACATACACACATACATACATATATACATACATACATATCTTCATCTGATAATGTGAAGATTAATATCTTTTAATTTTTAATTAAAATATATTTCAATTCACATGCCTCAAAAGGTGAATTCTTAAGTTTTAATATTTGTATTTACAGATATCACCTGCAATGGAAAATACATATTGAAATAATTTAATGAATTTTCAAAGAATAAGATCTAAACTTCCAGTTTTCTTCACAGCATCCTTTGTTCATTCTATCATATTATACAACGAAACTGCAACACTATTATGTGGGTTTTGTATCTTAGAAATAACAATGTTCCACTGTGATCAATTACTTATCATTTCTTCTTTTCCTTGATACTGCTCATTTAACAGTGACTTTGGTAAATCTAATGAGCAAAAATGATCTCTTGTTGATCTACGGTCTGAGATACATTTTTATTTTTTCATTCTGAGAAACATTTCACAATGTGGTTCAGGCTGGCCTTGAAATGTTTCTTAATTGTGAGTGCTGGAATAGGAGAGGTATAGAATCATTACTGGCTTAAGGAATCTTTAATTTTTTTATTTTATTTTAGTACAAGAATTGCATATTTGCTTAGCAATATGCTATACTTATGTTCATTCAATCGCTATATTGTCTTTTTTCCCAGGCCCCATTGGTGCTATTCATTTTTAAAAGTTAGTATCAATGTGCAGTCTATTGATTCTGAGGCAGGCAGTTTACAGTGATAGTTTAGCAACCTGCATCAAGAGACACAAACAAATAAAGCACATTATATGCGCTAAAATATCCCTTTGTATTTTTAGTTAAAATACCCGAAAAGATATTCTTGAACTCAAAACAGTGATTTCATTCTGAATATGTTTTAGGTGTTTGCAGAATAAAATAAACTGGGTCTTCAGAATGAACTTTTAGGTAAAAAAAAACTTACTTGTTACCTTGGGCATTCAAGTGATTAAAAGCATGAGAGAGTACATATGCCATGGGGGACTACATGTGCAGTCAACAAAGACTTTCATAACCAAAGTTTTTCTATAAAAACAAAACAATCATATCTTTTTTTTCTTTTTCTTATTTTCTCAATTCTTTTAAATTATTTTTTATTAATTACAGTTTATTCTCTTTGTATCCCAGAGGTATCCCCCTACCTCATCCCTTCCCAATCCCATACTCTCTCTGTCATCGACTCCAATTCTCCTCCCCAACTCTACTGATATGGGCAGTTCTCCCCTTCTGTTTGACCCTAGTGAATCAGGACTCATCAGAACTGGCTGCTTTCTTTTCCTCTGTGGCCTGGTAAAATTGCTCCCCACTCAGGGGGAGGTGATCAAGGAGCTAGCCACTGAGTTCATGTCAGAGACAGTCACTGTTCACATTACGAGGGAACTCACTTGGATACTGAGGTGCCATGGGCTACATCTGAGCAGGGGTTTTAAGTTATATACCTGAATGATTCTTGGTTGGTATATAAGTCTCAGAAAAGAACCCTGTGCCCAGATGTTTTTGTTCTGTTGCTCACTTTGTAGATCTCCTATCTCCTCCAGGTCTTTCTATCTCCCTCTCCTTTCATAAGATACCTTACACTCTGCCCAAAGTTTGGCTACGACTCTCAGTATATGCTTTGATATCTTGCTGAGCAGTCTTTCAGAGTCCCTCTGTGGTAGGCTCCTGTCCTGTTTCCTGTTTTCTCTTTTTTCCAGCGTCCATCCCATTTGTCTTTATGAGTAAGGATTGGTCATCTTACCCTAGTTCCCCCTTCTTGCTTAGCTTCTTTGGGTGTACAAATTTTAGTATGTTCATCCTATATTATATGTCCAATATCACTTACAAGTGAGTATATACCACATGTATATTTCTACTTCTGGGATACCTCACTCAGGATGATCTTTTCTAGTTCCCACCATCTGCCTAAAATTTTCATAATTTTCTTGTTTTTAATTGCTGAGTAGTATTCCATTGCGTAAATGTACCACAATATCTGTATCCATTCCTCAGTTGAGGAACGTCTGAATTGTTTCTAGGTTCTAGCTATTTTGAATAAAGCTGCTATGAAGATGGTTGAGCAATTTTCCTTGTTGTATAGTTGAGCATATTTTGGATATAGTTGAGTTAAGAGTGGTATAGCTGGATCTGGATCGTGAGGTACCACTATTCTTAATTGTCTAAGAATGTGCCCGATTGATTTCCAAAGTGGTTGGACAAGTTTACATTTGCACCTTTCTCTATATCCTCTCCAGCTTGTGCTGTCACTTGAGGTTTTTTTTTTTTTTTTATCTTAGCCATTCTGATAGTTGTAAGGTGACATCTAAGGGTCGTATTTGCATTTCCATGATGACTAAGGATATTGAACATTTCTTTAAGTGTTTCTCTGCCATTTGATATTCCTCTAATGAGAATTCTCTGTTTAGCTCTGTACCCCCTTTTTAAATTAGATTACTTAATTTGTTGCTTTTTTTTATTTCTTGAGTTCTTTATATATCCTGGATATTCACCTTCTGTCAGATATAAGGTTGGTGAAAATTCTTTCCCAGTCTGTAGGCTGTTGCTTTATTTTGATGATAGTGTCCTTTGCTTTACAAAAGCTTTTCAATTTCATGAGATCTCATTTATTGATTGTTGTTCTTAGAGCCTGTGCTGCTGGTGTTCTGTTCAGGAAGTTGTCTCCTGTGCCAATGAGTTCAAGGCTCTTCTTCACGTTTCCATCTAACAGGTTTATTGTTTCTGGTTTATATTGAGGTCTTCGATCCACTTGGACTTCAGTTGTATGCAGGGTGATAAGTATGGATCGACTTGCATTTTTCTGCATGTAGACATCCAGTTAGACCAACACCATTTGTTGAAGATGCTGTCTTTTCCCATTGCATGGAAACATTTTTATATATTTTGAATTTCTACTAGACAGATAAGAAACAGACATCCTCAAAAATACCATTTCAGAAATTTCTAAAACAAATATTTTTATCGAGATTTCTTAAAAGACTAGCTGATATTATAGTTTATACACAGACATTTTTTTGAGTCTAGAAATTTTTTAAAGCCATGTTTCTAAGTGTACATTTTCTCAATCATGACATAATTGTTATTTTTAATTTTTAATCTTATGAAATATAGAATCACCTTGGTTGGCTTCTATGTCTATGGAAGATTATCTCAGTTGCGTAAACTGATGTGGACAGATAAATCCCACTGAGGGTAGCACCATTCTCTCTGCAGGAATACCCTGAACTGTATAAGAATGAAGAAGCATAGCTGAAAACAGTGAGGAATTTAAGATCTGCAAATTCATTGTTCTCTAGTCTTGACTGTTGCCACACATTGATGGACAGTTTGTAACCTGAAATAATGAGCTTAATGTGAACCTTTTTCCATTTTTTCTTTTGTCATTTTATTTTATTTTATTTTATTTTATTTTATTTTATTTTATTACAGCAACAGTAATTAAATTAAGACTCATGAGGACTAAGTGAGGACTAGCTGGCATCACTTTCTTTACATAGCAACAAAGTCAAATAGATTTAGGGAAGTATCCCAAAATGTTTTCACTGAACTGATATATTCTCTATGCTGTTGAATAATAATAATAATAATAATAATCATCATCATCATCATCATCATCATCATCATCATCTTAATTTTTACCTTTAAATTTCTCTTATTTTGCTTCCTAAATTCATCACTAACAGGGTCAGCTATTTAGAACACCAGCCAGTGAAGTGTAGACCAAAGATCAAATTTGTTTTGCTGTCTCTTTTTATAAATAAGATTTAGTTGTAATACAGCTACACCCATTTGTTTTCATTGTGGCTTTCATGCTTCAAAGTCAGAATTGAGTAGATTTGACAGAGCTGTGTGACTTATAATGTGAAAAGTATTAATTATCTTACCTTTCACAATAAATGTTTGGCAAATTCATATAATTTGGACCATAATTTTAAATCCATTTAGAGGTGGAAATATGATTATTAATTATTCATTTAATGTATTCATTATTTTTTAAATAGACATATTCTCGTAGTACAAAAACTACAGAATATATGAATTATAATATATTTCAAATTTTAGTTTCAGTCCTCTATCATTGAAAGCATAAGGCTAAATGGCTGACATACTGCAGCCATAAAGCCTAGTTGTGGGCTTGTCCATACTAAGAGAAAATAATATAATATATATAAATAAATGGAAAAAAGCATGTTTAGTGTGTGTGTATGTGTGTTTTGTTCAAAAGTAGGAGCACCAAGTCTCTGGCCTCTGGTGAAGCCCAAGATTGTCAAAAAGAGAACCAATAAGTTCATCTAGTACAAGTCAGACATATATGTCAAAATTAGCTGAAATTGACAGAAACTCAGAAGTATCAACAAGGTATGGGAGAAGATTCAAGGGCTAGATTCTTATACTCAACTTTTACTATAGGATCAGAAAGCAAACTAAGAACATGTTATGCAGCAGATTCCAAAAGTTCCTGGTCCACACCTCAAGAAACTAGACCTTCTTCTGATGGGCAACAAATCCTACTGTGCTGAGATTGCTCATGTTCCTTCCCCAAACTGCAAAATCATCGTAGGAAGAAGAAATCAGCTAGTCATTACTGTCACTAATCCCAATGCCAGCCTGTGCAGCTCTGAAAATGAATACATGGCTCACTTGCATATTTTGCTGGTGTTTAAATGAAACCAGGGAAACTGAAAAAAAAAAAATAGTGACTATAAAAATATGAATCCCCCTGTCCATAACAGTTTTAAAACATATAGAAGATATTGATGAATATACAGGATATATGCAGGTGAAGAAAGACTTTCTGCTGGCAAATCTGTCTTTCTTCTTGTACCAGAGCTTTCCTGGGTGACACACCTAGCACAGAACTGTCTGTAAGATTTCTAATTACTAAGATTCCTTTTACATCTTAATCTTACTGTTTCACATTGCAGGCTATATAGGTGTTTGGATTGGTTTTTAATTTATCTTTCCATTTCTTCTCTATGAACAGTTAAGCCATAGCAAATGTATGCGAGTGTGTTTGTAATTTTGACATTGAGGTCTTTCTTATACCATATAAAACAGCAGCATCATATAATAGTTTATATTTTATCATTTTCATTAAAATATATTTAGATATTTTGTTATATTATGGAACCAATGTTTTTCTCATAACTACCTAGAATTTTATTGAGAGTTTATATCCTTACTTTTGTATTGTGGAATATTTCATTATCTCTAACTGCTTGCCACAAGAGTCAATTCTCAGTAAATTCATTGGCATTCCTAAAAATACTTGTTCTACTTTATATGCCTACTCAGTTTTTTTTTCTCAAAATTATGTTTATTTCATATCTTTCCAATATGTCTTGAATAATGGAGAGGGGATCATACCCAACACTGATGTTGAAAGAGACTCTGATCATACAGAAATTTAACAATGTATAAGTAAAATACAAGGGTGAGAGAATTAGAAAATACCTAGGTAGGTATAATGATCAGATGTGCAACAAATTTTTACAGTTAATTATCAACATGAGTAACATTTATGTGTTAACATGGCAACTTTTAGATATAGTTGGCTTTTTAAAATCTTTTGTTTTTATTTTTTTTGATTGTTACAATTTATTCAACTTGTATCCCAGCTATAGCCCCCTCCCTCATATCCTCCAAACCCCACCCTCTCTTCCACTTCTCCTCCCATATTCTTCCCTCAGTCCAGTGAGAGGGGAGGTCCTCCTCCCCTTCCATTTGACTCTAGCCTATCAGGTCTCATCAAGACTGGCTGCATTGTCTTCCTTTGTGGCCTGGTATAGGTGCAATTCCCCCAGGGGGAGAAGATCAAAGAGCCAGCCACTGAGTGCATGGGCTACATCTGAGCAAGGGATCTAGGTTATCTCCATGTATAATGCTTGATTCGGGTATTGGTCTTTAGAAAAACCCCTGGACCCAGATTTTTTAGTTCTGTTGGTCTCCTGGTAGATTTTTCAGTGAATAGATTTATTCAATACATACATTTTTCATTCATTACTAAACACATCTTTTTTGCAAGTACCTTTACTTTTTTTTTCTCATACAGACATGCTCTTCTTTAGCTTTTATGAAAATTAGATCTATGGGAATCATAAGTGTAAAAGGCAGCTTTTATGACAATGATCTTAAATTAGAGTAGAAAAAGAAAGTAATAAAATGGTCTCTGCTGTCCAATAATTTAAGCTACATTGTAAAAATGTGAGAAGCAATGCTGTAATCTTGTAAAAATTATCACAGAATACATACTATTTAATTTAAGATGGGACTTTCATTTCATTTTGAGCATACCTCCCATATAGAATTCTTCCTGACATTACAATATCCAGTGTGTTCTAAATACTTAAGAAATACTGTAACACTTTGGCATCACTATAGGCTTTGGAATGCCTCAGATTCCATCATCAGTGGAAATCTCATTTTAAAAGAGTTAATAAACTGTAACACTCTCCTTCCTGGACTGACGGAGAAGCAGTCCAGGAGGTTACATGGTTCCATATTTATAAGTAACCAAAAGTCCCATCTTTTCCCAATCCCTCCACACATGCTCTATTTATTGCAATAATTACAGCCAGTCCTGAAGAAACCTGATAAGCTAGGGTCAGATGGAAGGGGAGCAGACCTCCCCTATATGTGGACTTGGAAAGAGGAGGAAGGAGATGAAGGAGAGAGGATGGGATTGGGAGGGAATGAGGGAGGGTGCTACAGCTGAGATACAAAGTGAATAAACTGTAATTAATATTTAAAAAAATAAAATAAAAAAAAACTTTAATCTCCATACATTTTGACTCAAGTCTAATGAACCAATGCATAATCCAAGAAGTGATGTCTCTACCTTAATAATTGTTCCTCTTTTTTCTTTTGTCCCTAGTGGGTCCCTAAAATCAATAAATTAGATTTTTCTTGGTTTTCCTATAACCTTTATTATACTTTCTATTTTTTTTTTACTAAAAAGCCATTGTAAAGCCCTTCATATGGTAAGGAGGAGCAGATACTGTCTTAAAAATGAGCAGACCTACTACACCTATAAAGGGCATTCTCTAGTTCCATCAGTTTGTGTCTGGAAGATATCACAATAAAGAGAATAATGATTCTGGCATTCTTTCTTCATCCTGCCATTTTAGTTGTACTCTATTTGATGTAATGCCTGTGTTTTTAGAAATATGGATAGCACGTTTCTGAATGCAATAATAAAGAGGAAATGAAGTATCATAGAGAAATATGAAAAAAATAAAATAAACTGTAACACTCAATGGAAAACTTTTCCACATCCCAGCCTAGCAGACAGGCCTTGTATGAAAGAACTTTAGCTGCTCCTGAGAGAAATAGAACTCTGATTCCAGGGTCACCAAGTTCTCCTTTTGGAAGATGTGTTCCAAGCCCCCCAATGAATGAAGAACAAGAAAGAAGAAACAATACACAGTAGAAAATAGTTGTGTTTATTATAATTCTTTGGTCTATTTTTTAATGCTTCACTTTTATTATTTAATAGTTTTAAAAGCAAAAATACTTTTCCAGGGGCTGGAGAAATAACATAGTTAAAGAGTGCTGACTGCTTTTACAGAAGACCAAGTTTCTACATGCACATGTTGTATTTAAACTCATGTAGTTAAACAGGTACTCATAAATAAAACATAAATAAATGCAAACCTGTAAAGATTGCTCAGCAGTTGTTGTCTTGTAGGAAACCCAGGTTCAGTTCCCAGGACTCACATAGTAGCTCTCACTCATTTGCAATCCCAGTTTCATTAAATCCAATGTCCTAGTCTAGCATCTATGGGTACTAGGTATGTGTGTGGTGCACATATATGCAGGCAATCACTCATGCTCCAAAAATAGAAATAAATAAATATTAAACATTAAAAATAACACACTTTAAAATGTTTGCCATAGAAGTGAATTTAATATAAAAGTTCTCTTTACGTTTTATGTGTCTAGACTATGTATTCTAGCTTTTGCTAAGAAGTGTTTTTGCATTCATGTATTGATTTGAATAAAAAATACCCAATAGTCTTATATTTTTTGAATATTTGATTCTCAATTGGTAGAATATTTAAAAAAGATTTAGGAGGTATGACATTGTTAAAGGGGTGTGTCACTAAAGTTGGGCTTTGTGGTTTCAAATGTCCATACCATTCCAGTCTCACTTCCCTTCTGCTTCCAACTTGTGAATAAGATGGGAGCTCTCAGCAACTGTTTCAGCATTATGCCTGTCTGCCTGGGGTCATGCTAACCATCATGATTGTCATGATATACTCCTCTGAAACTGCAAGCAAGGCCCAAATTAAATGATTTTTTTAATAGCTGCCTTGGTCATGGTGTCTCTTCATAGCAATAGAAAAGCAACGAAGACAGCACATACCTTTTATTTTTTTCTGTCATGATTAACAATAATAAGATATTTGACAGTGAAGTGACATTAAGAGTCAGTTATACAAAAACTGATATAATAACTCAGATTAACATGCAAACTACTTTTGCAATCCTGTTTATTCAAGACATTTAATTGTTCAAACTCAAGACAATATATGTTTAGACACACATTATGTGAAATAATTTTATTCTTGTACATTTATTATAAAGCATTGGAAGAACAAAAATTTGAAGTACTTTCTTACATTGAAGAAAAGAAATGCCATGATCCTGATTCTTGTGAGATGAGTGTTTACTTTATAAATAAATAAGGAAACTCAAGAAGTGAATTCTACTGATTTTAGTTTTCTATTTCAAAAGACAGTGTATTGTTATACTAGGAGAGGAGAAATATACTAGTTAGCTATTTGTAACATTCAAAACTCTATACATTTCAAAGGACCTCTCTGATTCATTTGGCAGAAGTAAATAAAAGCATATAGAAAGTGAACATACTTAAAACAACATTAAGTCAGACTCAGAGGTACATCACAAGAAAAGTTTCAAAATGTCTTAATAGAAATTAAAAAAGGGTTCCCCTTTCTCCACAACCTCTCCAGCATGTGTTGTCCCTTGAGTTTTTCATTTTGGCCATTCTGATGGGTGTAAGGTGATATCTCAGGGTCGTTTTGATTTGCATTTCCCTGATGGCTAATGAGGATGAGCATTTCTTTAAGTGTTTCTCTGACATTCGATATTCCTCTGTCGAGAATTCTCTGTTTAGCTCTGTTCCCCATTTTTTAATTGGATTACTTGTTTTGCTGCTTTTCAGCTTCTTTAGTTCTTTGTATATACTCGATATTAGTCCTCTGTCAGATAAAGGGTTAGTGAAAATTCTTTCCCAATCTGTAGGCAGTCGTTTTGTTTTGATGACAATGTCCTTTGCTTTACAGAAGCTTTTCAGTTTCATGAGGTCCCATTTATTGATTGTTGCTCTTAGAGCCTGTGCTGTTGGTGTTCTGTTCAGGAAGTTGTCTCCTGTGCCAAAGAGTTCTAGGCTGTTCCCCACTTTTTCTTCTAACAGATTTAGAGTATCTGGTTTTATATTGAAGTCTTTGATCCACTTGGACTTTAGTTTTGTGCAGGGTGATAAATATAGATCTATTTTCATTTTTCTGCATGTGGACATCCAGTTGGACCAGCACCATTTCTTGAAGATGCTGTCTTTTTTCCATTGAATGGTTTTGGCTTCTTTGTCAAAAATCGAGTATTCATAGGTGTGTGGGTTTATTTCTGGGTTTTCTATGCGGTTCCATTGATCCTCCTTTCTGTTTTTATGCCAATACCATGCAGATTTTATTACTATTGCTTTGTAGTACAACTTGAGATCGGGGATGGAGATACCTCCAGATGATCTGTTGTTGTACAGGATTGTTTTGGAGATTCTGGGTTTTTTGTTTCTCCATATGAAGCTGAGAATCTTTTTTTTAAGGTCTGTAAAGGATTGAGTTGGTATTTTGATGGGAATTGCATTGAATCTGTAGATTGCTTTTGGCAGGATGGCCATTTTCACAATGTTAATGCTACCAATCCATGAGCACGGGAGATCTTTCCATCTTCTGAGATCTTCTTCAATTTCTTTCTTCAGAGACTTGAAGTTTTTATCAAACAGGTCTTTCACTTACTTGGTTAGTGCGAACCCTCCTCCACTGCTGGTGGAAATGTAAACTGGTACAACCACTCTGGAAATCTATCTGGCACTTTCTACGACAATTAGGAATAGTGCTTCCTAAAGACCCAGCTATACCACTGCTAGGTATATACCCAAAGTTTGCTCAAGTACACAAAAGGGATATTTGCTCAACCATGTTTATAGCAGCTTTATTTGTAATAGCCAGAACCTGGAAACAACCCAGATGTCCATCAACGGAAGAATGGGTACAGAAATTGTGATATTTTTATACAATGGAATACTACTCAGCAATCAAAAAGGAGGACATCATGAAATTCGCAGGCAAATGGTGGGATCTAGAAAAGATAATCCTGAGTGAAATATCCCAGAAGGAGAAAGACAAACACGGTATATACTCACTTATATAGACCTATAAGATATGATAAACATAATGAAATCTATACACCTAAAAAAGATAATCAAGAGAGCCGACATGGGGTAAGATTATCAATCCTCGTGTTGAAAGACAGATGGGATGCGCATTGAACATTGACAGGAGTCTACTGAGCGCATTTGAAAGACTCTAACTAGCAGTGTTTTCAAAGCAAAGACTCATGACCAAACCTTTGGCAGAGTACAGGAAATCATAAGAAAGAAGGGGAGTTAGTCTGATGAGGAAAGGATAGGAGCTCCCACAAGGACCAAATATATCTGGGCACAGGGTCTTTTCTGAGACTGACATGCAACCAAGGACCATGTGTGAATGTAACCTAGAACCCCTGCTCAGATGTAGCCTGTGGTAGTTCAGTAACCAATTGGTTTCCCATAGTGAGGGGAACAAGGACTATTTCTAACAGGAACTCAATGACTGGCTCTTTGGCCTCCCCACCCCCCAATGGAGGAGCAGTCCTGTTAGGCCACAGAGGAGAGCTTTGCAGCCAGTCCTGAAGATACCTGATAAAACAGGATCAGATGAATGGGGAGGAGGTCCCCCCCATCAGTGGACTTGGAAAGGGGCATGGTGGAGATGAGGGAGGGAGGGAGGGAGGGAGGGAGGGACTGGGAGGGAATAAGGGATCGGGACACGGCTGGGATACAGAGTTAATAAAATGTAACTGATAAGAAAAAAATAAAATTCAAAAAAAAAAAGAAATTAAAAAAGGATTTTTCTGTAAGAAGACAAGAACTTGATGTACGTATAACACATAAAAAAAAATATTCTCCAGACATAAGTGTGGAGAGGAGAAATGTCATTTAAAATAAAACATCTGCTGAAATCTTTAGTAAGTCACAAAATTTGCACATAAACAAAAAAAAAATGAAGGCTCCATTTTCTCAGTGCTGCTGTCTTATGAGTAAACAGTATGACTTGCATTTAAAGAACATATACATTAAACATGCAAAGGCTGTAAAAATTACATTGCTTCTTTGTGTGTTTATAGGAGATATGTAAACAAAGAAAGCGAATATTCATTAGAAAAGATTTCCCACAAGATCTCTACTTGATATTATTAGAGAGAAATGGAACATAACTTTAATTAAATAGAGAATGATGGAATAGTGGAATTTTTCAAAGACCTATCGCAAGTTATTAGGTAAAAGACACATATAGCTCTAGATCCATTATTTCATAGCATTTTGTGATTACTTTGCTTAAAAGCAACAGAACCAAAAAATCTGAGCGCAGGGGTCTTTCTTGAGACTGATACTCCAACCAAGTACCATCCATGGAGATAATTTAAGACCCCTGCACAGATGTAGCCTAGTTTTAAACAGATAATAATTTAAAACACTTAATGAGAAATATGATTATGTTCCCATTTTAATCATTTCTGGTATTAAGTCTACCTTTGTGCAATCCAAGATTTTGTGTGTGTGTATGACATTGAGATTATTTTATTTTTATATATTATTTACATTTTATTAACTTTGTATCCAAGTTGTTGCCTGCTCCCTCATCCCCTCCTAATCCTACCCTCCCTCTTTCATCTCCTCCCTGCCTCTTTCCAAGTCCACAGATAAGGGAGGTCTCCTCCCCTTCCATCTGACCCTAGCATATCAGGTTGCCTCAGGACTGGTTGAAATGTCCACCTCTGAGGCTTAGCAAGGCTGTTCTTCATTTGGGAGGGAGGTCAAAGAGACAGCTATTGAGTTCATGTCACAAATAGTCTCTGTTCCCCTTACTAGGATACCCACTAGGGTACTTGGATACTGAGCTAACATAGGCTACGTCTGAGCAGGGGTTCTAGGCCATATGCATACATGGTCCTTGGTTGGAGATACAGTCTCACAAAAGACCCCTGTGACCAGATATATTTGGTCCTTGTGGAGTACCTGTCCTCTCCAGGTCATACTAACTCCCCATTCTTTCATGTGATTCCCTGCACTCTACCAAAGATTTGGCTATGAATCTCAGCATCTGCTTTGATACACTGCTAGGTAGAGTCTTTCAGAGGCCCTCTGTGGTAGACTCCTGTCCTGTTACTTGTTTTTTCCTACTTCCAATGTCCATCCCATTTGTCCTTCTAAGTGATGATTGATCATCTTACCCTGGGTCTTCTTTCTTGTTTATATTTTTTAGGTGTATAGATTTTAGTATGTTTATCCTGTCTTCTAGATCTAGTACCCACTTATAAGTAAGTATATACCATGTTTGTCTTCCTGCTTCTGGAATACCTTACTCAAGATGATATTTTCTAGATTCCACCATTTGCTTGCAAATTTCATGATTTCCTTGTTTTTAATTGCTGAATAATATCCCATTGTGTAAATGTACCGCAATTTCTGTACGGTATTTCTTGTATGCATCAGAATGGTGGGTACTGTTTATTCATCCATTTTGTTAGCCTGGGTCTTTTTTATTCGGGAGTTGAGTCTGTTGATGTTGAGACACATTAATGGTAAGTGGTTGTTGATTACTGTTATTTTGATGTTGTTAGTTGTAGCATGTGTGTTTGTGTGTGTACATGTGTTTGTGTTTTGACTTTCCTCTTTTGTTTTTGCTATTGTGTATCTATTTCCTGTGTTTTCCTCAGCTTGATTTGCCTCCTAGGTTGGAGTTTTTCCTCTAGTATTTTCTATAAGGCTGGGTTTGTTGATAGGTGTTATTTCAATATGTTTTTTCATGGAATGCCTTGGTTTCTCTATTTATGGTGATTGACAGTATTGCTGGGTATATTAGTTGTGGTCGACATTTGTGGTCTCTTAGTGTCTGTAAGGCATCTGTCCAAGGTCTTCTTGCTTTTAGTGTTTTTGATGTGAATTCAGGTATATAATTTTTATAGGTCTGCCTTTATATGTGACTTGGAATTTTCCCTTGCACCTTTCAATATTAATCTTTGTTTTTACATTTAGCATTCTGATTATTATGAGGTGGGAGGATTTCATTTTCTGGTTCAATCTACTTGCTGTTCTGTAGGTTTCTTTTATCTTTATAGGCATCTCTTTCTTTAAGTTGGGGAAGTTTTATTCTATTATTTTGCTAAAAATATTTTCTGAGACTCTGAGCTTAGAGTCTTCTCCTTCTTCTATTCCTATTATTCTAAGTTTTGTTCCTTTTATATTGTTTCATATTTCTTGGATGTTATGTGTCAGAAACATTTTAGATTTAACATTTTCTTTGACGGATGTATCCATTTCTTCAATCGTATATTCTATACCTGAGATTCTCTCTTCCTTCACTTGCATTCTGTTGGTGATGCTTTTGTCTGTAGTTCCTGTTCTCTGCCCTAGGTTTTCCATCTCCAGGGTTGCCTGAAATTCTGTTTTATTTATTGTGTCTATTTCAACATTTAGGGCTTAGACAGTTTTATTCATTCCCTTCTCCCGTTTGGTTGTATTTTTTCTGTATTTCTTTAAGGGATTTATTCAATTCCTTTATCTCTTTGACTGTATTTGTTTATGTTTATTTATGGGATTTATTCAATTCCATCCCCTGTTTTATTGTCTTTTCCTGCATTTCTTTGAGGGACTCATTTTCTTACTTTAAGCCCTCAATCATATTTTCATAACTTCAGCCCACTCATATAGACATATAACATAGGATAAACCTACTAAAATCTGTACATATAAAGAAACTAATCAAGAGAGAGGACCCTAACTAAAATGCTCAATCCCCATCCTTAAAGGCAAAGAGGAAGGACATCAGAAGAAGAAGAAAACAGGAAACAAGCTAGAAACCCGCCACGGAGAGCCTCTGAAAGACTCTGCCCTGCAGACTATCAAAGCAGACGCTGAGACTTATGGCCAACTGTTGGGCAGATTGCAAGGAATCTTATGTAAGAAGTGGGAACTAGTAAGAGCTGGAGTGGACAGGAACTCCACAAGGAGAGCAACAGAACCAGAAAATTTGAACATAGGGGTCTTCCCAGAGACTCATACTCTAACCAAGTACCAGGCATGGAGATAACCTAGAACCCCTGCACAGATGTAACCCATGGCAGTTTAGTGTCAAAGTGGGTTACATAGTAAAGGGAAGAGGGACTGCCTCTGACATAATCTGATTGGCCTGCTCTTTGATCACCTCCCCCTGAGAGGGGAGCAGCTTTACCAGGCCACAGAAGAAGACAATGCAGCCACTCCTGATGTGATATGATAGAATAAGATCAGAAGGAAGGAGAGGAGGACCTCTCCTATCAGTGGACTTGGGGAGGGGCATGCATGAAGAAAAGGGAGGGAGGGTGGGACCGGGAGGAGAAGAGGGAAGGACTTATGGGGGGATACAAAGTGAATAAAGTGTAATTAATAAAATAAATTAAAATTAAAAATAAAATTAAAAAATAAAATCATTTTCTTGTGCTTCTGGTGGGATAGATCCTCAGGGCTTGTTGTCTTAGGATAGCTGTGTATTTTAGGTGACATATGACCCTGGTTTTTGTGGCTTGTGTTCTTGTGCTGATCTCTAGCCATTTGATTGACTTAGGTATAAAGAGACCTGGTTGATCTCTGGGCAGGGAACTTGTTCCTAGATGGCTCAGTCTTATGGTTTTCCTACTTCTTCCTGATCTGCTGTGTTGCTCATTGATGCATGCAGATCTCTTCTGCTCACTGATCCCTCCTGATCACTGGGGCTGCAGATTAGGTGTTTCTCAGAAAATGTCCCAGTCCCAGGAACTCACACTTTAATGTTACCAATGCATTACTAATGTTGTATAAACCTCATCCATACATCTCCAAAATATATTCAAATTATGGCATTATGTTCAACTATGTTCATAGCAGCTTTATTTGTAATACCATGAATCTGGAAACAATCTAGATGCCCCTCAAACGGGGAATGGATACAGAAATTTTGGCACATTTACACAATGAAATATTACTAAGTTATTAAAAACAAGGAAATCATAAAATTTGTAAGCAAAAGAGTGGAACTAAAAAAGAGCATCTTGAGATAACCCAGAAACAGAAAGAGAGGCATGGTATACACTCACTTAGAAGTAGATATTAGCAGTATAATATAGGATAGCCATAATAAAATTTATAGACTTAAAGAAGCTAAACACTAAGGAGGACCCTAGGGAGAATGCTTAAATCTTATTCAGAATGGCAAACAGTGTAGACACTAAATGAGGTGGAAGACAGGGAACATGAAGGGAGGCTACCATAAAGCATCCTCTGAAAGTCTCCACCCCATAGGGGATTTAAGCAGATGCAGAGACTCACAATCAAACTTTGGGAAGAGCACAGGGAGTTTTATGGAAGAAGAGGCCAGGGACAGAAGGACTTGGAAGGTATAGGAGTTCCACAAGAAGACCAACAATGTTAAAAAATCTGAGACTAGGGGTTCCTGCAGAGACTGTTGGACCAACCAACGTCCATGCATGGAGAGGACCTAGACTCCCTACTCAGAAGCAGTCAATATGCTGTTCAGTCTCCATTTTGATTCTCAAGTAAGGGGAGCAGGGGCTGCTTCTGTCATGAACTCAGTTGCCTGGTCTTTTATCACTTGCTCCTGGTGGTGAGGCCTTATCAGGCCAAAGAGGAAGAGGATACAGGCACTCCTGATGAGACTTGATAAGCTATGGACAGATGGAAAAGGAGGAGAACTCCTCCTTTTAGTGAACAAGGAAGGGGTAGGCGATAGGCAAAAAGAAGGAGAGAGGTTGGACAAGGAAGAGTTGAGAAAAGGGGCTTCAATTGGGATATATAATGAGTAAATTGTGAAAAAAAGGAAAAAAAAAGAAAGGTTATAGTGGCTGAAAAACAAAATATTTTATTTCTCTTTCCAAAATATTATGAAAACCAGCATTATATATTATATCTCTATGCTTTTTGACTGTATTATATTACTCAGGCATGTGGAATAATAGAGTATGTAACTTTTTATGTATAATTAACTTCATTTATTATAATATCCTCAGTACTCATAAATAGTTTAGCGTATATACAAATGCCTTTCCTTTTAAAGGGTTATTATATCACCTTTTGCTTTTAGCTGAGCTTAAGTAGCTATAGGTGATTGCAGTGTTTCTTCAATTTGAGCTGTTGTGGACAGGGATGTGAAAATGAATGTACAATAATAAAAATGAAGTATTTTGGAATGCTATAGATACAGAAATTAAATGGCTGTATCCTATAATAAATATAAAGTTATTAAGTTTCTGAAGAGATATCCAAGGAGAGCTGCACATATGAGTATATCCAAATCAACAGAGAAATGTATGCTGCATGGAGCACAGCTGTTTGGACAGAATCATTTCAGCCCTTATTCAATCCATTTCACATCAGCATGGAGCTAAAACTCTGCCATTTGCACTACTAGGTTTCATTCTTGATTGTTAAGTACTTCTTTACTATGACCCTACTCCTTCCCTTTGGAATGATAATGCATATTCTGTACCATTAAATGTGGGAAGCATGTAATTTAATTTTTGATTTTACAGACTGTTATAATTAAGAGATTGATTTGAGTATTAGAATAGATTTTGGACATTTAAACGATGTTGAGAATGGGAACTAGTATGGGATTTTATAAGTTGGACTAAATATATTCTGCATTATGATATGGCCAGGAGCCTATGGAAGCCAAGAATTGAAATGTTCTGGTCTAATTGAAAAATCATTGCCTATAGAATCAGATACTTAAACATGTGTTCCCTTCTTAGTGGCACAGTTCAGAAAGTTAAAGAGGTACAGACTTGCTGGAGATAGTATATCTATGGAGTTGGACTTTGAGAGTAGGCATCACCCTACTTCCATTTCATACTTTGCTTTTCTGCTTCATGATTATTGTGATGTAGTCTCTCAGATTTTGTTGTTGGATTTTTTTTTTCTGCCATGTCTGCTACTTGCTTTCATTACTCTATACTGTGATGGACTTTTATTCCACTGGAACTCTAAATGCAAATAAACCCTATGGTATCTAAGTTATGGCATTTTTATCACAGCAAGAGAAAAGTAATTAATTTAACAGTTAAACCACTGACAGAATTAGGAAGCTAAGCTGCCTGTCTACCCATCTAAGTACACAGTCCTTGCCTTAAAGTTTAACTGTATTATCCAAACATTGAGTAACTATGCACTCACTTCAGTTCCTTTCTCTTTCCTTTAGAAAGAGAAAAAAACATTAAATGACTCTATATTTATCACTTACTACTGAATTCCAACTTTTATTTAAGCATTTTGTCCTGGTTTTGCTTTTTTATGTTGTTACAAGCACAATGAACAAGAGTATCTCATGGGAAGAAAGTATTTATTTCACCTTACACTTCAAGTGTCATGATTGAGGAAAGTCAGGGCATGAGCACAAGCAGAAAATAAAATAAGAAACACTACTTACTGGCTATCTCTCTGGCTTATTCTTAGCTAGAAATGTTCCTAGCTATACTTTCTAGCCCAATATTTCCTAGCTAAGAATGGTACCACCCACAGTTGTCTAGGATCTCTCACATTAATCATTGCTATTCATTGCTATGATGAGACATTGTCACCACAGGCACTCTTATAAAAGTAAAACAGAGATGATTTACAATTTTAAGGGTTTAGTATATTTTTCCCATGGTGAGAAGCATGGTGACATACAGGCAGACACGGTGCCAGAGAATTCTATAACCAGATTTGCAGGCAAGAAAGACTGATACCCTGGACATGACTTGAACATCTGTGTCCTCAAAACCAAGCCCCTACAGTGTCACATTTTCTCCAACAAAGCCACACCTACTCCAAAAAGGCCATACCTTCTAATAGTGCTACTCCTTATAGGCCTATGGGTACTATTTTCTTTCAAAGCATTGCAATCATCAACCATCACCCACCATTATTAATTACCAACCATCAATCAATCAATCAATCATGAAAATCTACCCCAGACATGACTACAGGTCAGTCTAATTTGGGAAATTCTTCAGTTGAGGTTCCCTTTTCCCTAATGTTGCAAGGATGGATCACTTTAACATAATTAACCACCACATATTGTTTTAGCATTTCCCCTTGTCATCAATCCTCATAATTTAGTTCTTTAGAATTTGAGTAAAAGCCATATGAAGTAATACAAATGTCTGTAATCTCAATGTGCTCCTACTGGAAAATGGGACACATAGAAGGAAGAACTGAAGGCTATGGGCTAGCTAGAATGGCATATAGCAAAAAAGAGAAAAGAAAGAGACCCTGTCTTAAACAAGGTAGAAATGAGTTCAGTACCTGAATTGTCTTCTAACTTCCAAATATGACATACATCTGCCTGAACACACACTCTGTCTACAAAAATACGTAAATATGTACGTACACAAATGAAGATTATAGAATTCCAGATATAGAATGAGAGAGCCATGAAAATAATATTTTCTTTTGTTGGAAGTAGAAATACAGTTCAAGAGTTTAGATGTAATTTTTCCAGGTTTATTTCATATCATTTTTTTATTTCTATAATCCTTTCTGCCTGTTTTACACATCCCTTTCCAGAATGTTACATTACACTTCTTTTCTATAGTGGCTCCTCTAATATTGTTTCCAGAAGTTAGTTTTAAAATCATGCTGTTTTAGAGAGGAAGCAAAAATATTTTCATCAAAAAGTTAATTTTGAATGTTATGACTAGTTGGATTAATGAATTATGCACAAGCAGCTGGTATTTGAAGTAGAGATACTAAAGTGGCAATTAGAAAAGTGAGTATTGACTGCTTTAGATGTTAATTTGCTAAGAAATAATCTCTACTTCAATAGGAAAATATAAGAAATGAGTCACTCATAGAAAAGAAATGGCATGCAAATTTCATCTACCTTCAGTTAACAATGTTTCTTACACTCTTAAGCTTATTTTAATTATTACTAAAGTCTGGTGAAAAAATAGGCTCTATCCCAGTATCTGCACCACAGTCATATGGGACATCTAATAAAAATGAGTATTCAGATCCCAGCTCAATGCCCAGACACCCAGCATGTGGATAGAGGCTAGGAGTTTGCATCATTACTAGTATATGCATTATACACTGATTCATTTGAACACAGGGAACTTCCCAGAGACTCATACTCCAACCAAGGACTATCCATGGAGATAACCTAGAACCCTGACAATGCAGCCACTTCTGATGAGAATTGATAGACTAAGATCAGAAAGAAGCAGAAGAGGACCTCCCCTATCAGTGGACTTGGGGAGGGGCATACATGCAGAAAGGGGGGAGGGTGGGACCGGGAGGGGAGGAGGGAGGGGCTTATGGGGGATACAAAATGAATAAATTGTAATTAATAAAAGTTAAAAAATATATAGTTTTTAAGGAATTGCTTTACAATTATAGTTTTATTGATTTCTGGTATAAATAATATTAGAGATTTTTCATAATAGTTCTGAATAATTGTTAATTGTTATGTTTGGTTTTTAGATAATCATTTTTAGTTTCAGTTTTCTTAAATATTCTCTAATTTCCAGGGCCTGAATATGAAAATAATGTACAATATTGTAGATATAAAATAAGTATATTAAATATTTTTAATATATACCCACCAACAATGTTATTCAACTTTAAATGATGTTGCCAAATCTTAGAGATTTTAAAGTAAGTATAGTATTACCTAGAACTCTCACTTTGGCCCAGATGAAAAAAAAGTGATTGAATTATCTTTCACAATAGGAAACCCATTTTTTTTAAACATTAGACATCATTCAAGAAGATCATATGATGTTAAAAGCAGATAAAAAGATAGTAATACTTAATATTGATTCATCTACAATCTGAAAATAATTTTGATCTTATAGAAGCTTTGACATCCATCAGGAGAGATGAGCATAATTTGTAGACTCTGATATAGGCTTGATTGATGCCTAATTATCAGAGTCATTGAATTATCTGCTTACCACAGAATTGCAACATCTCTAAATAATATTCCTCAGTACTCAGCTAACTATTTTTTACAGTTTCTTTTTTAATTAAAATTTTATTTTTAATATTAATTACAGTTTATTTACTTTGTATCCCATCTGTAGCCCCTCCCTCATTCCCTCTCAAACCCACCCTCCCTCCCTCATCTCCTCCCTGCTCCTCTCTAAGTCCACTGATAAGGGAGGCTCTCCTCCCAAATAATCTGACCCTAGTTTATCAGGTCTCTTCAGGACTGGCTTCAATGTCCTCCTCTGTGGACTAGCAAGGCTGCTCCTCCCTAGGGGGTGGAAAGGTCAAAGAGCCAGCCACTGATTCATGTCAGAGACTGTCCCTCTTCCTTGTAATAGATAAACCACTTGGATACTGAGCTGCCATGGGCAGTGGTTCTACATTATATCCTTGGTTGGAAATACAGTCTCAGAAAAGACCCCTGTGTCCAGATATATTTGGTACTTGTGGAGTTCCTGTCCTTTCCACGTCTTATTAACTCCCTCTTCTTTCATATGATTCCCTGCACTCTGGCCAAGGTTTGGTTATGAGTCTCAGCATCTGCTTTGATACACTGCTAGGTAGAGTCTTTCAGAGGTCCTCTGTGGTAGTCTCCTGTTCTGTTACTTGTTTTCTCTTACTTCCAGTGTCCATCCCACTCGGCTTTATAAATGAAGCCTGTGTTCTTACCCTGTGTTCTCCTTCTTGTTTAGTTTACTTAGGTGTACAGATTTTAGTATGTTTATCCTATCTTATAGGGCTAATATCCACTAGAAGTGAATATATACCACATGTGTCTTTCTGCTTCTGGGATACCTCACTCAGGATGATCTTTGCTAGATACCACTATTTGCCTGAAACAATCATGATTTCCTTGTTTTTAATTGCTGAGTAGTATTCCATTGTGAAAATGTACCAAAATTTTTGCATCCATTCCTACGTTGAGGGACATCTCATCTAGGTTGTTTCCAGGTTCTAGCTATTAGGAATAAAGTTGCTACAAACATGGTTGAGAAAATATCCTTGTTGTGTACTTCAGCATCTTTTGGATATATGCCTAGGAGTGGTATAGCTGGGTCTTGAGGAAGACCTAGTCATAACTATCTGAGAAAGCACCAGATTGATTTCCAAAGTGGTTGTTCAAGTTTACATAGCCACTGGCAATGGCGGAGGGTTCCTCTTTCTCCAAAACCTCTCCAGCATGTGTTGTCACTTGAGTTTTTTTTTTTTATCTTAGCCATTCTGTTGGTTGTAAGGTGAAATCTCAGGGTTGTTTTGTTTACATCTCCCTGATGTATAAGTACTTTGAGCTTTTCTTTAAGTGTTCCTTTACCATTCTATATTCCTCTAACAGAGAATTCTCTATTTAGCTCTGTACCCCATTTTTAAATTGGATTGCGGGATTTGTTGTTTTTTACCTTGTTTAGGTGTTTATGTATTCTGGATATAAGCCCTCTGTCAAGATATAGGGTTGGTGAAGATCCTTTCCCAGTCTGTAGGCTGTGGTTTTGTTTTGATGACAGTGTCTTTTGCTTTACAGGAGCTTTTCATGAGGTCATTTTTGATTGTTGCTCTTAGAGACTGTGTTGTTGGTGTTCTGTTCAGGAAGTTGTCTCCTGTGCCAATGAGTTCTAAGCTCTTCCCCAGTTTTCCTTCTAACCGATTTAGTGGGTCTGGTTTTATGATGAGGTCTTTGATCCACTTGGAGTTTAGTTTTGTGAAGGCTGATAAATATGGATCTATTTGCATTTTTCTGTATGTAGACAACCCGTTGGACCAGCATCATTTGGTGAAGATGCTATTTTCCATTGAAAGTTTTTTGCTTCTTTTTCAAAATTCAAGTATCCATAGGTGTGTGTCCTTGTTGTGTACTTGAGCAAATTTTGGGTATATACCTAGGAGTGGTATAGCTGGGTCTTGAGGTAGCACTACTGCTAATTGTCTGAGAAAGTGCCAGATTGACTTACAAAGTGGTTGTACCAGTTTAAATTCCCACCAGCAATGGAGGAGGGTTCCCCTTTCTCCACATCCTATCCAGCATGTGTTGTCACTTGAGTTTTTCATCTTGGCCATTCTGATGGGTGTAAGGTGAAATCTCAGGGTCATTTTGATTTGCATTTCCCTAATGGGTAATGAGGTTGAGCATTTCTTTAAGTGTTTCTCTGCCATTTGATGTTCCTCTTTCAAGAATTCTCTGTTTAGCTCTGTTCCCCATTTTTTTAATGGGATTACTTGGTTTGTTGCTTTTCTGCTTCTTTAGTTCTTTATATATACTGGATATTAGCCCTCTGTCAAATAAAGGGTTGGTGAAGATTCTTTCCCAATCTGTAGGCAGTCATTTTGTTTTGATGACGGTGTCTTTTGCTTTTCAGTTTCAAGCCCTCCTGTATACCAAAGACAAAAAGGCTGAGAAAGAAATTAAGGAAACAACACCCTTCACAATAGCCACTAATAACATAAAGTACCTTGGTGTGACTCTAACCAAGCAAGTGAAAGACCTGTTCGAGAAAAACTTCAAGTCTCTGAAGAAAGAAATCGAAGAAGATATCAGAAGATGGAAAGATCTCCCATGCTCATGGATTGGTAGGATTAACATTGTGAAAATGCCCATCCTGCCAAAAGCAATCTACAGATTCAATGCAATTCCCATCAAAATACCAACTCAATTCTTTACAGACCTTGAAAAAAAGATTCTCAGCTTCATATGGAGAAACAAAAAACCCAGAATCTCCAAAACGATCCTGTACAACAACAGATCATCTGGATGTATCTCCATCCCTGATTTCAAGCTGTACTACAGGGCAACCGTAATAAAAACTGCATGGTATTGGCATAGAAACAGAAAGAAGGATCAACGGAACCGCATAGAAGACCCAGAAATAAACCCACATACCTATGAATACTCGGTATTTGACAAAGAAGCCAAATCCATTCAATGGAAAAAAGACAGCATCTTCAACAAATGGTGCTGGACCAACTGGATGTCTCCAAGCAGAAAAATGAAAATAGATCCCTATTTATCACCCTGCACAAAACTAAAGTCGAAGTGGATCAAGGACCTCAACATAAAACCAGATACTCTAAATCATTTCGAAAAAAAAAAAAGTGGGGAACAGCCTAAAACTCATTGGCACAGGAGACAACTTCCTGATCCACCATTCTATTTCTATGCCAATACCATGCAGTTTTTATTACTACTGCTCTGTAGTACAGCTTGAGATCAAGGATGGAGATACCTCAAGAAGATCTGTTTTTGTACAGGATCGTTTTGGAGATTCTGCGTTTTTTTTTTTTTCTCCATATGAAGTTGAGAATTTTTTTCATTCAACATCTGTAAAGAATTATGTTAGTATTTTGAAGGTAATTGCACTGTGTCTGTAGATTGCTTTTGGCAGAATGGCCATTTTCACTGTTAATCCTTTTGATCCATGAGCATGGGAGATCTTTTCATCTTCTGATATCTTCAATTTCTATCTTCAGAGGCTTGAAGTTTTTTTCAAACAGTTCTTTCACTTGCTTGGTTAGAGTCACACCAAAGTATCTTATGTTCTTTGTGTCTTTGTGGCTATTGTGAAGGGTGTTGGTTCCGTAATTTCTTTCTCTGACCTTGTCTTTGGTATACAGGAGTGCTTGTGATTTTTTTTTTTTTTTTAGTTAAGTTTGTTTCCAGCCATTTTCCTGAAGGTGTTTTTCAGCTGAAGGATTCTCTGGTTGAATTTTTGTGGTCACTCATGTATACTATTATTTCATCTGCTTATAGTGAAACTTTGACTTTTCCTTTCTGACTTGTATCCCCTTGATCTCCTTTAGTTGTCTGATTGCTCTAGCTAGGACTTCAAGTACTATGTTGAAGAGATATGGAGAGAATGGGCAGCCTTTCCTTGCGCCTGATTTCAGTGAGATTGTTTTAAGTTTCTCTCCATTGAGTTTCATGTTGGCTATACGCTTTCTGTATATTGCTTTTACTATTTTAAGTATGTGAATTGTATCTCTGATCTCTCCAAGACTTTAAACATGAATTAGTGTTGGATATTGTAATATGTGTTTTCTACATCTAAGGAGATGATTATGTGGTTTTTCTCCTTCAGTTTGTTTATATGGTGGATTACATTGATGGATTTCTGTATAATGAATCACCCTTGCATGCCTGGGATAAAGCTTACTTGGTCATATTGGATATCTTTTATGTCTTCATGAATTCGGTTAGCTAGAATTTCATTGAGTATTTTTGCATCAATGTTCATAAGACTGATACATCTGAAGTTCTCTCTCTCTTTTTTGTTTTTTTGTTTGTTTGTTTTGTTTTGTTTTTGTTTTTTGTTTTGTTGGGTCTTTATGTGGTTTAGGTATCCAGGTTACTGTGGCTTCATAAAATTAATTTCGGTAATGTTTCTTCTGTTTCTATTTTGTGGAATAGTTTGAAGAGAATTGGAGTTAGCCCTTCTTTGAAGGTTTGGTAGAATTCTGTGCTGAAACCATCTGGCCCAGGGCTTTTTTTTTGGAGGGGAGACTGTTAATGACTGCTTCAATTTCCTTGGGGGATATAGGGCTATCCAGCAATTTTTTTTTTTTTTTTTTTTTTTTTTTTTTGGAAAGGAGACTGTTGATGAATGGTTCAATATCCTTGGGGGAAATCTACCTGATCTTGATTTAATTTTGGTAGATGGAATCTATCAAGGAAATTGTCCATTTCCTTTAGATTTTCCAATTTTGACTCCTTGGTGAGAGAGGAGTATTGAAGTCTCCTATTATCAAGGTGTTGGGATTGATGTGTTATTTAAGCTTCAATAATGTTTCATTTACAAATGTATGTGCTCTTGTGTTTGGGGCAGAGAGGCTCAGACTTGTGATGTCCTCCTGGTGGATTTTTCCTTTGATGAGAATGAAGTGCCCCTTTATCTTTTTTGATTAATTTGGTTGACATCAATTTTATTACATATTAGGATAGCTATCCCAGCTTGTTTGGGTCCGTTTGCATGAAAAACAATTTCCCAGTTCTTTACTCTGAGGTAGTGTTTTTCTTTGTTGCAGAGGTGTGTTTCTTGGATGCAGCAGAATGTTGGACCCTATTTCCACAACAATTTTGTTAGTCTGTGTCTTTTTATTGGCAGTTGAGTCCATTGATGTTGATAGATATTAGTGACCAATGAATGCTAATTTCTTTTGTTGTAGGGTTGATGGTCTTACTGTGATTCATTGCTTGTTTGCTTTCGATATTTTGTTGTGCAGTTGTTTATATCCTATGTTTTCTTGGATGTAGTTGTTTTCATTGGGTTGAAATTTTCCTTCTAGTATCTTCTGTAGAGTTGTGTTGCTGTGTAGATGCTGTTTAAAATTTGCTTATATCATGGAATATTTTGATTTCTCCATTTATGTTGATTGAAAGCTTTGCTGGGTATAGTAGTCTGGGTTGGCCTTTGTGGTCCCTTAATGTTCATGACATCTGCCCAGACCCTTTGGTGTTTCCTAGCTTCTGTTGGGAAATCTGATGTGATTCTGATAGGTCTACCTTCATATGTTACTTGGCCTTTTTCCTTTGCTGCTTTTAATATTTTTTTCTTTGTTCTGTATGTTTAGTGTTTTGATTATGATATGACATCAAGAGTTTCTTTTCTGGTCTTGTCTTTTTGGTGTTCTGTAGACCTCTTGTATGTTTTTGGACATCTCTTTCTTTAAGTTGGGAAAAATTTCTTCTATGATTTTCTTGAAAATATTTTCCTGACCTTGGAGTTTGGTATCTTCTTTTTCATCCTCTCCTATTATTCTTAGATTTTGTCTTTTTATGGTGCCCTTGATTTCTTGGATGTTTTGTGTTTGGAATTTTTCCGATTTTACTTTTTCTTTGAGAGATGTTTCCATTTCTGCAGTTATATCTTCAGCACCTGAGATTCTCTCTTTCATCCCTGTATTCTGTTGGTGATGCTTACTTTTGTAGTTCCTGATCTTTTCTCTAAGTTCTCCAGCCCCAGGGTTTTCTCTGTGTATTTTTTATTGATTCTAGTTCTGTTTTCATATCTTGCACCATTTCCTTCATCTGTTTGAATGTGGAGTCTTGCTTTTCTATGATGGCTTCTTTTTTTTTTTTTCTTGTTCATTTCCTCTCTCTATGGAGCTAATTGTGCCTCTACTTTTTTGGCTGTATTTGCCTGTATGTCTTTGAGAGCTTTCTTTCCTCTTCATTTACCTCTACATGTGTGGCTATTTCTTTGAGAGAGTTATTCATTTCCTCTTTATGTGGTTTTATTTGTGTTGCTATTTCTCTGAGAGATTTGTTCATTTCTTCTTTATGAGCCTCTAATAACTGGGTAAGCATAGTTTTATAATCACTTTCTTGTGTTTCTGATGAATTCAAATGTCCATTGATTTTTGGGGGTTGGTGGTAAAACCACAATGTTCTGATTTTTGTTGGGTGTGTTCTTATGCAGTACTCTGGCCATCTGCTTATCTGTAACCTTACTTTTTGTTCCTGGAGTCTGTACTTCAGTTTGATTAGGTCTTTTTCTGTTTTTTTGGAATGTTTTTCAGGAAGATGAGAGAGGTTCCCTTGTTTGAGAGTGTGTGTTGGTGTTTCAGCTGTACCTAAGTGAGGAATGTGATGCTGGCGCTATTCACAGGTACTGTTATGGGGCGCAGTGCACAGGCACAGATTCCCTGACAACCTCAGTGGCCTATAGGCCACTGGTATGCAGATCTAACTGGGCTCCAGGAATTGTTTCCCTGGAATTCACTGGTAGACCCGCAGATCGGGGCTTCAGTGTTGAGAAAGCTGTCCCAGGAATCTCTATGATGCCCACAATAGGGGTGTGGGTAGTAGGGATCTCTTGTCTGGTTGCTTATGTAGAGGGGCCTTGGATCTGGGGCTCTGCAAGCACTCACTTGAATGCACACTCACTCTCTAGCAGGACCAGTTGGAAATCACAAGGGTTCTCCTTGTTCTCTACTCTCTGATTTGATCCTGCTGGGGCAAATGCTGGAGTAGGCTAACAGTCAGCTCACCGGTGCTGTAGTAGCAGGTCTTGGTGTACACTGGCACTGTGCACTGTGCTGGGAGCCACTGGCGCTGGAGCTCAGGTGCTGTGCTCTGTGGTGGACTCTGCAGGCCATCTCCATATCCATCACCTCCACCATGAAAGGATGATGGCAGCTAGTCCCTGGGGAAGTGTAGGGGTGGGGGAGACTGAGTATTCTCTGCCCCAGATCTCGAGTGGGGATTTTTTTTCCCAAGAGCTGACAGCGCTGTGGCCCGGGCACTGTGCTCTGTGGAGTTATCTGCAGGCTGCTTCCACTGCCTCTACCAAAGAGGGAGTAGGATGGTGGATACAGGGAAGTGCTGAGGATTGAGTCCCCAGGAGAAGTCCACAGAGAAGTAGAGTCAAGGGGTGACCCAAATCTAAACCTTCTCAGTTCATGGTTAGTCCCCTTTCTCCCTTGAATCCTCAATATCGTTTTTCTGGGTTCATCAACCCCTCTACTCACTAATTTCAGATCCATTCTTTTTCTCTATCTCTCTCTCTGTCTCTTTCTGTCTCCCCCTCCCTCTCATTAAGATAAAAGCAGGCATACAATAATTAAAAGCAACAAAATAATAATAATGACAATAGAAAATATAAACAAAAATCAGAATAGGAAAAACAAAGAAAGTAAAAGTTTAAGAAGCATACAGATGCAGAGATACACACATACACACAAAAAAATCTCATGAAACAAAAACCTGTTACTCATAATATATACACAAAAGACATGATAGAAAAAAAAAACTTTGTCAAGGAATAATGAGACAAAGAACATGGAAGAAAACATTAAGGTTCTTTTACATTGGCCATCTATTTTTTTCCTTATTTTTAATTAATTAATTCAATTTACATCACCTTCATAGCCCCCTACCTCTTTTCCTCCTTGTCCCACCCTTCCTTCCAAATACTCTCTCCCCTATTCCTCAAAATAGGAAAGCACCCTCTATGTAGACACCCCAGCTCATCTATTTACATGTGGCCTGAGTTCATTTTCCTCCCCTGTGGCCTGGTAGAACAGTCCCATCAGGGGGAAGTGATCAAGAAGCAGGCAACATAGTCCATGTCACAGATATCACCCACTCCTCCAAGTAGTGGGATGACATGAAGCCTAAGATGCCTGTCGGGCTTAACTTTTTGAAGTCTGTACATTGTACTATGTCTAATCCTGCACTATATGGCTAAAATCCACTTATAAGTGAATATAAATGATGTGTGTTTTTCTGGGTCTGTGTTAATTGATTTGGGATGGTCTTTTCTTGTTCCATCCATTTGCCAGCAAATGTCATGATTTCCTTGTTTTTAATTGCTGAGTAATATTCCACTGTGTAAATGAACCATATTTCTTTATCTATTCTTCAGTTGAGGGACATCTAGGTTGTTTCCGGGTTCTTGTTATTAAAAATAAAGTTGTTATGAACATGGTTGAGCAAATGTCCTTGCTGTATGATGGGACATTTTTCAGATGTATGCCTATGAATGGTGTATGTCTTGAGGTATGGGTATTCCCAGTTTTCTGAGAAAGTGCCAGATGGATTTTCAAAATGGTTGTACAAGTTTGCACTCCCACCAGAAATGGAGGAATGTTCCCTTTTCTCCACGTCCTCACCAGCATATTACGTCACTTGAGTTTTTGATCTTAGCCATTCTGATAGGTATAAGATGGAATCTCAGAGTTGTTTTGATTTGCATTTTCTTGATGACTAAGGAACTTGAACATTTCATTAAATGCTTCTCCACCATTCAAGTCTCCTCTGTTGAGAATTCTCTGTTTAGCTCTGTATCCCATTTTTAATTGGATTATTCTGTTTGTGTTTAATTTCTCAAGTTTTACATATATATTCTGTATATTTAGGCTTTTGTCTGATGTAGGATTGGTGAAGATCTTTTCCCAATCTATAGATTACAATTTCATTCTAATGATAGTGTCCTTTGCTTTACATAATCTTTTCAGTTTCAAGAGGTCCCATTTATTAATTGTTGGTCTTAGAGCCTGAGCTGTTGGTGTTCTGTTCAGGAAGTTGTCTTCTGTGCCGATGAGTTCAAGTCTCTTACACTCATTCTCTTCTAGCAAACTTAGTGTATCTGATATTTTGTTAAGTTCTTTGATACACTTGGGCTTGAGTATTGTTCTTAGCAATAAATATGGATCTATTTGCATTTTTCTACATGTTGATATCCAGTTAGACCAGCACCATCTTTTGGCAATGTTGTCTTTTTTCCATTGTATGGTTTGGCTCCATTGTAAAAAAAAGATCAGGTTTGCATAAGTGTGTGAGTTTATTTCTGGGTCTTTGATTGGAATCCATCGATCACCTAGCCTATTTTTATGCCAGTGCCATGCAATTTTTTTTTAATTACTATTGCTCTGAGGTACAGCTTGAGGTCAGGTATGGAGATACTTAGATAAGTTCTGTTACTGTATAAGATTGTTTTAGCTATTCTCTCTCTCTCTCTCTCTCTCTCTCTCTCTCTTTTGTGTGTGTATGTGTGTGTTTCCATATGAAGTTGAGAATTGTTCTTCCAAGGTCTGTGAAATCTTGTGCTGGTGTTTTGATGGGGATGGTGTTGAATCTGTAGAATGCCTTAATAAGATGTCCATTTTTACTATGTTAATTCTAACGATCCATAAGCATGGGTGATCATTCCATCTTCTGGTAGCTTCTTCACTCTAGATGCTTTATATTATTTGTGGCTATTGTTAAGATTGGGCTTTCAGTAATCTCTTCCTCAGAACTGATTGTCATTTTTATACAAAGGGGCTACTGATTTTGTATGTTTGTTTGTTTTCTTGTATCCAGACACTTGGTTGAAGAAGTTTATCAGCTGCTGCAGTTCTCTTGTGGAATTTTTTTCTAAGTTGCTTCTTGTATCCATTTGCTTGGAAAACCTTTGTTGTTGTTGTTTATAATTTAGTCTGAGTAAGTCAACTACTCACTGGTGAAATGCTAAAAATTCATGACTCTATGACCAGCCCAAATTAGATGGGTAAGGGAAGGGAGGGTATATCTGAGAGGATATGAGGGGTTGAATATGATCAAAACACTTTATGAGAATTAAGTATATTATTTTAAAATAGTTTATACATTAAAAATACAATACTTCTACCAACAAAATCCCACTACTATTAAAAGTAACTTATTGAAGAAAGTGTTTATTTTGTATTATCCCAAAATGAGATTTGGAAGCATAGCAGCAAGTAGCTGGAGAACAAAACTGAGAGATCACACCGCCAAAGGCAAACACAAAGCAGGGAAAGTGAAATGAAAGTGGAACAAGAAAATGAACTCCTAAAGCCTGTCCCCAAGGATGTACTTCCGTCAGCAAGGCTGTGATGCATTTGCAAACAGTGCTATCAACTGGGAACCAAGATTTTTAAATACCTGAACCTATTGGAGATATTTCCCTTTCAAACTACTCCAGCTGTTGTTTCTGTTATTTTTTTTCCCCTTAAGACATTTTGTATCCTGGAACTCCCATTATTTCTTCTGTTTACTGTTCATGTGTCAAACACAATAAAGCATGTACTCAAAGAGAAGCACTTCTGAAAAGATTCCAGATCTTACTCAAAGTCTTAGTGGCTCACTGCGGAATATATTATTATTCAATGATCATGAGAATAGAGATTCTCCTTAACTGAAAAGACATTAGGAAAGTCAGTTCCACTAAATACCAAAGGAGATGGAGAAATAATGACAAAAGGCAGTGACTCTCTGGAATATTGCCCCATAATCTATGTAAGGATATTTTATAATTGGCTGCAATTTATTATATACAACAGGGAGAGGATATAGAAGCAGTGGATGATGATGGACAAATACCTTCCAACATTATATGTACTGGAACCCACCATTTTATAAAATGAAGGGAACTGATAAAATTTGCTTAATAGATATAGAGAAAACTAGTCTTTAATAATGACATAATCTCAAAATCATGATGGGGTTATTTCTTTATATTAATAAATAAATACATATAAGCAAAAGAAATATAAGCTTTATTTCTGAAGTTAGTAAAACCATGGGGTTTCAAAATTTGGAATAGAATAACTGTTCCCACAATGAAATAAATGCAGCCATGCAAACAGAGTTTTGATCTCCCTTCCCAGTCTCTCAGAAAAAAACCCTTGCTCATAAATGATAGCAAATATTAGTGACCATGTTTCTTATTAAGTCAGAGGACAAAATAATTGTATTACTAACCTTTGTACTACTGTGATAAAATACTATAACCAAAGCAGGAAGAATGAGTTTATTTGGACTCTTGGTATAAGAAGAGTAAGAGTTTTTCATGGCAAGGAAAGGATAAGCATGACAATTAGAAAAGCAAGTTGAGAGCTTATATCTTGAACTATAAGAACAAGGTAGATAGAACCATCTAGAACTGGCAGAAATCTTCTGTCTCATGTGACATAATTTTTCCAAGTAAGCTATATCTTCTATCCACAAACTGGAGACCTACAGTGTTACAATGTTTGGAATCATGGGGGCTATCTCATTCAAAACACCAAAACAACATAATAAATTTTTAATATCACAAGTGTTTCTCGAAATCCTAATACTTCCCATATTATTTATATGTTCCAATCCTATCTAACCACTTCTTTCCTTCCAAAAGTGAAACAGTGGATGAGAATATTCTGCTTATATTCCTTAAAAGTGTTGATACCTTTCATAAAATATTATACTTTTCAGAAGAAAGGAAGGAAAAAAAGGGAAGTATAAAAACAATTGGCAATCTCCTTGAAAGAGGGCTAAGCCCTTACACTATTAACAATACTCTCCTATTCTTGCAGACAGGACGCTAGCATAGCTGTCCTCTGAGAGGCTCTACCCAACAGCAGATTGAAACAGATGCTAAAATTTACAGCCAAATTTTGGGTGGAACACAGGGAGTTTTCTGGAAAAGTGGGAGGGAAAAAAATAGAAGGACCCAGAGGGAACAAGAGTTCCACAAGGATACCGAAGGAGCCAACTGACTTGGGCCCAGGGGAGGTTTATGGAGCATGAACTTGACCTAGAATGCTTACACATACATAGATGATGGGTAGCTTGGCCAACATGTGGATATCTAGAAAGGGGTGGTGGTTCTGTCTCAGACAGGAACTTTATTGCCTGCTTTTTAATCACTTCTCCCTGGTGGATGTCTTGACCTGCTAGAGGGGAAGAAGATGTCCTAAGTCCAGATGCAACTTGATGTGAGTGGTGTGAGTGCACTGGTGTGAGTGGATAGATGAAAGGCTTCTCATATCTAAGGAGTAAGGACGGGGGATAGGAAATGGGGACAGTGGGAAGAGAGGGAATATAGAAACTGGAGAAGAGGAGGGAGAGCCTACAATCTGGATGTAAAGTGAATAAATAAATGAATTAATTAAAAATAAATGGTAATCTAAGATAGCATTTTGGGGGCATGGGAAATGGCTAAGATATCCAGTTTATTTTTCATTAATTGATTAATTTGTTTACTTTACATTACATTATGATCTGATATTCCTCTCCTTTCTCTCTTCCCAGTTCCTCTCTTCCCCTTTATCCTCAGAGAAGAAGGACCCTTCCATGGATATCAACTTCGTTTTTGACACATCAAGTTCCAGTAGAACGAAGAGCATCTTCATCTATTGAGGCTAGACAAGGCAGCCCAGATAAAGGAAACATATTCAGAGGCACAATAGAGTTAGAGAGAGACCCTGCTCCTGCACCTAGGGTTCCCGCATAAAGACTAAGCTTTGTACCTGTTATGTATGTGTAGGGTGCCTAAGTCAGTCTCATGCATGCACTCTGGTTAATAGCTCAGTCTCTGTGAGCCTCTATGAACCCAAAATAGTTAATTTTGTAGATTTTCTTGTGGTGTCTTTGACTTCTCTGGCTCACTCAGTCATTTTCTTCTTCAACCAGCTTCCCTCAGGGTAAGAAGCTGTGGGTATCTACATTTGTTTTCATCAGCTGCTGGGTGAATACTATCAGATGATGGTAATGCTATCCTCCTGTCTGGTTATATAACATAATATCATTAAAAGGGTAAAGTTCCATGTCTTTCTCATGACATGGAACTCAATTTGGGCCAGTCATTGGTTGGCGACTCTGTCAATTTCTGCTCCCTGTTTATCTCTGTGTATCTTATGGGCAGGAAAAACTGTGGGTTGAAGGATTTGTTGCTGGGTTGGTGTCCCTATCCTTCCATTGGAAGACTTCCCTGGTTACAGTAGGTGGCCTTTTCAGGTTTCATGTCTCCTATTACTAAGAGTCTTAGCTAGGGTCATACTCTTAGATTCCTGGGAGTTTACACTGCCCTTGATTTCTAACTCCTCCCAGAGATGTCCCCTCCAGCATTGATTTCAGTTCTTTCTTCTAGTTCTCTTTTCCTCAGGTGTTCCCATACTTGATTCATCCTATTCTCCTCCTCAACCCTCTCTCATTCAGTTCCTTCCCTCTATCCACCCTAGATATCTTATTTATTTCCCTTTCTCAGGGAGGTTTAAGAGTCTTCCCTTGGGTCTTCACTATTACTTAGCTTCTCTGGATCTTTGGATTGTTGCATGGCTATCTTGTGCTTTATGATTATTTTCTACTTATTTATAAGTGACTACATACCATGTTTGTCTTTCTGGGTCTAGGTTACCTCATTCAGGATGATTTTTTCTAGTTATGACCATGGTATATTTATACAGTGAAATATTACTCAATCAATAAAAATGACATCAAGATATCCAGTTTTAATGGTTATAAACTGGTAAGATAATAAGATACCTTGCACATTGGATAATCTTCCAGCCAATAATACCCTTTGGAGCCTGAGTACATTTCCTTAATGAAGGATCTCCATATAACGAATTATTCTCAATATGGCAGAAAAATCTTCAGTTGGCAATCATGGGGCAAATGACTACAGTATTCTTCCTTTTTAAGTAATTCAAACTGAAGTCAAACTGAACAGGCTCAGAGAATATAGAAGGAGGATTTGTAAAGGTACAGCTTACATCTGTTAAGTCACAAGTGATCAAATCTACATCACAGTAAAAGAGAATTCTACAAGTTAGAAAGGGTTCCAAGAAGAGAGACTGACATTGAGAAAACAGGCACTCAATATTCTTTCTCATATCTCAGTGGCATGATCCCAAATATATTCCGTTTGAGTGAGTAAATAATGATGTATACTTTATTATTTTTGTAAAATAAATCCTCACAGAGACAGATGATTCATCTACCAACTGTACCTATAAAAATTTATTCTGATGACAAAATGTGGAGTTCGTAAGACACAGGGAAACATACTGAGCTTTTCATGGTGGTTAGGATGGACCTGCTGGAGGATATTCTACCACACTTTCCACATATCATCAAAGAGGATCAGGATGGGGCAGGTTGTACCTAAATCCAGAGTCAAATTCACTCATTATGTAGTCAAACCTCTCTTAATTCTTTAATTTTCTATATTTCTGATATCTATTTTTCTGTAAAATGCTTCAAATTGTCCATTGCCCAATCCCCCAGCCATGTAGGCCATTGGTTCTCTGCTGTGGTGACCCACTGTTCTTCCCCTACCCCACATACACAGAGACCAAGAGCTATGAGTAGCCCTTGAATAGTTTGGCTCTAAAACTTCAAGTGGCTCCCTGTCAGTCCTCTTTTCTGCCCTGGGGATAAGCAGACAGGAGACAAAATGGAAGCTTCTTTCTGCACCTCAGTGGGGCTCTCCATGTTGACTATTCCTGCCTGCATCAACTCTTATGGGAATTGGACACTTTTCCTATCTCAGAATGCCTAGTGTGGCAGCCATGGAAAATGTCCATGAGGATGACAACCTTTCCTTTTTTAATCTACTACCTTCACAGTGAACTCTTTATAAAATTTGTACACTTTTTGTACTTTATAACCTTTCATTACAGAAAAGTATCCAGACCCCTGCCTAAAAAAGCTCCAGCAACCAATCTCCTTCCCTAAAGACATCTGTAACTGTCATCTCCAGGCCCTCAGTAGGACTCATCCAAGATTTTGGAAATCTGAGGTGCAAAATCTAGACCAAAATCCACCAATACCTGAGCAGGAAAACTGACCAATCCCTGAGCTTCTTACTAAAATCCACCAATCCCTAAGCAAGAAGACGGACATCCCCAAAGTCAGGACTTGAAATCCCACTAATCTACACTCTAGAAATCTCTGTCCTAGAGAGCTCTGCTCCCTAAGAATTCCATATATAGTCTTTGTCTGCAAGTTCCTGCTTTTTCGTGGGAGCAGAGACAGCCATTCCTGAATTTTCCCCTCCTCGCTTGGATTTGCCCTTCAATAAATCTCTTTTAAGAAATTTACTGTCCGTTGTGACTCTCTCGTTGGAAGAAGAAGAAACAAGGAAAGAGTGGAGCTCACGTTTCAAAGCTCCTCAGCTCATCAAAGGTTGAGGGCAACCCTCCCTTGGGAGCTGCAGTGGTTGGAGAAGGAATGGAGCTCAATATCCTAGGCTCCTCAGCTCATCAGGAGATGGGACAACCGACAGGTGGGACCTGCAATGTTTCTGTAGAGGAGGCCTCCTCTCCAAGATGTGTTCCAGGTCATGTATGCCTCAGAATTTCCTTGGGACACTGTCCTACCTCAGAGCTGTGATACTTTCCCAGCACTCAGTGTTTTGACTTTTCTGGATACCTTCCCACTTTATCAAGATTGCAAGAGAGCAGCAGGATCAAACAAGAACAATAGTCCATAAAGGGTTCGGAAGGATCTGAAAGGAGTTGACAGAGAAGTAGTATGATCAAATATATTGTTTAAATGTTTTTCCCCACATATTGGTTTTAATTAACACCAACCTAATTAGACCTGAGGCCAATTCAATAGCAGGAGAATCACGCTTAGTGTTGGAAACCTAGCCAGATTCCAGAGATAGTGAGGTCATGGATTTTACAAAAGAAATTATTACAGCCACTTTGCCAGATCAGCATAATTCTTTACTACATTCTAAACTTTATCCTTAAATCCACAGATAAATTTAGCTAATAATCTATGCCTTGTGAAATTACCCCTCATTAAAGAAACTTCTCTTTACAACAAAGTTTACATCCACTTTTAGGAGCACAGATTCACTTTTGGCATAAATGTACTCCACTTGGCATAATTTCCCATGAGTTTCTAACTTGAGGATTATTTTCTCTTTTTGTGGGCAACAACAGAGGATATGACAGGATGTCACTCCCAGATTAGATGTAGGTTTCATTCATTAAAAGATAAGAAGGGGGGGCGGGGCAAGATGTGCTGAGCAGTAGCACAGCAGGATCGGCACAGTGACCAGCATTCAGAACTCGAGGCCATAAAACACAAGTGATTGTGTTTCCCAGGTGAGAGGATACCCCACGGTGGGGGATTCAATCAGCTTTAACTCACCCGGCTAAACCTTGGAAGAAATCCCCCGGTTCCACCAGGCGCTTGGTAGCCAGCCCGGAGGCACACCACACGCCAGTGTGATCTGGTCACTGTCCCAGACTGAACTGTGGGCCCACAACATCACAGACTGGATTTTCCAGTCGAGAGATAACCCCACAGAGCAGGAAACGATTGGGACCAACCTTAGTTCACCCAGACATGCCCTGGAAAAGACTTGGGTTCCGCGGGCGCCCCAGGAGACAGCCCGGAGCTAGAAAGGCGGAGCCATGGGCGGGCGTCTGTGCCTGTGGGTTCTACTCACCACCCCAGACAGAACGACGGTCCCCAAAGCAAAGACTGGCAGGAGGAAACGCCCAGCGGGGGGGATCATCAGGTCTAACGCTCAGGACATCCAACACCAAAAGACTTTCTGGATTCACACAGACTCTAGGCTCTAGCTTTCTAATGCAGGCAGGAGCGCCATGCTCAGCCACCATTATTGAGTACCCCTAGGGCACTGGGGCACACAGCTGCATCCTCAGACCCACAAAAGCCAGAGAGCCATTACAGCAACCCTCACATACTGTGCCAAGGATCAACCAGTTATCCCTAGCTAAACTGACAAAACTGTGGGAATCCCTGGTCCTTAAAGAGGGCTGCACCCACAGCATCCAGATCAGAGCAGTGCCCACAGTTGACATCCCAGACAGGGACACACAGCTTCCTGTCCAGACTGAGGCACCCAGACTTCAGACCAGAGTGGAGCCCACAGTTACCAGCCTCCAGACCAGAGCGGCACCTGGGGGAGCCAATTCAACCTAGGTGCAAATTCTCCAGGCCCAGAGCAGAGCACTCAGCCTCTGGCCCAGAGACTTGTTGGGCACTCCTCTCACTTTCCCAGACAGTACTGTGTGCACCAGGATAACAGACTGAGTTTCCCTGTTTGGAGAAAACAACACAGCTAGGGAATCAGCAGGTTCTTCAAGAGGACTGTACCTGGAAAACTGTAACAACAGCAGCAGCTCACTAAATTTATAACAAGAAACCCAGCAGTGGGGCAGCTGTCTTGAGAACTTCTATGGGTAAGAGGAGATCCCCCCGCCTAAAAAAGAACACAGTTACTACTCAGGGCTATACACCTGAGGTGAGCAGTGGCAATTCCTAAGAAACACTGGCCATACAGTGACCATAACCAAAAAGCAGAGGAGGACTCCTTCAGGAAAAATCATCTTCCGGCCAAGGGGATTCTCCCTACCTCAGGACTCGAGGAAGCACAGAAACTAACAGCCAACACCTAAAACAGCCCAATGGGTAGAGGTCAGCGTAAAGGCTCAAGCAACAAAAGACAGAGCAATATGGCATCTCCAGAACCCAGCCATCCAGAGACGAACAGTCCTGGACAACGAAGTATAATAGACAATCAAGAAGATGACCTTACATCTATGCTGATGAAGAGGATAATAGAGGAAACAAATAAAATACGTAAAGAATTAGAGGAAGATAAAACCAAACAGATCATGGCTATCCGTAAAGAAATGGAGGAAGATAAAGACAAGCAGATTAGGGCCATCCGTGAAGAAAAATGGGAAGATGCAGCCAAACAGCTTGTGGCCTTCAGAGAAGAAATAATTAAATCACTGAAAGAAATAAAAGAAACAGAGTTGAAGGAACTAAAAGAAAAAGAGTAAAATACAATCAAACAGGTGAAGGAAGTAAACAAAACTACTCAAGACCTGAAGATAGAACTGGAAAAATTAAAGAAAACACAAATGGAGGAAATAATGGAGAGGAAGAATTTAGGGAAGAAAACAGGAACTACAGAGGTAAGCATAACCAACAGACTACAAGAGATGGAAGAAAGAAGCTCAGTTGTAGAAGATACAATGGAAGAAATCGATATATCTGTCAAAGAAAATGTTAAATCCAAAAAAATTCATGACACAGACCATCAAAGAAATTCAAGACAATATGAAAAGACAAAACCTAAGAATAATAGGTATAGAGGAAAAAGAAGACTCCCTTCTCCAAGGCCCAGAAAATATTTTCAACAAAATCATTGAAGAAAATTTCCCCAAGTTAAAGGAGAAGCCAATAAGAATACATAAGGCCTACAGAACACCCAACAAATTTGACCAGAAAAGAAAATCCTCCTGCCACATAATAATCAAAACAGTAAGTATACAGAACAAAGAAAAAATATTAAAAGCTGCAAGGGAAAAAGGCCAAGTAACATATAATAGAAAACCCATTAGAATCACACCTGACTTCTCAACAGAGACTATGAAAGCCAGAAGGGCCTGGACAGATATCATGCAGACCCAAAGAGAACACAGATGTCAGCCCAGGCTACTATAGCCAGCAAAACTCTCAGTCCTTATAGACGGAGAAAACAAGATAATCAATGACAAAAATAAATTTCAGCAATACCTACACACAAATCCAGCATTACAGAAGACACTGGAAGGGAAAATACAACCCAAGAAAATTAGCTTCTGTCAAGAAAACACAGGAAATAATTTCCCTTACTACAGTAAAACAAAAAGCAACAAAGCACACAACCTTATGAACACAGCCAACATCAAAATCAAAGGATCTAACAGTTACTGGTCATTACTCTCCCTCAACATCAATGGACTCAACTCTCCAGTAAAAAGTCATAGACTAACAGAATGGATACATAAACAAAACCCAGCAATCTGTTGCATACAACAAACACACATAAGGCACAAAGATAGACAATACCTGAGGGTAAAAGGTTGGAAGACAACTTTCCAAGCAAATGGACCCAAGAAACAAGCAGGAGTAGCCATTCTAATATCTGATAAAACAGGCTTTCAAACAAAATTAATAAAAAGAGATGGGAAAGGACACTTCATACTCATCAAGGGAAAATTCCATCAGGAAGACATCACAATCCTGAACATCTATGCCCCAAATACAAGAGCACCCACATTTGTAAAAGAAGCATTGATAAAATTTAAAACACATATAGATCCCCACACATTAATAGTGGGAGACTTCAACACCCCACTCTCAACAAAGGACAGATCAACAAAACAGAAACTAAACAAAGAAACAATATCTCTGACAGAGGTCATGAATCGAATGGACCTCACAGACATTTACAGAACTTTACACCCAAACACAAAAGAATTTACCTTCTTCTCAGCACCTCATGGAACCATCTCCAAAATAGACCATATAGTTGGTCACAAAGTGAGCCTCAACAGATACAAGAAGATTGAAATAATCCCTTGTATCTTATCTGATCACCATGGAATAAAGCTGGACTTCAACAACAACAGAAATAGCAAAAAGCCTGCACACACATGTAAACTGAACAACTTGTTACCAAATGATAGCTGGGTCAGGGATGAAATAAAGAAAGAAATTAAAGTCTTCCTAGAACTCAATGAAAATGAAGACACAATATACCCAAACTTGTGGGACACAACGAAAACAGTGCTAAGAGGAAACTTCATAGCACTAAGCACCTTCAAGAAGAAATTCGAGACAGCTCATTCAAGCAACATAATGGCTCACTTAAAAACCCTAGAAAAAGAAGAAGCAGACACATCAAAAATGAGTAGACGGCTGGAAATAATCAAACTCAGGGCTGAAATCAATCAATTAGAAACAAATAAAACAATTCAAAGAATCAATGAAACCAAGAGCTAGTTCTTTGAGAAAATCAACAAGATTGACAAACCCTTATAACAAAATCAGAAATGAAAATGGGGACATAACTACAGACACTGAGGAAATCCGAACAATCATTAGGACTTACTTCAAAAGTCTATATGCCACAAAATTTGAAAATCTAAATGAAATGGACAATTTTCTTGATCGATTTGACTTACCAAAGCTGAATCAGGACCAGGTAAATCAATTAATTAGTCCCATATTCCCCAAAGAAATAGAAGCAGTCATCAAAAGTTTCCCATCTAAAAAAAGGCCAGGACCAGATGGCTTCAGGGCAGAATTCTACCAGACCTTCAAAGAAGAGCTAACTCCAATTCTCTTCAAACTATTCCACAAAATAGAAACAGAAGGAACATTACCAAATTCATTCTATGAAGCCACAGTCACCTTGGTACCTAAATCTAACAAAGACACAACAAAGAAAGAGAATTTCAGGCCAATCTCCCTTATGAACATTGATGCAAAAATACTTAACAAAATACTTGGAAACGGAATCCAAGAACACATCAAAGATAGTATCCACTATGACCAAGTAGGCTTCATCCCAGGTATGCAGGGGTGGTTCAATATACGGAAATCCATCAATGTGATCTACCATATTAACAAACTGAAAGAAAAAACAAAAACACATGATAATCTCCCTAGATGCTGAAAAAGCATTTGACAAAATCCAACATCCATTCATGTTTAAAGTATTGGAGAGATCAGGGATACAAGGCACATATCTAAACATAGTAAAGGCGATATACAGCAAGCCTACAGCCAACATCAAACTCAATGGAGAGAAACTTAAAGCAATCCCACTGAAATCAGGGACAAGACAAGGCTGCCCACTCTCTCCATATCTCTTCAACACAGTTCTGGAAGTCCTTGCTAGAGCAATAACACAGTTGAAGGAGATCAATGGCATACAGATGGGAAAGGAAGAAGTCAACTTATCAGTATTTGCCGATGATATGAAAGTATACATGAGTGACCCCAAAAACTCTACCAGGGAACTCCTACAGCTGATAAACACCTTCAGCAAAGTGGCCGGATACAAAATTAACTCAAAAAAATCAGTAGCACTCCTGTATACAAAATACAAAAGGGCTGAGAAAGAAATTAGAGAAACAACACCCTTCACAATAGCCACAAATGACATAAATGCCTTGGAGTAACCCTAACCAAGGAAGTCAAAGACTTGTATGAAAAAAATTTCCAGTCTCTGAAGAAAGAATTAGAAGAAGATATGAGAAGTTGGAAAGATCTCCCATGCTCATGGCTTGGCAGGATTAACATAGTAAAAATCTTACCAAAAGCAATCTACAGATTTAATGCAATTCCCATCAAATTGCCAACACAATTCTTTACAGACCTGGAAAGAAAATTTCTCAACTTTGTATGGAATAACAAGAAACCGAAAATTGCTAAAAAAAAAAAAAAACCCTCTACAATAAAAGATCTTCTGGAGGTATCTCCATCCCTGATCTCAAGCTGTACTATAGAGCAACAGTTATAAAAACTGCATGGTACTGGCAAAGAAACAGAATGGTGGATCAATGGAATTGAACAGAAGACCCAGAAATAAACCCACACACTTACGGACACCTGATCTTTGACAAAGATGCCAAAACCATACAATGGAAAAAAGATAGCATCTTCAACAAATGGTGCTGGCCCAACTGGATGTCTACATGTAGAAAAATGAAAATAGATCCCTACTTATCACCCTGCACAAAACTGAAGTCCAAGTGGATCAAAGACCTCAACATAAAACCAGACACATTAAATCAGCTTAAAAAAAAGTGGGGAATACCCTAGAACTCATTGGTCCAGGAGAAAACTTCCTGAACAGAACACCAACAGCACAGGCTCTAAGAAACCTGAAAGGCTTGGGTCAGACAGTAAGGGAGGAGGCCCTTCTTTATCAGTGGACTAGGGGAAGGGCACAGGGGGAAAGAGAGAGTGTGGGGTGGAACAATGAGGAGATGACAGAGAGGGCTACAGCCAAGACACACAATGAATAAATTATAATACGTAACAATAAGAAAGAATAAACTAAAAATAAAGCTCAACAATAAAATTGGAGTTTCACTTCTGAATTATAGTGATCATTGAACCCTTCCCCCAAGAAAGGAAGCAAAACATAATAGGGCAATGAATTTAGTATTCCTTTTCCTTCCAATAGCATTGTAAAAACTCAAGTGGGAAATAAAATTTCTTTGACAAAACATGAGCCAAGAATTTTGTTCCTGCCATCACTTGCCTGATGACAAAGAGAAATGCATGAGTTTTGGTTCTCTGCAGGAGAATAAGGAAATCATACAACAGAATAAAGCTCCTTTAAAGTAAAAAACAAAAGAAAAGAAAAACAAACAAACAAACAAACCTAAAAACTTGGAACACGGGTCTCTATGACTTCCTGTGCAAAGGATATAAAAGTAATTATATCAAACTGAGAAGCAATTAATCCCCTAAGGTATTGTTTAAAATGATTGAGCAATTAGCCAATAATAAGTGGAGTCTAAAAGTTTAGTGTGAGTACTGCAACCTCTCTTTTAACAGGCTTGCCCCACCAAGATGACTGTATTCTTGTCCAAGGCTGAGCTTTCTCAAGAATAATATTACAGTATTCCTGTATTTTTGTTTGTTTGTTTTGTTTTTATGAATGTTGAACATAATACCATTCATAAAAATAACATAGCCAGTCACCAAACAAAGAAAAAAGAAAATGACAGCAACAAGCCCTGAGGTAATCAAGAGTTGCAACAACAAGGAACATGAAGTGTCCAGTTTTCTAAAAAATGAGACATACAGAAAAGCAGGATAATATGATCAATAAACAGGGAGAAAAATCAGGAGATGGTCATTCAATTATGCCTGCCTCATATGAAGTACTAAATGAGGATATTTAGGTTGGAAATGGACACTGGATAATACCTTTTAGACATAAAAAACTATAAAGATCTCAGTAAAATAAAAACACTGGGAAATTTTTTAAAAACTACTTTTGTAAATTTAGTTTGAAATTCAGTATTTCCATTCAAAGAGTTTAAAAAAATACAAATATAATTTTAAATCTATGATAATAGGTACATAATAAAACAGATAAAATTTATTATCTCAGTAGGTAACGTAAAAGGAGAAGAGAGTTATAAATTTTTCTATGTTATTGGAGTTGGGGGAGTATCAATTTAGAAAAGGCTATTATTTCAGGATATTATTTATAATCATTAAGGTAACCATAAAAATACATGAGCTTTAACACAAGACAATAAATATTAAGCAATTTCAAGAGAAAAAAATATTAATGAACAACATTAACAAAGCCTTATAGAAATGGAAATACAATTATTTAAAGGATCCCAAATATGTACAATAGAACTAAGAAAAAAAAACCCTCAATAACTTAAATAATCATAGTCTAAACCTCTCCAAAAAACCATGTTTTAAAACCATTTAATCTACAATGTGCACTTAGTATGTTTATCAAGCTCCAAATAGGAAAAACTGAAGAGATTCACATTGTAGTACAAAGACTAAAAGACAAATCAGAAGACATAAATGTGAAAGTAGAATAAAAACATTTTTCTATTGACTATGAAAATATTGTGAGATTTAGAACTGAGTTCATAAAAGAAATATATTTCACAACATATGTTAAAAGAAAGAGAAAAAAATCTCACAATTGCAAATCCAGTGATAATATTCAAAAATGAAGGAAAAATGAAAAGTGATGTTTGATTTTTTTAAAGAATTGTCTTTATTGTTTTTAATCACATATGTGTATATGTGTCATTTTGAGAGTAGGTGCACATAAGTGCTGTACCTGTACAGGTCAGTGATATTGGGTCCCCTTAGATCTGAGTTACAGGTAGTACTAGTAAACAAACTTGACCATGATGCAAGATGAGCATCATCATCTCTCCAGCCTTAATATCAAGTTTTCAAAGGGTATTAGAACATTTTCTTTTGCCAGAAGAGTTAGTAAATAAGAAATAATAAAGTCATGTAAACTGAACACAGGTTACAAGAGACAGAAATTGAAGCCCATACAATAATAACTAATAGAAATAAAGAAATAAAAGTGTGAAAGAAATAAAAATGTCCACAGTGTGAACAGGAGAGATGCTTACCATAGATGTCCTCTGAATGACTCCAGCCAGCAGGAGATTGAAGCAGATGCTGAGACCCACAGCCAAACATTGGGCAGAGCACAGCGAGTCATATGGAAGAGTGGGGGCTGGGAGTAGAAGGACACTGAAGGGACAGGAACTCCACAAGGAGACCAACAAAGCCAACAAATCTAGGCCAGGGTAACAGAGGACAACAGAGCTACTCAAGTCCATTAGAGCCCAGATGATGGCACTAAACTTCAAGTGCTGAACATGGAGCTTTAGGGTTTGGTGTGTGCCCCAGTGAGTTTGGTATGGTTTTAGGATGCTTTTTCTTTGCAAACCTCGTGATCTTCCCTTTTTGGAATGGGAATATTTATTCTATGCCACTGTGTGTTGAAATTACCTACCATGTTTTTCTTTTTTCCTTTATAGATAAGAAATTTTAGTGTGTCCTAGAAAAGAGCTAACCAAAGAGAAAGCACAAAGAGGAGCTAGACTCCCTGCTCAGACATAGCCAATAGGCAGCTGAGTCTTCATATGCATCTCGAAGTAAATGGAGTGGGGGCTGTCTCTGACATAGGCAACATTCTATTGCCTACTCTTTGATCACTTCTCCCTGGTGCTGCGGCCTTACCACACCCCACAGAGGAAGAGGCTGCAGCAGTCCTGATGAGATTGATAGGCTGGGATCAGGTGGTAGGGAATGAGGGCTCCCTATTTGTGAGGACTAGGAGAGGAGAAGGGAAGAAGAGAGAGGAAGGGTGGGATCAGATGAGATGAGGGAGGAGGCTACAATCAGGATATAAAATGAATAGATTATAAATAATTTAAATAAAAATAATAATAGTTTAAATTTTGAAGTGTATGTGTGTGTATGTGACTAATATTGAGCTTGTTACTTCAACTGCTGAGACAAAACATCATGACCAAATTAAAGAGTAGAGTCAATTGCAGGCTTGCTTACAACTCCAGATGGCTAGAGTCCTGGACCATCAAGATGGAAACCGTCATGGCAAACTGGAAGGGACAGCATTGCAAGAATAGCTGAGACTGTACAGATGTAGACCACGGCAGCTCAGTATCCAAGTGGGTGCTGTATTAAGGGGAACACGGACTATATCTGACATGAATTCAGTGGCTGGTTCCTTGATCGCTTCCCCCTGAGGGGAGAGCAGCTTTACCAGGCCACAGAGGAAGACAATGCAGTGAGTCCTCATGAGACCTGATAGGCTAGGGTCAGATGGAAGGGGAGGAGTACCTCCCCTATCAGTGAACTTGGAGAGGGGCATGAGACCATATGAGGGAGGGATTGGGAGGGATTGAGGGAGAGGCTACAGTGGGGATACAAAGTGAATAAACTGTAATTAATATAAAATAAAATTAAAATTTTTAAACAAACAAAAAAAAAAGAATAGCTGAGAGTTATATCCTTACCCACAATATAGGAGACAGATAAAGGCTGAGATAATTGAGAAATGCATGGAATTTTAAAACCTCAAAGATGCTCCCAGTGAGAGACCTCTTTCAACTAGGCCAGAGATGATAATTTTTCTCAAACAGTTCCACAGACTGAGGATCAATCATTAAAATATTTGGGTGACTCATGGACATTTTTATTCAAGGTACCACATTCTACTTTCAGTCCCTCATAGGTATATGGCCATAAACCATAATGAAAAATGTATTTAGACTGACTTCAAATGTACCCATGGTTTTTCAGTCTCAACACAGTTTAAAAGTCAAATTTCTTCTGAGACTCCTGATTGCTCGGAGACAGGGGAGGCTCCTTGGAGTCTACGGGGTTGACCCTAGCCAAAAGCTCTAATAATGGAGGACATGGAGACTAAATTTGCCACTTCCTGTAGCCAAATGTGACTTGCAGTAGAGGGAGGGTGACAATACCAACCCATAAAACCTCTGACCCAAAATTTGTCTTGCCTACAAGAAGTGTATGGATAAAGATAGAGCATAGATTGAGGAAATTCCCACCAATGACTGTCTAAACTTCAGACTTACCACTTGGAAGAAAGCCAACCCTTAATACTATTAATGATACTCTGCTATGCTTGCAGATAAGAACCTAGCACAATTGTCCTCTGAGGGGCTTCATCCAGCAGCTAATGGAAACAGATGCAGAGACCCACAGCCAAACATAGGCTGAGCTCAGGAAGTTTTGTGAAAGAGAGAGAGGAAGGATTGTGAAAGACAGAGGGATCAAGGACACCACAAAAGACTTGTAGAGAAAACTAACCTGGGCCCAACGGGGCTCACAGAGACTGAACCACCAACCAAAGACAATGAATGGTCCTGAACTAGACCTCCTATGCATATATAGCAGACATGCAAGTTTGTCATCATGTGAGACCCTTAACAAATGGAGTAGGGGAAATCTATCTCTTACTATGTTGCCTGTCTTCAGATTTCTTTCCCCTATCTGGGCTGCTTTGTCTGGTCTCAGAGAGAAAAAATGCACTTATTATTGCTGTGGCTCGAGGTGCCAGGGTGAGTTAGTATTCTCCCTCTCTGAAAAGGAGGGGGGTTGTGTGAAGGAGGGCATGATGGTAGGATATGGAGGAGAAGAAGGAGGGGGCTAGGATCAGGCTGTAAAATGATCAAATAGAATAAAATAAAATAATCAACAAACAAACAAAAAAAACAACTTCCCCAAAGCAAATTTCTTCTGAGACAAGTCATTCTCTTAATTGCAAACCCCCAGTAAAATCAAAATTAAAAAAAAATCATAATTCCATCATACGATGATGTAGAACATAGCTTATTATTTCAAAAGGGAGGAATCTGAGTATAGTGAATAAATACTGTACCAAAGCAAGATTGAGAATGAGCAAGGCAAACTACAAATTCTATAACTCCATGTCTAGTGTCAAAGGTGTTGAATGGCTCTACCCTAATCAGCTTTGCTGACAGCAGTCAACTTTTCTCTCCTGGGCTGGTTACCCTACCCACATGTAGTTCTTGGCAGATATTCCATGGGTATGGCACTTCTAACATTTTGTGCTCTCCAACAGAATCTAGATTTCACTTTTACAGCTTCACAAAGCTGTCTCTCTGGACCTTATAAAGGGACTCTGTTGTCAAATATCCAGACTCTGACACTTGTTACCCATGGAGGAAGATATCAAACTCTATTTGTTTCTGTATTTTTCATAACTTAAAAGGGAAAACCATGCTGACTGATGCTGGAACATTTGGTTACTTGCTTGGGATTGAACCTGATCCCCCTTTTAAATTATATTTTAATAAAGTTTGATTTTTTTGTGTGTGTGTTCAGGAACAGACCCTTTCTTTTAGGCATCCTTTTTCCCAAAAAGTTACAAGAGTAGCTAGGTGGGATCTCACGGTGAGGGTTCCAATATCTTGATTCCAGTTCTCCTTATCTCAGCACAAACCATAAGTCTAATATTAAATTTCTTAGTGCTTTTTTTTTCTTCTCAAACTGTAAGTTTTGTATTTCTTTTTGCCCCACTTGCTGTTTTTTATTGCAGACCTACATAAGAGTGTTCACTAATAACTACCTGACAAATTCATAAATAGGCTATCTTGAAATCTCCTCTTCTCTTAAAATTACATCAAAATTCTTCAGTTTTCTTGAGTCAGATTCTAGGGATAAGGACAAAACCCAGTTACATTATTTGTTAAACATTGCAAAAAAGATATTTTTTCTGCTTCTGGTATACCTCACTCAGGATGATCTTTTCTAGCCCCATCCATTTTTCTGCAAATTTCATAATTTCCTTGTTTTTAATATCTGAGTAGTATTCTATTGTGTAACTGTACCACATTTTCTGTATCCATTCCTCAGTTCAGGGGCATCTGGGTTGTCTCCAGGTTCTGGCTACTACAAATAAAGCTGCTATAAACATGGTTGAGCAAATGTCCTTGATATATACTTGAATATATTTTAGATATATGCCTGGGAGTGGTATAGCTGGATCTTGAGGTAGCACAGACACACATTGGTATATACTCACTTATAAGTGGATATTACGCATATAATATAGGATTAACATACTAAAATCTGTACATCTACAAAGCTAAGCAAGAAGAGGACCCTGGGTGTCATGCTAAATCATCATTCAGCAAGGCAAATGAGCTAGACATCAGAGGAGGGAAAAAAACATGGAACAGGACAGGAGCCTACCACAGAGGGCCTTTGAAAGACTCTACCACCAGGGGATTGAAGCAAATGCTGAGAATCATAGCTAAACTTTGGGCAGAGTGCAGAGAATTTTATGAAAGAAGGGGGAGATAGACCTGGAGGGGACAGGAACTCCACAAGAAGAGCAACAGAGCCAAAAATCTGGCCCCAAGAGTCTTTTCTGAGACTGATACTTCAACGTAGGACCATGCATGGAGATAACCTGAATCCCTACACAGATGTAGCTCATGGCAACTCAGTCTCCAAGGGGGTTTCTTAGTTAGGGAAACAGGGGATGTCTCTGAAATGAACTAAGTGACTGGCTCTTTGATCACTCTTCCCTGAGAGGGGAACAGAGGAAGACAATGCAATTAGTCCTGATGAGACCTGATAAGGTTACCAGGCCACAGAGGAAGACCATGCAATTAGTCCTGATGAGACCTGATAAGGTTAAGGTCAGATGGAAGGGAAAGAGGAACTCCCCTATCAAAGGGGAAGGGCATGGGAAGAGATGAGGGAGGGAGGGTGGGAATGGGAGGGGACAAGAGAGAGCTACAGCTGGGATAGAAAGTGAATAAATTGTAATAAATAAAAAATAAATTATAAAAGGTATCTTTTTAATATTGCTTCTCTCTTTTTTCTTTTTTTGTTAATTTTTATTTTTATATTAATTACAGTTTATTCACTTTGTATCTCAGATGTACCCTCTCCCTCCTCTCCTCCCAACCCTGCCCTCCCTCAGTCATCTCCTCTTATGCCCCTCTCCAAGTCCACAGAAAGGGAAGGTTCTCCTCCCCTTTCATCTGACAGACCCTAGCTCATTCAGTCTCATCAGAACTGGTTGCATTGTCCACCTCTGTGGCCTGGCAAGTCTGCTCCCCTATTAGGGGGAGGCAGTCAAAGAGCTAGCCACTGCGTTCATGTCAGGGACAGTCCCTGTTCCCCTTACTAGGGTACCAACTTGTATACTGAGCTGCCATGGGCTACATCTGAGCAGGAGTTCTAGGTTATATCAATAAATGGTCCTTGGTAGGACTATCAATCTCAGAAAAGACCCCTGTGCCCAGATATTTTGGTTCTGTTGCTATTCATGTGGAACTCCTGGCCTCTCCAGGTCTTATGATCTCCCCTTCTTTCCTAAGATTTCCTAAGTTTGTTTATGAGTCTCAGTATCTCTTAAACCTCTTTACAAGGCATTTCTACAGCCCACATTACTTTCTGTATTTTCTTCTAAGCTCCTAATGGGATGGCCCATTGAAACTCACTTACAGAGTTCCATTTTTTCTCTAGTCCAAAGTTCTAAATTGTCTGCATTTCTCCAAGACATGGCATAATCTTGTCATTCACAGTAATATCTACTCTTTTGTTGATATTATCACACTAGATCAGCAAAATATTAATCACCCACTGTATCATTGGAAATCAATTCATCCTAGTAACCAGTGTCACTCTCATCAGTGCCTTTTTTGAAATTTAAATTAATTAATATTAATAATTAATAAAATGTTTTAATATTAATTAATATTAAGTATTTATATTAATTTTATAGTAAGCACTAATTTCTCTTATAATCCTTTATATTCAACTCATTTTATTATAAAATATTTTCATTATAGAAAATGATTGTGATCAAAAGGAATTATTTATTAATAGGCTCAAAATGATGGTATTTTTAAATTATGAATATAACCTTCTAATCATGAATCAATCATATTTTTTATTTAAATTTATCTGTTGCTGCATTGAATTTTCTATGTTTAAATTTTCAGACTGAAAAATTCATGAGGATATTTTAAAAAGGATATTATTTTATTCCATGTTTTATTCCATAGTATGAAACTACTATAGAATATGTGTTACAGGGTAAGTTGTTAAGAACAAAACTTTCTCAGTTGTGAGACATTTTGTCATGTCCTAGATAGAATGACTTGTAAAGGCTAAAATTGTAGGACGGCTATGCTCTCTGGACGAAAATATATATACACCAATAATTTATCACATAAGATGATAATATTTAGAATTTTAAATAGTAAAATTTTTTTAAAAAAAGTCAAAAGATTTATATGAAGCAGCCCAGATGTCTCTCAGCTGAAGAATGGATAAAGAAATTGTGGTACATTTATACACTGAAAAACTATTCAGCTATTAAAAACAAGAACACTTTGCAGCCAGTCCTGAAGAGACCTGATAAGCTAGGGTCAGATGGAAGGAGAGGAGGACCTCCCCTATCAGTGGACTTGGAAAGGGGCAGGGAGGAGGTAAGAGAGGGAGGGTGGGATTGGGAGGGAATGAGGGAGTGGGCTGTATCTGGGATACAAAGTTAATAAACTGTAACTAATATTTAAAAAAAAAAATAAAAATTGAATTTAAAAATAAAAAAAAAACAAGAACATCATGAAATTTGCAGGCAAATGGATGGATCTGGAAAAGATCATCCTGAGTGAGGCAACCCAGACACAGAAAAACAAGTATAGTATATACTCACTTGTAAGCTGATAATGGTCGTATAATATAAGATAACCATACAATCCATAGACCTAAAGAACCTAATTAATAAGGAACACAATAGGGGGAGATGCCTAATTCTCATTCAGGAGGGCAAATAGAATAGATACAGGAAGCAGCTGAAGGAACAAGATTGGAGCCTACTATAAATGTCCTCTAAAAGACTTCACTCAGCAGCAGATCGAAACAGATGGAGAGATTCACAGCCAAACTTTGGGCAAATCACAAGGAGTCTTATGGAAGAGTGTGGGGATAGTAGGACACAGAGCATAATGGAGTTCCACAGGAAGACCAACAGAGCCAACAATTCTTGACCCAGCAAGGGTGGCAGAGACTGATGCACCAACTAAGGACCATACCTGCAAATTTCATGATGTTCTTGTTTGTTATTTATTTTTAAATTTTCTCTTTTTGGAGTTAGCTGTTACACAGTGTGATAGACATGGCTTTATTTCATGTTGAAATCCAGTTTTCCCAGCAACATTTGTTGAAAATGTTTAATTTTGGCATCTTTGTTAAATATTAAATAGATGTAAGTATGTATACTCATGTTTGAATGTTTGAATTTGTTCATTAGTCTACATGTTTGTTGTTTTCTTCACATACCATGTTGTTTTTATTACTATGGCTTTGTAGTCTGGAATCATTATCTTCCCAGAGATTTTTTGTTCATGATTGTGTTTGATATATGGTATTTTTGTGGCTGCATTGTCTTCCTCAAGGGGAGGTGACCATTTTCAGATAGTATAAATCTTTCATCTTTTACCAACAAACTCTTCTTGTTTGTTTGTTTGTTTGCTTGGTGAAGTCCCTCTTATAATCATATTCTCAATGATTGATTAGGAGTTGAAGTTTGACTTTCTTAATAGTAATGCAGTAATCAAAATATAAAAGTTTAAGCATACTGATAAAACAGATCTGAATTCCTTTAACGGTTTTGCTAAAGTGTTATAGTAACTGCCCAACATCAATAAACCATATTGTTTAGTGTTCATATGTAGTATAATTTTGAAGTATATACTACTATATACAGTATTAATATATTATATATTATATAAATATATGTGAGGTTAACAAAAATTACAAGATAATTGTTTTAAACCATTTTTATGAATCCACAGAGTCCATATGCTAGAAGCAGAAGGCAATTAAATATAATTAAATACAAACAACCTCAATAAGCATGTTTATTTATAGATTAGTAGGTATTCTGAATAATCAGATAGAGATTTGAATAAATATTTTTGACATTCTGCAAGTAAGACACATATAGAACTTGATGCCAAAACAGATATAATAAATTATATTTTTTGCTTAATTAAAACATGTTTATTGACTTAATTAACTGACATGAGAAGTACATGTTATATCTTTTGTGAAAGGAAATTTTTGTTACTCAACTTTTTACTAATTAAAGGTATTGTTTATTTTTTTATGTATTGCCATTCATAGCAGATTTCATTTTCAAATAAGTTTCCACTATTTTGACAAATATGAACAGTTTATTATAGATTTGATGAAAACTTTTTTCTTGAATTTTGCATTAAACTTGTAAATTATGTCTTCACAGCACATTGGAACAAAGTTGATATTTATTGAGTTAAATTATTTCCACACTTCTGGGATACTGCTCAATATAATGGAGCATGGAAAAACCTACATGTGAAGTAAAAAATGTAGTTGACCTCTATGGTCTGAAAACATTTTTCTTGTCATGTTAGAACATGAGCCAAAATTAAAGACTATGAAAACTGTTTCTTTAAAACTTAATTTTATCTATAATTTTTATCTCAAAATTATTGTTTTAAACTGATTCTGATTTTTATAATACACAAAAAAATTTCTTTGTGACAAATGAGTGATTTTTTCTCTATAGTATTTGTTGCAGTTTGATATTTTCCCTATGACTCCTTTGACTTTCCCATATGTGAAGATATTAGACAATGCATAGTTCTAATAATAAGGTTTTAATGAAACCATTGACTTGCTCTTATTTGGAGATATTAGATACTGCATAGTTCTAATAAGGTCCTTGCATTAAATTACTGAACAAAATTTTGTAAGTATCTATGAAAATTTTTAAAAACCACAATTATCAATATATTTCTAAAACCACATCTTATTTTCTACATCATATCAATATTAATATTTTCTAAGCTAATGAAACATTAAAACAAAATTGATGTACTAATATGTACATTAAAACACAATACCTCATATTAATCTAATTGTTTTCTCTCTTGACTCTTGAGTTAATGAGTATAAAAGAAACTTTTAAAATGTGCTAGGTTATTGAAGGTTGTGTTATATAGGACATATGTGACATGGGAGGGAACAAGATTTTAGTTTGAATTACTATACAATCCCTTAATAGGAATGGGACCTTGACACTATTGATAATGGTGCTCTTTCAGAATCATTATAATCTTAGCAAAGATTAAATATACTTAAATATTTTGTTATTTGTTTACAAAGCTCAAGTGACTAGAATATTTTTAAATTTAATTAATTAATTATTAAATAATCACAGTTTACTCACTTTGTATCCCAGCTCTAGCCCCCTCCCTCACACCCTCCCAATCTCACCCTCCCTCTCGCATCTCCTTCCATGCCCCTCCCCCAGGCCACTGATAGGGGAGGTCCTCCTTCCCTACCAGTTGACAGGTCTCATCAGAACTGGCTGCATTGTCTTCCTCTGTGGCCCAGTAAGTCTGCTTCTCCTCCAGATTCTTTAAAAGAGCAATTAATATTCTAAAGTAGAGACACAAAGTGTATGTTATTAAAAACTTACCTAAGAATCTAAACTAATTTTATATTCTCTAGATCAAAATTGAAATTATATTCCTACTATTACATATTTGTATATATTTGCATGTCAAATTTGCATTATTAATTCATGTGTTAGTAGACACTCAGACTGATTTCAAAACCCAGCTACCCTGAGCAATGTTGCAATAAATGGAAATTAGGAAGAATATCTGTGGTATAGAGTGATTTGTGTACATAGAAATAACATCACCAGCTCTGTTTTCTTATTTCATTAAGGAAACTACATTTATATACAATGATATTCATCCAATTGACATTCCTAATAGTGCATACAGTTCACTTTTCCCTATATTATCAACAGTATTTATTATTTGATTTCATAATGTCAGTCGTTTTGACTTAAGTGAGATGGAATACAAATATAATTTTAATTTGCATTTCCATTATGGCTAAGGACATTTAACAGTTTTCAAAAATTTTAATAAAAATTTTCAAATTCCTTCTTTTGACAGTAAAATTTTCATTTTCTTTTGCCCACCTACAGATCATATTGCTTAATTTCCAGTTTAATTATATTTTGAGTTCTCTGTATTTACTAATCTGGAGCAAGACTTTTCACTGTATTATTTCTTTTGCTGTGCACAAACTTTTAAATTTTATACAGTTCCATTTTTCAATTAGTGGTTTATATTTGAATATTTATTATACTTACTTATTTATTTACATATACATGTCCCTGTGTGGAGAGGTGGGTGGGAAGTTGGAGGATTCACATGTACCATAATGTACACGTGGCATTGAGAGACTAACTTGTAGAGGTTGTTTCTCTCTTTCCATCAGCTAGTCACTGAGGCTTGAATTCAGATTGTGAGGCTCGGTGACAAGCACCATTACACACCCAGAATCACCTTGTCAGCCCTCTTCTGCTTTACAAGTTACATGTGAACTTGTATGTATTATTTACAGGAAGAATTTGTTTTGTGCTTAGGGCTCCATAGGAATAAGAACTTATCATCATCACTGCATAGGAGCATGTCAGCAGGCAATTACAGTATCTAGAACAATAAGATGAAAGAGTACATGTTAAACTAGAAGCAAGAAACAGAAAAACTAAGAACAGCTATATCTTTTAAGCTTCCTCCAGCAAAGCCACACCACCTAATCGTATCCAAACACCACCACTAATTGGAAAACAAGTATTTGAATGACTAAGACTATGAGGGTAACATCTCATTTTATCCACCACACTGTGCAAGTATGTTTGTGTTTCTGTGTGTGTGTGTGTGTGTGTGTGTGTGTGTGTGTGTGTGTGTGAACGCATGCATGTGTGAACATGTAAGTGTAAACATGATACTCACACACATACACACCATGTGGAAGTTAAAACACAACTTTTAGGAATCTGATTTCTCCTTCCACAATTTGTTCTCTATAGATCAAACTCAAGTTGTCAGACGTCTTGACTAGTTCCTTCACTCATTGAAGCATCTTGCTGGGCCTCTTGTTATTTTCTTAATTGAGGTTCTCTCCTCACAGATGAATTCAGCTTCTAACAAATACATACACACACAGTAGAAAGGGTTGATCTGAAATGAAACTTAAAAAGAACTTAGTAACAGGAAAGTTGGATATTGCTATGATGACCTGACCATGTGACTGTTCATGCTTTTTGAGTATTTTGTTGGAGAATTGTTGATTATGAGAATTTGGGAACTTTAAGCTGGAGAAGCCATGTGTGCTCAGAAATTATTGAGTTTTTTTTTATAATATATTAGGAAATAATATTGATAGGAATATATACAGTAGAGTTCTGGCTTCTGATATTTAAGAAAGGAGCAACCACCTAATTCATAACTGGACTAGGGGCCTCTAGAGTAATATTGAGATACTAAGAATTTGTATATACTGTACATATTGTTGCTGAATAATCAGCTGTGATTACCAAGAGTTTCAAACCACTGAAATGAAATCTGTACTTCATTGGAACAATGACATGCTGCTCAGCTGGGACCGAAAAATCAGCTTTAATTAATAAAAGACAAATCAGTGGGGTGAATCCTGTGTGAATAAGAAGGTTTTTTTCTTAGAATCAGCATACTGAAGACAAAATTGGTAATGTGTAACAATGGTACTAAATTTGAAGGCATGAGAGATAAAAAAAAATGTGAGGGTGTCACAGTGAATGGTTGAGGTCTGGTACCATGTGGCAAAGTCAGAGTTCCTAAAGAAGGTGCATCCTCATTTTCAGTGAAGATCCTAGGATATTAGAAATGTCAGAACTAGTATATTTGCCTAGAATAGGAAGTCTGAAGGAGATCTGTCAACAACCTAAAATACAATATAGGTATGTTGCAAATAGCAAGGCTGGAGAGGTAGCACTTCCCAAGCCTTTTGGATCTCAGAAGAGGATGAGTGACTCCAAGATGCCACACACTAAGCTACAAGATTTTGATTTAGACTACTGGAGTTTGGTGTTGATTTGAGGTAATGTTTCTGCTCAGTTCTTGCCTTTTATAACATAGGTATTTAATTTAGTTCTTATTTAGCAGAACCTACCCTGTTAAGAGACTTTGAATTTTTTGTCCAAGGAGACCTTGCATAGTTTATGTGTTGAAATTTTTAATTGATAATTGAACTTTTAAATCAGAGCTACAATATATACAGAGTATGAAATATTAGGAACAAAACCCAAAAATATTATATGTTAACAGTGACATGTTTCAAGTTGATAGGATGTCCTGGTGAGATTTAATTGCCAAGTAGACACAGCATAGAGCCATATGAAAGAAGCGACTTCATTGGAAGAATTACTAAAAACAAGTTGTATTATGTCTTTGAGGGACTGTCTCAAATTTTAATTGATGTAAGAAGGATAACCCCACTGCAGGCAACACCATTCCTTATGCAGAGATTCTAGGGTGTATGAAAATGTGATCTAAGCATGGGTGAATGACTTTTTTAGAAAACAAATCTGTCAGCATTCCGTTTTCATGATTACTGTCTTGAGTTCCTGACCTGACTTTCCTTGAGAGCAGATTATCACCTGGACAGATAGACCTTCCTTCTCCTAGTTGTCTTTGAATAAAGTGTTTTATCATACCTCAGAATGAAACTAAGATTAAATTGTGTTTATGTTTTATGGAATAATTTGAGAAGAATCTCTTAATTCTTTAAAAAGTTGAAAGAATTGTACAATGAATCCACCTGGGTTAGGGTGTTTTCAATGGGAGACAGTTTATTATTGATTCAATCTTATTTCTACTTATATATTTACTTAGCTGTCAATTTCCTCTTGAATTAATTTTGGCAGGTCATATAGGATTTGCATGTACACATTGGTGATGTTAATTTATTTGTTTTAAGTTCTTTGTTTTTATATCTGTCTTTTTGTTTGTTTGTTTGTTTGCTTGCTTGCTTTTTTATTTAGTTGTTGGTGATGTTGGTTTTGTTTGCTCTCTTTTGAGACAGGAAGAAACACACCCAGAGCATACCTGGAAGACATTATGGAGCATGAGGATGATATTGAAATTCCAGTAATTCAGGATCTACCCCCCACAGTGCTGAGATTATAATCATTTATGAGCATTCTTTTTAATGTCATGCTAAAGATTGAATTCAGTTACTAGTGTATTCCAGCCAAGAACTCTAACAACTGAACTACATCACTAATCCTCACGTCTAATTTTATTTGTTCCTTCCTACTTTCTTTTGAATATTTTGCCTCTTTGTCAACTTTGCTTTACTTTTCAAATTAATACTTGTTTCATTGATGCTGTATATTGTTGTTTTCATATTCATTTTGGCTCTGATCTTTACAAATGATTTATTTTATTTTTTTATTTGTGTGTATGCATGTAAGTTTGTGTATGCTATGTTTCTGAAAGTACCTATGAAGACCAGAAAAGGATGTTGTATTTCTTGCAACTGCATGTGTAGAGAGTTTTAAGTCTCAGAAGTTGGTACCTATGAACTAAACTTGGATTCTATGGAAGAAGAAAGAGCACCTTTTATCACTCAACCACTGTTCTGGGTAGTCTCTATATCAACTTGAAATATGCTAGAATAATTTGGGAAGACGGAATCTCAATTGAGAAAATATTGTCACAGATTGTTCTCTAGGCAACCCTCTGGTTCATTTTCTTGGCAGATGTTTGATTTTTTGGAAGACTCAGCTCATTATGGGTGTTGGGGATTGTGTAAACTCTGGGCATGTGGTCCTGGATGCTGTAAAAAAAAAAAAGCAGAATGAGCAACCTATGATTGAACAAGCCAGTAAGAAGAACTCTTTAGTGGCTTCTTCTTCATTCCTCTGATTCCATGTTCTTTCCCTGCTGGAGTTCTTGCCCTGACTTTCACCTGTAATAGACTGTTACCTGGAAGTGAGAGTAAAATAAATGCTTTCTTCTCCAAATTGCTTTAGGTCATGGTATTTTACTAAAGCAGCATAATCCCTAAAACAACCATATAGCTGAGCCTTGCCCAAATCTGTATAGTTACTCTCTGTGCACTGATTTGGGGCTTGGCTTTGCTGGTCTATGAGGCATATAATTATGTTATTTATATGACATTTCATTTTTTTTCATTTATTTATATATTTATTACAATTTATTCAATTTGTATCACAGTGGAAGCCCCTTCCCTAGACCCCTCCCACTCCTACCCTCCCTCCCTCATATCCTCCCATGTCCATCCCTCAGTCCACTGATAGGGGAAGTCTTCCTCCTGTACCATCTGAACCTAGACTATCAGGTCTCATCAAGACTGGATGCATTGTCTTCCTCTGTGGCCTGGTAAGGCTGTCCACCCTTCAGGGGGAGGTGATCAAAGAACCAGCCCCTGAGTTCATGTCAGAGACACCTCTTGTTCCCCTCACTAGGGAACCCACTTGAATACTGAGCTTCCATAGACTACATCTGTGCAGGAGTTCTAGGATACCTCACTGCATGGTCCTTGGTTGGAGTTTCAGTCTCAAAAAAGAACCCTGTGCCCAAATGTTTTGGTTCTTTTGCTCTCCTTTTGGCACTTCAGTACCCTCCAGGTCTCCCCTTCCATCTGACCCTGTTTTATCAGGTATCTTTAGGGCTGGCTGCGAAGTCCTCCTCTGTGGCCTAGCAGAACTGCTCCTCCCTTGGGGGGTAGGGAGGTCAAAGAGCCTACCATTGAGTTCCTGTCAGAGATAGTCCCTGTTCCGCTTACTATGGGAAACCAATTGGTTATTGAGCTAAATGCCTTCAAAAAAAAATTTGTGACATCTCATACAAGCAACTTAATGGCCCAATTGAAAGCCCTAGAGAAAAAAGAAGCAAATGCACCCAAGAGGAGCAGATGGCTGGAAATAATCAAACTCAGGGCACAATTCAATCAACTAGAAACAAATAAAACTATTAAAAGAATCAATGAAACCAAGAGCTGGTTCTTTGAAAAAAATCAACAAGATAGACAAACCTTTAGCCAAACTAACTAAAAGGCAGAGAGAAACTATGCAAATCAGCAAAATCAGAAATGAAAAAGGGGACATAACTACAGACAATGAAGAAATCCAAATGATCATTAGGTCGTACTACAAAAGCCTATATGCCACAAAATTCGAAAACCTAAAAGAAATGGAAAATTTTCTTGATAGATTCAATTTACCAAAATTAAGTCAAGATCAGGTAGAAAGACTGAATAGTCCTATTTCCCCCTACAGAAATAGAAGCAGTCATCAACAGTCTTCCTTACAAAAAGAGTCCTGGGCCAGATGGATTCAGTGCAGAATTCTACCAGGCCTGTATTTCTTTGAGCGTGCTGTTTGTTTCCTCTTTTTGTGCCTCTAATAACAAATAAGATAAGCATAGATTTGAGATCATTTTTCTATATTTCGAATGAATCAAAATATCCAGTGATTTTGGAGTTGCTGTTGATGTCATGATGTCCTGATTTTGTTGGATATATTTATATGCCGACCTCTAGCCATCTGCTTTTCTGTAACTTTGGCTGTTTGTTCCTGGAGTCTGTAATTCAGACTGGGTCTCCCTCTCTCTGGTGTATGGAATATTCTTCAGCAAGATGAGAGAGGATCACTGGTTCTATAGTAGATGCTGGTGTTTCAGCTGTAGCTAAGTGAGAAAGTTTGCAGGTACGTGTGAGTAAGCACAGGAGTGTTCATGGAAGTGTGCTTTGAAGGACATGGTGCTAGAGGATGTACATGCCTGGAAGGGTGGAGTGTAAGCACAGATGTGGTGTTGGCTCCTTTTGTGGGCACAATGTGCATGTGCCTATGCCCTGAATGCTTCAGTGGTCCACAGGCCTGTCTTACTGTCTTCTAGGCATTCAGATGTCTAGGTTGCACCATCTTGGCTCCAGGAATTTTTTTGCCTGGCTTCAACTTGGCCACCCATTGAACAGTTACTTCACTGTTGAGACTTCTGTCCCAAGGGTCCCTATGTTTCCCACAGTCGGGGTGTGGGTGGGAGGGATCTGATGTCAGGCTGCTAGAGAAGAGGACCCTGGATATGGGTCTCTTCATGCACTCACTTGAAGGTGCGCTCACTAGCTTGCAGGCCTAATCTGAAAGCACAAGGGTTCCCCCTCTTCTCTACTCTCAGATTTTGCCCCACATGGGTAATTGAGTTTGTAGGAGATCTGTAAGCTCAGTGGTGTTCACTGTTTGGCTGCTGCACAGAGAGACCCATACTTGGACAGCCACCACTACCATCTTAGTCACTGAATAAGGAGATTCCTGCTTGGGGCAGCTACCACCTTCCACAGCTGCAGACCTGGGAGACCTGTAAGCAGCAGACTTTGCAGTCTTGGACACCCGTGCTTGGGGTAACCACTGCTCCACAGAGCACAGAGTCCAGTGCATGGGGCAAGAGAAAGTGTAAGGGAGGGGTTGAATATTCACATTTTCTGGCTCAGAAGACATTTATGGGTGACCTGGATCCAAACTTGCACAGCTCACAGGTTGTCCTCTCTCACCAAGGAAGCCTCAATGTTGATATTCTGGCTTTAGCGTCCCCCACCACCAATTTCAGAGTTTAGCATCCTGTGCCCCTCAGATAAGGTGGTTGCTGTTTGCTGCCATTTTGGATTCCTCTAGGAGTGTTTTATTGAGTAGTTTTGTGTCAATATTCATAAGAGAAATTGGTCTGAAATTTTCTATCTTTGTTGGGTCTTTTAGCAGTTTAGGTATCAAGGTGACTGTTGTCTCATATAATGATTTTGTTGATGGGCCTTCTGTTACTATTTTGTGGTATAGTTTAAAGAGTATTGGTTTAATTCTTCTTTGATGGTCTGATAGAATTCTGCACTAAAACCATCAGTCTCTGGGCTTTTTCTTTCCTTCCTTCCTTTCTTTCTTTCTTTTTTTTTTTTTTTTTTTTTGGATGGGAGAATTTTGATGACAGCTTCTATTTCTATATAGGATATAGGAACATATAATTTATTTACTTGATCCTCATTCATCTTTGGTAAATGGAATCTATCAAGAAATTGTCCATTTCATTTAGATTTTCAAAATTTATTGCATATAGGCTTTTGAAGTAGGACCTAATGATTCTTTGGATTTCCTAACGACTATGAGAGTGGGCTCCCAGGTTTGGAACCAGGAGCCACTGATAATCAGAAGGTGTCCAGAGGAATGTGAGAGTAGAGTAGATGCCAGTTTGAAACTTCACTCTTAGTACTGGGAAGTACTCACTCCAAGGACTGGGTGAGTGAGCCCCACATTCAGAGCAAGTAACCACTGGTGCCAAGAGTGTATCCACAGATGGTTGGCTTGAGCAGGTGGTCTAGGGCTGTGGCAGTGCCAGGCAGGAGTCCAAGACTTTTTCCCAGTATTAACCAGGTGGCCTGAAGATGGACCCTTGCTTATCCCAGTGGATTCTCTTCTCATCTGAGAAAAACAGACATCGGGGTTTGGGGATTCACAATACAGCCCGCCTGTCACTCTGCTCTCACTACTGAGCTGCTGTTCAGAGACCCTGTGTGTTTGATGCCACGATCTTGGAACCCCTCTCGATTTCCTTGTTTTTAAAAGCTGAGTACTCTTCCATTGTGTAAATGTACTCAAATTATCTGTATCCATTCTTCAGTAGAAGGACAACTAAATTATTTCCAGATTCCAGCTATTACAAATAAACCTGGTATGAACATAGTTGAACAATTGTTTTTGTTGTATGGTAGAGCATCTGCCAATCTTTCCTTTCCCACTTCTGTTATGATCGCTAAGTCCTAAGTACAATTGTGTTATAAAAGTGTCAGTTGACACCATATGGTCACATGTTCTCTGTCTTTTAATTGTTAATTTCTGAATTAATCTCCATCTGTTGTAAGGAGATATTTTATGTTTTTCTGGAATTATTATAAATTAGACCTTTCGTGAATCCATCTCAGCTTATATGTTACTAATAACTAATATCTAAAGATGTTATAAGTTTAATATGTTGATTTTTTTACCTCATTAATTTACTTTATTCCCATATTTTAATGTCTATTTACATGCATATATATTAATATCATATGTTAATTGGTACAAATTAATATCCTGTTTATTTTTACTATTAATACTTTTCTTTCTTCATTGCTGAATCTAAAATTTCAAGTACTATATTTAATAATATTCAGGATAGAATGGCATCATGTCATTATGGATTTTATAATAAATGACTATTAATTTTCTAATTTGATATACATTGGACAAGGTTTTTGTTATCAAATGTAATCTTTATTAAACAGGGACAGATGAAAGGGGAGGAGGTCTTCCCCTATCAGGGGACTTGGAAAGGGGCAGGGAGGAGACCAGGGAGGGAGTGTGGGGTTGGGGAGGGAATGAGGGAGCGGGATACAGCTGGGACACGGAGTTAACAAAATGTAACTAAAAAGAAAAAAAAAATAAAATAAAAAAAAATGTATAAGTAGAAAAAAAAAAAAAAAAAAAAAGAATAATCATTCTGTATCTGTTTTTTTTCAATAATTTTATCATAGAAGGTTACTGATTTTTCAATGTTAAAATATAAACAAATTAAGACAAATATGTTAATTTTACTGATTTTATTTTTGTGCTAATACTTATCATTTGTATATGTTGACTCATTGAACTATTTATACTTCAATTCTTTAAATAAACCAAAATTTTTATTATGTATGATTGTATTAAAATGTTTTTATTCATGTTTGCAAGTAGTTTCTTTTGGTTTCTAGATAAATATTTATCAAAATCTTGGTCTATATTTTTTTTTTTCTACCATGTCCTTATCCAGTTTAGCCTCAGAGTAGACTGGTTTTGTAAAATAAATTTTGAAGTTTTTTTTTTCCTCTTTTCTTTTTTTTTATTAATTATACTTTATTCACTTTGTATCCCCCCATAAGCCCCTCCCCCCTCCCCTCTTGCTCCCACCCTACCTCCCTCTTCTTCTCGAATTCCCCTCCCTAAGTCCACTGATAGGGAAGGTCCTCCTCTCCTTCCTTCTGATCTTAGTCTATCGGATCTCATCAAGAGTGGCTGCATTGTCATCTTCTGCGGCCTGGTAAGACTGCTCTCCCCTCAGGGGGAGGTGATCAAAGAGCAGGCCAATCAGATTATGTCAGAGGCAGTCCCAATAATAAGCAAAGTTTCTATAGACCCCCTCACAGAAGAATTTGAGGGAAAGTTTACTATAATTGACTTGGATGCTGGATAACACTATCATCTGTGTTCTTCATAACCATAGTTGCTGAAACGTTCTCATCTGTCTCTACTTTCAGGCAAGATAGACAAGAGTATGCTTTCTGTGTATATGTTGGAAAAATAGAGACATTGGATATCATTATTTACAAACTGCTAATGCTTGATCAGGAAGATACACTTGAATATACATGTATCTACAAATTAAATTGAAGTTACAGTTTAAAATATCCTTTTATGAATGTTTCTGTTTCATAAAGTTTGTTGTTGAATTTTGCAAAACATTTAGAGAAAAATACAAGTTCTCTTTAACTACTTTTCTTACTACTGTGATAACATATTTGAAAGATAGAAAATAAATATATGAAATGATATTGAAAGCCATTTGTAAATGAAGTAATGTAAATTAAACCATAATAAAATAATATTACAATTTTTAATCATTTCTTTTATATTTTGAGATTATAAATACATTTTTCTTCCCTTTCCTCTATTCAAACCCTCCCACATACCCCTACTTGTTCTCTTTCAAATAAAAAGAGATTAAAACTCGGTTAAAAAAAAATAAAACAAAACATTGAAATCAACAGCAGTGGTGATTCCCTAGACACATTTACAAATTTAATAACAAACAGAAGATAGATAAGAAAATTCAGAACCTAATGTTCCATACATGATTTTAATTAAGTATTTCTTGGTCAGAGGACAACACCGTGGAATTAATCCTAGTGAGATTCAATATCAGAATCATAGAAAAGAGTAGTTATTTCTGGGAGTAAACTGATTGGTAAAGACATGCAAATGTGGAGAATACATCAAAATTAAATAAAACCACAACTGAGAGAGATTGGTTTCAGGTATTTGCAGATAGAAAACCAAAGAGAAAATATGCAAATTTGAGAAACACTTATCTATGCTCTGAAACATATCTATCTAAACATATCCACTAAAGCTAAAATATCTCGCACCGGATAATTTAAAACCAAAATGCGTTTCTTGCTCATCATTTCCAAAAAATACACAATCTAAGACCAAGGTATCATATTTAATAAAAGATGAGGGCTCACTCTGTTTCAAGATGGATATTTCAGTCACATTTTATAAGAGCACTTAGTCATTTATGAAGGTAAAACCTCACATTCAACCCACAAATGAAAAACACACCTATTATTATCATATATACATCTAGAGAGAGTGTGTGGCTACTTTAGAGCTGCACAGATAGAGCAGGAGGAGTCCCTTCAGACAGTATGGTGTACTTCAGTTCAGTCCAGTTCAATTGAATGCAGTTGATTTCAGTTCGGTTGATAGAGCTCCATTCAGTTCTGTGAGTTCCATTCAGTTTGTTCTGTCAGTGCAGTCAGTCCAGTTCATTTGTGGAGTTCAGAGGCATTTTTCCCAAACAAAGCAATTTGGTGAGAAACCAAAAGAAGCAATTTTGAATCAGTTAGCTTTGAAAGGAATTTTGACCCAGAACTGCTGAGTTGAACCAGCCAGAAAGATCAATAAAGGGAGAGCTTATTTAGCAGTAACTCTTGGAGATTGAAAACATTCTAGGCCCGGGTTAGCAGATGAAGGGTGGATGCTGAAGCCTTCAAGGCCCAAGCATGCAAAAGTTTAGATAGTATGGAGGATGGAAGCTTCCAGGCCTAGGCCTAGGGATAGATATATAGAAACACTCTGGGTTAAGTCCAAACCATGTATTCACACAGCTTGGGTATGGTTCTCATCTCATCCCTTCATCTGAAGAAATAAAAATAACATTTAAAAGACATCTTAAACTTCTCCTTTAAAACAATTTTGGAGGTTGGGAAATGAAGGATAAAGGTGTCTCATACTATGTCAGATGATGATTTTCTGCTCATTTTAAACATAGTTCATTGTACCTGAGTTTTCAGTAACCTAAAATGAACAAATGTATAGAAGAGGCGCCTACAATGATATTTGTCAAAAGGTTAAAGGGATATAAACATGGGAAATTGTAAGCAAAGTGTTCATATTTTGATAAAGAGAAGCATGAGTGAGATCCAGTGATGTTCTTTACATCTATAGCCCACAGCATTGGAGTGCATACATACAAATTGGCTGAAATATACCATACATTATATGTCTGATCAACATATAAAAAATAGTGACCATAATAATAAAAATAGTGATTATAATAATAAATTAGAAGATAGACACAAACTTTTGGGAGTGTCAAATAGGTTTATCATATAGTTTGTGAGGATGAGTTAAGAGTTTATACTTATTTCCAAACTCATTTACTTGTGACATGAATTATACATATTTTTGTATACATGCTTATGTTTTTGTAAATATATACATGCTTAAAATAATATTTTTATACTCCCATAGAGCTAAAAGCATTATTAAAATTGTTCAGGAACCCTCACTGGCTACTGATAGGCTCTCATTATGTACACTTCTGTTACCTAGACCCTCTACATATATGTGACAGATATGCAGCATGGGCAATATGTAAGTTCTTTAACAATGGAAGTACCAGCTGTCTCAGACTCTGATGCCTGCCAAGAATCTGTTGCCCCTAGATGGGATGCTTTATCAGTCCCCAGTGGGAGAGGATAAGCTTAATCTTGCTGTGACTTGAGATGCCACATTGGGGTGATACCCTTAGGGGACCATGCTTTCTCTGAGAAGAAAGAGACAGAGAAATGGGGGAGGGGATGTGAGAGTAAGACTAGGAGGCAAAGAGGGAGGCAGTTTTCATCAGGCTGTAAAGTGATGAAATAAAAAAAAATCAGCCTATTAGCCCATTTACAGGTAAAAATATTGTGGCAAAATATATGGAATGTTTGACCATTAAGTTAAGAAAAGTTAACCAGAAACAAAAAGATAAATATCTCATACATTCTTTCAATGTGGAATTTTCATTTTTAAAATCAAAAAATTAGAAAAAGAATGATTTAGGAAGAAGACAGGGGCTGTGTGGAAAAGGAAAAATGTCAAGGGACAACAATGTTGAGGATGAATACTACCAAAGCATTTTACAGTCATTTACAAAAATGAGTATACTTCATTCACAAAATATACAAAAAATACTTCATTCACAATAAAGCCTATTCTTTATTTGCAACTAAATTTCACTGCAAATCTTTTTATGACTATTGACCAAAATTTTTCAATGGGTCTCCAGTTCATTAAGAGTAACGAAATGTATCTCAATAATGCTGCAAGTTTGCATATAAATCATCCTTACATAGCTTTAGTTTCCACTGTTGTATACTACTTGATCCTTGTACATTGCTTGTTTCAGTGCCTTGAATATGTTAAACCTACACTAAGAGCCCTTGTACAGTGATATTGATCAGCTAGTGATCATCTTTATAAAAATGTTATCATAGTAAAACAGATATCAAAAACTACTTAAATATCATATTCTTTTAAAAAAATTTTAGAAATATCTCTATTAATTTTTTTACAATATATTCATTTTGTGTTTCAGCTGTAGTCCTCTCCCCCATCCCCTCCCAATTACTCTCTCCTCCACTTCCATCTGATCCTAGCTTATCAGTTCTCATCAGAACTAGCTGCATTGTCTTCCTCTGTGGCATATTAAGGTTGCTTCCTCCTCATGGGGAGGTGATCAAAGAGCCAGCCACTGAGTTTATGTCAGAGAGAGCCCCTGTTCCCCTTACAAAGGAACCCACTTTGACAATGAGCTGCCATGGCTTACATCTGTGCAGGGGCCTTATGTTATCCCTATGTACGGTACTTGGTTGGATAATCAATCTCAGAAAAGACCCCTGTGCCCATATTTTTTGGTTCTGTAGCTCCACTTATGGAACTCTTGTTTCCTCCAGGTCTTTGATCTCACATTTCTCTCATGAGATTCCCTGTATACTGCCCAAAGTTTGCCTAAGATTCTAGGCATCTGCTTCAATACTCTGCTGCTTCAATACTCTTTTAGAGGCCCTCTGTGGTAGGTTCCTGTTCCTGTTTCCTCCTGTTTCCTGTTTTCTCCGTCTTCCCATTTATCTTTCTGAATGAGGATTGATCATTCTACCCAGGGTTCTCCTTCTTCTTTGGCTTCTTTAGATGTACAGATTTAGAATTTTTATCCTATATTATATGTCTAATATCCACTTATAAGTGAGTATATTCCATGTGTGTCTTTCTGCTTCTGGGATACCTCACTCAGGATGATCTTTTCTAGTTCTCACCATTTGCCCACAAATTTCATGATTTCCTTGCTTTTAATTGCTGAATAATATTCTGTTGTGTAAATGTAAACCAATTTCTGTATCCATTCCTCCACTGAAGGATAACTATGTTTTTTTCCAGATTCTGGCTATTACAGATAAAGCTGCTATGAACATGGCTGAGCAAATGTCCTTGTTGAATACTTGAGCCTATCTTGGATATAAGCCTAGGAATGCTATCTCTGGATCTTGAGGTAACACTATTCCTAATTGTCTGAGAAAGTGCCAGATTGATTTCCAAAGTGGTTGTAGAAGTTTACGTTCCCACTAGCAAAGAAGGAGGGTTCCCCATTCTCCAAATCCTCTCCAGCATGTGCTGTCACTTGAGGTATTGATCTTAACCATTCTGATAGGTGTGAGATGGAATCTCAGAGTTGTTTTGATTTGCATTTTCCTGATGACTGAGGACATTGAGCATCTCTTTAAGTTTGTCTGCTATTCAATATTCCTCCATTGAGAATTCTCTGTTTAGGTCGGTACCAGATTTTTCATTTGGATTACTTGATTTGTTGGTGTTTAATTTTTTGAGTTTTTTTTTTTTTTTTTTTTTATAATGGATAATAACCCTCTGTCAGATATAGGGTAGGTGAAGGTCCTTCTCAGTCTGTAGGCTGTCATTTTGTTCTGATTACAGTCTCCTTTGCTTAACAGAAGCTTTTCAGTTTCCTGAGGTCCCATTTATTAATTGTTGAACTTAGAGCCTGTGCTGTTGGTGTTCTGTTCAGGAAGCTGTCTCATGTGCCAAAAAGTTCAAGGCTTTTTCTCCATTTTTCTTCTAACTGATTTAGAGTGTCTGGTTTTATGTTGAGGTCTTTGATCCACTTGGAATTTATTTTTGTGCAGAGTGATAAATATGAATCTATTTGCATTTTTCTAAATATAGTTATCCAGTTAGAGCAGCACCATTTGTTGTAGATACTGTCTTTTCTCAATTGTATGGTTTTGGCTTCTTTGTAAAAAAAATCAAGTATCTGTAGGTGTGTGTGTTTATTTCTGGGTCTTCTATTCAATTCCATTGATCTGTCATTCTGTTTCTATGGCAGTACCATGCAGTTTTTATTACTATTGTTCTGTAGTACAGCTTGAGATCAGGGATGGAGATACCTCCAGATGATCTGATTTTGTACAGTATTGTTTTAATAATAATGTTTTTTTTTCCATATGAAGTTGAGATTTGTTCTTTCAAGGTCTATAGAGAATGTTGTTGGTATATTAACTGGAATTCCATAGAATCTTTAGATTACTTTTAGCAGGATGGCCATGAGAGATTGTTATACCTATTGATATCTTCTTCAAATTTTTTTCAGAGACTTGTAGTTTTTTGTTTGTTTGTTTGTTTGTTTTTTGTTTTGTTTTTTCAAACAGGTCTTTCACTTGCTTGGTTAGAGTCACACCAAGGTACTTTATGTTATTGATGGCTATTGTGAAAGTTGTAGTTTTCCTAATTTCTTTCTCAGCCCTTTTGTTTTTTGTATAAATGGGGGTACTGATTTTTTGTGTTAATTTTGTATTCAGCCACTTTGCTGAATGTGTTTATAAGCTGAAGGAATTCTCTGGTTGAATTTTTGGGGTCTATTGCTATAATGTTATTGCAGAATGCATACAATTTACCCTTTTTCATTCAAATGCTGATTTATCTACCCCATTATCGGGTTTGAATCTGGACATTGCATTGTGATGTTTATTCCAAGTGTCACCTATCTCAAGTGTGTGTAACATGGCCCATTTGTTCTCCGTATTGTCAATAAAACAACCAGCCAATGATAAGGAATGGAGAGAATAGGGTGGGACATCTTGGTCTGAGGGGTGTGGGGAGAGGAAGGAATCAAGTGGAGGAGTCTGAAAGGAGAGATGGGTAGGAGAGTATTTGGGAACAGGAGGAGAGATGAACTGGATCTAAGTTATGACTAAAAGCAAGTGTAATGTTGGAAATTCTGAATCGGAGGAATATATGCAGGCTTGGAGGTTTAGGATGGAAAATTATTGTCCAGCATTGTACTCTAGGTTAATTTAATGAATTCTAGTCCCTGTGCAGTGATTTGGGTATAAAGCTGGTTTAGGACTAACCACTGTTTACCTAAAACATAAACCAATATTAAACTTAACCATCTAGAGCATGTCTACTAACATATCATCAGCAAATAGTGATACTTTGACTTCTTCCTTTCCAAATTGTATGCCCTTGATCTTCTTTAGTTCTCTTACTGCTCTAGCTAGGACTTTAAGTATATGTTGAAGAGCTATAGAGAGAGTGGGCAGCCTTGTCCCTGATTTCAGTGGGATTGATTTCAGTTTCTCTATTTATTTTTATGTTAGCTAAGGCTTACCGTATATTTCCTTTACTATGTTTAGGTATATGCCTTTTATCCCTGATCTCTCCAGACTTTATTCAGGAATGGGTGTTGGATTTTGTCAAATACTTTTTCAGCATCTAAGGATATTACCATGCATATTTCTCTTTCAGTTTGTTTATATGTTGAATTACATTTAAGGATTTCCCCATATTGAACCAATTCTGGATGCCTTGGATGAAGCCTACATGGTTATGTTGTATGATATCTTTTGTGTGTTCTTGGATTCGGTTTGCAATTATTTTATTGAGTATTTTTGCATCAATGTTCATACGAGAGATAGGTCTAAAGTTATCTTTTTTGGTTGAGTCTTTGTGTGGATTAGGTATCAAAGTGGCTGTGGCCTCATAGAATGAGTTTGGTAATGTTCCTTCTGTTTCTATTTTGTGGAATAGTTTGAAGAGAATTGGAGTTAGTTCTCCTTTGAAGGTCTGCTAAAATTCTGCACAGAAATCATCAGGCCCTGGGCATTTTGTGGTAGGGAGATTTTGATGACTGCTTCTATTTCCTTGGGGGATATAGGAATATTTAGTCTATTTACCTGATCTTGATTTATTTTTCTTTAATGTAATTTATTAAAGAAATGTCCAAATTTTCAAATTTCGTGGCTTATAGGCTTTTGTAGTAAGACCTAATGATTGTTTGGATTTCCTCACTGTCATTCCTTATGGCTCCCTTTTCTTTTCTGATTTTACTGATTTGAATAGTTTCTCTTTGCCTTTTAGTTAGTTAGACTAAGGGTTTGTCTATCTTGTTGATTTTCTCAAAGAACCAGTTTCTGGTTTCATTGATTCTTTGAATTGTTTTCTTTTGATTTCAGCTCTGAGTTTGATTACTTCCAATCATGTATTCCTCTTGGGTGTGTCTGCGTCTTTTTTACTTTGAGGTGTGTCATTTTGTTGTTAGTATGAGATTTCTCAAACTTCTTTCTGAATGCACTTAGTGCTATGAACTTTCCTCTTAACACTGCTTTCATTGTGTCCCATAAGTTTGGAAAAGTTGAGCTTTCATTTTCATTGAATTCTAGGAAGTCTCTAATTTCTTCCCTGACCCAGCTGTCATTGAGTAGTGAGTGGTTTGCTTTCCATTTGTATGTAGGCTTTTTATTACTTCTATTGTTGAGGTATTGTTTTAGGTCATGGTGGTATGATAGGACACAAGGGATTATTTCGATCTTCTTGTATCTGTTGAGGCTTGCTTTGTGCCTGACTATGTGGTCAATTGTGGAGAATGTTCCCTGAGGTGCTGAAAAGAAGATATACTCTTTTGAGTGTAGATGAAAGGTTCTGTAGACATCTATTAGGTCCATTTGATTAAGACCTTTGTAATTGTCATTATTTCCCAAGTAAGTTTCTGTCTAGATAATATGTCCCTTGGTTAGAGTGGAATGTTGAAATCTCCCACAATTAAGGTGTTGGGATCAATGTGTTATTTAAGCTTTAATAATGTTTCATTTACAAATTATGTGCTCATGTATTTGGTTCATAGATGTTCAGAATTGTGATATCTTTATGGTGGATTTTTCCTTTATTAGCATGAAGTGCTCATTCTTATGTTTTTTGATTAATTTGGTTAAAATTCTCTTTTATTAGCTGACGTAGCTATCTTAATATGGGTCCATTTGCTTGAAAAAACTTTCTTTCCAGCCCTTTACTATGAGGTAGTATTTATATTTTGTTGCAGAGGTATGTTTCTTGGATGCAGCAGAATATTGTATCCTGTTTCAACAACTACTCTGTTAATCTGTGTCTTTTTATTGGAGGGTTGAGTTCATTGATGTTGAAAGATGATACTGACCAATAAATGTTAGTTCCATTTATTGTGGAGTTGGTGGTGTTATTGTGTTTCTATGTTTGTTTTCTTTTAATTTTTTTTGTTGTGAAGTTATCTATCTCCTGTGTTTATTTGGGTGTAGTGGATTTTGTTGAACTGGAGTTTTCCTTTTAGTATCTTCTGTAGGGATGGATTGCTGTGTCGATATTATTTAAGTCTAGTTTTGTGGTGGAGTATTTTGTTTTCTTCATCTATGATGATTGAAAGCTTTGTTGGGTATCATAGTCTGTGTTGGCATCTGTGGTCTCTTAGAGACTGCATGATATCTGCTCAGGCCCTTCTGTATTTTGTACTTTCTGTTGAGAAATCTGGTGTGATTCAGATAGGTCTACCTTTATATGTTACTTGGCTATTTTCCCTTGCTGTTTTTAATATTTTCTCTTTGTTTTGTAAATTTAGTGTTTTGACCATTATGTAACATGAGGAAGTTTCTTTTCTGTTCTAGTTTATTTGGTGTTCTGTAGGCCTCTTGTATGTTTATGGGCATCTCTTTAAGCTGGGAAAATTTTCTTGCATGATTTTCTTATAAATATTTTCTAGACCTTGGTACCTGGAATTTTCTTCTTCATCTATTCCTATTTTTTCTTAGATTTTTGTCTTTTCATGACATCTTTGATTTCTTGGATGTTTTGTGTGTTTTAGGATTTTTCTGATTTTATTTTTTGTTTGTGAGTTTTATCAATTTCTGTATTTTGTATCTTCATATCTGAGATTCTCTTTTCTTTCTCTTATATTCTGCTGATGATACTTACCTTTGTGATTCCTGATCTTTCTTTAAGTTCTACACCCCCAGGAATTTCTCTGTGTTTTCTTCATTGATTCAAATTCCATTTTTTTTTGCCTTACACCATTTCCTCCAGCTGTTTGCATGTGGATCCCTGTCTTTCCATGATGGCCTCTATTTTTCCTCCCTATATGCCTCTACTTTTGCCTCTACACATGCGTCTATTTGTTTGGCTGTATTTGTCTGTATTTCTTTGAGAGCTTTGTTTGTTTCTTCTTCATGTGCCTCCAATGACTGGATAAGCATAGATTTGAGATCATTTTCCTGTGCTTTTCTTGAATTAAAATATCCACTGATTTTTAGGGTTGTTTGTGAAGCCATGATGTCCTCTTTTTGTTGTCTGTGTTCTCATGTTGAACTCTAGCCATCTGCCTATCTGTAACCTTGGCTGCTTGTTCCTAGAGTCTATATTTCAGACTGTGTCTTTCTGTCTCTGGATTATTTTTCAGGAAGATGAGAGATTTCCACTGTGCAGAGAGTGGATGTTGGCATTTCAGATCTAGCTAAGGGAGGAAAGTCACATATGCATTTGTGCAAGTGCGGTTGTCTACGTTGAAGTGTGCCTTGAAAGACAGGGAGCAAAAGTATGTACATGCCTGGAAGGATCTAGCATAAATACAGTTTGGGGACTGGAACCATAAAAGGCACGAAATGCATGGGTCCTTTCCCCGAAAGCCTCGGTTTCCAACAGGCCTGTCCAAATGTCCTCTAGTCATTCAGATCTGTCTGGGTTGCACCATCTTGACTCCAGGAACTGTTTGCCTTGACTCCCCTGGGAGACCCACAAAATAGTGGCTTTAATGTTGAGACTGCTGATGGAAGGATCCCTATGTTGTCCACAGTGGGTCTGTGGTTGAGAGGGATCAGGAGTCTGGCTCCTATAGTAGAGGGATACTGGATCTGGGGTTCTTCATGCACACACTTGAATGTGCAATCACTCACTTGCAGACCCATGTGGAAAGCACAGGGGTTCCTCCTTTTCTCTACTCTCAGAGATGGGCCTGCAGGGGCAAATAAAAGTGTAGAAGATCTGTCAGCTCAGTGGTGTCCACTGTTCGGTTGCTGGGCAGGGAGACCTATACTCATGGCAGCCGCCTTTGATATCTCAGTCACAGAGCTAGGAGACTCCTACTTGGGGTTATCACAACATCAGCAGTGGAGCTGGGAGACCTGTGCTGCAGTGGTCTCTGTGGTCTCAGTCACTGAGCACAGAGGCTTGTGCTTGGGGGAACTACTTCCACCTCCACTGATCAGGGAGGACCGTGCTTGGGGCAGGGTGAAGTGCAGGCAGGTCGAATATTCACAACTCTCAGACCCGAGAGATGTCCAAGGGTGACCTAGATCCAAATTGTGCCTTGTACCCCAGGAAGCCTCAATATGGAAATATTATGTTCTTAATAAAATGTGTTCTAAATGTATTCTAAATAGTAGAACCTATTACCTAGATATGTATTTCTTATCACCTTTGTTTGTCTCTGATATTTCTTTGCATTTTAATAGTTGTCATCTTTTATCATAGAACATGATTTGCATATTTATTTTGTTAATTCTTTTTAAAAAGTTACTTGTTTTTGAGTTTTTTTAAAGAATACAAGAGTCCAGGTTTACCTTGAACTGACCTTGTTTTTCTTTTTTTTAACATTTTTTTTATTATTCTCATTAGTTACATTTTGTTAATTCTGTATCCCAACTGTATCCCTCATTCCTTCCCCAATTCCACCCTCCCTCCTTCATCTCCTCCCTGCCCCTTTCCAAGTCCACTGATAGCGGAGGACCTCCTCCCCTTTCATATGACTACGTTTTGTCAGATATTTTCAGGACTGGCTGCAAAGTGCTCCTCTGTGGCCTAAAAGTACAGCTCCTCCCTTGGGAGGTAGGGAGGTCAAAGAGCAAGTCATTGAGTTCCTGTTAGAAATAGTCCTTGTTCCCCTTACTATGGGAAACCAATTGATTACTGAGCTATCACGGGTCACATGCGAGCAGAGGTTCTAGGTTTTATCCTCTCATGGTCTTTGGTTGAGTGTCCATCTCAGAAAAGACCCTGTGCCCAGATATATTTGGTCCTTGTGGAGCTCCTATTCTTTCCACATCAAACTCCCCTTCTTTCATATGATTCCCTGTACTCTGCTGAAGGTTTGGTTATGAAGCTTAGTATCTACTTTGGAACACTGCTAGGTAGAGTTTTTCAGATGCTTTCTGCGGTAGACTTCTGTCACACGTTCAGTGCATATCCCATTTGTCTTTCTAAATGAGGATTGATCATCATACCTCGTGTCCGCTTTCTTGATTATCTTCTTTAGGTGTATAGATTTCATTATGTTTATCATATCTTTTAGGTCTATATAAGCGAGTATATTCCATGCTTGTCTTTCTCCTTCTGGGATACTTCACTCAGAATGATCTTTTCTTGATCTCACCATTTGCCTGCAAATTTCATGATTTCCTCTTTTTTGATTGCTGAGTAGTATTCCATTATGTAAAAATACCACAATTTCTGTACCCATTCCTCTGTTGATGGACATCTGGGTTGTTTCCAGGTTCTGGCTATTACAAATAAAGCTGCAACAAACATGGTTGAGCAAATGTTCTTATTGCGTACTTGAGCGAAATTTGGGTATATGCCTAGGAGTGGTATAGCCGGGTCTTGAGGAAGCACTATTCCTAATTGTCTGAGAAAGCGCCAGATTGACTTCCAAAGTGGTTGTACCAGTTTATATTCCCACCAGAAATGGAGGAGGGTTCCCCTTTCTCCACAACCTCTCCAGCATGTGTTGTCACTTGAGTTTTTCATCTTGGCCATTCTGATGGGTGTAAGGTGAAATCTCAGGGTCGTTTTGATTTGCATTTCCCTAATGGCTAAGGACGTTGAGTATTTCTTTAAGTGTTTCTCTGCCATTCTATATTCCTCTACAGGGAATTCTCTGTTTACCTCTGTTCCACATTTTTTTAATTGGATTACTTGGATTGTTGCTTTTCAGCTTCTTTAGTTCTTTATATATACTGGATATTAGCCCTCTGTCAGATAAAGGGTTGGTGAAGATTCTTTTCCAATCTGTAGGCAGTTGTTTTGTTTTGATGACAGTGTCCTTTGCTTTACAGAAGCTTTTCAGTTTCATGAGGTACCATTTACTGATTGTTGCTCTTAAAGCCTGTGCTGTTGGAGTTCTGTTCAGGAAGTTGTCTCTTGTGCCAATGAGTTCTAGGTTGTTCTCCACTTTTTCTTCTAGAAGACTTAGGGTATCTGGTTTTATGTTGAAGTCTTTGATCCACTTAGACTTTAGTTTTGTGCAGGGTGATAAATGTGGATCTATTTTCATTTTTCTGCATGTAGACATCCAATGAGACCAGCACCATTTGTTGAAGATGCTATCTTTTTTCCATTGAATGGTTTTGGCTGCTTTTTCAAAAATCGAGTATTCATAGGTGTGTGGGTTTATTTCTGGGTCTTCTATGTGGTTCCATTGATCCTCCTTTTTATTTCTATGCCAATACCATTCAGTTTTTATTACTATTGCTCTGTAGTACAGCTTGAGATCGGGGATGGAGATACCTCCAGATGATCTGTTGTTGTACAAGGTTGTTTTGGAGATTCTGGGTTTTTTGTTTCTCCATATGAAGCTGAGACTCTTTTTTTTCAAGTTCTGAAAAGAATTGAGTTGGTATTTTGATGGAAATTACATTGAATATGTAGATTGCTTTTGGCAGGATGGCCATTTTCACAATGTTAATCCTACCAATCCATGAGCACGGGAGAGCTTTCCATCTTCTGAGATCTTCTTCAATTTCTTTCTTCAGAGACTTGAAGGTTTTCTCAAACAGGTCTTTCACTTGTTTGGTTAATGTCACCCCAAGGTACTTTATGCTATTAGTGGCTATTGTGAAGGATGTTGTTTCCCTAATTTCTTTCTCAGCCTTTTTGTCTTTTGTGTAAAGGAGGGCTTCTGATTTTTTTTGAGTTGATTTTGTATCCTGCCACTTTGCTGAAGGTGTTTATCAGCTGAAGGAGTTCTCTGGTTGAATTTTTGGGGTCACTCATGTATACTATTATATCATCTGCGAATAGAGACACTCTGACCTCTTCCTTTCCAATTTGCATCCCCTTGATCTCCTTTAGTTGTCTTATTGCTCTGGCTAGGACTTCAAGTACTATGTTGAAGAGATATGGAGAGAGTGGGCAGCCTTGTCTTGTCCCTGATTTCAGTGGGATTAATTTAAGTTTCTCTCCATTGAGTTTGATGTTGGTTGTTGGCTTGTTGTATATTGCCTTTAGTATGTTTAAGTATGTGTCTTGTATCCCTGATCTCTCCAATACTTTAAACATGAATGGGTGTTGGACTTTGTCAAATGCTTTTTCCGCGTCCAAGGAGATGATCATGTGGTTTTTCTCCTTCAGGTTGTTTATGTGGTGGATTACATTGATGGATATCTATATGTTGAACCACCCTTGCATGCATGGCATGAAGCCTACTTGGTAATGGTGGATGATATCTTTGATGTGTTCTTGGATTCGGTTTGCAAGTATTTTATTGAGTATTTTTGCATCAATATTCATAAGGAGATAGGTCTGAAGTTCTCTTTTTTTGTTGGGTCTTTGTGTGGTTTGGGTATCAGGGTGACTGTTGCTTCATAGAATGAGTTTGATAGTGTTCTTTCTGTTTCTACTTTGTGGAATAGTTTGAGTAGAATTGGTATTAGCACTTCCTTGAAGGTCTGGTAGAATTCTGGGTTGAAACCATCGGGCCCAGGGCTTTTTTTGGAGGGGAGACTGTTAATGACTGCTTCAATTTCCTTGGGGGATATAGGGCTATTCAGTCTTTCTACCTGATCTTGACTTAATGTTGGTAGATGGAATCTATCAAGAAAATTGTCCATTTCGTTTAGGTTTTCAAATTTTGTGGCATATAGGCTTTTGTAGTATGACCTGATGATTGTTTGGATTTCTTCAGTGTCTGTAGTTATGTCCCCCTTTTCATTTCTGATTTTGCTGATTTGGATAGATTCTCTCTGCTTTTTAGTTAGCTTTGTTAAGGGTTTGTCTATCTTGCTGATTCTCAAAGAGCCAGCTTTTTGTTTCATTGATTCTTTGAATAGTTTTATTTGTTTCTAATTAACTGATTTCAGCCCTGAGTTTGATTATTTCCAGCCTTCTGCTCCTCTTGGGTGTATCTGCTTCTTTTTTTCTAGGGTTTTCAGTTGGGCCATTAAGTTACTTGTATGTGATGTTACAAATTTCTTCTTGAAGGCACTTAGTGATATAAATTTTCCCCTGAGCACTGCTTTCAATGTGTCCCATAAATTTGGGTATGTTGTGCCTTCATTTTCATTGAGTTCTAAGAAGTCTTTAATTTCTTTCCTTATTTCTTCCTTAACCCAGCTGTCATTGAGTAACAAGTTGTTCAGTTTCCATGTGCATGTAGGTTTTGTTTATTTCCATTGCTGTTGATTCCAGCTTTAGTCCATGGTGATCGGATAGAATCCAAGGAATTATCTCAATCTTTTTATATCTGTTGAGGCTTGCTTTGTAACCAACTATATTGTCTATTTTGGAGAAGGTTCCATGTGGTGCTGAAAAGAAGTTATACTCTTTCGAGTTTGGGTGGAAATATCTGTAGAGGTCTATTAGGTCCATTTGATTTAGGGACTCTGTAAGTGTTTTTATTTCCCTATTTGGTTTCTGTCTAGTTGGATCTGTCCCTTGGTGAGAGTGGGGTGTTGAAGTCACCTACTATTAGGGTATTGCGATCAATGTGTGGTTTAAGCTTTAATAATGTTTCATTTATGAATGTAGGTGCTCTTGTATTTGGGGCATAGATGTTTAGAATTGTGATGTCTTCTTGGTGATTTTTTTTTTCCTTTGCTGAGAATGTAGTGCCCCTCTGTGTCTTTTTTGATTAGTTTTGGTTGAAAATCTATTTTATTAGATATTAGGATAGCCACTCCTGCTTGTTTTTTGGGTCCATTTGCTTGAAAAACTGTTTTCCAGCCTTTTACTCTGAGGTAATGTTTATCTTTGTTGTGTAAGTATGTTTCTTGGATGCAGCAGAATGTTGGTTCCTGTTTCTGTACCCATTCTGTTAGTCTGTGTCTTTTTATTGGACAGTTGAGTCCATTGATGTTGATAGATAATAATGACCATTGAATGTTATTTCTTATTATTGTGGAGTTGGTGATGTTACTGTGAATCATTGCTTGTTTGCTTTTGATTTTTGTTGGAAATTATCTTTAACCTATGTTTTCCTGGGTGTGTTTGTTTTCATTGGATTGTAATTTTCCTTCTAGTATCTTCTGTATGGCTGGGTTGCTGTTCAAATATTGCTTAAATTTTGTTTTTTCGTGGAATATTTTATTTTCTCCATCTATGTTGATTGAAAGCTTTGCTGGGTAAAGTAGTCGAGGTTGGCATCTGTGGTCCCTTACGGCCTGCATGATATCTCCCCAGGCCCTTCTGGCTTTTATAGTTTCTGATGAGAAGTCCAGTGTGATTCTGATAGGTTTGCCTTTATATTTTACTTGGCCTTTTTCCCTTGCTGCTTTTATTATCTTTTCTTTGTTCTGTAGATTAAGTGTTTTGACTATGTTGTGGCGTGAGGAGTTTCTTCTCTGGTCTAGTCTATTTGGTGTTCTGTAGGCATCTTGTATGTTTGTGGACATTTCTTTCTTTAGGTTGGGAAAATTTTCTTCTATGATTTTCTTGAAAATATTTTCTGGACCTTGTAGCCTGGACTCCTCTTGGATGGTTTATGTTTGGGCTTTTTCTGATTTTATTTTTGCTTTGAGAGAAGTATCAATTTCTTTGAGTGTATCTTCAGCACCTGAGATTCTCTCTTTCATCTCTTGTATTCTATTAGTGATGCTTACCTTTGTGATTCCTTCTCTTTTCTCTAAGTTCTTCAGTTCCAAGGTTTTCTCGGTTTGTGTTTTCTTTATTGATTCTAATTCTGTTTTCATGTCTTGCAATATTTCCTTCATCTGTTTGAGTGTGTATTCCTGTGTCTCCAAGATAGTCTCTATTTTTTTGTTTGTTTCCTCTCTTAGTGCCTCTGCTTCTGCCTCCAATTGTTTCGCTATATTTGCATGTGTTTCTTTAAGAGCTTCTTCGTTCACTTCGTTTTTCTTTGTTTCTATTTGGGAGGCCAAATCTTTAAGGGATTTTTTTGTATCCTCTTTAACTGTTTGAATCTCTACGACTATTTCCCTGAGAGATTTGTTGGTTTCCTCTTTATGTGCCTCAAATAACTGGATAATCATAGCTTTAAAATCATTTTCTTGTGTTTCTGCTGAGTTGGAGTGTCCAATAATTTTGGAGGTTGCCGGTGAAGCCATGATATCTTGATTTGCGTTGGTTGTGTTCTTTCGCTGACCTCTGGCCATTTGGTTATCCGTAGTGTTCACTGTCTGTTCCTGGCTTCTACAGGTCAGACTGGTTCTTCTCTGGTATCTGGAGAATTCTTCAGGAGAATGGGTGAGGTCTAGTTGTTTCAGTGTGTGCGTTGGTTATTCAGCTATACCTGTAGAAGGAAAGTTCACAGGCACAGAAGGACAAATGCGGGGTAGCATGTGTTTGAGCATGTGCTTGTGGGTGTGTCCTAAGGGACAGGGTGTTGGTGAATGAAAAGGCCTTCAGTGTGTGAGAGGGGTGCCCTGTAGGCACTGAAGTTGTTGCAGGCACTAAGGGATTGCAAGCACTGTTGAAGAATGTGTGCGTATTGATTTTACAAGTCTGCTGATCTTTGGTGTCTATTCAGCTGGTTTTCTGCCACTGAGGGGTTGGATGGCCCAAACAATCACTGGCTGGGCAGCCCTGTGTATTCTGTGCTGCCACTTGCAGACTTGGGGGTCTGGGAAGGGTTGTACTGTGGATCTGAGTCTCTGTGGCTAGCACTGTACTGGGCGTACTCTCTGGTGGGTGGAGTACGGCAGTGTGTGCACTCCTGCAGAGCCGGGTGGTGGTGGTAGTGTGTGTGGGGGTGTTCAGCGGGTCAAGAGCTAGGCGAGAGGGCCCTAGGTGGGGTGTGTTCTCCTCTGAGTGGTGTCGTTCAGCAGGTCGTTACTGCTCTCCGCTGCAGCTGCGGAGTCTGGAGCCCTGCCTCCCTGCCTCTGCCCGTCTTGGGTCACAGACACTGAGCTTTGCGGCTTTGATATCCAGGAAGAATTGTATTGTGGATCTGAGTCTCTGTGGTTAGTGCTCAGGGGTTGGAGCTCTGTGATTGGGCCTGCGTTCCTCCTGTGAGGAGGTTTCTGGGGTTATTGCACTCTGGCTGCTTGGGACGTGAGCTCCACTGCACTTCCTGTTGTGGTCTAACTCGGGATAGCATAGGCAGGATGGGGGAGGGGACGCTCTGCGGGTCCGGAGGGCACTGAGTAGGACGTGTGTTCAAGGAGGGGGTGGGGTGGTTACAGCAGACCACAGCTGTAAGGGTCCCGGAGCACTGTCTCTGCTGCCTTGATCTCCCGGGTGTGAGCTTTGTGCTCAGCTGCCTGGTGCTGTGTGCGGGTTTCCCCGAGGGAGGCCCGGACAAGGGAAGCGCCTTATTTCCTTCCTGGATAAGTCTACGCCCGATCTAAATCTACAAGCACTCCACGTTTCTGTGGTGTCCCCTCTCCTTTAGAAAGCCCAAAAGTCCAAATTCTATCTTCGATTAACTCTCCACTCACCAATTCCGGAGATTCATGTCTTCTGCCTCTCCAAAATGGTGCGCTCTGCTCGCCACCATCTTGGAGTCTCCCTGACCTTGTCTTTCATTAACTTCACAGCAATTCCACTGATCCCTTAATGTTTTAAGCAGCTTTTATTCATTTACTCATTTTGCATGTCTAGATATGTTTGCACATGCCATTGGTGTATCAATACATTCCAGAGGATAACCCATGGGTGTTGTTATTCTCCTTATTCTTAGAGGTCCCAAGAATCAGTGTCAAACTCTTTTACCCTATGAACCATTTTATTTTCCCTACATTTCATTTTATTTTCCCTATCCTTCTGTCTGCTGGCATTCCATGCCTGTACTACTATATCTTACTCTTCTTTCTTTCTTTTTCTTTCTTTCTTTCTTTTTCTTTCTTTCTTTCTTTCTTTCTTTCTTTCTTTCTTTCTTTCTTCTTTCTTTTCTACATTCTTGGATTCTTCTTTTCTGTACTAGAGATGGAATCTAGGTCTTTCTATTTCTTAGGCAACCATTCCATGAGGAGCCACAGCCACAGATAAATTTTGATATTGTAATTATATTCCCACTCTGTTCTCTAGCTGAAAATTGAATGTCTCATGATTGCCTGTCCCTGCTTTCCAGGTAGGGACACCAGACTCTAGTTGTGAAATTTACCCATCTGTGCTGCTTGCCTAATGACCATGTGTCTAGTTCCCATTGAGCCATTCTTTCTAGATAGAAACCCCAGAATCTTACTGCCAACATCACCCATTCCTGCCTCCTAACAAATGTCCCTTGCCCAGTACTTTTCTACCTTTTTGCCCTCATTTCCTGCAAGGAACAATATATCCAAAGTCCATTAACTGACAATGCCTAATTAAACTTCCATATGTTCTCTTGCCTGGCGGCTTACTACTACTCTCCATGGGTGCCAAAGCTTGGATTGCTAACTTCACCCACCATTGTTATTTGAGGGTATGATCTGTTCCTCTCCTCCACATGTTTGAAGATTTGTAGTTAGATTATTCTAGCTCTATAGAAGCTTTGCTCCTGGGCTCAGATACTTCACCTAACTCTACATGAGCCAGAACCACTTCTACTGACTTGTTTGAACAACAACAGTGAGTTGCTCCAGAATAATGGGCCATCCAGCTGATCTATAATGTGACAGTTTAAGGTAACACAGCAAACAGAAATACAAGTACCCACTCTGCAAAGAGATCAGATACCCTTACTAACAAATACTACAAGTGACCTAACTACTGATCCTTATGTCCCATCACAAAAATGCAAGGAATAGGAGCCAAACAAAACAAAACAAACAAACAAAAAAGTCAAGACAATGCCTTCTTCAAAAATAATAGCACCTTATTATTGTTCCCAGAAAAAAAAAGCGACCTTATTACATGTAAGGCAATGACTTTGAAATAGTAAAAATAAATTTATTTTTAAAAACTTCAAGAGGATAAAAAATAAATGCTACTTAACTGATAGACTAAGATCAGAAAGAAGGAGAGGAGGACCTCCCCTATCAGTGGACTTGGGGAGTGGCATGCATGCAGAAAGGGGAGGGAGGGTGGGATCGGCAGGGGAGGAGGGAGGGGCTTATGGGGGGATACAAAATGAATAAAGTGTAATTAATAAAAAATAAAAAGATTTAATAAAAAAATAAATGCTAGAGTAAAGTAATAGAAACAATTTAAGATGTAAAAATAAAATTTAAAGCTGAGATCTAAAGAAACTCCAAAATGAAATAAAACTGAAAATAATAAATTCAGTCAAATGAAAAAAATTAGAATAAAAGTACATTAATATATTTGCTCAAATGGGAGAAAGAATGTTGTGTCTTGAGGATAACACAAGGAAATGATATCAGTAAAAGAATATGTTTTATAAAAATGCAACCAACAAATAATGAATAAAAGGTGCAAGATGTCTTAGATACTATAAAAATATATGAATCTTAAATGTAGAATGAATAGGAATGCAAGACAAAAGGCACACAAAATATGTTCAAGGAAGTTTCAAAACAATAATATAAGGAAAGAGATATAAGAGGCATATGGAACACCAAATAGACTGGACCAGAAAAGAAACTTCCCATATCATATAAAAGTCAGAAATATAAAATGTCCAGAAAAAAGAAAGGATATGAAAAGCTGATAGAAGGATTGTGTTATGTAATCATGTGAGCCCAACAGAATAAGAACTATTTTGTTTTTGGATAGGCACTTCGAAAGCCAAAAGTACTTAACCCAATGTTCCACAACTTATAAAAGATCAGAGAAGCCATCTCTGACTATATACCTAGAAAAACTACCTATCATAATTGAAGAAGAAACAAAAAATTCAATGATAAAAACAGATTTAAGGAAATTATTATCAATAAGGCAGTTCTATAATGGATACTTTGAAAAATATTTATGGCTATAGAGAAGAATACCCATGCTTAACAAGGACAAGGGGAATAAATGATCAGTTTCAAAACATTTATTCAAAAGAGGTCTGTAAATGTAGTTTTTATTTTCTCAGATGAAAGGATGAAATGAGAATCCCAAACTTTAAAAATGCATGGTTTGGGATGAGCCTAGAGTGTTTCTGTTCTAACTATTCCTAGGTATAGGCCTGGAAGCTTCTAGCTTAGGACAATCTAATCTTCTGTAAACTCAAACCTTAAAGCCTTGAGCTTCCAGCCTCCTTCAGCTAACCTAGGCCTAAAATGTTTTCAGCCTCTGAGACCTACTGTTGAATAAGTTCACCCTTTCTAGTTTTTTTTTTCTGAACTCTAGCTGGCTGGTTAAATTCAGCTGTTCTGTCTCAAAGCTTCTCTCCAAGCTGACAAATTCAGAATGGCTTCTCTCCCTCTGCTTCTCATTGAATTGCTCTGTTTGAGAAAACTGCCTCTGAACTCCATTAACTGAACTACACTGACTGCATGGACTGAACAGAACTAAATGGAACTCAACAAACTCAGCTGCATTTAAGAGAACTTTACTGAACTCAACTTGACTTCTCTCCTCCTACACTGCTCTTAAGTAGCCTCTTATTCCTGTCTGTTCTCATGAGAGTTGAGTGTTTCCTATCTTTGACTCATTCTGTCATATCTTTTCTCTGATTCACCCACCTCATCTCTCCCTCAATTAGACATTACTTTCAAACATGCATGCTTCCTTCTATGAACTAATCTTACTTTCATTGTTTTGGGCTAAAGGTATAAACTAAGAGTGTGTCTGTATTTCAGCCAGATCAAACTGCAATCCATTGCCTATCTACATTCCAGCTGGATTACATAGACCTTGATCCCTTACCAGTGAAGCCATGTTATTGAATTAAAATTTCTCTACAAAGCTCTGAGAAAACATAGTGAAAGCATCAATATGACAGGATTTTATACAAAAATATTATAATATGAATGCTTTTAATTTCTCAATAAAAAGCTACAGACAAACTGGACTAGAAAAAAATTCTACATTTGCTGCTGCTAAGAATGGTATATCATTATCAGTGATATAGGCACTGCCTTAGGGTAAAAGGGAACATAAAAAGCATTGTAAGGAAGTGGAAGTAAGAAATAAGTAGGTGAAGCAATTGTAATATCTGACAAAATTAACTTCAACTTTTCCCATTCTATAAGCTACAATTTTGTCCTATTGATGGTGTCTTTTGCCTTATGGAAGCTTTTTAGTCTGTGACAAAATTTCTTATTTGTGTTATTTGAGTTGGAAAGCACATCCTGAATAAAAATGACACTCATTTCAAGTGTTTCATCCTGAACTAAATGAAAAGGAACAGATTAATACTAGTGTACATAGAATTATTGTTTCTGGCTTTCGACTGTGGTTGTAATAATCTGCTTTACATTTATGTTGCCTTGACAGTAACCTGTAATGGAGACTCAGATAAATGGTTTAGCCCTTAATTTTTTTTTTCAATTGAAAATTAATTATCTTCTTTGGATCTGTACATTTTAGTATGTCTATCCTGTACTATCTGTCTCTAATCCAATTATAACTAAGTGCATACCTTGTGTGTCTTTCTAACAAGGGGGACCCTAAGGAGGTTGCATAAATCTCAAGCAGAAGGGGAAATAGAATAGACAGAGATAGTGGTGGAAGAGTGGGAACAATGATCATAGGAGCCAATCAACCAGAGCCCAGAGGGACCTATGGAGTCTGAAGCACCAACCAAAGACAATGAATGGTCTGGACCTAGGTCATCTTAGGCTTCATGTGAACCCAATAGTCAGGGGAGTGGGGGCTATCTCTGACATGTACTATGTTACCCACTCATTGATCACTTCTGCCTGATAGGACTGCCCTACCAGGCCACAGGGGAGGAAGATGAGAATCAATGTGCTGACATGTCTGGTTGGGGGGGAGGGCTCAATTAATCTGAAAAAATAGGGGGAAGGAGGATATGGGATGATGGGTAGGATTGAAAACAGAGGAGAGCAGGACCTATGACAGAGATGTAAATTGAATTAATTAATAGAAATTTCACCCACTTTAAGAAAGAAAGAAAGAAAGAAAGAAAGAAAGAAAGAAAGAAAGAAAGAAAGAAAGAAAGAAAGAAGTATCCTGCAACCAGGTGTACTAAAGGTTATACATGTTTAATTCTAGCACCTAAGTAGAGACAGAGAAATCTCTTATTTTGAGGCTATACTGTTATACAGAGCAATTTCCAGGAGATCCAGGGTTACCCAGAGAAACCATGTGTCAAAAAAAAATGTTTATTTCCACAAATATTTTGTTCACACTTTTCCAATTCTTTAATTTTTCTCCCATGCCCCAAACTCATACCTATTCTCCTGTCTTTTGAAAGCAAACAGATAAACAAAAATAATATAGTAATGATAATATATCATTACAATATTATAGGTAAAAGACTAATAAACTCAATAATAAATAATAAAAATAATTTGAAAAAATAATGGCCAAATGAAACAATATAAGGAATAAAATCTACAAAAAATACCACTGAGTTCATTTTGTGTTGGCCATATTCTGCTGCACATGAGGTTTACCCTGAAATGTGGTTAATATACCCCATGAGATTCCATTGTAGAAAACCATTTCTTTTCTTTGCAAGCGGGTTTCAATTAAAAATAATTTTCTGGTTATGAGTGGGGACTTATGTCACTTCTACTTTTCAAGACTGAAACCCCAGATGGCTTGAATTTACATGGGCCCTGTATATGCTGCCACACTCTTTCTGGTTCCTATTTGTGTCACTATTGTTGTATCTGGAAGACAGTGTTTCCTTCGAGTTATTAATCATCAGAGTATTTTATAACACCAACAGAAAAGAAACTAAAATACCTTTCTATGAACACAAGACAATGAACAGTTGAAAAAAATCCCATCATGGGTTTTTAGATGAACTATTGAACATATTTTTGAATCACAATAATGGTGACTTATGCCCTCTTTTTACTTTAAGAGAAATAATCACCTCTTTGTTTAAGCCCCAAAGTAAAAACTAACATTCCATCAAACTGAAAAAACAAAAAGTATGAATTTCTATGTTATAATCTCCCAAAATTAAATCAAAATGAGATAAATAATTGAAAAAGACACATAACATTCATCACCTTCGATGTAGGAGTTAAGTTATTTTTTTTTATTGCTGCAATAAAACATCATTCCCAAAAGCAACTCCAGAAAAGAGTTTATTTTAGTTTACACAACAGTCCACCACTTGAAGGAAGAAGTCAGGTCAGAAACTTGGACTAAGGAACAGTTGCAGAGACTGTGGAGGAGTGCTGTTTACTCAGTTATCTATCATTGTCTGCTCAACCTATTTTCATATATAATATAGGGCTACCCTCAGGCTTGCCCATAGTATAATCCTTTCAGTGCTTTTTTTTAAATTGGCACACGCTCTATTCAAATGACTCTAGCTCAGTGGTTTTCAACCTTCCTAGTGATGTCACCATTTATACAGTTCCTCATGTTGTGATGAACCACAACCATAAAATTACTTTCATTGCTAGTTCAGAACTGTAATTTTGCTACTGTTTTAATTGACCCCCTTGAAAGGGTCATTCCACCCTTGAAGGGTTCTAGATCCATAGGTTGAGAACCACTGCTCTAGTTTATGTCAAATACTCTTTGACAACACAAAGAGTAATTAAAATTCCACAAAGTATTATTTGTAATAGCCAGAACCTGGAAACAACCCAGATGTCCATCAACAGAGGAATGGGTACAGAAATTATGGTATTTTTACACAATGGAATACTACTCAGCAATCAAAAAGGAGGAAATAATGAAATTTGCAGGCAAATGGTGGGATCTAGAAAAGATCATCCTGAGTGAAATATCCCAGAAGGAGAAAGACAAACACGGTATATACTCACTTATATAGACCTATAAGATATGATGAACATAATGAAATCTGTACACCTAAAAAAGATAATCAAGAGAGCAGACATGGGGTAAGATGATCAATCCTCGTTTAGAAAGACAAATGGGATGTGCATTGAACATATGACAGGAGTCTACTGAGCGCATTTGAAAGACTCTAACTAGCAGTGTTTTCAAAGCAAAGACTCATGACCAAACCTTTGGCAGAGTACAGGGAATCATAAGAAAGAAGGGGAGTTAGTCTGATGGGGAAAGGATAAGAGCTCCACAAGGACAAAATATATCTGGGCACAGGGTCTTTTCTGAGACTGACATTCAACCAAGGACCATGTACGGATATAACCTAGAACCTCTGCTCAGATGTAGCCTGTGGTAGCTCAGTAACCAATTGGTTTCCCATAGTGAGGGGAACAAGGACTATTTCTAACAGGAACTCAATGACTGGCTCTTTGGCCTCCCCACCCCCCAAGGGAGGAGCAGTCTTGTTAGGCCACAGAGGAGAGCTTTGTAGCCAGTCCTGAAGATACTTGATAAAACAGGATCAGATGAATGGGGAGGAGGTCCCTCCCTATCAGTGGACTTGGAAAGGGGCACAGTGGAGATGAGGGAGGGAGGGAAGGAGGGACTGGGAGGGAATGAGGGATCAGGACACGGCTGGGATACAGAGTTAATAAAATGTAACTGATAAGAAAAAAATAAAATTAAAAAAACGTCTACAAAGTAGAAGAATCTCAGGGCCAAATGGATAAGTGCAAAATTCTGTAAGATCTTTAAAAGACCTAATAACAATATTCTACAGATTATTATGTAAAATAGTAACAGGAATATTTCTTTTTTTGATATTTTTTCTTTATTAATTATACTTTATTCACTTTGTATCCCCCCTGTGGCTCTCTCCCTCCTCCTGTCCTAATCCCTCCTTTCCTCCACTCTCTGCATGCATGCCCCTCCCCAAGTCCACTGATAGGGGAGGTCTTCTTTTCCTTCCTCTGATCCTAGTCAATTAGGTATCATTAGGAGTGGCTGCGTTGTCTTTTTCTGTGGCCTGGTAATGCTGAAAAGAAACATTTCTGACTTGTTTTCTTTAAAAAAATTTTTTTTTTACTGTGAAACAAAACCAGGAAAAGAATCAACAGGAGAGAAAATTATAGGCTACTAACATGAATAAACACGACCACAAAAATTCTCAATAAAATATTTATACATTGAATTTAATAATAGTACAGAAAAAATTTTACCCACCATAATGAAGTAAGCTTGAGTTCAGAGCTGTAGAGATATTTCAATACAAGAATATCAATAAATGTAACCATCCACTTAACACAGATTCAACTACAGAAACAGCATTAGTTGAAGGAAAAAAAAATCTAACAAAATCCAGCATCTCTTCATGATAAGCACTTTGGAGAATCTAGAAAAACTTAAAATATTTTCGCTAAAATCAGGATCAAGAAAAAGATGTCTCTTGTCTCCATATCTATTCAACACAGTGTTTGAATTACTAGCTACAGAAATAAGAAAACAGACGTGATAAAAAGGATACAAATATAAAATGAAAGACTCAAAACACCTTATTTGAATATGATATGTTTTATACAAGTAGACACTAGAGATTTTGCCAAAAAAAAAAAAACCAACAAATACAAAAATAAAAATAAAAACAAAAACAAAACAAAACAAACAAACAAAAAAACCCAGAAAAAACTGTTATACTGAAGAACCTTTCTGACTCCATTTTGGAGGGAGGAACCATTATACTGCAGTGTTAAAAATAAGTTTCCCTTTACTGTAAGAGATGAGTTGCTGTTTTTAAGTCTTTTTCCTGGAGCTTGCCCTACACCAACCTCTGACTTTGACTTGTTTTCAAGAACACCTTAAACTTTCCTAACCCTCTGATATCTCCCTCCCTTCCTAACCCTCTCTAATCGTATGACAATGGCATAGTGGTTTTTGAGAGTTTTCTGAACTTCTTTATTGTTCATTTGTCTCTATTCTGTAAACTTGATTTACAACTACTTGTTATTTTACTCTTTAAAATGGGCCCAAGAAATGGAAATGGGGTTGTTCTCTTTAACCTGACTTAGGAGGCAGCCACTGGCTATCTCTTGGGTGCATCTCAATAAAAACAAGCTTGCTTCACAATTGGCTCAATATTGCAGTAGCAGTCTTATCAGCACCCAGTGGGATCAAATATAGCTGATAAAGCATCTAGAAAAGTATAAATATACAAAATTTATGCTCAAAATGCCTAGCATTCCTACATAGCTAAAAGAAATACAGCAAGAAATAAATTGGGGGGGGGGGGGCAGAGCCAAGACGGCAACAAGCACACACAGTTTCTGAGCTGTGGAAGAACTAAACGCCTGAGTGGGTGAGTGGAAGGACTTCTGAAGCCAGGAAAACAACGGTGAGGCTTTCTAAACAACAGGGAACATCGCACCAGCTGAGAACTTTGGCACCAGCTGAAAACGTTGGTCACCTGGGGACTTGTTTGGGGAAGGAGAGAAACTATCCTTTGATCTCCTTGCACTCCCTTTTCTCGGACCTGCCTCCTCCTCTGCACAGTGGACTCACGAAGATTCTCAGCTCAGACCTAACTGCCTGGGGTCTGCAGCGGCTGAGGCGGAACTCCTAGCCCCTTAGCGGCAACTGCCAGCAGTACCAGTCTTTCTTGGAGTCCCAGACCGGCAGCACCATCCTCCCAGGGTCCCAGGTCTGCTAACCACCATACTGGCTCTACAGGGTCACTAAGCCACTGACTGTACAGCCCGCCCAATCCCTCAGTGACAGATAATATGTTATATACTCACCAAAGCCAGGCAGAAATGTCATAAAAGCTACTTATACCAGGTGCTGGGCCCCCCAGGCTTTGAGAGCACAGTGGAGGGCCCCCACAACTTCCCAGAAGGCATCTAGACTGAGATCCCAGTCTCCAGCTGTAGCCGGACTTTCTAACCTGGCTGCTGCAGCAGCACTGAGCTGGCAGAGCATATCAGTCCTCCAGCATAAGACCAACCAGAGCCAAACCAGAGAACAAAGAGCCCGGATACACAGATCCCTGCCGAAGTGACCTGCTTGAGAGTGAGTATGCCCTTGAGTGTCGGCAGATCCCTAGATCCAGGCTTCCTCTAAAAAAGAAGCCAGGCATTAGACACCTCCCACCCACATACTCACTGTGGGAAAGAGAGGGTCACTTGGGACATTGAGGCCCCTGCACTATGCGTCTAGACCCACAGCACCATCCCAAGATCCCAGGTCTGCTTGCTGCCATACTGGCCCCACAGTGTCTCACAGCCACTGACTGCATGATCTTCCCAAACCCTCAGTGACAGATAATACACTATATAACCACCAAAGCCAAGCAGACCCACCATACAACCTAAGCACATCAGGCGATGGGCCTCCCAGGCCTGGTGAGCACAGTGGAGGGCCCCCAAGACTTCCCAGAAGGCATCTAGACTGACATCATAGTCTCCAGCTGCAGTGGGATTTCCTAACCTGACAGCTTCAACAGGACTGAACTGGCAGAGCATGTCAGTCCTCCTACATGGGGTAAGATTATCAATCCTCGTTTTGAAAGACAGATGGGATGCACACTAAACATTGACAGGAGTCTACTGAGTGCATTGGAAAAACTCTAACTAGTAGTGTTTTCAAAGCAAAGACTCATGACCAAACCTTTGGCAGAGTACAGGGAATCATAAGAAAGAAGGGGAGTTAGTCTGATGAGGAAAGGATAGGAGCTCCACAAGGACCAAACATATCTGGGCACAGGGTCTTTTCTGAGACTGACATGCAACTAAGGACCATGTATGAATGTAACCTAGAACCTCTGCTCAGATGTAGCCTGTGGTAGCTCAGTAACCAATTGGTTTCCCATAGTGAGGGGAACAAGGACTATTTCTAACAGGAACTCAATGAGTGGCTCTTTGGCCTCCCCATCCCCCAAGGGAGGAGCAGTCCTGTTAGGCCACAGAGGAGAGCTTTGCAGCCAGTCCTGATGATACCTGATAAAACAGGATAGGATGAATGGGGAGGAGGTTCCCCCTATGGGTTTCCCATAGTGAGGGGAACAAGGACTATTTCTAACAGGAACTCAATGACTGGCTTTTTGGCCTCCCCATCCCCCAAGGGAGGAGCAGTCCTGTTAGGCCACAGAGGAGAGCTTTGCAGCCAGTCCTGATGATACCTGATAAAACAGGATAAGATGAATGGGGAGGAGGTTCCTCCTATCAGTGGACTTGGCAAGGGGCACAGTGGAGATGAGGGAGGGAGGGACTGGGAGGGAATGAGGGATCGGGACTCGGCTGGGATACAGAGTTAATAAAATGTAACTGATAAGAAAAAAATAAAATTAAATAAAAAAAAATAACATGCAGGGCCAAACCAGAGAGCAGAGAGCTGGGATAACCCGATCCCTGCCAAAGCGACCTGCTTGAGAGTGAGTGTACCCTTGAGTCACTGCAGAGCCCCAGATCCAGGGTCCTTCTAATATAGAAGCCAGGCATCAGGCCCCTCCCACCCACATACCCACTGTAGGAAACAGAGGGTCACTTGGGACATTGAAGCCCCTGCTCTGAAGTTCCAATTAAGGAGTTAAGGCAGTTAATGCCAGAAATTTCACCGGGACCATCACTAGTGCCTGCTATATATACAGTGAAGAGCCCCCTCTCACACAAGGGTTAAACGTTATCTGTCACTCTGTCCCTTGAGACACACTTCCACGCACACTTACACACACACACACACACACACACACACACACACACGCCTGAATTTGCCCCTTTTGCACCCTCGTATTTTCCTCCCACAGGTAGAGCTAGTCCACCAATGCACATGCTGAGGGCACAGGACCTCTCTTAGCTTCCTGAAAATCTCTCCAGACACCAGAGAGAGACAGTACCAGTCTGAACTGCAGAATCCAGAAACAAACAGGGAAGGTTTCAGATAAGCCAATGACCAGAGGTAGGCAAAAGAACACATCCAACATAAATTAGGACATCATGACTTCACCAGCAACCCCCCAAATTGATGGATATGCCAATTCATCAGAAGCACAGGAAAATGACTTTAAAGCTATGCTTACCCAATTATTTGAGGCTCATAAAGAGGAAACAAACAACTCTCTCAGAACAATAACCATGCAAATTCAGTCAGTTAAAGAGGAAATGAACAAATCTATCAAAGATTTGGCCAGGCAATTGGAGGTAAAGAAAGAGGAAATAGACAAAATTCTTAAAGAAACATAGGAAAACATAGCCAAACAAATAGAGGCACAAGTAGAGATAAAATTGGTGGCATATAGAAAGGAAATGAACAAAAAAGTAGAGACCATCACAGAGAGACAAGAATCCACATTCAAACAGATGAAGGAAACGGTGCAAGGCAGGAAAACAGAATTAGAATCAATAAAGAAAACACACAATGAGAAAACCCTTAAGCTGGAGAACTTGGAGAAGAGATCAGGAACCACAAAGGTAAGAATCACCAACAGAATACCAACTTAATTATTTACAGACCTTGAAAAAAAGATTCTCAGCTTCATATGGACAAACAAAAATCCAGAATCTCCAAAACCATCCTGTACAACGAAAGATCATCTAGGGGTATCTCCATCCCCAACCTCAAGCTGTATTACAGAGCAATAGTAATAAAAACTACATGGTATTGGCATAAAAAAAGAAAGGAGGATCAATGGAACCAAATAGAAGACCTAGAAATAAACCCACACACCTATGAACACTTGATTTTTGACAAAGATGCCAAAACCATTCAATGGAAAAAAGACAGCATCTTCAACAAATGGTGCTGGTCCAACTAGATATCTACATGCAGAAAAATGAAAATAGATCCATATTGATCACCCTGCACAAAACTAAAGTCCAAGTGGATCAAAGACCTCAATATAAAACTAGATATTCTAAATCGGTTAAAAGAAAAAGTGAGGAACAGCCTAGAACTCATTGGCACAGGAAACAACTTCCTGAACAGAACACCAACAGCACAGGCTGTAAAAGCAACAATCAATAAATGGGACCTCATGAAACTGGAAATCTTCTGTAAAGCAAAAGTCACTGTCATCAGAATGAAAAATCAGCCTACAGACTGGGAAAGGATCTTCTCTAACCGTATATCTGAAAGAGGGCTGATATCCAGTATATATAAAGAATTAAGCAATAAATCAAGTAATCCAATTAGAAAATGGGGTATGGAGCAAAAGGAAGAATTCTCTGGAGAGGAATATAGAATGGCTGAGAAACACTTAAAGAGTTGCTCAACATCCTTAGCCATCAGGGAGATGCAAACCAAAATGACCCTGAGATTTCACCTTACACCCATCAAATTGGTTAAGATAAAAAACTCAAGTGACAACACATGCTGGATAGGATGTGGAGAAAGGGGAACCCTCCTCCATTGCTCGTGAGAATGTAAACTGGTACAACCACTCTGGAAATCTATCTGGAGCTTTCTCAGACAACTAGGAATAGTGCTTCCTCAAGACCCAGCTATACCACTGTGAGGTATATACCCAAAATTTGCTCAAGTACACAACAAGGACATTTGCTCAACCATGTTTGTAGCAGCTTTATTTGTAAAAGCTAGAACCTGGAAATAACCCACATGTCCATCAACGTAGGAATGGATACAGAAATTGTGGTATTTTTACACAATGGAATATGACTCAGCAATAAAAAACGATGAAATCATGAAATTTGCAGGCAAATGGTGGGATCTAGAAAAGATCATTCTGAGTGAAGTATCCCAGAAGGAGAAATACAAACATGGTATATACTCGCTTATATAGACTTATAAGATATGATAAACATAATGAAATCTATATACCTAAAGAAGATAAACAAGAAAGCAGACACGGGGTAAGATGATCAATCCTCACTTCGAAAGACAAATGGAATATGCATTGTAAGTAGGCCAGGAGCCTATCGCAAAGGGCCTCTGAAAGTCTCTACCTAGCAGTGTATCAAATCAGATACTAAGACTCATAACCAAACCTTCAGCAGAGTGCAGGGAATCATATGAAAGAAGGGGAGTTAGTATGACATGGAAAGTATAGGAACTCCACAAAGACCAAATGTATCTGGGCACAGGGGTCTTTTCTGAGACTGACATTCCACCAAGGACCATGTATAGATATAACCTAGAACCTCTGCTTGGATGTATCCCATGGTAGTTCAGTAACCAATTGGTTTCCCATACTAAGAAGAGCAGGGACTATTTCTGACAGGAACTCAATGTCAGGCTCTTTGACCTCCCCACCCCCCAAGGGAGGTGCAGTCCTGCTAAGCCACAGAGGAGGACTTTGCAGCCAGTCCTGAAGATACCTGATAAAACAAGGTCAGATGAAAGAGGAGGAGTTCCTCCCCTTATCAGTGGACTTGGAAAGGGGCAGGGAGAAGATGAGGGAGGGATGGTGGGATTAGGAGGGAATGAGGGATTGGATACAGCTGTGATACAGAGTTAATAGAATGTAACAAATAATAAAAAATAAAATTAAAAAAGAAATAAATTAGGTAAACAATATAATTTGTAGTAGAATCAAAAATATCTTGGAATAAATCTAACAAAAGCAGTGAATTACACATATAGTGAAATGTGTAAGTTACTGAAGAAAGAAATTGAAGATACCAAAAGATGCAAAGACTTCCTCCCATGCTCATGAATTGGTAGGATTAATATTGTAGAAATAAACATCATATTAAAAGCAATGTACAGATTCAATGAAATCTTTAAAATTCCAACTCAGTTATTAACATAAATTGAACTTAATCTTAAAGTTCATATTTAAATACAAAGGTCTTAGTGTGACAAAATAGTAATGAATAAATAATAATTAAAAAAAAACTAATGGCATGAGGTAACTAACCCTATCCTTGTTGGATTTGAGGCCCATCCCATGAGATGAAACTCATACCTGGAACCATTATTTGTGCACATAGTCTGCTTGGCCTAGTATAAAACTTACTACTATAATTTTACTAAATAAGCATAATATTAAACTGATTCTTAATGGCTTATTGATATACCTTTAGATTAATGTGTCTGTCAAGCCTCATGAGATATGTTCCATTTTTTTTGCAGTAAATTACTTTTAATACATAGCTTGCCAAGATGTAAGGAATAAAACTGGCGTGATTCATTCTCATAGAGACATCTACACAATATCCTTTTCTTCCCAGAACAATAAATCTTTATAGAAGGTATCAGAATATTATGAGATACAGAGTCTGTGGATGGCTTCAAGGAGACAGTCTTTGTAAAACAGAAGAGGTCAGTTGCACATATGAACTCATTCAGCAGTTGTGACAGTGTTACAATGTGGCTCCTAGGTCTGCTTCCTCCTTCAGAGCATTCAGGTGCCAGGTTCCTCAGAGTGTGCTAGGAAGGATAGAGAGGAGCTGAGAAAAGTCTATGGGATCCAGCTCCAGAGGGGAGTGCAGAGGAGTTTCAGGGGAGAAGTATTTCTCCAATGTTTTCCATGTTACAGCTTTATTGGGTAACAGAAGCCCAACTTAGTGAAATCACTTGCAAGTATTTGTTGATGAATTTGTTCTTAAAATTGAACATTTGTTTTAAGAGCTGTATGCAGATCACAGTTACTTATTCTTGATGTGTCTAGTGAGCTGTTAAGCTTCTTCTGTATACTTGAATGATTGGGATTAGCTAAAGTCCTTTGAGATTTTTTGAAAATGACTAAGAATCTAGTTTTTTTTTAGATTTATAAGATTTTTTAAAATTTTTTATTAATTACACTTTATTCATTTTGTATCCCCCCATGAGCCCCTCCTTCCTCCCCTCCCGATCCCACCCTCCTTCTCCTTTCTGAATGCATGCCCCTCCCCAATTCCACTGATAGGGGAGGTTCTCCTTTCCTTTCTGATCTTAGTCTATCAGTTCTCATCAAAAGTGGCTGCATTGTTCTCTACTGTGGCCTGGTAAGGCTGCTCCCCCCTCAGGGGGAGGTGATCAACGAGCAGGCCAATCAGATTATGTCAGAGACAGTCCCTCTTTCCATTACTATGTAACTCACTTGGACACTGAACTGCCATGGGCTACATCTGTGAAGGGGTTCTAAGTTCTCTCCACGAATAGTCCTTGGTTGGAATTTTATGTAAGAAGTGGGAAATAGGGAGAATCTAGTTTTTTAATGCTACTAGGAGACACAAAGTCTCACCAAAATGGCTAACATGAACCAAACAAGAATGACAGCAATATACATGCCAAAGTGGATGAGGAAAAGCCCAGGAGGCAAGGACTCAACCATACACAAAATCTACAAACAACTAAGCAATGTTGAGAATGGGGAAGAAAAAACAAGAGTGAGTAGATTAAAATTAGATCATCTATTGAAGCAATGATGGACGCTATGTTGATATCATTTTGGTAGAATTGGGATAATAAAAATTGACTTGAAAAATTTTTAGAAGCAATAAATAACTCTTAGTCTAGCAGTTCCAACAGTCCAGTAAATAGTGATATAACTCAGAGATATAGAGAATAAAAGAAAAAGTGTAGCTTGGAAAAAAATTAATAAAATTTCTCCTCTTGGCTCATGTTTGTAAGGAATAGTCAAAGATTTTTCCACCTTAATACGTATATCTTAAATTGTGCTTGATAAATTTGGTAAATTCAATTATAAAATGGAAACATGAGAAATGTGAAAAAGTAAGAGATCTCACTATAATTACAATTACAGATGTGTAATATAATATAATGTAATGTAATGTTGGTGTACATAAGTACTTAAGGAACTGTTTGGGTCAGAAATTTAAGTGCATGGAATAATAATAAAATCTTAGGATGAATCAAATATAGTGTTTTCTACAGACAAAAGTCATTCATTTTTAACAGAAAAATGAACATTAACACTTGATTCCATACAGTTCATCAAATAATAAAAATGTTTTACTTTCATGTCTATTTTACAAATATAATCCAAAAATATAAAAATGTTTCTGAACAGTACAATATAAGAATATTTGAATAAGTTAACAAAGAGTTAGATATTTGAATTCAGAAACTTTTATTTGAATTTTAATTATTTTTGTGTAAAAACGACTTTTGACAACTTTATTATTTGTACTTGCCTTGATATTAGGAAGATTAATTTACCAAAACTCTGATGTCTTCATAAAAGTTAAATAAAATAAAAAAAATGAATGTAAAAATTTCTTCACAGTGTCAGAAATTTTCTCATATGATTTTTATGAGTACTGTCAAACACAGACTGTGCCCATGATCTTTGATATGAAATCAGCCTAAAAAATATGATCTAATATGAAAACAACTATTTTTTATATCTATTTTGATTGGCTAAGGTTTTCCAGAAGGCACATGAAAAACAAAAAACAAACAACAACAACAAAAAAACAGTAGGTTACATTGTTAAAAATTTTTACCTTGTAAAGCTAACAATTAATCTCAAATATCATTGGAGTTTAGTATCCAACAAAGAAAAGTTGTACTATAACATATGGAGACAAAAGACAGATTGAATCTACACAATATTACTGAGATGAATGTTCACAGAAAAAAAAATGGATGAAGTACATGATGATGCAATGGAGTCTATTTAACTTGATAAATCCCAAAACCAATCCACATCATGCAGTTTGTAAAATTTAGTTTAGGGCTTAATTTAGTTTAGTTAGGGCTTACATCATAGCACCAATTATCTATACTGATTAAATAGACAAAATTCAGGGAATTCATGAATACATAGAACATTCTGAAATTCTGAAAGTATTTTAACTGTTTTAATTTTTTCAGACAAAGCTATTGTAATCTTTCTACAAGTATCAGAGAGTGTTGCTCTAAACTTATCTTAATACAATTGATCATTTGTACTAGGTATTAATAATCTATGTGTTCCTAATAATCTCTATAATACCTTTGGATACAGAAGACATGGCACAAGAGTAAATTGATTTTCAGTGATACCTTGTCTGAAAAATTCCATACTGTTCCAGTTAGTTTTTGTCAGCTTGACATATATATGCGAAAAGGTGGGTCTCAACTGTCTCTTTCAGACCTGTGGACAAGTCTATGGGATATTTTCTAGTTTTAATTTAAATTAATTTATTTATTCACTTTACATACTAATCATAGCCTTCTCCCTCCTCTCCAACCGTCTCACATTCCCTCCTTTTTCACCCTATTTCCTCTCCCTAAATCCACAGAAAAGGGGAGTCCCTCAGACCTACCATCCCAGTATATCAATTCCCATCAGGACTGAGCTCATCTGCTTCCATAGTGTCTTGGCAAGGCAGCCCCTCCAGGGGAAAGTGATAGAAAAGGATGCACCAGAATCCTTCTCAGAGAAAGCCTCTACTCCCCAAATGAACCTAAATAAAGACCAAGCTGCTCATCAGGTAAATTTGTGTAGGAGACCTAGGTCTAATCCATACAAGGTCCTTGGCAGGTGCTTCAGTCTCCACAAGCCACCGTGGGCCCAGGTTATTTGGCTCTGTTGGTCTTCTTGTGAAGTTCCTATCACCTACATTTTCTTCTATCATTACACTTGCTCTTCCACAAGGCATCCTGTTCTCCACCAAGGTTCGGCTCTGAATCTCAGCATCTGTTTCAATCCTTTGATAGGTGAAGCCTCTCAGAGAGCAGCTATGCTAAGGCTCCCATCTGCAAGCATAGCAGAGTGTCATTAATAGTTTCAGGGTTTGTCTCTTTCCCATGGTGTTACCAAGCATCGGCTGTACATTCCCTCAATCTCTGCGATAACTTTATCACTCCACATCTTGTACACAGAGAAAATTTAAGTTCAAAGTTTTTGAGTGTGTTTTTTTGTTCCCCTCCTTCAATTAAAAGTCCTGTCTAGTTAGAGTGTGTCCTCTTCAGTCTCCTTGACCTCTGCTATTAGGGGTCACAGCTAGAGTCACTCCCATATCCTCCCAGGAGCCTACCTTGTCTTAGGTCTCCAGCTTGCATAGAAAAGTGGTTAGCCCAGGTCTTTCATCTTTCTGCAAGCCCTCTTGTCCTACCCTTATTCCAACCTCACATCTGAGTCTCACTCTCATTTCCATCAGCACTCCCTCACCTATCCCATTCCCTCTCTTCAACCACTTCCTCTGTCTATTTTATTTTCCATTCATAGTGAGAACCAGTATCTTTCCTTGGGCCCTACTTGTTTGGTTTTATGGGTATGTGAGTTATAGTATGGTTATTCTGTACTATATAACTAATATGCACTTGTAATTACATAATCATGTGTATCTTTCTGTGTCTAGGTTACCTCACACAGGATGATTCTATTACCATCCAAATTTCATGATATCCTTGTTTTTAATAGCAGAGTAATAATCCATTGTATAAATATAGCATAATTCTTTTTCCATTCTTCAGGTGAGGAAAATTTGGATTGTTTCCATTTTCTGGTTATTACATATAAAGCTGCTATTAACATAGTTGAGCAAATGTCCTTGTTTAATGGTGGATCATCTTTTGGATATATGCCAAGGACTTCTTTTGAGGAAGATCCATTCCCAATTTTCTAAGAAAGTGGAAGATTGATGTCCAAAGTGAATGTACAAGTTTGCACTCCCACCAGCAATGAAAGACTGTTCCCCTTTCTCCACATCCTTGACAACATGACCTGCAACTTAAGATTTCTTTTTATCTTAATTAAACATTCTGTTAACTATGAGATGGGATCCCAGAGTCATTTTGATTTATATATTCTTTTTAATTAATTTTATATTTTTATATTAATTGAAGTTTATTCAATTTTTTCCCAGCTGTAGCCACTTCCCTCATTCCCTCCCACTCCCACCATCTCTCCCCCATCTCCTCCTATACCCCTCTTCAAGTTCACTGATAGAGGAGGTCCTCCTTCCCTTCCATCTGAACCTAGCTTATCAGGTCTCATCAGAACTGGCTGCATTGTACTCCTCTGTGGCCTTGCAAGACTGCTCCCCCATCAAGGGGGGTGGTCAAAGAGCTAGCCACTGAGTTCATGTCAGAGGCAGTCCCTGTTCCCCTTACTAGGACACCCAGTTGAATACTGATCTGCCATTGGCTACATCTGATCAGGGATTCTAGGCAATACACATGAGCCGTCCTTGGTTGGAATATCAGTCTCAGAAAAGACCCCTGTGCCCAGATGTTTTGGTTCTGTTGCTCTCCTTGTGGAACTCCTCTCCTCTCCAGGTCTTACTATCTCCCCTTTCTTTCATAAGATTCCCTGAAATCTGCCCAAAGTTTGGTTATGAGTTTCTGCTTTTCTACACTGTTTGGTAGAGTCTTTCAAAGGTACACTGGGGTACGATTTTGTCCTGTTTTCTCTTTTCTCCTTCTTCCAATATCCATCCTATTTGTCGTTCTGGGTGATAAATGATTATCTTACCCAGGGTCCTCCTTCTTGCTTAGTTAATTTAGGTGTACAGATTTTAGTATGTTTATACTATATTACATGTCTAATCTCAACTTATAAGTGAGAATATACCATGTGTGTCTTTCTGCTTCTGGGATACCTCACTCAGGATGACCCCTCCATTTGTTTGCAAATTTCATGATTTCCTTGTTTTTAATTGCTGAGTTGTAGTCCATTGTATAAATATACCACAAATTCCGTATCCATTCCTCTATTGAGGAACATCTGGGTTGTTTCCAGGTTCTGGCTGTTATGAATGAAGCTGCTATAAACATGGTAGAACAAATGTCCTTGTTGTGTGCTTGAGCATATTTTAGATATATGCCTAAGAGTGGTATAGCTGGATCTTGAGGAAGTGCTATTCCTCATTATCTGAGAAAGCACCAGATTGATTTCCAAAGTGGTTGTACAAGTATACATTACCACCAGCAAAGGAGGATTGTTCCACTTTCTCCACATCTTCTCCAGCATGTGTTGTCACTTGAATTTTTGATCGTACTATTCTGATGGGTATAAGGTGAAATCTCAGGGACCTTTTGATTTGCATCTCCCTGATGACTAAGGATATTATCAAAATGCCAACACAGTTTTTTACAGACCTTGAAAGAACAATTCTCAACGTCTTATGGAAAAACAAAACAAACAAACAAACAAAAAAAAAAAAACAAAAAAACCCCCTCAGAATTGCCAAAATGATCCTGTACAACAATAGATCATCTGCAGGTATTTCAGATATCCCTGAAATCAAGCTGTACTACAGAGCAATAGTAATAAAAACTGCATGGTACTGGCATAGAGACAGAATGATAGATCAATGGAATCAAATAGAAGACCCAGAAATAAATCCACACACATACAGATACTTGATTTTTGACAAAGAAGCCAAAATCATACAATGATTACAATCTTACAGAACGCTAATATCCAGAATATATAAAGAACTCCAGAAATTAAAAAAGCAACAAATCAAATAATCCAATTAAAAATAGGATACAGAGCTAAACAGAAAATTCTCTGTAGAGGACTATGGAATGGCAGAGAAATACTTAAAGAAATTCTCTACATCCTTAGTCATCAGGGAGATTTACATATTCTTGATGACTAATTACCTTGAGAACATGGTCCATTTTTTAACATTCTTTTCCACTTTTTGCCTTTTTTATTAATTATTATTAATTATTACAATTTATTCTCTTTGTATCCTGGCTGTGGCCCCCTCCCTAGTCACCTTCCAATCCTACCCTCCCTCCCTTTTCTTCCCCTATACCCCTCCCCTAGTCCACTAATAGGGGAGGACCTCCTCCCCTTCTGTCTGACTGTAGGCTATCAGGTCTCATCAGGACTGGCTACATTGTCTTCCTCTGTGGCCTAGCAAGGCTGCATCCTCAGGAGGAGGTAATCAGAGTGCCTGCCACTGAGTTCATGTCAGAGATAACCCTGCTCCCCTTATGAGGGATCATACTTGGAGAATGAGTCTATTGGCCACATGTGAGCAGGGGTTCTAGGTCCTTTCTATGCATGGTCTTTGACTGGGGTATCAGACTCTGGTGAACTCCCAGGGCCCAGTTTTTTTGGCTCTCTTGTTCTCTTTTTGAAACTCCTGTATGCTTCATGTCTTTTTATCTCCCCTTTCTTTCATAAAATTTCATGCATACTGCCCAAAGTTTGGCTGAGTCTCAGCCTCTGTTTCCATTCTCTATCACTGGAGATTTTCAGAGACAGTTTGTGATAAGCTCATGACCTGTTCCCTGTTCATAGGAGCTCTATTCATAATAGCCAGAATATGGAAACAACCTAGATGTCCCTCAACGTAGAAATGGATACAGAAATTGCTGTACATTTACACAATGAAATACTACGCAGCTATTAAACAAGGAAATCATGAAAATTGCAGGTAAATGGTGAGTAAACTAGAAAAGATCATCTTTTTTTTTCGAGTGAGGTAACCCAGAATCAGGAAGACACAGGTGGTATATACTCATTCATAAGTTGTTATTAGTCATATAATACAGGATAAACATACTAAAATCTATGCTCCTAAAGAAGCCAAATAACAAAGAAGACCCTAGGGAAGATGCTTAGTCCTCATTTAGAAGGGCAAACACAAATAGACATCAGAAGCAGGAGAACATATTCTTAATTAATATATAATGTGGGAAGGTTTGGCCTACAGTGAGTGGTGCCATCCCTGGACACTGAGCAGGTCATCCTGGGTGGTATAAAAAAGCAAACTGAAGGACTCATGTAAAGTAACAAAATTAAACTTTTCTTCCAAGTTGCATTGGGTTATAATGTTGTATCATAGCATGAAAAAAAACAAATAAATACATAGTAAAATTCTCATATATGAGATACATTAGTAAAAAGTAAATGTTTGTTTAATAAACAAACAGTTTCATGAATTGAATAAGTTAGTGGATTGCATTTGGAATTAAGTTTTTTGAGGAATCAAGTTAAGTTCTATTAACACAGAAATAAACACAAATAAATTTATATTATTTTATTATACTAAAAATCAGAGTGCACTAATTTAACTTCCTTCTTGGGTTGAAACAGACAATCAGAATATGTGTCTCAGAAACAGCTTAGAGTAAAATAATAATAATACAACTCGTTTTTACACAAGGTTTCACAGATTTCAATATATAGTTCTTAGTTATGTTGGTTCCAGGTCCTCTGAACAGACCATCATGGTAGGGAGATTAGGTGGGGAAATAGGCTGTTCACCTTATGGCAAATAGGAAACAGATGAGAGGAATACAGAAAGAGAGAAGAATAAAATATATAATCATTGACATAGTCTCAGTGATCTACATCATCTGACCAAGCGCAATTTTTACCTGTCACTATCTCCTCATTATAATACCACATTATACATCTATTGCTCTATTAATTAGTTTATTATGTAATAGTCCTAATTAACTAAGGACTCATCATCACTGGAAACACCACCACAAACTCCCTAATGTGTCTTTCACTAATCTTTCAGGCATTTCAAGAGTCAATCAAGTTGGTAATTAATATTAACTATCAGACTGCTTGAGAGTGTTTCATAGGAAAAAGAGTGCTGATACTCAATCTAAAGAATTGTTGTATAGATCTTAAAGCATACATAAAAGGCAAACATTCAGTGCACGCCATTAACCCCAGATGAGAGGGGTTCATTTTACTTCCAGTCCAGCTGAGAAAAATGTGAGCCAAGGTTGAGAGAAAACCTGACTTAAAGGAACAGGAAGACAGTGAGAAGACCTGATGGTATTTTTTTCCTCATTAGATGTACACCAACACACGAACACAAATGTGTGCATACATTCATACAGAGACAGGCACACATAGATGAATAAATATTTTAAATAATTAACAATCATGCAAAATACATTTTAATACATTGTAATTCCCATATCTGCAAATACTTTGCAACACAATAACTTTTTCCACAGTCCCTATTATAATTTCTGCTAACATCTTTAAATCTACATAAAAATAAATGACAGCAAAAGATGCCTGACTAATATTAAGAAACTTTGTGACATATAAACATTTCATATACACCACATTTTTAAAAAATAAAGAAAAGTAAGCATTTATAACATATCCTTAGGAAACGTTAAAGTAAAAACGATTTCCTTGCTGTTATGCTTTTTGTTTATTCTCATTATATGTAAATGCAATATTATAATCAAACCTTTTTCCATGTGCTAACCACTTCAAAAAAAAGTATAATGATCATTTACATTCAGTGGAAGTCTAATTAACTCTATATGCAGCTAGAGCTTTCCTCCCAAATTAATTAATATGCAAATTTATTTGTCCTTTACTAATTATCATTAATGACTGGGAAACCTATTTAAAATGACCAGATGTTTTTTAATCATTATGTAAATAAAAATTGCAATTGTCAATACTCCTTGTACTGCATAAAAATGAGAAGACATAGAATTTCTTTTAAAAGTCAAGGGTACTGCAAAGTAATATAAAGGAAAATCAATAAGATATTGCATATTAACATTATTTCCAAGTGTAGGATAATAAAGGAGGCAGATCCTTTATAAGATATTTGTATTCTATCTAGATAAAATGTATTAAAACAAATAATATCTTGTTAAAATTTGGGGGAAATCTGGTAAAAGTCCGTAAAAAGTGACTATGGTTTTCTATTAGCTAAAGTGTATAAACAATCATTTAAGTCATGAGACAACAGAGCTGATTTACAAAAGAATTAAGACAGAAATTGAGCCAGGAAGCCTTTAAGTGTTTTTCTCTGTACTCTTCCCTGGAGTGCAACATTCAGTTTCTTGTGACTAGTAAATTTATAAAACAATCATTAATTTATTACAGAAACAGAAAGCTGTGTATAGCACCCTTTTGAATATGGGACTTTTCTAAGAAGCTGGAAGTTTCCTGAGGTTTTAAATAAGAAATAAATTGTCACAATTTTTCAATTCTCTCTCTCTCTCTCTCTCTCTCTCTCTCTCTCATTGAGTATGTGTGTGTGAGTGTGTATGTGTGTTGGGAGTAAGGTATAAGTTAAAATATTTGAATGTTAAACTTTTTTTATTTTTATTTTTCATTATTCTTGCAATCTAAAATACATTATTCTTTCTTTATTCATAATGCACTCAAAAAATTCTATGCTAACATTGAACAAAAAAATGTGTTCTTTATCTTATATAGCAACAAAAAATGTTGATTTTTTCTGTTGTAATGCATTTTGTTAGCTTATGTCTCTTTACACTGTTTTCTAACCTATAATGTCTATAAATGCTAAATAGTTAATATATTATGGTAATATGTAATACAATTTAAATCTTCAGTTGAGGTACATAATTTATGCTCTAGGACTTAGAAAACATATTAGCATTCACTAAATAAGTCTGATATTTTTCAGAAGAATGTGATATTAAATATCATATTCTATAGCTTAAAACAACCTTATTGAAAATAACCCTTGACACATGTGGGCATACACAGTGACTACGTTCTGTCAAAATATGAATTTCTTGATGACTAAGAATCTGGAACATTTCTTTAAGTGTTTTTCTGCCATTTGATATTCTTCTACAAAGAATTCTGTTTAGCTCCGTAGCATATTATTTTTAATTGGATTACTTGATTTGTTGCTTTTGAACTTCTTTAGTTCTTTATGTATTCTGGATATCAACCCTCTGTCATATAAGGGGTTGGTGAAGATCTTTTCTCAGTCTTTAGGCTGTTGTATTGTTGTGATGACAGTGTCGTATGCTTTACAGAAACTTCACAGTTTCATGAATTCCCATTTATTGATCGTTGATCTTACAGGCTGTGCTGTTGGTGTTCTCTTCAGGAAGTTGTTTCCTGTGCCCATGAGTTCAAGGCTCTTCCCCACTTTTTCTTCTAACCAACTTAGTGTGTCTGCTTTTATGTTGAAGTCTTTGATCTACTTGGACTTTAGTTTTGTTCATGGTGATAAATATGGATATATTTTCATTTTTCTGCATGTAGTCATCCAGTTAGACCACCACAATTTGTTGGAGATTTGTTTTTCCATTTTAGGGTTTTGACTTCTTTGTTAAAAAACAAAAAAAAACAAACAAAAAAAAAAAAACAAGTATCTGCAGGTATGTGGATTAATGTCTGGGTCTTCTATTTGGTTCCATTGATCTACCTTTCTGTTTCTATGCCAATACCATGTAGTTTATATTACTATTGCTTGGTGGTATAGCTTGATAAGCTTGATATCAGGGATGGAGGTTCCTCTATATGATCTGTTGTTGTACAGGTTAATTTTGGTAAGTGTTTTTTTTTTTTTTTTTTTCATATGAAGTTGGGAATTGTTCTTTCAAGGTCTATAAAGAATTCAATGTCCTTAGTCATCAGGTAAATGCAAATAAAAATGAACCTGAGATACCACCATACACCTATCAGAATGGCTAAAATAATAAAAAACTCAAGTAACAGTACATGCTAAAGAGGATGTGGAGAAAGGAGAACCCTCCTCCATTGCTGGTGGTAATGTAAACTTGTACAACCACTATGGAAATCAATCTGGAGCTTTCTCAGACAATTAGGAATAGCACTTCCTCAAGATCCAGCTATACCACTCCTAGGCATATATTCAAAATATGCTCAAGTACACAACAAGGTCATTTGCTAAACCATGTTTGTAGCAGCTTTATTCATAATGGTCAGAACCTTGAAACAACCCAAATGCCCCTCAACTAAGGAATGGATACAGAAATTGGTTTACATTTACACAATAGAATATTATTGAGCAATTAAAACAAGGAAATCATGAAATTTGTGGGCAAATGTTGGGATCTAGAAAAGATCATCCTGTGTGAGCTATCTCAAAGACAGAAAGACACACATGGTATGGACCCACTTATAAGTGGATATTAGACAAATAATATAGTATAAACATACTTAAATCTGTACACCTAAATTCGCTAAGTAACAATGAGGACCCTGGGTAACATGATCAATCCTCACTCAGAAAGGCAAAGAGAAAAAAACATTGGAAAAGGGAGAGAACAGGAAATGGGACTTGAACCTAGCACAGAGAGACACTGAGTCATTCTACTCAGCAGTATATCAAAGCAGATGCTAAGAGTCATAGTCAAACTCTGGGCAAAGTCCAGGAAATCTTATGAAAGTAAGGGAGATAGAAAGACACTAAGGGAACCAAAGCTCCAAAAAGAGAGTAACAGAACCAAAATAGATAAATAAATAATTTGAAAAAAAAAAAAAAAACAACTGAGCCCAGCAGTCTTTTCTGAAACTAATACTCCAACCAAAGACCATGCATGGACCTAACCTAGATCCTTTGCACAGAGATAGCCCATGACAGCTCACTATCCAAGATGGTTTCTTAATATGTGAAACAGGGACTGTCTGTGACATGCATTCAGTGGCTAGGTCTTTGATCACCTCCCCTTGAAAAGGGAGCAGTATTACCAGATGACAGAGGAAGACACTGAAGAAATCCAAACAATAATTAGGTCTTACTTCCAAAGTCTATATGCCACAAAATTTGAAAATCTAAATGACATGGACAATTTTCTTGACCAATTCTACAAGCCAAAGATTAATCAAGAACAGGTAAACCAATTAAATAGTCCTATATCCCCTAAGGTAATAGAAGCTGTCATCAAAAGTCTATAATGCAAGAAAAGCCCAGGGCCAGATGGTTTCAGCACCGAATTCTACCAGAACTTAAAAGAAGAGCTAACACCAATACTCTTCAAACTATTGCACAAAATAGAAACAGAAGGAACAGTACCAAGCTCATTCTATGAAGCCACAGTCACCTTGTTACCTAAACCTCACAAAAACAAAACAATGAAAGAGAATTTCAGGCCAGTCTCCCTCATGAACATCGATGGAAAAATATCAACAAAGTACATGCAAACCGAATCGAAGAACACATCAAAGATATCATCCACTACGACCAAGTAGGCTTCATCCCAGTCATGCAGGAGTGGTTCAATATACAGAAATCTATCAATGTGATCCACCACATAAACAAACTGAAGGAGAAAAACCACATGATCATCTCCTTAGATGCTGAAAAGGCATTTGACAAATTCCAACATCCATTCCTGTTTAAATTCTTGGAGAGATCAAGGATACAAAGCACATACCTGAACATAGTAAAGACAATATACAGCAATCCTATAGCCAATATCAAACTCAATGGAGAGAAACTTAAATCATTCCCACTGAAATCAGGGACAAGGCAATGCTGCCCACTCTCTCAGTATCTCTTCAACATTGTTCTTGAAGCCCTTGCTAGAGCAATAAAACAATTGAAGGAAATCAAGGGGATACAAATTTGAAAGGAAGAAGTCAAAGTATCACTATTTGCAGATGATATGATAGTATACCTGAGTGACTCCCAAAATTCTACCAGGGTACTCCCACAGCTGATTAACACCTGCAGCAAAGTGGCTGGATTAACTTTAAAAAATTAACTCAAAAAATAATCAGTAGCCCTCTTGTATACAAAAGACTAAAGGGCTTTGAAAGAAAATAGGGAAACAATACTCTCTACAATAGCCACCAAGGACATAAAATACCTTGGTGTGAACCTAACCAAGCAAGTCAAAGACTTGTATGAAAAAAATTTCTAGTTTCTGAAGAAAGAATAAGAAGATATCAGAAGATGGAAAGATCTCCCATGCTCATAGCTTGGCAGGATTAATATAGTAAAAATGGCCATCTTACCAAAAGCAATCTACAGATTCATTGGAATTAACATCAATTACCAACACAATTCTTTACAGACCTTGGAATATTACTCAGCAACAAGGAAATAATGAAATTTGCAGGTAAATGGTGGGATCTGGAAAAGATCATTCCGAGTGAGCTATCCCAGAAGCAGAAAGACTTACATTGTATATACTCACTCATGTAGACATATAATATAGGATAAACCTACTAAAATCTGTACACCTAAAGAAACTAATCAAGAGGGAGGACTCTTGCTAAAATGCTCAATTCCTGTCCAGAATGACAAACAGGATGGACATCAGAAGAAGGAGAAAACAGCAAACAAGTCAGGAGCCTGACACAGAGGACCTCTGAAAGGCTCTCCCCTACAGACTACCAATACTGATGCTGAGACTTATGAGCAACCTTTGGGCAGAGTGCAGGGAATCTTAGGAAAGAAGTGGGAAGCAGTAAAATCTGGAGAGGACAGGAACGCCACAAGGAGAACAACAGAACCAAAAAATCTGAGCACAGGGGTCTTTCCTGAGACTGCTATTCCAACCAAGGACTATTCATGGAGATAACCTAAGACCCCTGCACAGATGTAGCCCATGGCAGTTCAGTATCCAAGTGAGTTCCATTGTAATAGGAACAGGGACTGTCTCTGACATGAACTGATTGTCCTGCTCTTTAATTCCCTGCCCCACTCTGAGAGGGAAGCAGCATTACCAGGCCACAGAAGAAGACAATGCAGCCACTCTTCAGGAGACCTAATTGCCTAGGATCAGAAGTAAGGAAAAGAAGACTTCCCCTATCAGTGGACTTAGGGAGGGGCATGCATTCAGAGGGTGGAGGAAGGGAGTTATTAGGATGGGAGGAGGGAGTCAACCACAGGGGGGATACAAAGTGAATAAAGTGTAATTAATAAAGAATTTTAAAAAAAAGAAACAGAATGTTGGATCAATGGAACTGACTAGAACACCCAGAAATAAACCCGAACATCTATGGATAGTTGATGTTTGACAAAGGAGCCAAAACCAATCAATGAAAAAAGACAGCATCTTCAACAAATGGTGCTGGTTAAAACTGGATGTCTACATGCCAACAAAATATATATATATATATATATATATATATATATATATATATATATATACACACACACACAGATAGGTCCATATTCATCACCCTGAACAAAACTAAATTCCAAGTAGATCAAACACCTCAACATAAAACCAGATACACTAAAACAAGAAAAACTGGGGAAGAGCTTAGAACTCATTGGCACAGGAGACAACTTCCTGAACAGAACACCAACAACACATGCTCTAAGAGCAACAATCAATAAATGGGATCTCATGAAACTGAAAAACCTCTGTAAAGCAAAGGACACTGTTGTCAGAACAAATTGACAGCCTACAGACTGGGAAATGATCTTCACCAACTCTATATCTGGCAAAGGAATAATATTCAGAATTTATAAAGAACTAAAGAAGTTAAAAAGAAACAACTCATGCAATCCAATTTAAAAATGTGGTACAGAGCTAAACAGGGAATTCTCTGTAGAAGAATATAGAATGGCATAGAAACACTTAAAGAACTGTTAAATGTCCTTAGCCATCAGGGAGATGCAAATCAAAACGACCCTGACATTTTACCTTATTCCAATCAGAATCGTTAAGATCAAAAACTAAAGTGACAACACATTCTGGAGAGGTTGTGGAGAAAGGGGAACAATCCTCCACTGCTGGTGGGAATGTAAACCTGAACAACTACTTTGGATATCAATCTGGCACTTTCTCAGACAACTAGGAATAGTGCTTCCTCAAGATCCAGCTATACCACTCTTAGGTACATATCCAAAAGATGCTCAAGCAAGGACATTTGTTCAATGATGTTTGTAGCAGCTTTATTTGTAATAGCCAGAACCTGGAAACAACCCAAATGTCCCTCAAAGGAGGAATGGATCTAGAAACTGTGGTACATTTACACAATGGAATACTACTCAGCATTTGAAAACAAGGAAATTGGCAGGCAAATGTTGGGATCTAGAGAAAGATCATCCTGAGTGAGGTATCCCAGAAGCAGAAAGACACACACAGTATATACTCACTTATAAGTGGATAATAGACCTATAATAGGAAAAGCTTTCTAAAATCTGTATACCTAAAGAAGATAAATAAGAGGTTTCAAGGTATGATAATTAGTCCTCACTTAGAAAACAAATGGGATGGACATTGTTAGTAGGAGAAAATAAGAAACAGGACAGGGGCCTACCATAGAGGGCCTCTGAAAGCCTCTACCTAGCAGTGTATTAAAGCAGATGCTGAGATTCATAACCAAACCTTTAGCAGACTGCAGGGAATCATATGAAAGAAGGGAGATTTAGTAAGACCTGGGGAGGACAGGAGCTCCACAAGGACCAAATATGTTTACAGGGGTCTTTTCTGAGTCTCTTACTCCAACCAAGGTCCATGCATGGAAATAATCTAGAACTCCTTCACAGATGTAGCCCATGGCAGGTCATTATCCAAGAGGGTCCCTAGTAAGTGTAACAGGGACTGTCTTTGACAAGTACCCATTGGCTGGCTCTTTGATCTCCTTGCCCTGAGTGGGGAGCAGTCTTACCAGGCCACAGAGGAAGACAATGCAGCCAGTCCTTATGAGAGCTGATATACTAGGGTCAGATGGAAGGGGAGGAAGACCTCCCCTATCAATGACTGGGGGAGAGGCATGGGAGGCGATGAGGGACTGAAGGTGGAATTGGGAGGGTATGAGAAATTGGGCTCTAGCTGGGATACAAAGTGAATAAACTGTAGTCAATAAAATAAATAAATTTTAAAAAGAAAAAAATATTTCTTGTTATATATGTGGACTTCATTTTGCATTATATTTACTTTTCATGTGTGTGTGTGTGTGTGTGTGTGTGTGTGTGTGAGCGTGAGTTTGGGAAGTTAGAGGACAACTCAATTGTAGGCATTGATTATTGTATTGTATTAATACTGGAAATATACTCAGGTTGTGGTCTTTGGGAACAAATTCTAATTAGTGACCTTCTGTGAGTGCAACTATATGAATAATGGTACAAAGTACTGTAGGTACCTTGAGATATACTCTGATCAATTTAGATCATGGCTGCACTGGCCAAATGTCTATATACATAAATCAGAAAAAAATTCCTCCACTGTCCAGTTTTGAGCAAGAATACCTGCATAAGGATCCTATGTTCAGAAATTATATTTCAAATGAATGTTTTATCAATGAGTTCATTTTTACATCTTGGAACCTTCAGACTTAGCATCAACACCATTCCTATTTTCTCATAATGAAGTACAAAAGTCTCTCCTTAACATCATTAATATTTTTAACAATTGTAAGTAGTTAGTCTCCACATTTTAAAAATAGTCCACACCTTTAACTATGTTCATGTTCTTCTTCCAGCAAAGCTAATTTTTTTTTATGTTTTATTCTTTCTCATTCAACCTTGCTATACATAGCTTTTAGCAACTATGCCACAGCTCATAATTTTAAATTCAGTTACTCACAAATTTGACAATGTGGGCAGAAAATATTCTTATACTTTAGCAGTATATGAAAATGAAATCTAAGTTCATTTGTCATGAAGTTATTCCTCGAAAGCTGTCAAATGAGGACTTTACTCTCAAAATTTTTATCAACATTCTACTTTCTGCACACCTGCTGTAATGCCCATTCAAATCCACTTATGGTATTCCAAAGACTTTTTATGTTGTGTCTCCAAACCTTGTGCTAAATACTCATCCTTAACATCTATGGTTAAGCTCATCAAAGTATCAATTGAATCATTAAAACAGTTTCTCTATATCAGTTAATTGTCTTATTGCTATAAAAAATTAAGTGATTAATAATTTTAAGGAAGATAAGTCTATTTTGGCTCATGTTTTAATGATTACAGTCCATGACAGCAGGAAAGAAAGAAAACCTAGAACAGCTGTGTTTATAGTAATGAGTTATGCTTCATGGTCTGTTGCCGGGAGCCAAAGCTATCTACGGAAGCCAAAGTCAAAGCTATCTAGTGGAGACAAAGGTATCTGATGAATCCAAAGTCAATTAGTGAGCCAAAGATATCTACTGGAGACAAAGGTAGTTACTGGAGCCAAAGCCAAGTAGAGAGCAAAGGTCATTTAGTGGAGACCTAAAGCTATTTAGTGAAAGAGTTATCTAAGACCCTAAATCATGGGTGATAGATTGTGAGGACATCCATTTTTTAGAGCATCTGTAAGATATCTTAAGAAAACATCCTTATGGTATCTTGCAGGTACAATATTTAACCCATGAAGGCACTCTTCCTATCTCCTTCAGCAGTAGATTAACCTTCCCCCTTTCCTGCTTTCTCCCTATATAAGTTGAGTAAAAATTTCTAATAAATGGAAGCCTTGATCAGATGAACAGACTTGGCTTCATTCCTGTGTCTCTTGTTCCCTCCCCCCATTCCTTCCACTCTCCACCTTAAGAACCCCATTGAAGCCCCACGGGCCGGAGCAGTCTGTTATATTTTAGATAAAAAAAGAAGGGAAGCAGATATCTTGAGCCAGTACTGGAGGTGGAGTTTCAAATCCTCTGTCTCTCAGAAATGGTCCCTGCTGATCCCAGCCGTCTTGGATCCCCTGAAACTAGTTTTTAATGCTAGACATTGAGTTTCTGTTTTAGAACTAGTGATATCGTATATTCTTTTTCTTCCAGTATTCAGAATTTTAGAACTTGTTGGGGTATTTGTGGTGGTTTGTTTTCTTATATCTTTGAGCATCTTTGTTATAGCATATGTATTTGTTAAAGACTGTGTCTTCCAATTTTTATAATTTTTTTCTTTTCAATTGTTTTAGTTCCCATGAATACTACTTAACTTGATTTATGTTTCTTATTCCTACTTGGGAGTTAGCTGATATCAAGAGATGATGCAATGATTAATAGACAATCTTTCTTAAAGTAAAGTAGAAGATGCTTGGATAATTCACTTCAGTTGCCTCTGAAATCCAGAGAAAGTAGGAATAAGATCTTGATTGTAAAAAGCATAGTTTGACATTTTCTTAGACTTAAGGATATAAATAATTATTAGGATTTGAAACTCTGAAATTGGGGAGTGGAGGGGCAATTGAAACCATAAAATCAACATTTTGGCTTCCTGAAAGAGAGGGAACATCACAGGACCTGAGAACATTTACATTCAGGTCAGGCAAGGACTTCTGTTGGGACGGAGAGGGTCACTTCCCTTGTTAGGGCCTTCCTCCTTCTCACGGGATTTGACCCACAGTGCAAGTGACACTGAGCACAGAACTCACAGTCTGGGTACCAAGACAGCAGAGGCGGGGTTCCTAGCTCCTCAGCCATGGCTGCCAGCTGTACCCGCCTGCTGAGTACCCACCTGCCAAGTTCCAGATCCATGGTACAATTGTTCCCTGGTCCATGTCTGCAAGCAACAGTACCAACTCTGCAGGGCCTCCCAGCCAGTGACTGCATGGACCCTCCCCAATCCCTCAGTGGCAGATAGCCAGCTGTACAGCCACCAAAGTCCAGCAAAACTGCAAAATAACCCAGGTACACCAGGCCCCAGGCCACCGAGGTCTGTGGATCACTTCTGTGGCTCCCCAGGACTTCCCAACAGGCACGTGGACACTCCAGTTCTGCAGCCGCAGCTGGACTCCCTAGTTCAATGGCTGTAGCACCATTGAGCTGACTGAGCTCAACCTGCCACATTTGACTCAGCGGGTCCAATCCAGCCAGTAGAGAACAGGAAGAACCCCTGTGCATTACACTTTGACCTCCTAGAGAGTGAATGCGACCTCAAGTGCCTACAGAGCCCCAGATTGGGGGTGTTTCTAAGCTAGCAGCCAGACATCAGATCCCTCCCACACACACATCCACTGTGGAAAACAAAGGGTTCCTTGGGACATTGAAACTCCTGCTCTGCTGATCTACCAATGGAATTTAGGCAAATAACTCCTGGAGCTCAGTTAGATAAGAACACCAGTAGCCTGTAGGGAACAGACATACTCAGGGAATTTGTGCCTGCAATCATCACATGAGACCACTTTAGTGCTTACAAGGCACCCCTCTCTCACTCTGAAGGCCTCTACCTTCTCTAGCACCCTGTCACTCAGGGCACGCTTCCACCCATATGCAGATGCAAACTTTTGCCCAAATTTGTCCTTCTGTGCCCTTGGACTTTCCTCCCACAGGTACAGCTGAAACACCAATCCACAGGCTGAAATCACTGGACCTCTCTCATCTTCCTGAAGAATTCTCCAGACACCAGAATAAAAACAGTAACTGGCTGAACTACAGAATCCAAGAACAAACAATGAAGGTTACAGATAAGCAAATGGCCAGAGGATGGCCAAAGAACACATCCAACAAAAATCAGGAAATCATGGCTTCACCAGCAACCTCCAAAATCAATGGATACTCCAATTTATTGTAAACACATGAAAATGACTTTAAAGATATGCTTATCCAGTTATTAGAGACACATAAAGAGGAAACAAACAAATCACTCAAAGAAACTGCCACACAGATGAAAGCAAATAAAGAGGAAATGAACAAAGCTCTCAAATAAACACAGGCAAATATAGCCAAATAGAGACACAAGTTGAGGCACAAGTAGTGGTATATAGAGAAGAAACAAACAAAAAATAGAGATCATCAGAGAGAGACAGGAATTCAAATTCAAACAGATGAAGGAAATGGTGCAAGGCATAAAATCAGAATTAGAATCAATGAAGAAAACAAAAACACAGAAACCATGGAGGTTTAGGACTTAGAGAAAAGATCAGTAACCACAAAGGTATGCATCACCAACAGAATACAAGATATGGAAGAGAGAATCTCTTGTGCTGAAAATACACTTGCAGAAATTGATACTTCTCTCAAAGAAAAAGTAAAATCAGAAAAGTCCCAAAGACAAAACATCCAAGAAATCAAAGATGCCATGAAAAGGTGAAATCTAAGAATAATAGGAATAGATGAAAAGGAAGATTTCAGGTTCCAAGGTCCAGAAAATATCTTGAAGAAAATCATAGAAGAAAATTTCCCCAGCTTAAAGAATGAGATGTCCATAAACATTCAAGACGCCTACAGAACACCAAATAGATTGGACCACAAAAGAAACTCCTCACAGCACATCAAAGTCAAAACACTGAACATACAGAACAGAGAAAATATATAAAAAGCAAAAAGGGGAAAAGGTCAAGTAACATATAAAGGTAGACCTATCCGAATCACAACAGATTTCTCATCAAAAACTATGAAAGCCAGAAGATCCTAGGCAAACTTCATGCAGACTTTAAGAGACCACAGATGCCAACCCTGAGTACTATATCCAGCAAAGCTTTCAATCAACAGAGATGGAGAAAACAAAATATTCCATGATAAAACTAAAGTTAAACATTATCTACACAGAAACCAGCCCAATAAAAGTTATTAGTAGGAAAATTCCAATTCAATGAAAACAACTACACCCAAGAAAACATAGGATACAGATAATTTTCCAACAAAAATTAAAAGAAAACAAGCAAATAGTCACAGTAAGACCACCAACTGCACAAGTATAGGAACTAATGTTCATTGGTCAATAATAATATCTATCAACATCAAAGGACTCAACACTCTCCAATAAAAAGAGGCAGACTAATAGAATGAGTATGGAAACAGGATCCAACATTCTTCTGGATCCAAGAAACACACCTCTGCCACAAAAATAACCACTACTTTAGAGTAAAGTGCTGGGAAAATGTATTTCAAGCAAATTGACACAGAAAACAAGAGGGAGTAGCTATCCTAATATCCAATAAAATAGACTTTCAACCAAAATTAATGAAAAAAATGAAGAGGAACACTATATTCTCATCAAAGGAAAAATCCATGAAGAGGACATCACAATTCTGGACATCAATGCCCCAAATACAAGAACGCCTACATTCATAACTGAAATATTTATTAAAGCTGAAATCACACATTGATATAAACACCTTAATAGTGGGAGACTTCAACACACCACTCTCACTAAGGAACAGATTATCTAGACTTAAGCCAAAAAGAGAAATAAAGGCACTTACATAGGCCTTAATTCAAATGGACTTACATATGTCTATCGAAATTTTCACCCAAACTCAAAAGAGTATACCTTCTTTTTAGCACCTCATGGAACCTTCTCAAAAATAGACCTTATATTTGGTCACACAGCAAGCCTCAACAGATACAAGAAGATTGAAATAAATCCCTGTATTCTGTCTGACAACCATGGACTAAAACTGGACCTCAACAATGGAAATAGCAAAATGCCTATATGCACATGGAAACTGAACAACTTGACACTCCATGATAGCTGGGTTGAGAAAGAAATTAAAAAGTTCCTAGAATTCAAGGAAAATGAAGGTGCAACATACCCAAATTTATGGGACATACTGAAAGCAGTGCTCAGAGGACAATTCATAGCACTAAGTGCCTTCAAGAAGAAATTTGTAACATCTCATGTAAGCAACTTAATGGCCCAAATGAAAGCCCTAGGGGAAAAAAAAAGAAGCAGATAGACCCAAGAGGAGCAGACAGCTGGAAATAATCAAACTTAGGGCTGAAATTAATCAATTTGAAACAAATAAATCTATTCAAAGAATCAAGGAAAACAAGTTCTGGTTCTCTGACAAAATCCAGAAATAGAGAAACCCTTAGCCAAACTAACTAAAAGGCAGAGAGAAACTATCCAAATCTGCAAAATCAGAAATGAAAACGGAGACATAACGACAGACACCGAGGAAATCCAAACAATCATTACGTTGTACTACAAAAGCCTATATGCCACAAAAATTTAAAAATATGACAGAAGTGGAAAATTTTCTTTTTTTTTAATTCATTTGTTTTTTTATTGTATTAAAGTTTTATTTATTTTTATTTATTTATTGATTGATTGATTGATTGATAGATTGATTGATTGATTGATTATTTCATTTTTAATGACAATGTCTTGCTATACAATAGTCCAGGATGGGCTCAACCTTATGATCCTTTTTTTTTCTTTTTTTTTATTATTATTTTTTTTTTAGTTACATTTTGTTAACTCTGTGTCCCAGCTGTATCCCGCTCCCTCATTCCCTCCCCAACCCCATACTCCCTCCCTGGTCTCCTCCCTGCCCCTTTCCAAGTCCCCTGATAGGGGAGGACCTCCTCCCCTTTCATCTGACCCTGTTTTATCAGGTATCTTCAGGGCTGGCTGCAAAGTCCTCCTCTGTGGCCTAACAGACTGCTCCTCCCCGGAGGGGGTGGGTCAAACAGCCTGCCCTTGAAATCCTGTTAGAAATAGTCCGTGTTCCCCTTGCTTTGGAAAACTACTTGGTTACTGAGCTACCATGGGCCACATCCGAGCAGAAGTTCTAGGTTATATCCATAGATGGTCCTTGGTTGAGTGTCAGTCTCAGAAAAGACCCTGTGCCCAGATATGTTTGGTCCTTGTAGAGCTCCTATCCTTTCCATATCATACTAACTTCCCTTCTTTCATATGATTCCCTGCACTCTGCCGAGGGTTTGGTTATGAGTCTTAGTGTCTGCTTTGAAACACTGCTAGGTAGAGTCTTTCAGATGTCTTTGGTGGTAGACTCCTGTCATAAGTTCAATGCACATCCCATTTGTCTTTCTAAATGAGGATTAATCACCTTCGCCTGTGTCCACTTTCTTGATTATCTTCTTTAGGTGTGTAGATTTCATTATGTTTATCATACCTTATAGGTCTATATAAGCGAGTATATACCAAGTTTGTCTTTCTCCTTCTGGGATACTTCGCTCAGAATGATCTTTTCTAGATCCCACCACTTGCCTGCAAATTTCATGATTTCCTCCTTTTTGATTGCTGAGTAGTATTGCATTGTGTAAAAATACCACAATTTCTGTATCCATTCCTCTGTTGATGGACATCTGGGTTGTTTCCAAGTTCTGGCTATTACAAATAAAGCTGCTACTAACATGGTTGAACAAATGTCCTTGTTGTGTACTTGAGCAAATTTTGGGTATATACCTAGGAGTGGTATAGCTGGGTCTTGAGGTAGCACTACTCCTAGTTGTCTGAGAAAGCGCCAGATTGACTTCCAAAGTGGTTGAACCAGTTTACATTCCCACCAGCAATGGAGGAGGATTCCCTTTTCTCCACAACCTCTCCAGCATGTGCTATCACTTGAGTTTTTCATCTTGGCCATTCTGATGGGTGTAAGGTGAAATCTCAGGGTCGTTTTGATTTGCATTTCCCTAATGGCTAATGAGGTTGAGCATTTCTTTAAGTGTTTCTCTGCCATTCGATGTTCCTCTTTTGAGAATTCTCTGTTTAGCTCTGTTCCCCATTTTTTAAGTGGATTATTTGGTTTGTTGCTTTTCTGCTTCTTTAGTTCTTTATATATACTGGATATTAGCCCTCTGTCACCAACCAAAGGGTTGGTGAAGATTCTTTTCCAATCTGTAGGCTGTCTATTTGGAAAATTTTCTTGATAGATTCTATCAACCAAAATTAAGTCAAGATCAGGTAGAAAGATTAAATAGCCCTATATCCCATAAGAAAATTGAAATAGTCATTAGCAGTATCCCTTCCAAAAAAAAAGCCCTAGGCCAGATGTTTTCAGCTCAGAATTCTACCAGACCTTCAAGGAAGTGCTAACTTTAATTGTCTTCAAACTATTCCACAAAATAGAAACAGAAGGAACATTAACAAATTCACTCTATGAAGTCAGAGTCACCTTGATACCTAAAAGACACAAAGACCCAACAAAAAAGGAAAACTTCAGCTCTATCTCTCTTATGAACATTCATGCAAAAATACTCAATAAAATAACTTGCAAATCGAATCTAAGAACACATCAAAGATATCATCCACCATGACTAAGTAGGCTTCATCATAGGCATGCAAGGATACTTCAATATACAGAAATCTATCAATGTAATCCACCATATAAACAAACTGAAGGAGAAAAACCACATGATCATCTTTTTAGATGCCCAAAACACATATTACAAAATCCAAGACCCATTCATATTTAATGTTTTGGTGAGGTCATGGATACAAGGTACATACCTAAACATAATAAAGACAATATGCAGCAAGCTTTTAGCCAACATTAAAATAAATGGGGAGAAACGTAAATCAATTCCACTGAAATCAAGGACATGTCGAGGCTGCACACTCTCTCCACATCTCTTCAACATAGTACTTGAATTTCTAGCTACATCAATAAGACAACTACAGAAGATCAAGGGGCTACAAATCAGAATGGAAGAAGTCAAAGTATCACTATTCACAGATGATATGAGTGATACCAAAAATGCAACCAGAGAACACCTTCAGCTGAAAAAAGCCTTCAGCAAAATGGCTGGACAAAAAATTAACTCAAATAAAATCAGAAGTCCTCCTGTATACCTAAGGAAAAAAAAAGGCAAAGAAATATATCAGGGAAACAACACCCTTCACAATACCCACTAATAACATAAAGGACCTTGGTATGACTCTAAACCATGTAGGTGAAAGACCTGTTTGAAAACAACTTTAAGTCTTTCAAAAAAGAAATTGAAGAAGATATCAGAAGATGGAAAGAGCTCCTGTGCTCATGGATCTGTAGGATTAACATAGTGAAAATGGCCATTTTGCCAAAGGCAATCTACAGATTCAATGCAATTACCATCAAAATACCAACACAATTCTTTACAGATCTTGAAAGGAAAATTCTCAAATTCATATGGAAAGATAAAAAAACAAGAATTGCCACAAAGATCCTGTAAAACAGCAGATAGTCTGGAGATATCTCCATTCCTGATCTCAAGCTGTACTACAGAGAAATAGTAATAAAAACTGCATGGAATTGTCACAGAAACAAAATGGTGGATCAATGGCACCGAATAGAAGACCTAGAAATAAACACACACACACCTATTAATACTTGATTTTTTACAAAGAAGCCAAAACCATTTAATAGAAAAAAAAAAAAAAAGACAGCATCTTCACCAAATGGTTCTGGTCTAACAGGATGTCTACATGCAGAAAAAGGAAAATAAATCCATGTTCATCACCCTGTACAAAACTAAAATCCAAGTATATCAAAGACCTTAAGAGAAAACCAGATACACTAAAACAGAAGAAAAATTGGAGAAGAGCCTTTAACTCATTGGCATAGGAGACAATTTCCTGAACAGAACACCAACAGCACAGCCTCTAAGAGCATCAAAAATAAATGGGACCTCATGAAACTGAAAAGCTTCTGTAAAGTGAAGGACACTGTCGTCAAAACAAAATGACAGCCTACAAATTGGGAAAGGATCTTCACCAACCCTATATCTGACAGAGAGATAATATCCAGAATATGTAAAGAACTCAAAAAGTTAAACAACAATAAATTAAATAATCCAATTAAAAAATAAGTTCCAGACTAAACAGAGAATTCCCAATAGAGGAATATCGAATGACAGCGAAACACTGTACATCTAAAATCTGTATATCTAAAGAAGGGAAACAATAAAGAGTACCCTGGGTAAGATGATCAACCCTTACTTAGAAAGACAAATGGGATGAACATTGGATGTAGGAGAAAACAAGTAACAGGACAGGAGCTTACCACTGAGGGCCTCTGAAAGTCTCTCCCTAGCAATGTATCAAAGCAGATACTGAGACTCATAAGAAAATGTTTGGCAGAGTACAGGGAATCATATGAAAGAAGGGGGAGTTAGTATGACCTGGAGAGGACAGGAGTTCCACAAAGACCAAATATATCTGGGCACAGGGGTCTTTTGTGAGACTGTATCTCCAACCAAGGACCATGTATGGATATAACCTAGAACCCCTGCTCAGATGTAGCCCATGGCAGCTCAGTATCCAAGTGGGTACTCTTGTAAGGGGAACTGGGACTATTTCTGACATTATCTCAATGGCTGCCTTTTTGACCCGACAACCCCCTCCCCTGCCAAGAGAGGAACAGCCTTGCTAGGCCACAGAGGAGGACATTTTATCCTGTCCTGAAGATACCTGATAAGCTAGGTTCATATGAAATGGGAGGAGGACCTCCTTTATCAGTGGACTTGGAAAGGGGCAGGGAAGAGATGAGAGAGGGAGGGTGAGATTGGGAGGGAATCAGGGAGGGGGCTATGGCTGGAATAAAAAGTAAATAATCTGTGATTAATATAAAAAATAAAATCATAAAAAAGTAGTTTCAAGACAAGCAACTAATTTTTACAAAAAAGAAATGAAGTAAGAAAAAATATCATTTCAGAACCAGTAGAAGAAAGTTAGCAAAGTTAATTAAACGTTCATCATTTTCAAGGAGAAATTCTAAAACATCCATTCAAAAAAAACAGCAAGGATATTGAGACTATGAAAGATAACTAGACAGAAATGTTAGATCAACAAATATAGGGAGGAAATTTCAAATTAAAACACTACAGAAAAGACCAAAGCAGAACCAATTTGGGGCATGTAGGATAACATGGTTGTAATAACATATTCAAGCATATATAAGAAAAACAATGACCATGAAGAAAATTTGTAGTAATTATGAAATACTTTCAATAAACCAAACTTAATAATGCATAAGGTAGGACTGAGAAAGCCTAAAGTCATAGATAATTCATCCAATAAATATACAACAGAAAAAAAATTATATGTGTATATAAAGGATTTGTCCAAATACAAGAAGTTTTAAGAATACCAAGGACACATAACTAGAAAATAATCTGAACATGAAAGACTATAGACAACATGCTGAAAATGCAAGGCAGAGAAAGAATATTAAAATCTATAAGGGAGGAGCACAAACTCACCAACAAACAAACAAAAGACAAATAAAACAACCAAAAATCAAAATATCATCAGTTCTTTTGTAAGATACAATAAAGACCAGGAAAGCATGGAATGATATTTCTTACCCCAGAATTAAATACTGCAGAACTAAAGTCATAAGTTCAACAGTGTTATTTTTAATATTGGAAAGGGGCAGGGAGGAGACCAGGGAGGGAGTGTGGGGTTGGGGAGGGAATGAGGGAGCGGGATAGAGCTGGGACACAGAGTTAACAAAATGTAACTAATAAGAAAAATGAAAATAAAAAAAGAACCTGTTAGAATAGATTTTAAAACCTAAGACAATTTATAACTAACAACACCTATATTTTAAAATCTTCTCTAAAAGAATAGTATCCAGAGAGAAAGAGAAAAGAAAATTAATCCAGAGGATTTCAGAGAATACATTTTATAAGTGGAGTATATGAACAAAAGGAAACTTGGAAGGATTCTATCAGTTCCAGCATAGTAGAGAGCAATGGAATCAAGGTAATCAACAAATGACAATAAATAAAGAACATGAAAACACTAGTAATAATAAGTTTAAATTCAAATGTCCCAAATAATTATTTAAGACAAATAACCCACACCTGACACTGCCTGGGGAGCCAGAAACCAGAGGTCAGGTGTCCTAGATACCTGGAATAGAGCCAAACACTAATGGCAAAGAAGAAAAAAGAGGAGGAGGAGGAAAAGAAGAAAAAGAAGAGAGGAAGAAGAGGAAGAAGGAAGAAGAAAGAAGAAGAAGAAGAAAAAGAAGACTAAAAGGAAAAGAAAAGAATGATGCCTAATGATATTCTGCTATACTCTTAGATTAGTGCCTTACCCAATTGTAATCAAACAGTTTTCATCCAACAACTGATCGAAACAAATGTAGAGACCCACAGCCAAACATTACGTGGAGTTCAGGAATCCTGTTAAAGGAGAGGAAGGATTGCAGCAAGAAGAGGAGTCAAGGACACCACACGAAAACACACAGAATCAACAAACCTGGACTTATAGGGGCTCACTGAGACTGAACTGACAATCAGGGTGCCTGCATGGATACTCTCTCTCTCTCTCTCTCTCTCTCTCTCTCTCACACACACACACACACACACACACACAGACACACACAGAGAGAGAGAGGCAGAGACTGAGACACAGAGAGAAAGAAACAGAGAGAGACAGAGAGATATAGACAGATAGAGGTACAGACATAGATATAGAATAATTGTGGAAATTGGTGTTTTTGTGTGACTCCTTACAGAGGGAGGAGGGGCTACTTCTGATGTTTTTGCTTGCTTTTGGGATGCTTATGCTCCTATTCATTGGCCTCATCTAGTCATAATATGAGGGGAGTTGCCTAATCTTATTGCAACTTGATATATACCATGATTGGTTGATATATCTGGGAAGTCTGCCCTTTTCTGAAAGAAAATGGAAGAGTAGATGGGGAGGGAGGATATAGCAGGGGTACGGGTGGGGTGAAGGAGGTGGGGCTCAGAGGGAGGGGAAACAGGAAGTAATACATGAAACAATAAATTAATCAAAAGAAAAAAACAGAGTAGGTAACTGAATTAAAACAAAAAATATTCTTATTGACTCTTGAGTTTAGGAAATATACTTCACTTATAAAGACACTCATAAACTATCAATAAATTGACATCACTCTATAAGCACATGAATCTCTATTAAGAGCTAGATAAAAATATTGATACCTCGTAAACTGGTTTTCAAAGAAAAAATATTCAGAAAACATAAAATCACTGCATATTGAGGGGAGCAATTCACCAACACAGCAGAGTAATTGTAAACATGTGTGCAAAAATTTAATGATTATACTGTCATTAATCAACCACTAAAAGACATGAAATAGGATTGGTACTAATAAATTCATAGTGGGAGACTCCACCACCACATTTTCATCTTTAGATATGAATCTTACACTAAAATCAGCAAAGACAAGTCAGAGCTAAATTCTGTCATGAATCCACAAGTAATAAAGATATCCACAGAATATTTCATCCAAAAGATTTAGAAACTTTTCTAAAGATAGTCACATTACTGACCGCAAAACAAGTATTTACAAATTCAGAAGACATGAAGTAAGTCTTTGCAGTTTATCAAGAAACCACAGAGTAAACCTAAATATTAACATCCAAAAAAAAAAAATCCAGAGAAACCACAAGAACAGGAATGTGTGAAGGATGAACAGATAAGTAGACTATTCATAAGAAAGAAAGAGGTTATTTCTATCTATCTATCCATCTATCTATCTATCTATCTATGGATATGGATATATCAAAAATCAGGGAGAAAATTTAAACACAGTTCCTAGAATGAAAGCAAAAAAAGAAAAAAAAAGAAAAACAAAACAAAACAAAACAAAAAAAAAGCTCAACTTGAGAAAAACCTCTGGAACACACTAAAGTTCTGCAAAAGTAAAAGTTTATAGCTGTATGTACTTATATTTTTTTAAAGTTTATTTACTTTTATTAATAATAGTTTATTCACTTTGTATCCCATCTGTAGTCCCCTCCCTTGTCCTCACCCAATACCTCCCTCATCTCCTCCCATACTCCTCCCCACGTCCACTGATAGGGGAGGTCCTCCTCTCCTTTCATCTGACCAAAGCCTATCAGGTTTCATTAGGAATGGCTGTGTTTTCTTACTAAGTGTCCTGGTAAGGCTCCTGACTCATTAGGGGGAGGTGATCAAAGAGCCAGCCATTGAGTTCATGTCAAATTCAGTCTCTAGTCCAATTTCTGGGAACCCACTTGAACACTGATCTGCCATGGGCTACATGGGTGCCGGGGTTCTAGGTTATCTACATGCATGGTTCTTGGTTGGAGTCTCAGAAAAGACCCATGGGCCCAGAGTTTTTGGTTCTTTTACTCTCCTTGTGGAGCTCCTATCCCTTCCAGATCTTTCTAGCTCCCATTTTTTTTCATAAGATTCCCTGTACTCGGCCCAAAGTTTGGCTATGAGTCTCAGCATCTCCTTTGATACACTGCTAGGTAGTGTTTTTCAGAGGCCCTCTCTGGTAGGCTCTTCTCCTATTCTCTGTTTACTCCCTCTTCTGATATCCTTCCCATTTGCATTTCTGAGTGAGGATTTATCATCTTACCCAAGATCCTCCTTCTTGCTTAGCTTCTTTAAGTGAACATATTTTAGTATGTTTATCCTATATTATATGTCTAATATCTACTTATAAGTGATTATATTTCATGTGTGTCTTTATGCTTCTGGGATACCTCATTTTTTTTTAAATGCTAGAAATGTCAAATGATTAACTTCATGACATACCTTTAGTTCTTATGAAAGCAAGGAGAAGCCTATATCAAATTTAGTATGTAGGAAGAGATACTGATTAAGGATGAAATAAAATGATCCATTAACACAGAGTTGATTCTATGACCTTACAAATTCTTAGTGAAAAACACAGAGAACGATTTGAAGATATAAGCATAAGCAACAACTTTCCGAAAAGGACTTCTGCATAAAAACTTCTGCACGGTAAAAAGCAGTTGGCAAAGTTAAGAAATGCTACAGAATTGTAGAAAATCTTTGAGAAAAATACTATGTACATTCAATTTATATCTGGAATATGTGTAAAAGAATTACAAAATAGAATTTATATACCAACTACAGACAATCTAAAGAACTGAATGGTCCTCCTTAAAGAGACACCACAGTTTCAAGTCCCAGTATCCACATACTGACTCACAACTATCTGTAACTCCAGTTCCAAGGGGTATGACTTATCCTGACTGGGCACAAACATGACACTTACACATCATACTGTAAAATAAGTTTTTTTTTTTAAAGAGGAATATTATTTACCAGGCCAATGTCCAGCATAGATTAAAATACACAAACTTCAAAATACCATGACTCTTTACCCTAGTAATACCATCATAGTTTTTTTTTTCATCTGAAATGCAAGTTTATTTTATTTTTCTTTTTAGTTACATTTTGTTAACTCTGTGTCCCAGCTGTATCCCGCTCCCTCATTCCCTCCCCAACCCCACACTCCCTCCCTGGTCTCTTCCCTGCCCCTTTCCAAGTCCCCTGATAGGGGAGGACCTCCTCTCCTTTCATCTGACCCTGTTTTATCAGGTATCTTCAGGGCTGGCTGCAAAGTCCTCTTCTGTGGCCTAACAGACTGCTCCTCCCCTGGGGGGGGGGGTGTCAAACAGCCTGCCCTTGAGATCCTGTTAGAAATAGTCCGTGTTCCCCTTACTTTGGAAAACTACTTGGTTACTGAGCTACCATTCAAACGTAGAAATTAAGTAGGTATTTTTTAATGAAAAAAATGAGGGAAAGGGTCTTAGTGAAATTGTAACAGGGGAGTATAAGAAGGTTATTTACTAAATATATTATGTTTACATGTAAATTTATCACAGAACAAAAAATAAGCAAGCCAAAAAATAGTAATACAATTAAGAACAACAGCAAAAGTTTTGGAGATTTTGCCTCACACGAGTGAGTATGGTTAACATAAAAAATGGCAATAGTATTGACAAGAAGTCTTTTTTTTAAATTTTTTTCAGTTTTTGTTTATGTTTATTAATTACAGTTTATTCACTTTGTATTCCCCCTATAGCTCCCTCCCACCTCCCCTCCCCATTCCACCTTCCCTCCTTTTTCCCCCGATCTGTGTCCCTCCCCCAGTCCATTGATAAAGGAGGTCCTCCTCCCCTTCCCTCTGATCCTAGTCTATCAGGTCTTATCAGGGGTGGCTGCATTGTCTTCCTCTGTGGCCTGATAAGGCTGCTCCTCCTTCACTGGAAGGCGATCAAAGAGCAGGCCAATCAGTTCATGTCAGAGACAGTCCCTGTCCCCATTACTATCAACCCACTTAGATACTGAAATGCCATGGGCTAACTCTATGCAGGGATCCCAGGCCATCTCCATAAGTGGTCCTTGGCTGGAGTATCAGTCTCAGAAAAGACCACTGAGCCCAGAATTTTTGGATCTCTTCTTCTTGTGGAGCTCCTGTCCTCTCCAGGTCTTATTATCTCCCATTCTTTTCATAAGATTCCCTTCACTCTGTCCAAAGTTTGGCTATGAGTTTCAGCATTTGCCTTGATACCCTGCAGGGAAGAGCCTTTCAAAGGCCCTCTGTGATAAGCCCCTGTCCTGCCCTGTTTTCTCCCTCTTCCTATGCCCATTCTCCTCGCCTTTCTGAATGGGGATAGAACATCTTACCCAGAGCCCTCTTTCTTGATTAGCTTACTTAGGTGTACAGATTTTAGTATGTTTATACTATATTATATGTCTAACATCCACTTATGAGTGAGTATATATCCTGTGTGTCTTTGTGCTTCTGGGATATCTCACTCAGGATGATCTTTTCCAGTTCCCACCATTTACCTGCAAATTTCATGATTTCCTTGTTTTTTTTTTTTTTTTTTTATTTCTGAGTAATATTCCATTGGGTACATGTACCACAATTTCTGTATCCATTCCTCCACTGAGGGGCATCTGGGATATTTCTAGCTTCTGATTATTACATATAAAGCTGCTACAAACATGGATGAGCAGATGTTCTTGTATACTTGAGCATCTTCTGGATGTATGCCTAGGAGTGGTATAGCTTGATCTTGAGAAAGTGCTATTCCTCATTGTCTGAAAAAGGCGCCAGATGGATTTCCAAAGTGGTTTTACAAGTTTGTATTCCCACCAGGAATGGAGGAGGGTTCCCCTTTTTCCACATCTTCTCCAGCATGTGTTGTCACTTGAGTTTGTTGTTGTTGTTGTTTTAATTTTATTTTTTTCTTATCAGTTACATTTTATTAACTCTGTATCCCAGCTGTATCCTGCTCCCTCATTCCCTCTCAATCCCTCATCTCCACCCTGCCCCTTTCCAAGTCCACTGATGGGGGGGGGGACCTCCTCCCCATTCATCTGATCCTGTTTTATCAGGTATTTTCAGGACTGGCTGCAAAGTCCTCCTCTGTGGCCTAACAGGACTGCTTCTCCCTTGGGGGGTGGGGAGGCAAAGAGCCAGCCATTGACTTCATGTGAGAAATCTTCCCAGTTCCCCTTACAAGAGTACCCACTTGGATACTGATACCCATGTACCATGGGTTACATCTGAGCAAGGGTTCTAGGTTATATCCATACATGGTCCTTGGTTGGAGATACAGTCTCACAAAAGACCCCTGTGCCCAGATATATTTGGTTCTTGTGGAACTCCTGTCCTCTCCAGGTCATACTAACTCCCCCTTCTTTCATATGGTTCCCTGTACTCTGCCGAATGTTTGCTTATGAGTCTCAGTATCAGCTTTCATACACTACTAGGTAGAGAATTTCAGAGGCCCTCAGTGGTAAGCTCCTGTCCTGTTACTTGTTTTCTCCTACATCCAATGTTCATCCCATTTGTCTTTCTAGGTAAGGGTTGATCATCTTACCCAGGGTACTCTTTATTGTTTCTCTGCTTTAGATGTACAGATTTTAAGTGTTTCTCTGTCATTCGATATTCCTCTATTGGGAATTCTCTGTTTAGTCTGGAACTTATTTTTTAATTGGATTACTTAATTTATTGTTGTTTAACTTTTTGAGTTCTTTATATATTCTGGATATTATCTCTCTGTCAGATATAGGGTTGGTGAAGATCCTTTCCCAATTTGTAGGCTGTCATTTTGTTTTGACGACAGTGTCCTTCACTTTACAGAAGCTTTTCAGTTTTATGAGGTCCCATTTATTGATTGATGCTCTTAGAGGCTGTGCTGTTGGTGTTCTGTTCAGGAAGTTGTCTCCTGTGCCAATGAGTTCAAGGCACTTCCTCACTCTTTCTTCTAACAGGCTTAGGTGTGTCTGTTTTTATATTGAAGTGTTTGATCCACTTGGATTTTAGTTTTGTGCATGGTGATAAGTATAGATTAATTTGCATTTTTCTACATATAGACGTCCACTTAGACCAGCACCATTTGTTGAAGATGCTATTTTTTTTCCATTGTATGGTTTTGGCTGTGCAGATACTGCTGTGACTCTGGTCAGAAAAAGTGTCCTCCCAGCGTCACTATCTTGGATTCCCCAGATAAGAAGTCTTTTTATTGCTAGTGAAAATATATGTCAGGATTGCCACTATTAAATCATTATGTCTGTTCCTTACTTTCTACAAATATCTATCTATCTATCTATCTATCTATCTATCTATCTATCTATCTATCTATCTATCTATCTATAGATATACTACTGTTGGGTATATACCCAATAGACTCTAAGATCTACGAAAATGTGTTTGAATGTACATTTTCATTGCTTTGCTATACATAACATCTTAATTATAAAATTTTATTTATCCATAAAGGAAAAGAAAAATATGACATATTTATAACAATAAAGGAAACAGTAAATCTTTAAAGATAATATCTAGACTGAGGTAAATATTGAGCATTATGCTTTTATGTGGAAGTGATTGATATTAATTTGCATATTTATAGAAGGACTGATAGTCTGGAAACTAGAACTGGATATTGAGGGTGCAAAAGACAAGGGAAGGAGGAGAGGGAAAAAAAGAACAAGAAAGTATGATATATGAACGGACAGATGGCAGTACTAAATAGGAAGATAGGGACAAATTCATTGAGGTATGTGGGACAAAAAAAGGGTGAAATGGAATAACAAAAGATGTATGAAAATACTGTAATAAGAAAAAATAGTACTGAATTTTGAAACTCAAAATATGAAGAAAAATAAAAGAGAAATATCACAAAATTATTAGAGAAAAAGCTGTTAAAAACAAACGAGATGTTAAAAGCAATAAAGAAAAGTTATCTGAGACATACACAATAGTGTTCATAAAACTAAGCACTTCTCAGTTGAAATCATACAGGCCTATAGTGAATAGGCTGATACAGCAGAGAGAGTGGTGAGTATTTCCTCACCAAAAGTTCTGCCAAAAACATATAAATAGAGAGTGGTTATTTAAGTTGACAAATTTAAGGGCACATATAAAGTCACTGGAGACCATAAAATTCATTACTAAAAGTTAGGTATATTATGTATCTATCAATAAAAATTTTAGGTCAAACTTTAAGCAATGCTTAACAAATTTCAAGTTTGCAATTCTTTTGTCATCAGAAAATTCAACAAGGAAGAAATTAAAGAGGAAATAATTTGAAGTTTCTCTTCCCCAGTTTTCACATTGATAATTATTTCCTTAAGGCTATATCCAGACTTTTGATGAAATTTCAAGACATACTTTTCTGTGATTAAAAATTGTTATTAATGAACAAGGATATGTATTTATTTAAAAATTTATGAATAATAAAATGTGGTTTCTGATTTGATAATGAATGAAGTGATATTAATTCTTGAAATAACAAAAATATCTATATCAGAGGAGTGAAACAAATTTAATGTTGTTCTTCTAAACTAACAGAATGCAGAAAATTCTGTGATTACCAAAATCTGCTTGTTTCTCTTTACCTCTCCCTTTAGGCTCCTGCTTATTTTGGTTCACATTAACGTAAACCTTCACAGGTAGATCTGTTTGATAAAATTCCATATCCATTCACTGGCCCAAAACAGTATAATGAACAGAGAATGTACAAAGGCTGATGCTGTCAGTTCATGTAAGACTTTAAATTCAAAGAGTTGCTTTGTTACCTGAACATTCTTTAATTTCTTTTTTTAATTTAATTTAGATTTTTTTTTATTATTAGTTACATTTCATTAACTCTGTATCCCAGCTGTATCCCGCTCCCTTATTCCCTCCCAATACCACCCTCCCTCCCTCAGCTTCTCCCTGCCTCTTTCCAAGTCCACGGATTGGGGAGGACCTCCTCCCCTTTCATCTGATCCTATTTTATCAGATATCTTCAGGACTGGCTGCAAAGTCCTCCTCCTCTGTTGCCTAGCAGGACTGCTCCTCCCTTGGGGGGGTGGGGAGGTCAAAGAGCCTGCCATTGAGTTCCTGTCAGAAATAGTCCCTGTTCCCCTTACTATGGGAAACCAATTGGTTACTGAGCTACCACAGGCTACATCCGAGCAGAGGTTCTAGATTATATCCATAATGGTTCTTGGTGGAGTGTCTGTCTCAGAAAAGACTGTTGTACAGTGTGGGCTAGAGGTTCAGTCTTTTAAACAGTGCCCAAGTAATTATATCCAGCTCTCTTGTTTAGTTCCCACTGTAATAACTGTTTTCAACTGTTATTATAATATTACTTGATGTTAGACTTTCAGGGTGGGTCAAATTGGTGAATACCACTTAGTCACATGGGGATATCACCAAGGAAAGCTGTATCAGAAAACTGATGTTTTTTTTTTCTCTGCCTTGAAAACTTGTACTTTCAACTTGATAGTGTTTGAAAGTAAGTTGTTTCTTTTTAATTTCTTTCTGGCAATGTACCTCAACTTAGGGTTTTAGTATCACACTATGAATTCAATAAATGAAATAAGAGAGAAAAAATTGTACTTTACATTTCTTAGTAAACTGTTGCAAATTAAACTTGCCATTCCTTTATTCATTATCAAGAAAATTTTAGGAGGCTGGACAGATGGCTCAGTTGTTAAATGATTTCTACATAGATATGTGGATCCGAGTTTGGATTCCTCAGCATTCATGTAAGAAATGAAAACAAACAAACAGTCAAAATGCAGATATAGTTGTGCAGCTGTTCATTGACCAGCTACTCTAACCCACTGCTGTGCCATGTTTGATGACAGAACCTGTCTCTAAGACATATAGCGAAACATTTATCTGGTTGAGGAAGACACCATAATATCAGTTTTGATACTATACATGCATACAAGTATAGATGCTTGCTCACAAACATGTATACCCATAATCATAAGTTTTGAAGAAGAATATCAATGATTATCAAATTCAAAATATACCATAAGGTATTTGTTAAAATTCTTTAAATTATTTAATAGAGTCATTCTGGTGGTCTTCCTTCTTTAGTTCAGGAGAAAAAGAATGAATTGCTATAAGAGAAAAATAATATCTTACCTCTTAGTTTTAACGTAAGGATGGTTATTGCAATGATCAGTAGTCCTGTCTCCAAAAACTTGAGCTCGTGTGACAGCAAATAGGAGTGAAATGAAGAGATAGACTTTATTTTAAGACAAAAGTCTTTCTTGTATTTTTACCTAAAATCAATCAACATGATTTACTGGGTTGTCCAGTAAGTTATAGATGACCTGATCAAAATCTCAGAAAAACACATTTTTTCCCTCAATTCCAGCATTTCTATAAAGAACTTTAAGATAGTAACTTCTGAAAAAGTCTAGGCTACCTTGTGTTTTATTTACTTTGTTGCTGTGTTGTGCACTTGGTTTTTGAGAGGCATCTTACTGTGTAGCTCACACTGGTCTAGAACTCATTTTATTTTGATAGTTTATTTATTAGTTTATGCTCGATAGTGTTTTTCCTGCACACGTGAGAGAAACGGCTCTCTTGGAACATGAATTATAGACTGTGGTGAGCCTCCATGTCGGTTCTGAGAAATAAACCTAAGACCCCTGAAAGAGGTCCTTAAGTACTGAACCATCTCTCCAGCCCAGGGAACTCACTTTATTAAGCAGGCTCACCTTGAACACATATAGATCCACCTGCCTCAGCTTCCCCAGGGCACTACCATTCCCAGCCAAAAATTCTGTTTTTTTAATTATTTTGTTTGTTTTGAAGTGTGCTTATCATCATCAGTTTTATTATGTTTATTCTTGCTCAGAATTAGTTTCTGTACTTTCTGCCTTCATGGAACTCTCTTCTCTAATCTAGTCTCTACTTTCAACCTGTATTTTTTATAATATGTTTTTGAGTGAGTCTTTTCCTATATCATAACAATTTGTTCCTTTTCTGATTTATTGCAACAATTTAGTGTCCACTACATAAAACCTTAAACTTTATATTTTGTTTAAATCTTTAACTGGTGTATGCCTGTACTAAATGGTTTGTGGAAAGTTTAAGAGGGAAATTTTCTTTCTTTCTTTTTTTTTTTTTTTTCATACAGGAGATCAGTGTGTTACAACAGCTAGCCTAGAATTTGTGGCAATTCTTTAGCTTCTGTCTCTCAAGTGATGGCATTCCAAACAAGTATGATCACTGCTGACTAAATTTACAAGTGTTAAGGAGATAATTTTTTCTTGTGCGCTGTATTAGCTTCTGGATCTTAACATACAAGCACACACACACACACACACACACACACACACACACACACACCGAGAGAGAGAAAGAGAGACAGAGACAGAGAGAAACAGAGACAGACAGACAGACAGACACAGAAACAGAGACAGCAAGACAGAAACAGAGATTATTTAGTTTTCCTGTATTATAAAGAGTGACGTTTGCTAAAGTTGTGTTCTTGCAAGATTAACTGCTAAAGAACAATCATACAGTGCTTAAAAATATATCAACTGTTGGACTTTAAAGCTATTCTATTTTATCAAAAGGAGTGGTAGGGTTTGTTAAATTTTTATGGCTCTTAGCAATACTTTTATAAAGTTCTTTAAAGAGGAAACAATGTATAATTAGCATTTAAACCAAGCTGCGATATTCCTTTTTGAGCACCATTTTATCACTAGCAGCCATCCCAATTAAGCAGAATTACCATCCCAATTAAACAACAATGATCATTTTTTAAATTAGCATTAATTCAGCAACTTGGGAACTGTCCCATTTAAGTGGACTGCTTAATTAATTTTCAATTAGATTGAGTACATTATATCAGAAATACTCTGCATTGTTTGGCAATTAGAAATGCATAGTTTTAAAACTAAGCCCTTAATCCAATAAATTTTTGAAGAAGCTTTATATATCAAAATGAGCTGAAAGAATGCTGCTGATACTATCACTGATTCTTAATTTTATGAATTTCCATAACTGCATTGAGTAATTATGTTTTGCAACTGAAATAGAAATACACATTCAGAAAAAAATGGAGATTTTTCTATTTTTTTTTACTTTTAAATAATTTTATACATTCATTTGTATCCCAGCTGTAGCCCACTCCCTCTTTCTCTCTCAATCCTTCCCTCCCTCCCTCATCTCCTCCCTGCTCCCTTCCGAATACACTGAGAGAGGGTGTTCTCCTCTCCTTCCATCTGGCCCTAGCTTATCAGGTATCTTCAGGATGGTTGTAATGTCCTTATCTGTGGCCTAGCAAAGCTGCCCCTCCCTCAGGGGAGATGGGAAGCTCATAGGTTCATGTCCGAAACAATTCCTGTCGCCCTTACTAGGGAATCAACTTGGATACTGAGCTACCTTGTAGCTTGGATGTCTGAGCAGGGGTTGTAAGTTATATCCATGCATGGTCCTTGGTTGGATAAACAGTCTCATAGAAGACCCCTGTGCTTAGATATATTTGGACCTTGTGGGGCTCCCTGTCCCATCTAGGATATACTAATTCCTCCTTCATTCATATGATTTCCTATACCCTGCTGAAGGCTTGGTTATGGGTCTCAGCATCTGCTTTGATACACTGCTAGATAGAGTCTTTCAGGTGCCTTCTGTGGTAGGCTACTGTCCTGTTGCATGTTTTCTCCTTTTTCCAATATCCATCCCCTTTGTCTTTCAAGATGAGGATTGATCATCTTACTCCAGGACCTCTTTCTTGTTCATCTTCTTTAGGTGTACATATTTTAGTATGTATATCCTAACTTATAGGTCTATATAATTGAGTATATACCATGTGTGTCTTTCTGCTTTTGGGATACCTCACTCAGGATGATTTTTTCTGGATCCCAACATTTGCCTGCAAAGTTCATGATATCCTTGTTTTTAATTGCTGAGTAGTATTCCATTGTGTAAAAGTACCACAATTTCTGTATCCATTCTTCTGTTGATGGACATCTGGGTTATTTCTAGGTTCTGGCTATTACAAATAAAGCTGCTACAAACATGGTTGAGCAAATATGCTTGTTGTGTACTTGAACATCTTTTGGATATATGCCTAGGAGTGGCATAGCTGGATCTTGAGGTAGCACTATTCCTAATTGTCTGAGAAAGCACCAGATTGATTTCCATAGTGGCTGTACCAGTTGACATTCCCATAAGCAATGGAGGAGGGGTCCCCTTTCTCCACAACCTCTCCATCATGTGTTGTCTCTTGAGTTTTTGATCTTAGCCATTCTGATGGTTGTAAGGTGAAATCTCAGGGTCGTTTTGATTTGCATCTCCCTGATGGCTAAGGATGTTGAGCATCTTTTTAAGTGTTTCTCTGCCATTCTATATTCTTCTACAGAGAATTCTCTATTTAGCTCCACACTCCATTATGTAATTGGGTTACTTGAATTATTGCCTTTTAACTTCTTTAGTTCTTTATATATTCCAGATATCAGCCCTCTGTCAGATGTTGGGTTGCTGAAGATCCTTTCGCAATCTGTAGGCTGTCGTTTTATACTAACAACAGAGTCTTTTGCTTTACAGGAGCTTTTCTGTTTCACAAGGTTCCATTTATTGATTGTTGCTCTTAGAGCCTGTGCTGTTGGTGTTCTGTTCAGGAAGTTGTCTCCTGTGCCAATGAGTTCTAGGCTCTTCCCTAGGTTTTCTTTTAACCGTTTTAGTGTATGTGGTTTTATGTTTGAGGTCTTTTGATCCACTTGGACTTTAGTTTTGTGCAGGGTGATAAATACGGAACTGTTTTCATTTTTCTGCATGTAGACATACAGTTGGACGAGCAACATTTGTTGAAGATGCTGTCTTTTCTCAAATGAATGGTTTTGGACTCTTCCTCAAAAATCAAGTATCCATAGGTGTGTGGGTTTATTTCTGGGTATTCTAGTTGGTTCCAATTACCCTCCTTTTTAGTTATATGCCAATACCATGCAGTTTTTATTACTATTGCTCTGTAGTACAGCTTGAGATCTGGGATGGAGATACCTCCATAGGATCTTTGTTGTACAGGATTGTTTTGGAAATTCTGGGTTTTTTGTTTCTCCATATGGAGTTGAGAATTTTTCTTTCAAGGTCTGTAAAGAATTGTATTGGTATTTTGATGAGAATTGCATTGAATCTGTAGATTGCTTTTGGCAGGATGGCCATTTTCACTTTTTTAATTGTACCCATCCATGAGACGGGAGAACTTTCCATCTTCTGATGTCTTCCTGGATTTCTTTCTTTAGAGACTTGAAGTTCTTTTCAAACAGGTCTTTCACCTGATTGGTTAGAGTCACCCCAAGGTACTTTATGTTACTAGTGGCTATTGTAAAGTGTGTTGTTTCCCTGATTTCTTTCTTGGCCCTTTTGTCTTGGGTATACAGAAGGACTTCTAATTTTTTTTTTTTTTTTGTTAATTTTGTATCTGACCACTTTGCTGAAGGTGTTTATCAACTGAAGGAGTTCTCTGTTTGAGTTTTTGGGGTCACTCAAGTATACTACCATATTATCTGCATATAGTGAGACTTTGACTTCTTTATTTCCGATTCGTATTCCCTTGATCTCCCTTACTTGTCTTATTGCTCTAGCTATGACTTCAAGTACTATGTTGAAGAGATATGGAAACAATGGGCAGACTTGCCTTGTCCCTGATTTCAGTGGGATTGATTTAAGTTTCTCTCCATTGAGTTTGATGTTGTCTATAGGCTTCTTGTATATTGTCTTTACTATGTTTAGGTATGTTCCTTTTATCCCTCATGTCTCCAAGACTTTAAACATGAATGGGTGTTGGATTTTGTCAAATGCTTTTTCGGCATCTAGGGAGAGGACCATGTGGTTTTTCTCCTTCAGTTTGTTTATATGGTGGATTACATTGAGGGATTTCCATATATTGAACCACCCTTGCATGGCTGGGATGAAGCCTACTTAGTCATGGTGGATGATATCTTTGATGTGTTCTTGGATTTGGTTTGCAAGTATTTTATTGAGTATCTTTGCATCAATTTTCATGAGAGAAATAGACCTGAAGTTCTCCTTTTTTTTTTTTTTTTTTTTTTTTTTTGTTGTTGGATCTTTGTGTGGTTTAGGTATAAATGTGACTGTGGCTTCATGAATGAGTTTGGTAATGTGGTAATGTTCCTTCTGTTTCTATTTCATGAAATAATTTGGAGAAAGTTGGAGTTAGCACTTCTTTGAAGGTCTGGTAGAATTCTGCACTGAAACCATCAGGCCCTGGTTTTTTGGTTTTTTTTTTTTTTTTGAAGGGAAGCTGCTGATGGCTGCTTCAATTTCCTTGGGGGATATAGGGCTCTTCAATCTTTCTACCTGGTCTTTGTGGCAGTTAGGCTTTTGTAGTATGACCTAATGATTGTTTAGATTTCCTCATTGTCTGTAGTTATGTCCCCCTTTTCATTTTTAATTTTGCTGATTTGGATAGTTTCTCTCTGCCTTGTCATTAGTTTGCCTAAGGGTTTGTCTATATTGTTAATTTTCTCAAGAACCAGCTCTAGGTTTCTTTGATTCTTTCAATTGTTTTATTTGTTTCTAATTGGTTGATTTCAGCCCTGAGTTTGATTATTTTCAGCTGTCTGCTCCTCTTGGGTGTTTCTGCTTTTTTTTTTCCTAGGGCTTTCAGTTGTGCCATTAAGTTGTTTGTATGAAATGTTACAAATTTCTTCTTAAAGGCACTTATTGCTATGAGTTTTCCTCTAAGTACTGCTTTAAGTGTGTCCCATAAATTTGGGTATGTTATGCCTTCATTTTCATTGAATTCTAGGAAGTCTTTAATTTCTTTCTTTATTTCATCCTTAACCCAGCTGTTGTTGAGAAGAAAGTTGTTAAGTTTCCATGTGCATGTAGGCTTTTTGTTATTTCCATTGTTGTTGAGGTCCAGCTTTAGTCCATGGCCGTCATATAGTGTACAGGGTATTATTTCAATCTTCTTGTATCTGTTGAGGCTTGCTTTGTGACCAACTATATGGTCTATTTTGGAGAACGTTCCATGAGCTGATGAAAAGAATGTATACTCTTTTGAGTTTGGGCGAAAAGTCCTGTAGACATCTATTAGGTCCATTTGAATTAGTACATTTGCAAGTGCCTTAATTTCCCTGTTTGGCTTCTGTCTAGATGATCTGTCCCTTCCTGAAAGTGGGGTGTTGAAGTCTCCCAGTATTAAGGTGTTGGGGTCGATGTGTGATTTATGCTTTAATAATGTTTCATTTATGAATGTAGTTGCTCTTTAATTTGGGGCATAGATATTTAGAATTGTGATGTATTCTTGGTGGATTTTTCCTTTGATGAGAATGGAGTGCCCCCTATGTCTTTTTTTATTAGTTTTGTTTGAAAGTCTATTTTATTAGATAATAGGATAGCCACTCCTGCTTGTTTTGGGGGTCTATTTGCTTGAAAAACTGTTTTCTAGCCTTTTACTCTGAGGTAGTGTTCATCTTTGTTGCGTAGGTGTGTTTCTTGGATGCAGCAGAATGTTGCATCCTGTTTCTGCACCCATTCTGTTAATCTGTGTCTTTTTATTGGAGAGTTGAGTCCATTGATGTTGATAGATAATAATGATCATTGAATGTTATTTCCTATTATTGTGGAGTTGGTGGTGTTACTGTGATTCATTGCTTGTTGTCTTTTGATTTTTTTTTTTTGAAAAATTATCCATAACCTATGTTTTCTTGGGTGTAGTTGTTTTTGTTGGATTAGAATTTTCCTTCTAGTATATTCTGTAGGGCTGGTTTGCTGTTCAAATATTGTTTAAATTTAGTTTTGTCATTCAATATTTTGTTTTCTACATGTATGTTGATTGAAAGCTTTGCTGGGTATAGTAGTCTAGGTTGGCATCTGTGGTTCTTTAGGGCCTGCATGATATCTCCCCAGGCCCCTCTGTCTTTCATAGTTTCTGATGAGAAGTCCGGTGTGATTCTGATAGGTCTACCTTTATATGTCATTTGACATTTTTCCCTTGCTGCTTTTTAGTATCTTTTCTCTGTTCTATAGATTAAGTGTTTTGACTGTGATGTGGCATGAGGAGTTTCTTTTCTGGTCTAGTATATTTGGTGTTCTGTAGGTCTCTTGTATGTTTGTGGCCATCTCTTTTTTTAGGTTTGGAAAATTTTCTTCTATGATTTTCTTGAAAATATTTTCTGGACATTGGAGCCTGGAATCCTCTTCTTCATCAATTCCTATTATTCTTAGAGTTTTCCTTTTCATGGCGTCCTTGATTTCTTGGATGTTTTGTATTGGGGATTTTTTCTGATTTTATTTTTTCATTAAGAAAAATATCAATTTCTGCGAGTATATCTTCAGCACCCGAGATTCTCTCTTCCATCTCTTGTATTCTATTAGTGATGCTTACCTTTGTTGTTCCTTCTCTTTTCTCTAAGTTCTCCAGTTCCTGGATTTTCTTAGTTTGTGTTTTCTTTATTGATTCTAATTCTGTTTTCATGCCTTGCAACATTTCCTCCATATGTTTGAATGTGGATTTCTGTGTCTCCATGATGGTCTCTATTTTTTTGTTTGTTTCCTCTCTTAATGCCACTACTTCTGCCTCCATTTGTTTGGCTATATTTGGCTGTGTTTCTTTAAGAGCCTTGTTCACTTGTTTTTCTTTGTTTCCATTTGGGAGGCCAAATCTTTGAGAGATTTATTTCTTTCCTCTTTAACTGATTGAATCTGTATGGATGTTTCTCTGAGAGATTAGTTAGTTTCCTCTTTATGTGCCTAAAATAACTGGATAATCATAGCTTTAAAATAATTTTCTTGTGTTTCTGATGAGTTTCACTATCCATTAATTTTGGGGGTTGCTGGTGAAGCCATGTTATCTTGATTTACGTTGGTTGTGTTCTTTTGCTGATTTCTTGCCATTTGGTTATCCGTAGTGTTCACTGTTTGTTCCTGGATTCTGCAGATCAGACTGATCTTTCTCTGGTGTCTGGAGAATTCTTCAGGAAAATGAGAGAGGTACAGTGGTTTCAGTGTGTGTGTTGGTGGTTCAGCTATACCTGTAGAAGGAATGTTCGCAGGCGCAGAAGGGTGAATGCAGGGTAGCATGTGATTGAGCACGTGCTTGTAGATGTGTCCTAAGGGACAAGGTGTTGGAGAATGAAGAGGCCCTCAGTGTGTGAGTGGTGTCTTGCAGGCACTGAAGGTGTTGCAGGCGCTTAAGTAATTGAAAGAGCTGTTGAAGATTGCGGGCATGTATTGTTTTTGCAGGTCTGCTAGGCTTTGGTGGCTGGTTATCTGCCACTGAGGGGTTGGATGACCCATACAATCACTGGCTGGGCAGCCCTGTGTAGTCAGTACTGCCACTTGCAGACTGGGGATATTGGAAGGATTGTACTGCGTATCTGAGTCCCTGTGGCTGGCACTCTTTGGGCGTGCACTCTGGCAGGCTGGGGTTTCTGGAGAAGCATGCACTCTTTAAAGGGGCCCAGTGGGGAGGGGTGTGTTCCGAGGGTCCAGAGCTTAACAAAAGGGCACTTGTGGCATGCGTTCCTCAGACTTGTGCTCTGTGGGGTGGCGTTCAGTAGGTGGTTACAGCTCTCTGACACTGCTGAGGAGCCTGAAGCCCTGCCTCTGCTGACCTGGTCCCCAGGCACTGAGCCGTCCAGATTTGGGATCCAGTAAGGATTGTACTGTGGAACTGAGTCTCTGCGGTTGGCACTCTGTGGTTGGGCTTGCGCTCTGGTGCTGGCAGTGGTGAAATTTCCGGAGGTGTTTGTGCTCCTCTGGTGTGGTAGGACTTCCGGAGTTGTGTGCACTCCAGTGTGACTGGGTTTCAGGAGGTGTGTGTGCTACCTCGGGGTGGGATTTCCTGTGGTGGCAGCACTCAGGTGAGGCGGGTTTTTCCGGAGGTGTGTGAGCTCTGGCGGGGTGGTATTTCTGGAGGGACATGAGCTCCACTGCATTTCTTGTGGCAGGATTTCAGAGCAGGGGCTTCAATGTCCCGAGAATCCCTTTGTTTCCCACAATGGATGCGTGGGTGGGAGGGATCTGATGTCTGGCTCTTAGCTTAGAAGGACCCTGTATCTGGGGCTCTGCAGGCACTTGAGGGTGCACTCACTCTCTAGCAGGTCAAATTGGCCAGCATAATGGTACTCCTCTCTACTCTCAGGTTTGGACCTGCTGAGTCAAATGTGGGAGATTGAGCACTGCCAGCTCAGTGGTGTTGCAACCACCATTCTAGGGAGTCCAGCTGCAGCCATGGAACTGGAAGGCTGGTCCAGGTGCCTGGTGGGAAGTCCTGGGTAGCCACAACAGTGGTCCACAGAAGTACATGGCCGGGTGCTTGGTGTACTAGGTTTGTTTTCGGGTCTGCTGGATTTTGATGGCTTTACAGCTGGCTATCTGCCACTGAGGGAGTGGGCGACTGGTACAGTCACTGGCTGGGAGGCCCTGCAAAGTTGATATGACAGCTCGCAGACTGCGAAGGATGGTACCTCGGATCTGGGACTCGGTAGGCGGGTACAGCTGGCAGCCACTGCTGGGGATCTATGAGCCCGCCTCTGCTGTCTCAGTACTCAGGAAGTGAGTTCCTTGCTGAGGGTTTTTGGCACTGTGAGCTTGCTCTGCCCAGGAGGAAGGGTCGAAAAAAGAAAGTGTAAGGAGTTCAAAAGTTAGCTTTTCTCTGGGGACGTCCCTGTCCCCAGAGACGTCTGCAGGTGACCTGAATCTAAAGGTCTCAACTCATGTAATGTCCCCTCTTGTTCAGGAAGCCTCAGTGTTGATTTTCTGGCTAGATGCCCCTCCAACTCATCAATTTTAGAGTTTCAGATCCTCTGCCTCTCACATAATGTGTGTGCTGGTCGCCACCATCTTGCACCAGAAACTCACTTCTAAGCAATTGTTATGGTAAACTAACTCAGCCCAGTAATATTATTATTGCATTTCTATAATTTTTATTTAATTTTCTGTTTAGTAGTATACTAGTCAATGGGATAAACATACCTAATCTTGAATAATTGAAATAAGTTGTTAAATTTTCAAGCTTAAGTCAATCAACAAAGACATAATATCCATACTGTTTTTATTTCCAAAAATGCAGCATATTTATAAGATTATATGATTTCTAAACATCACAGAAATTTTTGATAAAAGTCTCTTTTCATTTATTGCTGTCTTAATAATCGTTCCAACAATGCCAATGATATTAAGACTTCGATATGCTTTGTGACACAAGCTTTGTGTCACACAAAGACTTCGATATGCTCTGTGATATGGTCCTGGATTTGAAAAGTTTTAGTTAATTCTTTGGCTTAAATGTTTGTTTTCTTTCAAAATTCATGCCTTAAACTGTAGTCAGTGTTGTAGTATTAGGAGTTAAGGACTTCTGGTAATGGCTTGATTGTGATGGCTTCATTTTCATAAATGCCATTCTTCTTTAAAAATGACATGAGAACACTTTCTCATTGTGTTGCTAACAGCCTTATCTAAGAAACAAATACATTCTGTATTTAAGAGCTTTGTAAGCTGTGGTACATTTTTTTTCTTGTGGTAAGATTAAACAACTTATGAAAGAAAATGTTTTTTGGTGCTTACAGTATCACAGAATGAATCCATGACCACCATGACAGGGAACATGGCAGCAGGATACAGGCAAGATGCTGGAGCAGTAGCTGAGGATTTACATCTTAAACCACAAGTAAAAGGCACAGAAAGATAACTGGGAATGACTTGGACTTGAAACCCCCGAGCCCACAGCTATTGACATACCTCCTCCAACAAGTCTACAAACCCCTAATTTTTCCTAAACACTTTTACTAACTGGGGACCAGGTATTCATACACATGCATATACAGGTATTATTCTTATCAAAATACAACATTCCACTACCTGAAGTGCATAGGCTTATAGCAATACTATAGTGCTAAATGAATTTAGTCCAACTGCAAAAGTCCTCATAGAATTTTACAGTCTCCATACAGTTTAAAAAACCAAAATCTCTTCTGTAACTCAAGGAAATATCTTAATTGTAATCCCCTGTAAAATCAAAAAGAAAATTACAAACTTGCACAGAATATACATTATCATTTAAAAGTAGAAGAATAGGGGCAGAGTGGGGAAATAATGGAGCAATGTAAGACTGAAATCCAACAGAGCAAACTCCAAATCCAGTATTTCTATGTCAAACATCAAATAGCTTAGAAGGCTTTCCCTTCTAGCTTTGCTGACTGCAACACATTTTTTTTCTCTAGGACTAGTTCAGGCCCTTTCTTTATCTCCCATTGGTAGATATCCCAAAGCTCTGGCTTCTCCAATAACTGGCAGTCTCCTTACAATCCAGGCTTCATCTTCAAAACATCACAAAATGGCCTCTCAGGGCATCCATGCCCCTGACAGATGCTTGCCTTTGGTGGCTTTCCTAAGCATTGAAGAAAAAGTCCACATCCCCTTTACTCCTCTATTCTTTGTGAATCTAAATTCAGCAATAGATGGCCTATGCTGTCAAGTTTAGCAGCCTGCCAAGTATGGAACATGGCATTTTCTTTGAGTTACATTTCCATAAGCTTTCATAGTTGATGCTTTTCAGGAACAGATAATTCCATAGGCCTTTTTTTTTTTCACAAATTACAGTATTACCAGGATCAGATTTTAAGCTGAATGAACAACTCCTATTCCATTTCTTATGTCTTCCTACAAAGACCATGGCTCCAACATTAAATTTCTTGGTGCTCCTCTGGTCCTCAAACTGTACATTTTGTATTTCTATTTGCCTCATTTGCACTTTACAGTGTGGGTCTACATAATATGGACAACAAAGTCAGTATGATGCTGTCTTAGTTCTTTCTTTGAATGAAAGAAATTTCTTCAGAACTTCAATTTAGCCTTAGACAATTATTTAGGACTAGTGCAAAAAGTAGCCATCCTCTTTGAATAAATATAGCAAGAATGGTCACTACCCTACAGAGTCAGCTACCAAAGACTCTCTGCTTTTGGCAAGATCCAGGGTAGGATCTGAGACAGGATACAGAATCCCCATTCGTTTTTTCTCTTGGGTCACTGAGCTGATGACTCAGGCAATTGCTTATTATGGATCACTGAAAGAAAAAGAAATAAGGGAAGGAGCCCCAGATTCCTTCTCGAGTGACTAGCTGTACTGTAACTAATGAGGTAACTTCAAACTGACCACTTTCTTTCTGCAGTCAAGACTATAAAAGTGGCTTCTAGCCAAAACTGTAAGAAGTTGTAAAAATAGACTTTTTGATCTGAAAGTAGCTCCTGGGAGGAGAGGGCCACTGCAAAGGCCTGAATTTACTAGCTTATTTGTGAATAAATTAGAAAAAGAAAAAAAAAGGGAGAGAGAGATAAAGTAAGCAATGACCACTCATATATACACACTCAAGGGAAAAGGGTGGATGAAGTTAAAAGTGTAATTTTAACCAACAAATTTCCATAAGCTTACGTGTGACCATAATACTGATTTTAGCTATCATCTTCTTTGTAGCAGATGTAGAAAGTTCAGGCTATAAGTTTCATAGGTACACATAGAAAAACAATCATACATCGGGGTTGTTTCCAGAATATGGCTATTAGAAATAAAGCTGCTATGAACATGGTTGAACAAATATCCTTGTTGTATACTTGAGCATCTTTTGGATATAAACCTAGGAGTGGTATAGCTGGATCTTGAAGTAGTACTATTCTGAATTGTCTGAAAAAGCACCAGACTGATTTCCAAAGTGGTTGTACAAGTTTACATTCCCACCCTCAGTAGAGGAACGGATACAGAAATTATGGTACATTTACACAATGGAATACTGTTCAGCAATTAAAGACAAGGAAAATTATGAAATTTGTAGGCAGATGTTCGGACCTAACAAAGATCATCTTGGGTGAGGTATCCCCAAAACAGAAAGACAGATATTGTATATACTCACTTATAAGTGGATATTAGAAATATAATATAGGATAATCATAGTAAAATCTGTACACCTAAAGAAGCTAATCAAGAAAGAAGACCCTGGGTAAAATGTTCAACCCTCATTCAGAAAGGTAAATGGGATGGACATCAGAAGATGGAGAAAACAGGGAATAGGACAGGAGCCTACTACAGAGGGCCTCTGAAAGACTCTATCCTGCAGGGTATAAAAGCAGATGCTGAGACTCATAGCCAAACTTTGGGCAGAGTGCAGAGAAACTTATGAAAGAAGAGAGAGATAGAAAGACCTGGAGGGGACAGGAGCTCCACAAGGAATGCAACAGAACCAAAAAATTCTGGGCACCGGGGTCTTTTCTGAGACTGATACTCCAACCATTTTCTATGCATGGAGATAACTTAGAACCCTGTACAGATGTAGTCCATGGCAGCTCATTGTCCAAGTGGGTTCCCTAGTACTGGGAACAGGGACTATGTCTGACATGAACTCAGTGGCTTGCTCTCTGATCACCTCCTCCTGAGGGAGGACAGCCTTACCAGGCCACAGCAGAAGACAGTGCAGCCAGTCCTGATGAGACCTGATAGACTAGGGACAGATGGAAAGGGAGGAGGACCTTCTCTATCAGTGGGACTGGGGGGGTGGAGGGATGGGAGGAGAACAAGTTAGGGTGGTACTGAGAGGGAATGAGAGAGGTAGCTACATTTGAGATACAAAGTAAATAAACTGTAATTAATAAAAAATACTTTTTTAAAAAGGAAGAAAAAAGAAAAACAATCAGACATATGGACTTGTACATATTCATACACACATTCAGTGAGCAATACAAAAAGAGCTCCTCACAGACAGACAGACAATTGACATATACTCATGTTACATATGTACAAAAACAGACAGGACATATTTACATGTAAACATGTATCTATATACATATTTACATATATATGCAACTCATGCATTTAGTGAATTCCTGCTGAGTTCAAGCCGAGTGGGCTTCAACCCTTGAAGGCTTCTACCCTCAAGGGCTTCTACCAATGATCTTTGTTTAGTCACAGCTTTTATTATTCTGAAACAAAACTCTCAGAAAATGAATTATCTCACAGTCAAAAAGGCAGTTAATCACAAAAACAGATGAATTCTAAAATACAAAAAGTTACAAGTTTTAAAACTAAATATTGTTTACCTATGTATCCATTACACTAATTCATAGGGACAAGGACTTCATAATGGCAGAGGCTGACAAGACCAAAGTTTAACAAGTTCCAAAAGTTACATGAATATATGTCTGTTCAATTAGGACTGACCTGACTACAAATTTTCCAGATAATTCTTAGTTTATAGTGAGTTCTGAATCAAATTTGTTTTGTAGTTTCTTTCATTCCATGAAACAAAGTAAATTTAGAATGAGAGTATAAGAGTATACCTTGTCATAAGCTGACAAGTTATAAGGAATTACAACAAAATTGTTTATAAATATATATTTTTTGACATTAAAGTTTGTTCTTAATTTAAACATTTTTATGCAGCCCCATTATATTTTGGACTCATGGGAAATTTAAACGGACTTCCCTATATTTATGGTATATACCAGGATTACTGAGTGAAGGCTTATCTTGAAGCCACAAATCTGTCTCAAGCTTTCCCCTGAAGGTCCACAAAGTTATTGCAGTCATAAGCTTTCTAAATTGTTTTAAATGTTTTTTAATTAATTTTTTATGTTTTATATTAATTACACTTCATTCACTTTTTATCCCAGCTGTAGTCCCCTCCTTCCTCCCCTCCCAACCCTAACCTTCCTCCACCATCTCCTCCTAAGCCCCTCTCCAAGCCCATGGATAAGGGAGGTCCTCCTCCTCTTCCAACCTAGCTAATACAGTATCATCAGAATTGGCTGCATTGTATAACCTAGAACCTCTGCTCAGATGTAGCCCATGGCAGCTCGGTATCCAAGTGGGTTCCCTAGTAAGGGAAACAGGGACTGTTTCTGACATGAACTTAGTGGCTAGCTCTTTGACCGCCTCCTCCAGATGTGGAAGCAGCCTTGCCTGGCCACAGAGGAGGACAATGCAAACAGTTTTAAATGTTTTAAATCAATTTAACTTTTAAAATTGTTTGATTCAAATCAGAAAGTTCACAATCAGAAATTAATTCATCTGAACAGATGCTGAACATAGTATATGACCACACACATATACCAATATTTTTGAGATTTTACAATGATGGAAGAAATCAAATTTCTCACTCTTCTTTTACTTTCACTAATATTTCTGAATAAACTTGGTTATTGGTGTATCTTTTTACTAAGTCAATATTTTTATGAATTATAATGAAAAAGACAAAATATCTACAGTAAAATTTTCATTAAAAGGAAATCACATGATTGGCCCACTGACTAATATTAAAACATTTTCAAAATTTCAAATTCACTTTTAAGATTCATATATTTTCTTGTTTAGTTTTCATTGTTAGTAGTTGTCTTATTATAGTATATTTTGCAGGTTGTTTCAGACCTCGTTTAGTATTTCTCTGCAGTTACTATCTAAATACTTAAATAGAATGGAATAGATAAAATTTGAAATAGAGGAACTAATGGAAGCAGTGCAATTATTTCTCCAGAAGAAACTGAAATATAAAGGTTCTTTGATGATTCTGTTTCTTAGGGCTGACAATTTTGGGAACAACTTTGTGGTTAACAAGTTTATAGCATCATCTTCCTTCTTGAAGAACTCACACTTAGTGATGCTATTCTGGACTGTTTTTCTTCTGCTATCTTGTTAAGAAAAAGAGATCAAAGAAGCCAAATGTATTTCCCCTAATGTTTAAGGTTTCTAAGTAAAAATAGAAGAACAGTTTCAGGATAGCAATGTTCTATTGATCAGGCAGTTTTTGTTTTGATGTAAGAATCAAACAATAACAGTTAGGAATGTTCTTACCTATACATTAGACAAACAAACAGAAACCTCAAAGCATAGCAAAAGAAGTAAATGGTTTATTTTTCTTGGCTGTCAAAGAAAATTAAAAAGGAAGGTAATTCATAACTCATTTGGCTGCTTGGGAATTTCTGTATGGAACCAGGTTTGTTTTAAATCTAACATCTTCATTTTGTGACCTATAGACAGACTACATTAACTATGAACAATTTATCCCTTTGTGCTAGTCAGAAAGAAGAGCAATGGAGAAAAACAAATTCTACAAATGTTTAGCAGTAAAGTCAGTGGTACTTTATGAATAAAAGCATGTAAGGGACTTATACTTTTATATGGCTGGTCACAATTGGATCACAAATCAGCAACTCAAGAAAAAGTAGCATGAAGTGTTAAATTCTCTAGGCATATTGCCAGTCACCATACTAAAAGTAGGGTTCTGTTAGTAAGTAAGAAAGAAAGAATAGACTTTTGGACAACAGCTGGAAGTTTCTGCCTAAGGGAAATATGTTTCTATGTAGTTATCATTTGACAAATACTTTCTTAAGAAGTTAAGGATGCAAACACCAAATTAGCAACACCAGATGTGGTATTTGATTTTTATATTGATTTTTAAGGAAAATTTTACTGTAGATATTAATTGTTTGAATCAAATCAAAAAGTCCGCAATCAGAAATTAATTGATTAATTTGAACAGATGCTGAACATGGTATATGACCACACACATATACCAATATTTTGTCTTTTTTTTTTACATTTTCGAAGGAAGTGAATATCATATTTTTTTCTATTTCATCAGAGACTGGAAGTTTTTTTTTTTTCTTTTTCATACAACTCTTTATGTCCTTTGTGGCTATTGTGAAAGGTGATCTTTCCCTAGAAGACCCAGAAATAAACACACACACTTATGGACACCTGATTTTTTGACAAAGATGCCAAAACCATACAATGGAAAATAGATAGCATTTTCAACAAGTGGTGCTAGTCTAACTGGATATCTATATGTAGAAAAATGCAAATTGATCCATACTTATCACCCTGCACAAAATTAAAGTACAAGCTAATCAATGACCTCAACATAAAACCAGACACACTAAACCTGTTACAAGAAAAAAGTGGAGAAAAGCCTTGTACTTATTGGCACAAGAGTCAACTTCCTGAACAGAACACCAACAGCACAGGCTCTAAGATAGACAATCAATAAATGAGACCTCATGAAATTGAAAAGCTTCTGTAAAGCAAAGGACATTACTAGAACAAAATGACAGCTTACAGACTGAGAAAAGATCTTCACTAACTCTATATCTGACAGAGGGTTAAAATCCAGAATATATAAAAAAAATCAAGAAGTTAAAAAGCATTAAGTTAAATGGCATTAAGTAATGTTGAATTCTTTGGGCAAAAGATAGTCATAATCATTATAGTGCTAATATATTCTAAGTAATGAACACATAAATGAATAGGCTGACAAGGCTTTGAATTTTCTGGTGAGAATCATTGCAGTTAATATAAGAGTGCAGGGAATCTTATGAAAGAAGAGGGAGATAAGACCTGGAGGTGACAGAAGCTCAACAAGGAGAGCAACATAACCAAGAAAACTGGGCCCAGGGGTCTTTTCTGAGACTGATATTCCAAACAAGAACCATGCATGCAGAAAACCTAGAACTCCTGCACTGATATAGCCTGTGGCAGCTTAGTATCCAAGTGGGTTCCTAGTAAGGGAAACAGGGACTGTCTCTGACATGAACCCAGTGGCTGGCTCTTTTATCACTGCCCCCTCCATGGGGAAGCAGCCTTGCCAGGCAACAGAAAAAGACAATGCAGCCAATCCTGATAAGCTAGGGTCAGATAAAAGGGGATGAGGACCTCCTCTATCAGCTGACTTGAAGAGGGGCGTGGGAGGAGATGAGGGAGGGAGGGTGGGACTGGGAATGAATGAGGGAGGGGCTACAGCTGGGATACAAAGTGAATAAAATATAAAAAAATCCTTTGATACAAAAAGAGCTTTGTGTTTCTCCCTTGTGTTGCTTTTTAATCAATGTATTATTCCCACTTGAAATCAGATGCCATTTCATTAAACCTTGAATTTGAATATATGCATCTAATGATACTGACATATACTCTTATATTTGTAGAGCAACAAATATAATTTAAAATATCATAAAAAGGACCAAGAGAGTAAACATTGGCCTACACTTTGAAAATGTTATATACAAGTGCTTTAAAATGACACTAACAATACGAGTATATATGAATAAGTTTACTTTATAATAAGCAAATAAGAACTGGATTAAATTATCCATTCTACTAATCAGAATTAAATATATTTTTGTATCTCCTTATTGGATGACTGTCTAGTTTCCTACCACAGAACCACTAGAGTTGCAAAATAATTTCAGGAGAGTGCTACATTTAGATCCTCTGTCCTTTACACTGTTCAGAAATTCAGAGCAAGAACAAGAATGAACAAACACATCTGAGAAGTATTTGGTTTATTTATTTGACCTGTCTACATTTTCAATAATATTCTAAATCTACAGTACAATCATTGAAATATTAACTACCTGAGCCAGGAATTCTATTTACATTTTCCTCCAGAAACAATAATTTTACTTGGTACTCAGATTCTCACATATGAAACGCAGCACTTGACCACTTCAAGAGTATTATTTTCTTCACTACAATAACACATGACAAATGGAGCTCCACAAGGAAAACAACAGAACCAAGGAATCTAGGCCTAGAGGTCTTTTCTGATACTGATACTCCAACCAAGGACCATTCATGGAGATAACCTGGACGCCCTGCACAGAGGTAGTCTGTGGCAGCTCAGTCTCCAAATGAACTTCCCAAAATAAGAGGAGCAGGGTTATCTCTGACATGAACTCAGTTGTTGGCTCTTTGATTACCTACCCCTGAGGGGTGAGCAGCCTGACCAGGCCACAGTGGAAGACTATGAAAGACAGTCCTGATGAGACCTGATAGGCTAGGGTCAGATGGAAGAGGAGGAGGTCCTCCACTATCAGTGGACTGCAAGGGGCATGAGAGGAGATGAGGAAAGGAGGGAAGCCATGATTGGGAGGGAAAAAGGCTGAGGCTATAGTTGGAATAAAAAATGAATAAACTCTAATAATAACTTATATTAAATAATAAACATAAAACTGTACACTTACATAATTACAATTTCAAAACTTCATAGGGCTACTGATACACTGCAGCATTAAGTAATTTTCCATTAACTGTAACTTCTCATGTGAATTATTTTTACTAAATACTATTAATTAACTTTCCATTTGATGTTAATGTCTTTTATCAAACAGAATTACTTCTGGAGACAAACATCTTCTAAATCACAAATGCAGGGCATTTAACATATCCCAGGTATAGAAATAATATTTGTCAACAGGGGGAATGACTTTCTTGCGTAGATTTAACATTCCATCCTACAATAGGTACATTAAAAATTAAATGTTACCCATGAATTTTATCTGACTGAAAGTTTTACCTTTCTATATTTTTTATTGATTTTCATTATGTTCACTGTAGTACTGATTCCTTTGGAAACTAGACACATGTATCCCCCTGGAGCAGGAGTTACAAGAAGTCATGAAGAGCTAGACCTGATTACTTGGAGCACAACTCTGGTTGTCTGCAATAGCAGCAGGAAGTTAAAGCTGTGAACTCTGTCTCCATCCTCCTAAATGTGTCTTTATTTTCTCTTTTCTTGTTTTAATTTTTTTAAATTTATTTTTTAATATAAGTTTATTTACTTTACATCCCAAAGGTGTCTCCTCCTCCCTCTCCTCCCAGTCAGTCCCCTTTTCTTACATCCCCTTGCCCTACTCCTTTTCCCCTCAGAAAAGGGGAGTGCCCCTCCCAGTATCAATCATCCCCAGCACATCAAGTCACATCAGGACTGAGCATATCCTCATCCCCTGAGGCCAGGCAAGGCAGTGCTGCCAGGGGTAAGTGATCATAAAGCAGGCAATATAGTCCATGTTAGAAACAGCATCCCGACACCTTCCACTCATCAGGTACCCCGTATGGAAATCAAGCCACCCATCAGGCACATATGTGCAGGGTTGTCTAGGTCTAGGCCATGCATGCTCCTTAGTTGATGTCTCACTTTCTGTAAGTCCCCATGGGACAGGGTTCATTGTCTCTGTTGGTCTTCTTGTGAGGATCCTGTCTCCTCCAATTCCTTTCATCTTTCCCCCAACACTTCCACAGGACTCCCAGAGATCTGCCCCATGCTCGGCTACTAGTTCCAGCATCTCTCCTGATCCACTGCTGGCTGGAACCGCCCACATGACAGTCAAATTAGGCTCTTGCCTGCAAGTATAGCAGAACATCATTAATAGTATCAAGGGATGGTTTTTCATCAATAGAAAAAAATAAAAAGCTTGCATGGTATTAGCAGAGAAAGACAGATTGATCAACAGAAATGAACTGAAGACCCAGAAAAAAAAACAAAAAACAAAACAAAACAAAAAAAAAAACAAAACATACTCCTATGGGCACTTGAATTTCAACAAAGAAGCCAAAACCATACAGTGTAAACAATAAAGCATCTTCAACAAATAGTGCTCGTCTAACTGGATGCCTACATGAAGAAAAACACAGAAAGAGCCTAACTTATCACACTGCAAAAAATTGAAGTCCAAGTGGATCAAAGACCTTGACATAAAACCAGAGACTCCAAATCTATCAGAAGACAAAGTTGGGAGTCTGGAATTCATTGGCATAGGAGACAACTTCCTGGACAGAATACCAACAGCACAAGATCTGAGATCAACAATTAATAAATGAGAGCTCATGAAATTGAGAAGCTTCTGTAAAGAAAAGGACATGTCATCATAACCAAATGACAGCCTACAGACTGGGAAAAGATCTTCACCAACCCTACATCTGACAGAGGCTAATATATAAAATATACAGAGAACTTAAGAAATTAAATATCAACAAATGAAATAATCAATTAAGAAATTTGTTGAGCAAACCCAGATGCAGAAAGACACACATGGTATATATTCACTCACAAGGGGATATTAGACATATAATATAGGCTAAACATATTAAAATCCATATTCCTAAAGAAGCTAAGCAATAAGGAAGACCCTAGAGAAGATGCTTAATCCTCATTCAGAAGGGCAAACACAATAGACATTGGAAGCCACAGAAAACAGGGGACAGGACAGGAGTCTACCACAGACAGCCTCTGAAAGACTGTACTGAATGAGGTATTGAAGCAGAGGCTGAAACTCATAGCCTAATTTTGGGCAGAGTATAGGGAATCTTATAAAAATAGGGAGAGATTGAAAGAGCTGGAGGTGATAGGAGTTCCAAAAGAAGAACATCAAAGCAAATAAATAAATAAATATATATATAAACTGAGCCCTGGGGTCCCTGCAGAGACTGATACCTCAACCAAGGACCATGCATGGAGAGGACATAAAACCCCTGTTCAGATATAGCCCATAGACTTAGTATCCAAGTGGGGACCCTAGTAAGGTGAGTAGGGGCTCTCTCTAGCATGACCTCAGTGACAGGCTCTCTGATCACCTCCCCCTAGGGGGTGCAGCCTTGCCAAGCCACAGAGGAAGACAATGAAACCAGTCCTGATGAAACCTGATAGGCTAGGGTTAAATAGAAGGGGAAGAGGACCTTCCCTATCAGTGGACTAGGGGAGGGGCATAGGAGGAAAAGTGAGAGGGAGGGTGAGATTTGGAGAGACAAGTGAGGAGACCACAGCTGGGAAACAAATTGAATAAATTGTAACAAATAATAATAATAATAAATAAAGCCACAATAAAAGAAATGCAATACAGAGGTAAAGCAAGATTTCACAATAGAGGAATCTCAAATGACTGTGAAGCTCTTAAAGAAATGCCTTAATCATTAGAGAAATGTAAATCAAAACTACTCTAAGATTCCATCTTACACCAGTGAAAATGGTCTAGATCAAAATCTCAAGTGACAACACATACTGGCAAGGAAGTGGAGAAAGGGGAACACTCTGCCATTGTTGGTGAGTGTGCAAACTTGTACAACCTCTTTGGAAATCTATCTGGTGCTTTCTCAGAAAACTGGGAATAGTTCTACCCCAAGACCCAGCTATACCACTCCTTGGCATATAATCAAAAGATGTTCCACCATACAATAAGGACATTTGCTCAACTATGTTCATAGCTAATTTTTTCATAATAACCAGAACATAGAAACAACCTAGGTGTCCTTCAATTGAAGAATGGATACAGAAATTGTGGTACATTTACACAATGACATACTACTCAGCTATTAAAAACAAATAAATCATAAAATTTGCAAGCAAATGGATAGAACTAGAAAAGATCATCCTAAATGAGGTAACCCAGACCCTGAAGACACACATGGTATGTTCTCACTTATAAGCAGACATTAGCCATATCTATTACCCTGCCCAAAAGTAAAGTCCAAGTGGATCAAAGACCTCAACAGAAAACCAGACACACTAAATCTGTTGGAAAAAAAAAAAAGTGGGGTAGAGCCTTGACTTCATTGGCATTGGATGGAGTACATTGAACAGTACACCAACATTTCAAGCTCTAAGATTAACAATTAATAAATGGTACCATGAAACTCAAAAACTTCTGTAAATCAGTTGTGATTCTCTAGAAAATCCTGACTTATAAAGGGTAGAAGGGTACAGGAAGAGGATCAAGAAGGGAAAAGAAAAAAAAATAAAAAAAATATATGTTTGAAAATACAATAGAATAACATTTAATATTTATTTACACTTTAAGCAAAAATCTTTGATTTGCTATTTTAATTATTTTCTTTTTAGATTGTATGTGTGAAAAAAAGATATTTTATAGGATTCTTCTTTCTGTTTTAAGTGTGTATATTTTTTAAAAGTTTTGTGAGAATCATCACCGTATAAGCATATTTATTCACTGTAAGTGCAGAAAACTCCTTCAAACACCTAGAACAAGCTATTAACATCCTTAAAAGAGGGAATAGAGACTTGATTAACTTGGTGAGTAGTTTTAAGGGAAATGATGTGGTTACAGTTAGTTACCTGGCTATTCTTTTATGACAAGTATTATTTCTTATTACCTTAATTTCATATATTATGTTTTTTTTTAGATTTCACTCCATTTTTAAAATATATTATTAATTTTTTTAATTTAAATTTATTTTTTAATTATTTATTCACTTTACAGATCTATTGTGGACCCCTCCCTCATCTTCTACTGGTCCTATTCTCCCCCCACTCCCCATTCTCCTCCCCTATTTCTCAGAAAGGAGGAGCTCTCCTCCCCTACCATCTGACCCCAGCCTATCAAGTCTCATTAAGACTACCCACATCTTCTTCCTCTGTTGCATGATAAACACCCCTCCTGAATTATGGGAAAATGATCAGACCAAAGAGCAGACAACAGAGTCCCTGTCAGAGACAGTCCTTGCTACATGTACTAGGGAACCCACATGAAGACTGATATGCCTATGAGCTACATTCTGGTGGGGGTCTAGGTCCTCTTCATGCATGGTCATTGGTTGATTCATCAGTCTCTGCAGACCCCCATGGGCCCTATTTTGTTGGCTTTATTGGTCTCCTTGTGGATCTCTTGTCCCTTCCAGGTCTTTCTATTTCCCTTTCTCCCTTAAGATTCATCACACTCTGACCAAAGTTTGGCTGTGAGTCTCTGCATATCCTTTGAAACCCTGCTGGGCAGAGTCTTTCAGATGTCCTCTGTGGAAGTCAAACTTCATAAATGAAATAAATTGAATTATATAAATCACATATTATGGATTACTTGAAAAATAAAAATAAATGCTATTTGTAATACGTACAAACATTAAATTAATCATGTCAAATACAAGCAAAGGTATACATTAATCATTGTCTCTACTTTCTCTCTCCCTCCCCCTTTTCTTTTATTCTCAGTGCTAGTGATCGAACCCTAGATCTTACACATTCTAGATAGGTATTCTATCACAGAGCTACAGCTTTGGTCTTTGTTCCTTTAACACATTCTCATATTTTACAGTCAATCTACTCTCAAACTCATGCCTACTTACACACTTTCTCCAGCACTAGGTGATGGGATTACACGTGTATACCAGTACACTATGACACTATGCCAAATATTTTGCTGTTTGTTTTTCTTTTTTCTTTTCTTTTTTTTATTTTTTTGAGACAGGTGTTCTCTATGTAGCCTTGGCTATCCTGAACTCACTTTGTTGATCTGGCTGAACTCAAACTCAGGAAGGTTGTGGAAAAGACACTCATATAAAAGTCAAACTCTCTGGAAGAAGCTCTAAAAAACTGAGCTACCTTAAGACATTTTCTTTGACCCATTTTGCTGCTTGAAGGTTGTTAATGTGCTCTAGGATTCTATCTGCAGTTAACATTTGTCCTTCTGCACCCTCGAATCCTCCTCCCTTAAGTACAGCTGAATTACCAATGCACACTCTCAAACCACTGGAACTCACTCATCTTCCTGAAGAATTCTCAAGACATCAGAGAAAGACAGTACCAGTCTGAACTGAAGAATCCAAGAACAGTGAAGGTTACATATAAACAAATGGCCAGAGGTCAGCTTAAGAACACATCCAACAAAACTGAGTACATCATGGCATCACCAGCAACCCCCAAAATACTTCAATTAATCAGAAACACAGGAAAATGATTTTAAAGGTATGCTTATCTAATTATTAGAGGCACATAATGATGAAACAAATCTCTCAAAAAATAGTCACACAAATGGAAGCAAATAAAGAGGATATGAACAAAACTTTCAAAGAAACATAGGCAAATACATACAAACAGAGACACAAGTTGAGGCACAAGTAGTGGCATATAGAGATAAACCCAACAAAAAAAAAATAGAGACCACCATATAGAGACAGGAATCCACATTCAAACAGATGAAGGAAATGGTGCAAGCCATGAAAACAGAATTAGAATTAAAAAAAAAATCAGAGAAAACCCTGGAGCTGGAGAACTCAGAGAAAAGATCAGGAACTGCAAAGGTAAGCATCACCAATAGAAAACGAGAGATTGGAGAGAGAATCTCTGGTGCAGAAGATACACTTACAGAAATTGATACTTCTCACAAAGAAAAGTAGAATCAGAAAAGTCCTAAACACAAAACATCCAAAAAATCAAGGATGCCATGAAAAGGCTGAATCTAAGAAAAATAGAAATTGATGAAAAAGAAGATACCAGGATCCAAGGTCCAGAAAATATCTTGAAGAAAATCATAGAAGAAAATTTTGCCAGCTTAAAGAGATGTCCATACAAGATGCCTACAGAACACCAAATAGACTAGACCAGAAAAGAAACTCCTCAAGGCACATCATAGTCAAATCACTGAACATACAGAAGAAAGGAAATATATTAAAAGCAGCAAGAAAAAGGCCAACATACAAAGGTAGACCTATCAGTATCACACCAGACTTCTCTTCAGAAACTATGAAAGCCAGAAGGACCTGGACAGATGACATGCAGACTTTAAGAGACCACAGATGCCAACCAAGAGTACTATACCCAGCAAAGCTTTCAATTAACAGAGATGGAGAAAACAAAATATTCCATGACAAAACTAAATTTCAACATTATCTACACAGCAAACCAGCCCAATAAAAGTTATTAGTAAGAAAATTCCAATTCAATGAAAACAACTACACCTAAGAAAACAGAGGATACAAATAATTTCCCAACAAAAATTAAAAGAAAACAAACAATTAATCACAGTAAGACCACCAATTCCACAAAAAATAAAGAACATTCATTGGTCACTGTTATTTATCAACATTAATGGACTCAACTCTCAGTAAAAAGACACAGACTAATATAATTGTTGCAGAAACAAGATCCAACATTCAGCTGCGTTCAAGAAACATACCCCTGCAACAAAGATAAACTACCTCAGAGTAAAGGGATGGAAAAATATTTTTTAAGCAAATGGGCCCAGAAAACATGCTGGAGTAGCTATTCTAATATCTAATAAAATAGACTTTCAACCAAAATTAATCAAAAAAAGATGAGGAGGGATACTACATTCCCATCAAAGGAACATTCTACTAGGAGGACATCACATTTTTGAACATCTATGTTCCAAATACAAGACCACATACATTTTTAAATGAAACATTATTAAATCTGAAATCACACATCTATCCAAACACCTTAGTAGCAGTGAACTACAACACTGTACTCTCACAAAGGGTCAGATCATCCAGACTGAAGCTAAACTGGGAAATATAGGCACTTACCCTAAATCAAATGGACCTAATAGGTGTCTACAGAACTTTTCACCCAAATTCAAAAGACTATAACTTCTGTTCAACACCTCATGGGACTTTCTCCAAAATAGACCATATAGTTGGTCACAAAGCAAGCCTCAACAGATACAAGAAGATTGAAATAATCCCTTGTGTTCTATCTGACCACCATTGTCTATAGCTGGACCTCAACAACAACAGAAATAGCAAAATGCCTACACATACGTGGAAACTGAACAACTTATTACTCAATGACAGCTGTGTTAGGGAAGAAATAAAGAAATTAAAGACGTCCTGGAATTAAAAAAAAAAATGAAGGTACAACATACCCAAACTCATGGAACAGAATGAAAGCCATGCCAATGGGAAAGGTCATAGCATTAACGTCTTCATGAAGAAATTTGAATATCTCATAAAAGGGACTTAATAGCTCATCTGAAAGTCCTAGAATAAAAAAGAAGCAGACACACCCAAGAGGAACAGACAGCTGGAAATAGTCAAGCTCAGGGTAGAAATCCATAAATTAGAAACAAATAAAACAAATCAAAGAATCAATGAAACCAAGAGCTGGTTCTTTGATAAAATGAAGAAAATAGAACAACCCTTAGCCAAACTAACTAAAAGGCAGATAGAAACTATCCAAATCAGCAAAATCAGAAATTAAAAGGTAGACATAACAAAAGACACTGAGGAAATCCAAAAAATCATTAGGTCTTACTACAAAAGCCTATAGGCCACAAAACTTGTAAATATAAATGAAACAGAAAATTTTCTTGATAGATTCCACTAACCAAAATTAAATCAATATCAGGTAGAAAGATTGAATATTCCTATATCCTTCAAGGAAATAGAAGCCGTCATCAAAAGCCTCCTTTCCAAAAAAAAGCCCAGGGACAGATGGTTTCAGAACAGAATTCTACCAGACCTTCAGAGAAGAGCTAACTCCAATTATCTTCAAATTATTCCACAAAATAAAAAAGAGAAACATTACCAAACTTATTCTATGGAGCCACAGTCACATTCATACCCAAACCACAGAAAGACTCAAGAAAAATAGAGAACTTCAGACCTATCTCTCTTATGAACATTGATGCAAAAATATTTAATAAAGTACTTGCAAACCAATACAAGAACACATAAAAGATATCATACACCATGACTAAGTAAGCTTTGTTCCAGGTATGAAGGTAAGATTCAATGTACAGAAATCTATTAATGTAATCCACCATATAAACAAACTGAAGGAGAAAAAACACATGATCATCTCTTTAGATGTCAAAAACACATATTACAAAATCCAAGACCCATTCATGTTTAAAGTTTTGGAGAGGTCAGGGATACAAGGCACATACCTAATCATAGTAAAGAAAATATATAGCAAGCCTATAGCCAACATCAAACTCAATGGGGAGAAACTTAAATCAATCCCACTGAAATCAGGGACAAGGCAAGGCTGCCCAGTCTCTCCAGTCTCTTCAACATAGTACTTGAAGTCCTAGCAAGAGCAATAAGACAACTACAGAAGATCAGGGGGCTACAAATCTGAAAGAAGAAGTCAAAGTATCACTATTCGCAGATGATATGATAGTATTCATGAGCGATACCAAAAATGCAACCAGAGAACTCCTTCAGCTGATAAATACCTTCAGCAAAGTGGATGGATAAAACTTAACTCAAATAAATAAATAAATAAATAAATAAATAAATCAGAAGTCCTCCTGTGTACCAAAGACAAAAGGGCCGAGAAAGAAATTAGGGAAATAACACCCTTCACAATAGTCACTAATAACATAAAGTACCTTGGTGTGACTCTAACCAAGCAAATGAAAGACCTGTTAAAAAATAATTCAAATATCTGAAGAAAGAAATTAAAGAAGATATCAGAAGATGGAAAGATCTCCAATGCTCATGGATCAGTAGGATTAATATAATGAAAATGGCTATTTTGCCAAAAGCATTCTACAGATTCAATGCAATTCCCATCAAAATACCAACACAATTCTTTGCAGAATTTGAAATAACAATTCTCAAATTCATATGGAAAAACAAAAAATCAAAAAATTCAGAATTGCCAAAATGATCCTGTACAACAAAAGATCATCTGGAGTTATATCTAGTCCTAATATCAAGCTGTACTACAGAGCAATAGTAATAAAAATTGCATGGTATTGGCATAAAAACTGAATGGTTGATCAATGGAACCTAATAGAAGACCCAGAAATAAATCTGCACACCTATGAATACTTGATTTTTGACAAAGAAGCCAAAACCCTACAATGGAAAAAATAGACAGTGCCATCAACAAATGGTGCTGGTCCAATGAGAATAGACCCATATTTATCACCATGCACAAAACTAAAGTCCAAGTGGATCAAAGACCTCAACATAAAATCAGACATACTAAATCAATTAGAAGTAAGAGTGGGGAAGAGCCTAGACCTCATTGGCACAGGAGAGAACTTCCTTAACAAAACACCAACATTACAGTATCTAAGATCAACAATCAATAAATTGGACCTCATGAAGTTAAAAAAGCTTTTGTAAAGCAAAGGACACTATTGTCAGAACAAAATGACAGCCTACAGACTGGGAAAAGAGAATCACCAATCCTAAATCTCTGACAGAGGATTAATATATATCCAGAATATATAAATAACTAGAGTAGTTAAAAAGCAACAAATCAAGTAATCCAATTAAAAATGGGGTACAGAGCTAAACAGAGAATTCTCTGTAGGGGAATATAGATTGGCAGAGAAACACTAAAGAAATGCTCAAAGTCCTTAGCCATCAGGGAGATGCAAATTAAACGACCCTGAGATTTCACCTTATACCCATCAGAATGGCTAAGATCAAAAACTCAAGGGACAACACATGCTGGAGAGGTTGTGGAGAAAGAGGAACCCTCCTTTACTGCTGGTGGGAATGTAAAATTGTACAACCACTTTGGAAATCAATCTGGTGCTTTCTCAAACAACTAGGAAGAGTGCTTCCTCAAGATCCAGCTGTACCACTCCTAGGCATATATCCAACAGATGGTCAAGTACAAAACAAGGACATTTGTTCAACCATGTTTGTAGCAGCTTTATTTGTAATAGCCAGAACCTGGAAACAACCCAGATGCCCCCCAATGGAGGAATGGATACAGAAATTTTGGTACATTTCTGCAATGGAATACTACACAGCAATTAAAAACAAGGAAATCATGAAATTGGAAGGCAATTGTTGGTGTCTAGAAAAGATCATCCTGAGTGAGTTATCCCAGAAGCAGAAAGACACACATGGTATGTACTCACTTATAAGTGAATACTAGACCTATAAGATAGGATAACTAAAATCTGTATACCTAAAGAAGCTAAAAAAGAAGGAGGACCCGGGGTAAGATGATCAGTCCTCACTTAGAAAGACAAATGGGATTGATACTGGAAGTAGGAGAAAACAAAAAACAGGACAGGAGCCTACTATAGAGGGCCTCTGAAAAACTCTACCTAGCAGCATATGAAAGCAAATGCTGAGTCTCATAACCAAACTTTGGGCAGCGTGCAGGGAATCATATGAAAGAAGGGAGAGTTAGTAAGACCTGGAGAGGACAGGAGCTCCACAATGACCAAATATATCTGGGCACAGGGGTATTTTCTGAGAGTGATTCTCCAACCAAGGACCATGTATGGATATAACCTAGAACCCTTGCTTAGATGTACCCCATGGCAGCTCAGTATCCAACTCAACTGGGTACCCTAGTAAGGGGAACACAGACTGTCTCAGACATGAACTCAGTGGCTGGCTCTTTGACCTCCCCCATCCCCGAGGGTGGAGAAGTCTTGCTAGGCCACAGAGGAGTACATTGTAGCCAGTCCTGATGAGACCTGATAGGCTAGGGTCAGATGGATGGGGAAGAGGATGTCTTCTATGAGTTGACATAGAGAGGGACTGGGAGAACATTTGGGATTTTCGGTGGGAGTGGGAGGAAATGAGTGAGTGGGCTACAGCTGGGATACAAATTAAATTAAGTTTAATTGATATAAACAATACAAATTTTAAAAAGAAAAGTGTTAATTTTATATAGATGTGGTTAATATTGACAAAATGCTTTTTATCCTCATTTTTTTAACTTCTCACTGAAAATGAATCAATAATGTTTTACAAATGCTTATAAGACTATATGAAATATTGAGTCAATATTCCATTTTCAACATGTTAGTAATTTAGTGTAATACATTATTGTATCATATCAAATAATCCTGAAGAGCAAATTGGCCAGGCCTATTGTTTAGAAACCTTAACACAATTAGATCTTAGATTTATAATAATGAGCACACAGGAAGTTCTGAATGAATTAGCAACATTAATTGATTTTACCCTACCACATTATGAATTTTTCCATATATATATATATATATATATATATATATATATATATATATATATATATATATATATATATATTAGAGGTAAAATTCCTCAGCTGTGGTCCAGATATTAAAATAAAATTATTATCTGTATGACATTAAATTTAATGGTTTTTAAATATCACACTGTAATGCCTAAAATTAAGGTGCAAGTTTATAGGATCAGGCTGAACTGAGCTTAAAAGCCAGTTTCTGCATATCCTCAAGCAAATTTTCTCCTGTTATACTGCTTCTGTTTACATATCTTGGAAATAGGAAAATATTTACTTATCTAAGAACAAAAGAGAATAGAGAAGTAAAAAAGAGGAAAAGGAGTGCTCAAAATATCACATACAAATCAAAAGAAATTTGACATAGTGATACTGGCTTCTAATTTTCACATTTTACATCTAGAGCTTACTTTAAGTATTAAAGAAATATGGAAAATTGTGAGCCATTTTTCTTGACTCCAGTGGAATGTTTAATAAATCCCCTGATTTCTTTGCTGTTTTTTATATTTTTAAAATTTTATTAACTCCTTTTTATGTTTATTATTTTTCACAATATTCAATATATATCTCAATTGAAGGACCCCCCTCTGCTCATCCCAGTCCCATCATCCCTCCCTCTTCCCACATCCCCTTCTCCTAGTCCACTGAAAGGGGCAGTTCTCCACTATTGCCATCTTCCCATAGCTTGTTATGTCTCATCAGGACTGCTTGGATCCTCTTGCTCTGTGGCCTGGCAAGGCTGAATCATCACAGGCAATCTTTGGGCAGAGCACAAAGAGTCTTATGGAGGAAGAAAGTGGTGGGAATGGATGAACATGGAAGGGACAGGAGCCCCACAAGGAGACCAACAAGACTAAAAGATCTGAGCCCAGGGAGTCTTGAAGAGATTGGTGCACCAAGAAGGACCATGCATGGAAAAAACCTATACCCCCTGCTCAGATGTGGCTGACTGGCATCTCAGTCACCATGTGATTTTCTGAATAAAGGGAGCAGGGGATGTCACTATCATGAACTCAGTTGATTGTTCTTTAATGACTCCCTCCTGATGGTGCTTTATATTTTTAACTACTGATACTTTGTTGACATCATGAAAAATAATTTCACTATTGGGGTTCTCTATTCAGTGGGAGCCTGGAACTAGGCTTCAGGATGGAGAACAGGGGTACCATTTCTCTCAGGAGTGACTAGAGAGCTTTAGGGTATGGCCTTCATACAGTAAGTCTAGGCGTGGAAAGAAATTTCCACAGAGTGTTACAGTTTAGTTCCTTTAGAATGAGATTGCCAATGGCAGTGAACTCTCAGGCATTCCAAAGCTTATGGTGATATTGAATTGTTACAGCACTTGGTTAAGCTGTTGAACAGAGCACAGCAGAGGTGTGGGCAAAAGCTCATGTCCAGTGGATTTAGGCCGAGACACAGGCCTGATGAGGCCTATGCCCAGCCGGCACGAGGACAGGCCCAGTAAGACTTGGCCCTGAAGATGATAAATAATGATTGTCATTATTTCCTTGTTTTTAATTGCTGAGTAGTATTCTATTTTGTAAATGTACACAATGTATCCATTCTTCAGTGAAGGGACAGCTAGGTTGTTTCCAGATTCTAGCTATTATGAATAAACCTGCTATGAACATGGTTGAGCAAATGTCCTTGTTGTACGTACGGTTGAGCATATTTCGAATATATGCCCAGGAGTGGTACAGCTGAATCTTGAGGTAGCACTAGGCTTAATTTTCTAAGAAAGTGAGCCAGATTGATTTCTAAAGTAGTTGTACATTTGACTGAGCCTGCTCCTTCAGGTTACATGAATGTAGGGGAGGGAGTGAGCATTGAGAAAAGAAAGACAAGAGAAGAGAAAAACAAAAGACAGAGATCGGGAGGTTCTGGGAAAATGTCGAGACAATTTATTTTTTCCAGTCATCTCTTTATACAGAACAGCCCATACATAATCTCTCTATAGGAGTACAATTAATAAAATAAGTCTATACCAAGATGAAAAAATGCAGAAGTATATACAGAAAGTTAACCAACTTTCTAATTGCATTTCCGTCAGATGCATCTTAAAGTCTATGAATCATTTCACTCTTTATTTTTTCAGGCATCAAGAATAGGCCAATAATTAATCTTCTCATGTGTAAAAGCAAGTCACTAATTAAGCCTTAAAGAAATCACATATAATTTGAACATTTCCCATCATTTCTCCCTTCTTTAATTGTTAAATGGACTGTGCATGTCTTCTGTTTGTTTGAAAACACACGTCTTACCTGTCTTCGGATAGCCATTTCACTTGGATAGTTTCCTATCTTAGGCTGATCATGCTATCTTACCAATCATTGACTACCAACCCTTCACATAGGGCAATCTTTCAGCTTAAGTCCATGGAGCTCTCCTGTAATTTTGTGTTAGTTTTGAATCATCAAATTTATAAAACTTGGAAGGAGACTACTCATGAGAAACAATAAAACAGCCAACACACCCATAGCAATAAGGTTATGATTAAATGATCTTCATGAAGGCAAAGATGAAAACAGCTCATTTAAAGGTTCTTTAGCAGTTTCTGCTGCTTCAAAATTCAATGGTATAGCTTTTTGCATAAAGGAAACTTCTTAATGTAGTCGAACCAAGTCTAAAGACAAATTGGTATGATGCCATACTCACAACAATGTTTTTTTTGTTTGTTTGTTTTTGTTTTTTTACTTTTTCCCAAGTAAAATTATTTCCATTATACTTTAAAAGCATAACACAAAATCCATTGATGCTTATCATGGCTATCTAGACGTGATATAATCTGTAAGCCTTGCAATTCATCTCCTAAAATTTGCAAAGTTTCACATAAAGCATCTATTCTCTCTTCTAATCTTTCATCAACATCATTTTGCAGACCCAAAATTACAGTAACATTATGAGATAAATCATTAACATAGCCAGCTGTTTGATCTTTTTATGTCAATGCAATAACAGCTGTCATAGCTGTGGCTATCAAAGCAAAGATTCCCGCTATAATTAAGCCTATCACACATTTAGTTCTACTTACAGCTCACTCTATTTTTTCAATACCTGAATACCATGCGGCTGATACATTTACAGGAACCATAATGAATGGTAGTTGATGTAAAACAAAAAGTGAAGTTCCTAATTTAACAACTGACAGGCAATTGGAAAAATAAAAATTCAAGCAAGAAATATTAAAGTGTATAGACATATTTTCAATTTTGATATTACCTAATAAAAATATATAAGGGTAGGTTAAACAAACAGAGACAGCCTTCCTAAAGCCATGTCCATAATGATTGTTTATAATGTTTATATCAGTAGACAGTCTAAGAGGATATATTACTGCAGCCCCTTTCAATAAATGCTTCTGGATATAATTCTTAGGAGTAATCCAAATTCCTGAAGTGAACTCTTTATTACCTAAATCCATTTGATTTGCTGACCAGCTAATTATCTTGGTGACATCACTATTAGAGAATTGAATAGGTATGATAGGATAATAATACTTCCAATTTATGGATTTAGTATACATAGGATCTAATGAACCACCTGATTTTAATGAACATGTTCTGAAATTTCATGAATATAAAACTTGAGAAATATTAATCACGTCAAACTGGGGCATACCCATCATGACTCTTTGTTGGGTATTCTTTACATTTGCAGTCCATATTTGTGATGTAACACAAATATGGACTGCAAATATGGGTTTCACATAAACATAAGATGCTAATTAAGATGTAGTATGTGGGGGCTGGAGAGATGGCTCAGTGGTTAGGAGCACTGACTGCTCTTCCAGAGGTCCTGATTTCAATTCCCAGCAACCACATGGTGGCTCACGACCATCTGTAATGGAATCTGATTTTCTCTTCTGGTGTGTGTGTGAAAACAGAGCATTCATATGCATAAAATAAAGAAATCTTAAAAAAAGATGTAGCATGTGAAATGTTGCTTCACAACACCCATATTCACAAAATACGTGAACGTAAGAGGAAATTAACCAAAACAAACTAAAGGTCTGTTGGCTGTTGTTCTTAAACTGCAGATTCAACAGCATCACCTGAGAGCTTATTAAAATGTAGACTATTGGCCTCCACCACCAGAAACACTGAGACCAGGGGACTGTGTTCACAGTCCTCTGGATGATGCTAATACACTGTGCTAATGCTAATACAATAGTGACACATCCCTATTGAGTAGCATTCATTACAAAGCGCATAGGAACAGCTGTATTGATGCCAGAGTAATTAACTGGCTATGAAGTCATTTGCTGCTTGATCCAATGAAAACTTAGTAAATGAGCGGCATTAGTGGATATAAGTACTTCCAGACTGTTTCAAGGAACAGGATGCAGCAGAGTAGGATCAGGAACATATGCCCAGTATGGTTCTCCTGTTGCAGTCAGCACCAGAATCGATATGATCAGCAGTAATAGCAGCCTCTCCCAACTGCATCAATTATTTAGGTAACAGTATTTTCAGCATCCTGTGGAAAGTCACAAACATAGCCTCATCCCCATATTAAAATCTGGTCTGGCCCATTCCATTGTCCAGTTAAAGGATCTTGCCCTTTGACCATGGCAAAATTTTCTTTAGTGTTTGGGTGCTGAAAGTGCTCTGTAGCTGACAAAACCCACTTGTCCAAATTTTTAAAAAGTTAAAATAAACAAAGCATACTTTGACATAATCTGATTGGCCTGTTCTTTGATCACCTCCCCCTGAGGGGGGAGCAGCCTTACCAGGCCACGGTAGAGGACAATGCAGCCAATTTTAATAAGAACTGATAGACTAAGATCAGCAACAAGAGGAGAACCTCTCCTATCAGTGGACTTGGGGAGTGGCATGTATGCAGAAAGAGGAGGGAGGGTGGGATCGGGAGGGGAGGAGGGAGGGGCTTATGGGGGGATACAAAATGAATAAAGTGTAATTAATAAAAAATTTAAAAAAAAAGATTTCTTAGGATAGTTTGTTGTGTTTGTCTAGACGGACTTATATTTGTTTATTAGCTGCACCAAAATAAGTCATAATTTCTAGGACTTATGAAGCTTTAGCACTATAATGGCTAGCACTGTATACATTTTAAAAAGCAGAAACCATATTCTTAAAGACAGAAGCTATGGCTCATAATTCTACAACTTGAGCTAAGGCTGGTAATATTTGCAAAACAAAAATTTGTCCCTGCACTATATATCTTAAAATGCCTAACAAATTTTAAAAAGTTTCATACCCTTATATATTTAAATATTTTTAAAAACCTGTTTTTACCACATGATCATCTCCTTAGATGCTGAAAAAGCATTTGACAAAGTCCAACACCCATTTATGTTTAAAGTCTTGGAGAGATCAGGGATACAAGGCACATACCTAAAGATAGTAAAGGCAATATACAGCAAGCCTATAGCCAACATCAAACTCAATGGAGAGAAACTTAAAGCAATCCCACTAAAATCAGGGACAAGACAAGGCTGCCCACTCTCTCCATATCTCTTTAACATTGTACTTGAAGTCCTAGCCAGAGCAATAAGACAACTAAAGGAGATCAAGGGGATACAAATCGGAAAGGAAGAGGTCAAAGTGTCACTATTCGCAGATGATATGATAGTATACATGAGCGACCCCAAAGATTCAACCAGAGAACTTCTTCAGCTGATCAACACCTTCAGCAAAGTGGCAGGATACAAAATCAACTCAAAAAAATCAGAAGCCCTCTTGTATACCAAAGACAAAAAGGCTGAGAAAGAAATTAGGGAAACAACACCCTTCACAATAGCCACTAATAACATAAACTACTTTGGTGTGACTCTAACCAAGCAAGTGAAAGACCTGTTTGAGAAAAACTTCAAGTCTTTGAAGAAAGAAATTGAAGATCTCAGAAGATGGAAAGATCTCCCGTGCTCATGGATTGGTAGGATTAACATTGTGAAAATGGCCATCCTGCCAAAAGCAATCTACAGATTCAATGCAATTCCCATCAAAATACCAACTCAATTCTTTACAGACCTTGAAAAAAAGATTCTCAGCTTCATATGGAGAAACAAAAAACCCAGAATCTCCAAAACGATCCTGTACAACAACAGATCATCTGGAGGTATCTCCATTCCCGATCTCAAGCTGTACTACAGGGCAACAGTAATAAAAACTGCATGGTATTGGCATAGAAACAGAAAGGAGAATCAATGGAATCGCATAGAAGACCCAGAAATAAACCCACACACCTATGAATACTCAATATTTGACAAAGAAGCCAAAACCATTCAATGGAAAAAAGACAGCATCTTCAACAAATGGACCAACTGGATGTCTACATGCAGAAAAATGAAAATAGATCCATATTTATCACCCTGCACAAAACTAAAGTCCAAGTGTATCAAGGACCTCAACATAAAACCAGATACTCTAAATCAGTTGGAAAAAAAAGTGGGAAACAGCCTAGAACTCCTTGGCACAGGAGACAACTTCCTGAACAGAACACCAACAGCACAGGCTCTAAGAGCAACAATCAATAAATGGGACCTCATGAAACTGAAAAGCTTCTGTAAAGCAAAAGACACTGTCATCAAAACAAATAGACAGCCTACAGATTGGGAAAGAATCTTCACCAACCCTTTATCTGACAGAGGGCTAATATCAAGTATATATAAAGAACTAAAGAAGCAGAAAAGCAACAAACCAAGTAATCCACTTAAAAAATGGGGAACAGAGCTAAACAGAGAATTCTCGAAAGAGGAACATCGAATGGCAGAGAAGCACTTAAAGAAATGCTCAACCTCATTAGCCATTAGGGAAATGCAAATCAAAACAACCCTGAGATTTCACCTTATACCCATCAGAATGGCCAAGATGAAAAACTCAAGTTTTTATGATATTTAGCTGACTCTTCCTCCAACTCCTCTGCATTCTGAGTCAAGAGGATCATCCATTTCTTCCTTCAATAGTAATCCATCTGTTGTTTCTGTATAAAGATCCTCTGGCAGGATAGACAGTTTGGTTTCACTTTCTGCTTCCTCATTCCTTAAAGCTGCTGTAGCTTTCTCTTGGTTTTGAACCTCCTCTCTTTCATTTTTAAAATCTAGTCTGTCTCTAACCAAGTCCCATAAACTGAATGCAGATACAAGAACCTTTTTAGGTTACAAAAAAAAAAGAGTCACATTTATTTTGCAACTTAGTCCCTACCTTATTCCACCTTTCTATAGTCACAATTTCTTTTTTAGTAAACCTGGAACAGTTTTTTATAAATGTTAATTATTTATGCAACTGTTGTTGGCTTACCTTAGCTTCTCTAGCAGGAAGCATATTCTTTGTTTATCTGTTTTTATTACAAGTTATTCCCTTTGTATCCAAGCTGTAGCCCCCTCCCTCATCTCCTCTCAATCCTGCCCTTCTTCCCACTTCTCCTCCCATGCCCCTCCCCCAGTCTACCGATAAGAGAGGTCCTTTTCCCCTTCTATCTGACCCTAGCCTATCAGGTTTCATCAGGCCTGGCTGTATTGTCTTTCTTAAGCATACATACAAAAAGCATTCTTCTATTTCCTTCTTCCATCTTACTCCTAGTAAATATACTCACCGCTGTTCTCTCTTCATTCCTGATTGCTTTATGCAGTGATGTCCTTCACTTTTCCTCTGGTAAACAGGCTCCCACATAATGGGCACCAATTCAATGGAGCCTACTCAGTCAGGTTATGTGCACCTAGGGGAGGGAGTGATGATTGAGAAAAGAAAGACAAGAGAAGAGAAAAGAAAAACAAGAGACAGAGATTGGGGTGTTCTTGGCAAATGTCGAGACAAGTTTATTTTTTACAGTCATCTTTTATACCCAACAGTCCTTACATATGTTTTGTGTAGGACTAAAATTAATACAATAAGTCTAAGCTAAGATGAAAAAAACTGCAGAAGTGTATACAGAAAATTAACCAACTTTCTAATTGCACTTCCTTCTCATGCATCTTAAAGTCTATGGAGCATTTCATTCTATACTTTCTCAGCCATCAATAATAGGCCAAGAATCAATCTTCTTATGTGTAAAAAAGACAAGACATTAATCAAGCCTTAAATAACTCACACATTGTTTGAACAAATTCTAACATACATTCCCAACAGCAATAGAGAACAGTTGCTTTTTCTCGACTACCTCTCCAGCCTGCATCATCCCTTGAGTTTTTGATGGGTTTGAGGTAGAATCTCAGGTTGTTTTGATTAGCATTTTCTTTAATTTTTTTTTTGCCACTCAATATTCCTCTGTTGAGAATTCTCTGTTTTAGCACTAAACCACCTTTTTTTTTATTGGATTACTTGATTTGTTGCTGTTTAACTTCTTGAGTTCTTTCTATATTCTGGATATTAGCCCTCTGTCAGATATAGGGTTAGTGAAGATCTTTTCCCAATCTATAGGCTGTTGTTTTGTTCTGTTAACAGTTTCCTTTGCTTTAGAGAACCTTTTCAGTTTCATGTGGTCCTATTTAGTGATTATTGATCTTAGAGCCTGTGCTGTTAGTGTTCTCTACTCAGCAATTAAAAACAAGGAAATCATGAAATTTTCAGGCAAATGGATGGAACTAAAAATGATTATTCTGAGTGAGGTAACCCAGAAGCAGAAAGACAGATATGGTATACACTCAATTATTAGTGGATATCAGCACCATAACATAAGATAAGCATACTAAAATTTACAGTCCTAAAGAAGTTAAACAACAAGAAGGACCCTAGAAAAGAGGCAGAAACCTCATTCAGAAGAGCAAACTGGATAGACATTAGCAGAAGGAGAAGACAGGATATAGGACAGGAGCCTTCCATAGAGGTCTCTGAAAGACTCTACCCATCAGGATATCAAAGGAGATGCTAAGACTCATAGCCTAATTTTGGGCAGAGTAGAGGGTACCTTATGGAAGAAGAAGGTGTTAGACTTGGAGGGGACAGGAGCTACACAAGGAGACCAAAAGAAACAAAACCATCCTGGTCCTAAGGGGCCCTGAAGAGAGAGATACTCCAACCAAGAACCATGTATGAGAGGCCCTAGACCCCTTGCTCAGATAAAGCCCATAAGCTGCTCAGTTACCAAGTATATTCCCTAGGAAGAGGATCAGGGTCTGTTTCTGACACGAACTCAGTGGCTGGCTATTTGATCAGCAACCCCTAGGGGTGCAATCTTACCAGACCAAAGAAGATGATACAACCAGTCCTGATGAGACTTGATAGGCTGGGTTCAGATATAAGGGAAAGAGATCCTTGCCTATCAATGGACTAAGGGAGGTACATAGGGGGAGATGACAGACAGTTGGTAGGACTGGAAGTAGGGAGGGGGAGGTATAGCCAGGATACAAAGTAAATAAATTATAATAAATAATAAAAATAAATAGATAAACAAATAAAAACATTTCTCTACTTTTACATTGGTTTTCTTTTTTAAATAAATTTTTATTTTTTTAAATTAATTACATTTTATTTCCTTTGTATCCCAGATGTAACCACCTGCCTCAATCCCTCCCAATCCCACACTCCTTCCCTCATCTCCTTCCATTACCCTCTACAAGTCCTTTGATAATGTAGGCCTTCCTCCACTTCCATCTGACCCTAGCTTATAATGTCTCATCAGGACTGGCTGCATTGTCTTCCTTTTAGGCCTGGTGAGGCACAAGGGGAGGTGTTCAAAGAGCAAGCCACCGAGCTCAAGTCAGAGCAGTCCATGTTCCCCTTACTAGGGAACCCACTTGGATATTGAGCTGCCATGGGCTACATCTAATCAAGGTTTCTAGGTTATATCCATGAATGGACCTTGATTGGAGTATCAGTCTCAGAAAAGACATCTATACCCAGATATTTTGTTTCTGTTGCTCTTCTTGTGGAACTCCTGTCCTCTCCAGGTATTACAAGCTCCCTTATCTTTCATATGATTACCTGCACTCTGCCCAAAGTTTGGATATGAGTCTCAGCATCTGCTTTTATACACTGCTGGGTAGAGTCTTTCAGAGGCCCTCTATGGTAGGCTTCTGTACTGTTTCTTGTTTTTCCCTTCTTCCAATGTCCATCCTTTTGTCTTTCTAAGTAGGGATTGATCATCTTACCAAAGGACTTCCTTCTTGTTTAGTTTCTTGAAGTTTACAGATTTTAGCAAGTTTATCCTATATTATAGGTGTAGTATCCACTTATAAGTGAGTATATACTGTGTGTGTCTTGCTGCTTCTGGAATACCACACTCAGGATAATCTTTTCTATATACCACCATTTGCCTGCAAGTTTCATGATTTTCTTTTTTTTTTCTTCTTTTTAATTGCTGAGTAGTATTCCATTGTGTAAATGAACCACACTTTCTGTATCCATTCCTCCATTGAGGGACATCTGAGTCATATTCAGGTTCTGGCTATTACAAATAAAATGCTACAAACATGGTTGAACAAATGTTGTATTCTTGAGTATATTTGGGATATATGCCTAGGAGTGGTATAGCTGGATTTCAAAGAAGCTGTATTCCTAGTTGTCTGAGAAAGCACCAGATTGATTTCCAAAGTGGTTCTACAAGTTTACATTCCCAGCAATAATGGAGGATGGTTCCCCAATCTCCACATCCTCCCCAGCATTTATTTTCACTTGAGTATCTGATCTTAGTCATTCTGATGGTTGTAAGGTGAAATCTCAGTGTGATTTTGATTTGCATCTCCCTGATGGCTAAGGAAGTTGAGCATTTCTTTACGTGTTTCTCTGCCACTCTATATTCCTCTGCAGAGCATTCTCTGTTTAGCTCAGTATACCATTTTTAAATTGGAGTAATTGATTGTTGCTTTTTAACTACTTTAGATCTTTATATATTCTGGATATTAGCCCTTTGTCAGAGATATAGGTTTGGGGAAGATCCTCTCCCAGTTTGTAGGCTGTCATTTTGTTCTGATGACATTTTCTTTTGCTTTACAGATGCTTTTTAGTTTCATGAGGTCCCATTTATTGATTTTTTATCTTAGAGCCTGTGCTGTTGGTGTTCTGTTCAGGAAGCTGTTTCCTGTGTCAATGAGTTCCAGGCTCTTCCCTACTTTTTCTTCTAACTGATTTAGTGTGTCTGATTTTGTGTTGAGGTCTTTGATCCACTAGGACTTTAGTTTTCGGCAGGGTGATAAATATGAATCTATTTGCATTTTTCTGCATATATACATCCAGTTGAACCAACACCATTTGTTGAAGATGCTGTCTTTTTCCCATTGAAAGATTTTGGCTTCTTTGTGAAAAATCAAGTATACGTAGGTGTATGGATTTATTTCTGGGTCTTCTATTTGGTTCCATTGATCTATCATTCTGTTTCTATGCCAATACCATATAATGTTTATTACTATTGCTCTGTAGTACAGCTTGAGATCAGGGATGGAGATACCTCCACACTATCTTTTGTTATACAGGATCATTTTAGAAATTCTGGATTTTTTGTTTTCCCATATGAAGTTGAGATTTTTTTTCAAATTTTGTAAAGAATTGAGTTGGTATTTTGATAGGAATTGTATTCAATCTGATGATTTCTTTTGGCTGGATGGCCATTTTCACTATGGTAATTCTATCAATTCATGAGCACAGGAGATCTTTCCATCTTCTGATATCTTCTTCAATTTCTTTCTTCAGAGACTTGAAGTTTTTTTTGAACAGGTCTTTCATGTACTTGGATAGAGTCACATTCATGTTCTTTATGATATTAGTGGCTATTGTGAAGGGTGTTGTTTCCCTAATATCTTTCTCTGCCCTTTTGTCTTTGGTATACAGGAGTACTTCTGATTTTTTTTTTGAGTTAATTTTGTATTCAGTCACTTTGCTAAAGGTGTTTATCAGCTAAAGGAAGTCTCTGGTCGCATTTTTGGCGTCACTCATGTATAATATCATATCATCAGTGAACAGTAGTACTTTGACTTCTTCCTTTCGGATTTGTATTCCTTGAACTCCTTAAGTTGTCTTTTTGCTCTAGCTAGGACTTCAAGTACTATGTTGAAGAGATATGGACAGATTATGCAGCTTGTCTTGTCCCTGATTCCAGTGGGATTGATTAAGTTTCTCCCCATTTAGTTTGATGTTGGCTATAGGCTGCTGTATATTGTCTTTACTATGTTTAGTTATGTGCCTTGTATCCCTGATCTCTCCAAGACTTTAAACATGAATGAGTGTTGGATTTTGTCAAATGCTTTTTCAGCATCCAAGGAGACAATCATGTGGTTCATCTCCTTCAGTTTGTTAATACGGTGGATTAAATTGATATTTTTCTATATATTGATCTCCACTGCATGCCTTGGATGAAGCCTACTTGTTCATGGTGGATGATTAATGTATTCTTCGATTTGGTTTTCAAGTATTTTATTGAGTATTTTTGTATCAATATTCATAAAAGAGTTAGGTCTGAAGTGCTCTTTTTTTTGGTTGAGTCTTTGTGTGGTTTATTTATCAAGTTGACTGTGGCTTCATAGAATGAGATTGGTAACGTTCCTTCTGTTTCTATTTTGTGGAATAATTTGAATAGCACTGAAGTTATCTCTTCTCTGAAGGTGAGGTGGACTTCTGTGTTGAAAACATCTGACACTGGGCTTTTTTATTTTATTTTATTTTTTCAAATTTTGTGAAGTATAGTCTATTGTAGTAAGACCTAATGATTATTTGGATTCCCTCACTGTCTGTTGTAATGTCCTCCTTTTTGTTTCTGATTTTGTTGATTTGGATAGTTTTTCTCTGCCTTTAGTTAGTTTGGCTAAGGGCTTGTCTGTCTTGTTGATTTTCTCAAAGAACCACCTCTTGCTTTCATTGATTCTTTGAATTGTTTTATTTGTTTGTAATTTATTGATTTCTGCCCTGAGGTTGAATATTTCCAGCTGTCTACTCCTGTTGGGTATGTCTGCTTTTTTTTTTTCCCTAGGGCTTTCAGATGAGCTATTGAATCTATTAAATCGCTTGTATGAAATGTTTCAAATTTCTTCTTGAAGGCACTTCTTGAAGTGCTTTGAACTTTTCTCTTAGCACTGCTTTCGTTGTGTCCCATATGTTTGGGTATGTTGTGCCTTCATTTTCATTGAATTCTTGGAAGTCTTTATTTATTTCCTCCCTGATCCAGTTGTCATTGACTAGCGAGTTGTTCAGTTTCCAAGTGTGTGTAGGCTTTTTGCTATTTCTGTTTTTGTTGAGGTCCAGCTTTAGTCCATGGTGGTCAGATAGAATACAAGGGATTATTTAAATATTCTTGTATCTGTTGAGACTTGCTTCGTGACCAACTATATGGTCTATTTTGGCAAAAGTTTGATGAGGTGCTGAGAAGAAAGTAAATTCTTCTGTGTTTGGGTGAAATATTCTGTGGATGTCTGTTTGGTCCATTTGATTAATGACCTTTGTCGGAGTCATTGTTTCTTTATTTAATTTCTGTTTTTTGACCTGTCCTTTGATGAGAGTGAGGTGTTGAAGTCTCCCACTGTTAATATGTGACTATTAACGTGTGGTTTCAGTTTTATTGATGTTTCTTTTACAAATGTGGATGCTCTTGACTTTGGGGCGTCGATGTTCAGAATTGTGATGTCTTCTTGGTGGAATTTTCTTTTGATGAGCTTGAAATGACATTCCCCATCTCTTTTGATAATTTTGGTTGAAAATCTATTTTATTCAGGAAGTTGTCTCCTGTGCCAATGAGTTCAAGGGTATTCCCCACTTTTTTTTCTAACCGATTTAATGTGTCTGGTTTTTGTGTCAACGGGTCTTTGATCCACTTGGACTTTAGTTTTGTGCAGGGTAATAAGTATGGATCTATTTTCATGTCTACATGTAGACATACAGTTGGACCAGCACCATTTGTTGAAGAGAACACCATAAGCACAGGCTCTAAGAGCAACAATCAATAAATGGGACCTCATGAAGCTGAAAAGCTTCTTTAAATCAAAGGATACCGTCATCAAAACAAAAGGACTGCCTACAGATTGGGAAAGAATCATCACCAACCCTTTATCTGACAGAGGGCTAATATCCAGTATATATAAAGAACTAAAGAAGCTGAAAAGCAGCACACCAAGTAATCCAATTAAAAAATGGGAAACAGAACTAAACAGAGAATTCTCTGTAGAGGAATATAGAATGGCAGAGAAGCACTTAAATAAATGCTCAACCTCATTAGCCATTAGGGAAATGGAATTCAAAACGACCCTGAGATTTCACCTTACACCCATCAGAATGGTCAAGATGAAAAACTCAAGGGACAACACATGCTGGAGAGGTTGTGGAGAAAGGTGAATCCTCCTTCACTGCTGGTGGGAATGTAAACTTGTACAACCACTCTGGAAAGCAATCTGGTGCTTTCTCAGACAACTAGGAGTAGCGCTTCCTCAAGACCCAGCCATACCACTCCTAGGGATATATCCAAATAGTCTCAAGTACACAATAAGGACATTTGCTCAACCATGTTTGTAGCAGTTTTATTTGTAATAGCCAGAAGCTGGAAACAGCCCAGATGCCCCTCAACTGAAGAGTGGATGCAGAAATTGTGGTACATCTACACAATGGAGTATTACTCAGCAATGAAAAATAAGGAAATCATGAAATTTGCAGGTAAATGGTGGGACCTGGAAAGGATCATCCTGAGTGAGCCGTCTCAGAAGCAGAAAGACACACATGGTATATACTCACTCATATAGACATAACATAGTATACACCTACTAAAAACTGTGCATCTAAAGAAACTAAGCAAGACAGAGGACCCTGACTAAAATGTTCAATCCGCATCCTGAAAGGCAAAAGGCTAGACATCAGAAGAAGAAGAAAACAGGAAACAACCTAGGAACCTGCCACAGAGGGCCTCTGAAAGGCTCTGCCCTACAGACTATCAAAGCAGATGCTGAGACTTATGGCCAACTGTTGGGCAGATTGCATGGAATTTTATGTCAGAAACCACACAAGGAGAACAACAGAAACAGAAAACTTGAACACATGGAACTTCCCAGAGACTCATACTCCAACCAAGGACTATTCATGAAGATAACCTAGAACCCTTGCACAGATGTAGCACATGATAGTTCAGTGTCCAAGTGGGCTACATAGTAATGAGAAGAGGGACTGCCCCTGACATAATCTGATTGGCCTGCTCTTTGATCACCTCCTCCTGAGGGGGGAGCAGCCTTACCAGGCCACAGAAGATGACAATGCAGCCACTCCTGATGTGATCTGATAGACTAAGATCAGAAGTAAGGAGAAGAGGACCTCCCCTATCAGTGGAATTGGGGAGGGGCATGCATGAGGAAGGGGGAGGGAGGGTGGAAAAGGGGAGGAGGTAGGGGCTTATGGGGGAATACAAAATGAATAAAGTGTAATTAATAGTAAAAAAATAAATAAATAAATAAGAAAATCTTTTTTATTAGATATTACAATTTCTATCCTGCTTGTTTCTTGGGTCTGTTTGCTGAAAAAGCATCTTCCAGCCCTTCACTCTCAGATAATACCTATTTTTGTGATTTAGGTGTGTTTCTTGTATGCAACAAATTGTTGGATCTTGTTTATTTATCTATTCTGTTACTCTGTGTCTTTTTATTGAAGAGTTGAGTCCATTGGTGTTGAGGGAGGTAAATGACCAGTGGCTGTTAGATGCTTTTATTTTGCTGTTGGTTGTGGTAGTGTGTTTGTGTGCTTGGCTACTTTTAGTTTTGCTTTATTGAGGTTATTTATTTCCTGTGTTTTCTTGAATGTAGTTAGCTTTCCTGGGTTTCATTTTTTTTCCTTCTAGTATCTTGTGTAATCCTGGTAATTTTAAAAATGACCAACTTCAGGCAGCCATGGTGGAGAGCTGAAGGTATCAGGTAGTACAGAACCAGCCATCACATTTATTTGAAATCAGGACTTTATACTTCCCTTCATATAGTGGGAGGGACTTTGAGGCTAAATCTGATTGATTCCCCAGGATTTGGGGTCAGGGATAGTTGACTTACATGAAGTAGTACAGTGTTTCATTTTCTGTGCAGTAGCATGGTCCTATCACAAAAAGGAGAACACAGTACTTATTTACATTATGTGTGGGAGAATATCCAAGTTCAATGGAAAAGTAAGATTATTTAAATTTAAAACTAATCAAGAGGAAGGACTCTGGCTAAAATGTTCAGTCTCCACTCCGAAAGGCAAAGAGGATGGACACCAAAAGAAGAAGAATACAGGAAACAAGTTAGGAGCCCCCCCATAGAGGGCCTCTGAAAGGCTTTTCCTTGCAGACTATCAAAGCAGATGTTGAGACTCGTGGCCAAACTTTGGGCAGAATGCAGAGTATCTTATGAAAGAAATGGAAAATAATAGTTAGATCTGGAGAGGACAGGAAGTCCACAAGGAAAGCAACAGAACCAAAACATTTGAACACAGGGGTCTTTCCTGAGACTCATACTCCAACCAAGTACCATGCATGGAGATAACTTAGAATCCCTGTACAGATGTAGCCCATGGCAGTTCAGTGTTCAAGTAGGTTCCATAGTAATGGGAACAGGGACTGCTTCTGACATGAACTGATTGGCCTGCTCTTAGATCACCTCCCCCTGAGGGAGGAGCAGCTTACCAGGCCACAGAGGAAGACAATGCAGCCACTCCTGATGAGACCTAAGAGACTAAGATCAGAAGGAAGAAATAGAAACACTCCCCTACCAGTGGACTTGGGGAGAGGAGTGTGTGGAAAAGGGGGAGGAAAGGAGGAATTGGGAGAGGAGGAGGGAGGGAACTAGAGGGGAGGGATACAAAGTAAATAAATTATAATTAAAAAAAACTATGATTTTTAGCAGGGTGGAGCATTTCTATGAATTACCAGATGCTTGGTGGACTAGATTTCTTATCAGGAATGGGTCTGGCCTCTAATTATCCCTGAGGGCTATGTGAAGTTTCTTACAAGACATGGGGTATCCAGGTCAGGGGGAGGGGGGACTAGGGTGGGCATTTTTATAACTCAGCTGAGAAAAAGGAGTCTACTGTCACAGATTGATTGCAAACAAATTGCTGTCCAGAGAAGCGAGACATTAACCTAATCCAGCAAACGTCCACAGCTATTACTGACACAGTTATGGCTTAAAATTTCAATATGTTAGCTCGCCATAACATTAGAACCACAGATAATATTAATAATAAATAAAATAGTACATATTAGAATTGCAAAAGTAGAGGAGTGTCTTCACATTTTTAAATGTAACAATTCCTACGTATCTGTATAATCAAGTGATTTGAATCATCTCTGAATGTATGAAATGATTGCGTATACACAATTTCAATATTAGTTTACTTAGTTTCAAACTAAGTAAGGTTTTAAATACTATGTACTTGATAATATTTTTCATTATTTTCTAAAGGAAGCCACATGAAAAAAAGCTATATTAAAAAATAAAGAGGATGCTACATCAGGAGAGTGTTAGGAAACCTGAATGGAGTTGGAGTGATGAAATGTGAAGGAACAGATAATCAAAATAAAATTCTCTTTGTGGTACATCTACACAATGGAAGGTTACTCAGCAATAAAAAAAAAAAAAAACAAAGAATTCATGAAATTTGCAGGTAAATGGTGGGATCTGGAAAAGATCATCCTGAGTGAGCTATCCCAGAAGCAGAAAGATGCACACGGTATATACTCACTCATATAGACATATAATATAGGATAAACCTACTAAAGTGTGTACACCTAAAGAAACTAATCAAGATGGAGGACTCTTGCTAAAATGCTCAATTCCTATCCAGAAAGGCAAAGAGGATGGACATCAGAAGAAGGAGAAAAGAGGGAACAAGTCAGGCGCCTGACACAGAGGACCTCTGAAAGGCTATCAATGCAGATGCTGGGACTTACGGGCAACCTTTCGGCAAAGTGCAGGGAATCTTACGAAAGAAGTGGGAAACAGTAAGATCTGGAGAGGACAGGAACTCCACAAGGAGAGCAACAGAAACAAAAAATCTGAGCACAAGGGTCTTTCCTGAGACTTATACTCCAAACAAGGAGCATTCATGGAGATAACCTAAGACTCCTGCACAGATATATCCCATGGCAGTTCAGTATCCAAGTGGGTTCCATTGTAATAGGAACAGAGACTGTCTCTGACATGAATTGATTGGCCTGCTCTTTAATTACCTCCCCCTGAGGGTGAAGCAGTATTACCAGACCACAGAAGAAGACAATGCAGCCACTCCTGATGAGACCTAATTGACTAGGATCAGAAGGAAGGAAAAGAAGACCTTCCCTATCAGTGGACTTGGGGAGGGGCATGCATGCAGAGGGTGGAAGAAAGGAGAGATTGGGATGGGAGGAAGGAGGGAACCACAGGGGGGATATAAAGTGAATAAAATGTAATTAAGAAAGAATTAAAAAATAAATAAAATTATCAAAGAAAAAAATACTAAGAAAAGGAGGTCACTATAAAAGTTGCACAAAAGCTTACACCTGTTTATATTTATTAAAAATTTATTGTACTTTTTAAAATTTTTGGTTACAAAAGAAAATGAGACTGATTTATAAATCATTATATTAGTTATACCAACAAAATGATCAAGATATATGAACTGATTCAATTGGACATTACACTACTATATTTTTCTTTCATTTTTCCCAAGACCAGAAATACATGGCTTATGTAAATGTTACCTAGAGGTTGACCTTTTAAAAACTAGCCCTGAATCATTTCTTCATGTCTTGAAGTTGAGAGAAAGAAAGAGTAAGAGTGGCAGAGAAATTCCTTTCCCCTCCAGGTCTTTCTGTCTCCCTCTTCTTCTATAAGGTTTCCTCAATTCTGTTCAAAGTTTGGCCATGAGTCTCAGTATCAGTTTCAATAAACCTGTTGTGTAGAGACTTTAGAGGTCCCCTGTGGATGGATCCTCTCTTGTTTCCTATCTTCTCCTACTTCCCATGTCTATCTTGTTTGCCCTTCTGAATTAGATTTCAGTCTCTTCCTTATGATCCTATTTGTTGTTTAGCTTCTTTGGGACTATAGATTTATAGTATGTTTATCCTATATTATATGGCTAATAATCACTTATGAGTGAGTATATACCATATGTGTCTTTCTGCTTCTGGGTTACCTCACTCAGGATGATCTTTTTAAGTACCATCCATTTGCCTGCTAATTTCATGATTTCTTTTTTTTTTTTTAATTTTGAATTCGGAATAATATGCATTGTGCAAATGTACCACACTTTATGTACCCATTACTCTATTGAGGGACATCTAGATTGTTTTCAGATTCTGGTTATTATAAATAAAACTGCTATGAACATGGTTGAGCAAATGTTCTTGTTGTTCGGTACAGCACTTTTCAAATATACTCTCAGGAGTGGTATAGCTGAATCTGAAGGTTACACTACTCTTACGTTTCTGTGAAAGCACCAGATTAATTTCCAAAGTGTTTGTACACATTTACATTCCCACCAGCAATGGAGGAGGGTTCCCCCTTCTCACAACATCTTTTTTATTTCAATTTTTTATATTAATTACAGTTTATTCACTTTGTATCCTAGGTGTAGTCCCCTTGTTCATTCCCTACCATTCCCACTCTCCCTCCCTCATCTCCTCCCATACATCTCTCCAAGTCCATTTATAATGTAGCCCTTCCTCCCCTCTCCTGACCCTAGCCTATCATGCCTCATCAGGACCGTCTGCATTGTCTTCCTCTGTGGCCTGATAAGGCTGCCCCCCCCTCGGGGGGAGGTGATCAAAGAGCAGGCCACTGAGTTCATGTCAGAGACAGTCCCTGTTGCCCTTACTAGGGTACCCACTTGGACACTGAGCTGCCATCGGCTACATCTGTTCAGGCTTTCTAGATTATCTCCATGAATGGTCCTTGGTTGGAGTATCAGTCTCAGAAAAGACCCCTATAACCAGATTTCTTGGATCTTTTGCTCTCCTTGTGTGGTTCCTGTTCTCTTCAGGTCTTTCTATCCCCCCTTCTTTCATAAGATTCCCTGCAGTCTTTCCAAAATTTGGTTACGAGCTTCAGTATCTGCTTAGATACACTGCTGGGTAGAATCTTTCATAGGCCCTCTGTGATAGGCTCCTCTCCTGTTTCCGGTTTCCTCCCTCTTTTGACATCTGCCCCATTTCCCTTTCTGAGTAAGGATTGATCCGACATCCCTTGAGTTTTGGTTTTATCCACTCTGATTGGAATCTCAGTGTCCTGTTGATTTGTATTTTTCAGATGACTAAGAATTTCTTTTAATGTTTGTCTGCATTCAATATTCCTCTGTTGGGAATCCTCTGTTTAGCCCTGGACCTCATTTTTCAATTGAATGACTTGTTTTCTTGGTGTTTAACTTCTTTAGTTCTTTATATATTCTGGATATTAGCCCTAGATCAGATGCAGAGTTGGTGAAGATTTTTTCCCAGTCTGTAGGCTGTCATTTTGTTTTGATGACAGTGTCCATTCCTTTATAGAAGTCAACATATTACCATTTGCAGATGATATGATAATATACATTAGTCTCCTCAAAATTTTTACCAGATAACTCCTTTGCCTGATCAACACTTTCAACAAAGTGGCTGGATACAAAATTACCTCAAAAAATCTGAAGTCCCCCTCTATATAAAAGACAAATAAGCTGAAAAAGAAATTAGGGAAAAAATATCCTTCACAATAGCCACAAATAACATAAAGTACCTAAGGGTGACTCTAACCAAGCAAGGGAAAGACCTGTATGAAAAAAAAATACGGAAAAAATTCAAGCCTCTGAAGAAATGAAATTAAAGAAGAAATCAGAAGATGGAAAGATCTGCCATGCTCATGGATTGGTAGAATTATCATAGTGAAAATGGTCATCCTACCAAATGCAATCTACAGATTCAATGCAATCCCCATCAAAATACCAACATGATTATTTACAGACCTTGAAATAACAATTCTCAAAATCAAAACAAAACAAAAACAAAGGCCAAAAATCCAGAATATCTAAAACAATCCTGTATAATAAATGATTATCCAGAGGTATCTCCATCCCTGATCTCAAGCTGTACTTTAGATCAGCAATAATAAAAGCAGCATGGGGATCGCACAGAAACAGACTGGCAGACCACTGAAATCAAATCAAAGACCCAGAAATACACTAATACAACGAAGGATACTTGATTTTTGACAAAGAAGGCAAAATCATACAATGGAAAAAATAGAATCTTCAATAAATAGTGCTGGTATAACTGGATGCCTACATGTAGAAAAATGCAAATAGACCCATATTCATCACCCTGCACAAAACTAAAGTCCAAGTGGATCAAAGACCTCAACATAAAACAAGAAAAACTAAATCTGTTAGAAAAGTGGGGAAGTGCCTAGAACTCATTGGCACAGGAGACAGTTTCCTGAACAGAACACCAACAATACAGGCTCTAAGATCAACAATCAATAAATGGGACTTCATAAAACTGAAAGGCTTCTTTTTTTTCCTTTTTCAGGAAGGGTTTCTCTGTGTAACAAGTCTGGTTGTGTCGATACTCACTCTGTAGACCAGACTGGCCTCAAACTCACAAAACTCTGCCTGCCTTCACCTCTTTAGTACTGGGAGTAAGTTGTGTACCACCACTGCCAGGCTACCTACCTATTGTTGTCTACAGTTTTCTTTGGAATTCCTGAGTTTTTATGTGCTCCTTTAAAAGCCTGTTAGTCTCACTATGAACAAACTTTCCATGTGAAACCAACACAAGAGACATTAACTATAGTAGGGTTATCCTAGTTTGTAAGATGACATATAAACTATCACCTTATACAGTTTTTCTGATTTTCAAATTAAACTGTCATTTTTAATTAAATTTTTATTTGTTTCCATTAATTATATTGTATTTGTTTTGCCTCCAAGCTGTAGCCCCCTCCCTAATTCCCTCCCAATCTCACACTTCCTTCCTCATCTACTCTTATACCCGTCTCCAAGTCCACTGATAGGGAGGGTCCACCTCCCCTTCCATCCAACCATAGCTTATCAGGTCTCATCAGGACTGTCTACAGTGTTCTTCTCTGTCCTGGCAAGGCTGCTCCTCCCTCAGCGGGTGGTGGTCAAAGAGCCAGCAACTGAGTTCATGGCAGAGACAGTGCCTCTTCCCCTTACTAGGGAACCCACTTGGATACTGAGCTGCCATAGGCTACATCTGAGCAGGGGGTCTAGCTTATATTCATGAATGTACGTTGGTTGGAGTATCAATCTTAGAAAATATCCCTGAGAACAGATATTTTGGTTCTGTTGCTATCCTTGTGGACCTCCTGTCCTCTCCAGGTCTTACTAACTACCTCTTCTTTCATATGATTCCCTGCCCTTGTCCAAAGTTTAGTTAAGAATCTCAGCATCTGCTTTGATACACTGCTAGGTAGAGTCTTTCAGAGGCCCTAAGTAGTAGGCAATCTGGTTTCTCTTCAGATCATGTAAATCTTTCACCTTTTACACTGTCATTTTTAAGTATCAGTTTGATATTATTCTTTTAATTGATTAGACACCAATGTCCAGTACTGGAATGTCTAATATTGAAACAAAGAACTGTTTGCTTGTGCGTACATATGTAAAAACAATTTTAAAAGTGGTTTTGAAAGAAAGCATCGAAGTACATATGAGAGGGTTTAGAGCAAGGAAAGAAAGAAGAAAATTATATTATCGAATTATAATCTCAAAAGCTAAGAAGAAATTATTAAAAATCATTAAATTTTGTTCTATGAAATAAATGAGTAATTGTTTAGCAAATATTAATATTTAGTTAACTCAGCAATTAAAAACAAGGAAATCATGAAATTTGCAGGCAATTCTGAGATCTAGAAAAGATCATCCTGAGTGAGTTATCCTAGAAGCAAAAAGACACACATGGTATATACTCACTTATAAGTGGATACTAGACCTATAATATAGGATGAACATACTAAAATCTGTACATTTAAAGAAAGTAAGCAAGAAGAAGGTCCCTGGGTAAGGTGATCAGTCCTCAATCAGAAAGACAAATGGGACGGACATCAGAAGAGGGAGAAAACAGGGAACAGGACAGGAGCCTACCACAGAGGGTCTCTGAAAGCCTCTACCTAACATTGTATCAAAGCAGATGCTGAGACTCATAACCAAACTTTGGGCAGAGTGCAGGGGAATCGTATGAAAGAAGGGATCGATAATGAGGAAATCATTTTCCTTGGTTCAAGTAACTAACAATTTCTAACCTGCTTTAATATTTCTGAGGTTTTTAATTTTGTGCTACAGCTCTAATCATGACATGAGAATGTAGTGCTTTTTTAAAAAAATGTTTTGTTTGATATAGACATGTTGAACTCTTCATAAAAGTTTTCATGAAAAATCAATTTCAGTAGCATTATCACTAGTATTAAAATGGGTGAAAGGAATTAGTCAAAAATAAGAATGAAGTAAGATTATTATTTGCAATCATGCTAGCAAGGCTGTGGAAACAAATCGTTCTTTCCATAACTGTAATATAAAAATATGAATAAAAAATTTACAGTTTACAAAAATAGACATCTCCTGAATTAACATTTAATTAACAAAAATAGGCATTTACTAGAGAACACTTATGGTAATTGAAAAATTATTATACCAAAATTTTAAATACACAGCTTCATTGTAAATATTTCAGCACAAGAGCTTTATTTTTCATTTAATTAACTTAGACATTGCTATAAGTATATTAATTAAAATATTCTTTAAGACATGTATATTCTAATATTTCCATTGATATTTTCTGTCAATAGTCGGAGTTTCATTGATTTAATATGCTTCATTGCCTGGCTTTATTTTGTTAAAAACACAGCTTAATGAAATTTGCATTCTATTTTTATTAATGTTTATAGCAACGCAGTTTGCTATAAGATTTATGTTTGATCATACTTAAAAGTGATTAACTAAAATTTCCACATAATATTGCTTATCTGTATTGTAATTTAGGTATCCACTTGGCTAAAACTTTCTGCAACAGAAATATTTTCATAATTGTCATCCAAACTAGACATTTCAATATTAGTACTGTATTCTTTATTAATGTCAACAATGGCTGTGACATGATAATTTCTTTGTACTGATAACTTTCCATTAATGAGAAAAATTATAAAATGCTTATGTGAATGTCCTTTCTTTTTTAATTAAATTTTTATTTTTATATTAATTACAGTTTATTCACTTTGTATCCCAGCTGTAGCCCTCTCCTTCATTCCCTCCCAGTCCCATCCTCTCTTCCCCATCTTCTCCTTTGCTCCTTTCCAAGACCACTGATAGGGGAGGTCCTCCTCCCCTTCCGTCTGAACCTAGCTTTTTAGGTATCTTTAGGACTGGCTTTATTGTCCTCCTCTTTGGCCTGGCAAGGTAGCTCCTGCCTCAAGGGGGGATAGTCAAATAGCCCGCCACTGAGTTCATGTCAGAGACAGTCCCTCTTCCACTTCCTAGGAAACTCACATAGAGAGTGAGCTGCCCACAATTAGCAGGGAGGATAGGTTATCTCCATGCATGGTCCTTGGTTGATTCATCAGTTTCTGTGGAATGCCCTGAGTGCAGAATTTTTGACTCTGAAAGTTTCTTTTTAGAAACATTTCTTTGGAATGCTAAGAATTACCTTTGTATGTATAGACATCTCACCAATCTGGAAACTGTTGTTTAAGGACCTATCTCTTAACAATCAAATCTCCCAATAAAAAGCCTTTTGTGTGTTGGCACAGAGTACAGGAATGTGGGAAAAGCAGCATCTATGTAGGGATAAAGTGTTCATATATCTACAGGAGAATGTAAAAGCTGTGAGAAAATACCAAGATATCAACTTCTGAAGGCGGCAAAAATCATTCTGGAGAAAACCTGTCATTTTACTTATTCAGTTCTACAATGAGAGATTTCTTCTTAGTGAATTCCAATTCTTATCACAATTAGACACCCACCCACTCGCTGCCATGAGTTGTGAAAGGTTATCCTGAACAAACATATGCTGTTGTGAAGCACACATGGCAGATTCCAAGGAGTCTATTTTCTCACAAGACACTGCCAAGAACTGTTTGAGATGTGCAAAGTCAGTCACACAATTTGAATTTGACTGGGCTCATCCCTACATCTCCTGATGACAATCAGCATCACTCAGAGGAATGAAATAGTTAACAATGTTGGGAACTTTCTTTCTAAAATAACTTTCTTTATATAAAAGTTCAGACAAATTCAGTGGAAATACTTTGGCTGAAGCCATCTTCCTCCTCTTAGATAAATTGCTATTAACCTATATTAGTTGTTTTCCTATTTGTTTTTCCTTTGCTAGTCATAGCTGTTTCAGAATAGCACTCATGCTAGAGTTAACCTAAGCATTTGAATTATGGTATGTAGATAGCACATTTTTGCTTTGAAATGCACAATTGATAATTAAAATCAGTGATAAACTCCATTATAATTGTCACTTATATGTAATAAACTGTTGAGATTTTTTATTGCTTCCTTCCTAAACAGTTTTTTATTACCTTTAAATATCTCACACTCTACATGCTAACAATTCTTTTCAAATACATTTATCTGTTGCAGACACTCATTATCTTTCATTTTAATCTTCAAGAGCAATAGCAATTCCCTCTTCTAATACATAAGTAAAGTATGTCACACTGAAGAGAAAGACTCCAGTTATAAAAGAGATCATCAATGATGTACTACATCATACACATGAAATGCTTTCCCTTACAATTTATTTTTCATTAAAGTAATTTGAAAACAGCAAATATGAAATGTTGAAATCAAAATGAATGCAGGGTTCTATCAACTCTCAGCAGGTGGAGCTATTCTGCAGTATACACTTACAGTTTGTTCAATGAACAATAAAAACTAAGAAATTCCAAGGACCATACATGAAGAGTACCTAGACCCCCTGTTCAAAAGCTGCTCAGTTTCCAAGTGGGTTCCCTAGTAAGGAGTACAGGGGCTGTGTCTGACACGAACTCAGTGGCTGGCTCTTTGATCACTTCCCACTGGGGGATGAAGCCTTGCCAGGCCACAAAGGAAGATGATGCAGCAAACCTTGATGAGATATGATAAGTTAGGGTCAGATAGAAGGGGAGGAGGTTTTCCCCTTTCAGGGGATTAGGGAAAGGGCATGAGGAGAAAAGAGAGAGGGTGGGTGGAACTGGGAGGTAATGAGAGAGGGGGCTGCATCATACTTTGTGTAATGCTGCACTTTATACAAAGTGAATACATTGTAACAAATAAATAAAATTTAAAAACTAAGAAATTAATATTTCATCTCGATGCCTGTTTCATCAGATGATAACAAAATACATCTTTAAAATGTTTGTCTTCCTCTAATTGTAATCAGTTTCTAGTGTAGAAGCCTGGCTCTGGCAGTCCCAGTCATCCAGGTTCAGCCTGTCTTCAGCATTCTAATTAAAAGAATAAGTAATGGTGAAAAGTAGGGAAAGGAGATTGGCACAGTGTATCCACGCAGAGAAGAGAAGAGATAAAGAGGTTCACTGACTTCACATCTGTCTTTGGGGCAGAAATGGAAGGTATATGTTTTTTAAAAGTGGCAGGAATGGGGAAAGAAGCAATGGGTACACCAAATTAATTAGCCCTAATGTAGCTAGTCCTAATGTAGCTGTGGTCAATTTGATCATGGCAGTGTGGCTAGAAAAAGCAGTACTCTTTGAGGGAACTGGAGATTACTCCTTCTGCTCCAGTGTGCTACCTTACCTCATGAATAGCTGTCCTCATATGGGCTATAGTCTGTATTGCAAGGTTCTGTGGGTTCCAGAATCCAAGGTGACTCATGCAAAAAGGTTAAGGACAATTCCTAAGTACTGTGTTTTCAGCCAAAGTAAATAAGAAAGACACATTTTGCAAGCAAAAAAATAAGATTTTAACCTCCCTTTTGCTTTGTTGAGAGGCCAAATGAGAGCTCAGTTGTCTTTAGTAAAAGCAGCTTTGAAGTACTTGTTCCATAATTTGAGCCATACTACATACACATTTTCTTCCCAAAAGGTTTGTATAAACATGTCAAAATAATATAAAAAAAAATAACAAACAAAAAACAAAAAAAAAACAACTTAGGTTCTTTACAAGCATAAGAGAAAAGTAAAAGAAATTATTGGAAATTTTAAGTGAAAAATATGGTATGCAAAATGTATGTGATAGTGAATGTTAGTATTTAGGTAGCCTGCTTCTGGGTTGCCTAGCAACCTATGATGTCACCTGGCAGGCGTGGTTAAGTTACTTCTTAAGAGGACCAATCCCCACTTTTTCACTCTCTTTCACTCTTGCCTTTTTGCTCTTTTGCCCTCTTGCCCTCTCCCCTTTCTCTGTCAGGATGTACCCTGCCCTTCCCCATATCATGTCTAGCTCTCTCCTTCTCTCTGTCTCTTCCTCTCCATCCAATAACCCTCTTTTATATAAAATCTGTTATGTGCATCATCATTTCATTGGTCCTAACATCTGTGCTTTGTTCGGGAAGGGCTCTCCTGGCAGCACATTATCTGGTCATGCCAGGACACAGAGTGCAGGAATGTGGGCAAAGCAGCATCTATGTAGGGATAAAGTGTTCATATATCTACAGGAGAATGTAAAAGCTGTGAGAAATTTAATTTCTTTAATTGGACCGTGATGCCAGCAACATAATTTTCTTTTCTGTTCTACCTATCCCTAACCACCATTCAACCACATATGCCTTAAAACCTACACTTTCTCTCAACTTCCCTGCCTTTAACTGTGCACACTGTCCTGCTTGTAGCTGCATCCTGCCTTGTGATCCAAGCACAAGAGACATAGTGAACACTTATGCTGCGCCAAAATTGGCTTGGGCAATTTAAAACACTCATGCCAGACGCTGAAACTGCCACTTCAGACAAAGACACAGCCTGTTTCTAAACTATTGCTGTTAGGTAGGCAATTGCTTGGGACTCTGCATGCACATAGATGGCTTTAGATTATACCTCTGTCTCAGGCCCCATGGTTGAGGTTTTAAATATCCTGCATAATGCCTACTGGGAAAGGCTGGATTGCAGAGTAGGGTTTTCAGCTGGGCAGCCTTCCCATCAGCCATGCCACATACACACAGAGAGTTTCGAACTAGGCCAAAACAACCATCATACCAGCAAGCACCTGGTCTTGCTGTGTAGCTATGGCCATGCACAGCACATGGCTAGCCGCCATTTTGATTTGGGGATAAGGAGGATGGAGTCATGGCTTCACTACCATCTCCACTTTGGGCAAACACATCATTTCACCATCTTAACTTAGGATAATCAAGGGCAGTCACATGATTGGCAGCCATCTTGGTTAAAGAAAATGCTGTGGTTCCCCCACTGCCAGCTGCTTTTACTATTTTGTTTCTGTCCAGCTGTTTTTGAAGCTAAAAAACTGTAGTTTCTGGTAGACCCTAAAAGGCCACTGTGTTCTTTCCTACCTCCATTCTAAAGCTGCCAATCTGCCCCTATCCTTTCCCACAGATGAGATTCCCTTTACGAGACTTGGCCTTACTGCTGATAGAGTCCTGGTACCAGGCACTGAGGTTCTAGGGCTTAGCCAAGCTAAGCCCATGACCTGCCATGCTATTTGGTTGATGAACCATTAACCACATGGTCCATTTCCATTTCCCCTTTCTCATTCACAGGAACAGCTTCCTCATATTCTGTCCTCTTAGGGAAACCTCGGGCTTCTATACCTATATTTGCCTTACTCAAATGTCTAGTATCCAGTAATAACCAGTAACACTAGGAATGATCTGTGAAGTAATTCCCTATTTCTCTTTTCTCAAAGTCTTTTCTCTTTCTCTTCCTGCTCTCTCATTAAAAATACTTTCTGGTTTTTTTTTATACTACCAAAAGAAATCTTAAAATTAAACTCTAAACCTTAAGGTGACCATGTGGTATGAACAATTTTAATCATTATTAATTAATTTTCTGTTTATTTTATCTCCTTTTAGACTAGGACAGCAACAAGTCTCATTTTAAATTGGTATGGATTTTTTATAAAAATTCAGAGTTATGTTTTAAAATATATATGATTCAACCCTGGATCAAAACAGCTAAAATTTCAACCTTATTAAGGTCTGTTCAAATTAAGTTAATTTAAAATGTATGTCTCATTGCCTATGTATTTATCAATTCCTAAATTATTAAATGATGCTTCTCCTGCCTATGATCCAGATTAACCACTAGGCTTTCTGGCTAATTGGTTTGCTATAATAAATTCAAATGTAATTTTAAAATTGCTTTATATTGTTCTACTGTATTATTGGTTTTGAAACTCATAACCAGGGGTTATTACGTACAAATTTTTACCAATACTCTAAATAAAGATTTATTACTTTTAGAGAAATTTATTTATTCATGTTAAATCTTGGTCATTGTACTGTATCTTCATTATGAAAAGTTTTAAATATGCTTGGTCTTATTTTCTGAATATGATACATTATTAATCATAGTTTAGCCATACACTTTTATGAGCTATGGAACATGTTCATGACTTTTAAAGCTCCAACTTAACAGGGACAAAACCTAAAGTTCTAATATTTGATGGTTAACAAATGCAAGTGAATAGTCAATCATTTCATACGTGATCAAGTCTTTTAGCATTTTCACAAATATATTCATAGTCCTACAGTTGCAGACACCGTTTCACAGCTTAATTAAATAGCTGAGGATAATTCTTGTGTCACCATACAGGAGTTGGTAAAAATAATAAGAGAGGAGTCTTCCTATAGGCTCATCTACAGCAGAAACTGTGCTCCAGAGCTTGGCTGCTGCTCTGAGGCTGTTCACATTCCTGCATAGAAAAAAAAAGAGGTCTGCAATGTCCCAGTTTGCTGGGGTATAGCCTAAAGACAACTACACCAGGTAGATATTTCAAATGTAGCCAAATTTGGCACTGGTCTAATGGCTGTCTCAACAAGCCACAAACTTCCTGCTGACAAGACTGGACTTTGGAACTCAAAATGCTCCCATGTACACTTGTCCTCTGTGTCCAGCCAAGGAGGCTCAATGAGCACAAGAGCCGTAAACACTTCCAGCCTTTCAAGTTCCCTGGCTTGGCAAAGGACAGATGACTCATAGATTCAGCAACCTCCAACACAGGTAACATTGCAAGTCTGTTTTGCCCTTACACTCTAGCCCCACAGACATATTGCCAAATTCTGTCTTGGGAGATTTCAGCTGCCTTCTAAGTTTCTCTTCAAATGCAGGAGGCCAGGCCTTAAGCCTGAGTCCTAAAGTTGCTATCCTCAGGCCAAGACGCAATATGCCTTGTTCCATACTCAAGAAACAGGCCTCAGATGTCAACTTTTATCATCCCTTTAGCGAAAGGACAATAAATATTCATAGCAGTCTCATCTATGTCTCATGGTAAATAACTACATACAAAGGCCTAAGAAAAAATGTTGTTTGAGAGTCTAGGAAAGTGTTTTAAGGTTGCTAAAGGCAAGTTATAATTGTTTGAGGGTATAAGAAAGTGTTTTAAAGTTGGTAAACACAAGGTATAAATGTTGTAAGGTCTAAGGATATGTAAGGTACCCTAAATAGGTAAAAATGCTGAATATTTCCTCCTGTTGTTATGCTACTGTTAGATTGACTGTCCAGAGCCTTTACTTTTATCAATAGAGCTCTGATTTATTAATCTAACCCTAATACAAAAGCATTCCACTGTACCACCCGCTATCATGGTTTCAAACTCAAGATTTTAAATTTCCATAATGTATAATCATAGTAAAGGTTAAGATCAAGTGAGCTTTTGTCCCTTCTACTTCATGAAAGGATTATGTCTTTTCAGATCTCACCTTAAAGAATGTTTATGCTGTTAACACAAATGTGTATGTCTACTGCCTTTTCTACATGGTATATTTTATGCAGATTACAATTGTGATGCTAAGATGTCTAAAATTTTATCTCCTTTGTAAAACTTAAAAATAATCCTTGTAAACTGCAAGAAATCCACCTGAATCCACCTCTCGGGTCAATTGGGCTCCATATAAGTCCTGCACCTATTGCCTATCTCAGAGGGTTGGATTCTTCCTCTTTAGGTGGTCTTGGGACATCCATTTCCTGGGTACTTGATTGCAACATTCCTACATCCTAAACTAGCTGATTGGTGAGTCTTCCCTTCTAATTGTCATCAGTTCCTGGCTACCAACTACTACATTCATACATCCAACACCAGCCAATTTGTGAGCCCTCACTTCTGTTTGGCACAAATGTTCCTACTGCAATTGCCAAACTACATCCAAACCCTTCATTTAGGACCGTCTTCTCCCTTGGGTAAGATTTTCCCCTCTACCAGCACGGTTTCTCTCCCTCCCCTGCCCACTTGTCTACAAAAAAATCCTAGTGCTAGTTATACCATATCTGCTACACGCATCTGTGCTCTTGGTCTCTGGCCAATGCTGATGAGCTGTTGGAACAGATTTCACCAATCTACTCTACCAAGTCAAACCTTGCTCTTGAAATGCCTTGACAGGTCACTGACTCCTACCTACCTAATAGGGATAGTGTATTTGTCTGTTCCTCCAGACTCTCCTCTAGGATGTCTTCTGGAGAATTTCAGATTTCTACACCTAGGGACTGCTTTAAGGGTCTCTAATATTACACATCTCTGTAACCAAACTTGACCTCAATTTCCTTAGATGACAGATCCAAAGCAAAGCCTTTTTAATTACTGCCAGTGATTGGGTAATTGGAGATTCCCTCTGGTAAATAGGGGTTCCCATGTTTAAGTCTCTTTGATCCAAACCTTCCTCCTCTGTTCTCTCTCCCAAAAGTTTTAAATGTACACCTAAAAGAATTTTCTCCATAACCTACTTAACTTGTCTTCTGCCTATAAATATTTTCCAGTACCCTGCCAGACCCAAGTGTTTCCTATATCCACAACAGCTCCAAAGCAGCTACCGCAAGTGTTCAAGTCTGACTTCACAGACATCCATCAGGCTGGACCTGCACTTTCCCTCCCAGCCATGGTTATGCTCATAGACCCTGGACAGCATAATAACAAAAAAAAAAAAGCTGTTCTTCCTTGACATGGTTAGCATTTCAGCCTTTTGATCACCCTATAGCATTCACAGAGTCAGCAGGAAGAGGCAAGAAGAGAATTCAACATCCCCTCTTATTCAATTATTACTCACAAAAGGCTGGAATGGTGTGTGTCAGACCCAGGGTAAATAGCTCCAGGTTCTCCCTGCATTCCTTAGTCACTATCCACTGCCTTGCATGGCTGGCAACTCTCTACTGTCAGCCCTCTACCCTAAATATCCTGGGCAGGTACTTCTTCTAATCCTCAACATGTAATCTAGACATTTTTTTGCTGTTTTTTTCTCTCTCTTACCCCCTTGCATAGCAACCAAGAGATGCTTCCAATGAACCTACATTTATATATTTTAAATTACCCTTACATGAGAAGCAGCCAAAGCTTCTCATTTTTTAATTATAAAAAAAGGAATGAATGTTAGAATTTAGGCAGCTTGCTTCTGAGTTGCCTAGCATCTACGATGTCACCTGGCAGGCATGGTTAAGTTGCTCCTTAAAAGGGCCAAACCACCACTTTGTTAGCCAATTTCTCTTTTTCCCTCTTGCTCTCTTGCTCTCTAACTCTCTCCTACTCTCTCCCCTTTCTCTGTCAAGGCACCCCATCCTTCCCACTATTATGTCTCACTCTTTCCTTCTCTCTGTCTCTTGATCTCCATCCAATAATCCTCTTTCATATGAAATCCATTGTGTGCATCATCATTTTCTTTCATTTCAACAACATTCAGTGAACACCACTTATCTAATTCTGTTCAAACAATGAAACATCTTTTAGCAATATTATATATGATAACCACAAGTTCTTTGATTTTTGTCTTTATAAACATTTAATTGTATATTCAATAAAAATTCCTTTTAAAAATCAAAATTATAAATTACAAGGTTACCAAAGAGATAAGGAAGCATTTTCTTGGTACAGCATTTGGTCTGTCACCCAAGGCTGTAAACATATCTTTTTACTAATTGATAAAATCAAGATACTGGCTTAAAAGTTAGTTTGGGGGTTTAATTCAAATTTCTACCTCCTGTTAGTGTTGTTCAGCCTTTATTCTATTCCCATCTCTTGTTTTGTATTAGCAGGCAACTCAACACTGTTGTTTGGATGAATAATTAGAAATCTGTCACAGCCTTTGTTTTATGCTGATTGATTCTCCTGTTTTTCATTTATTGATTTATTAGTATACTTTAAAAAGAAGTCTTTTTTTTTTCTTTTCTTTACTTACTCTTAGTGTTAGCTTGGGGTAAAATCTTACCTCTTATTTATATTGTAAAGAACTGCGATAATAAAACACAAACTTAGAATTTGCTCTTGCATAAAAACATCTTTTTGGGCACAGAATGTGGACTAATATTAAGACAGAACTTGACATCTTTACTTCAATTTTATATCTGTCTGTCTTTTTTACTTTGGCAGAAGACACATTGATAGTTCACAGATTTTAACTTATTCTTTTGAATCACCTCAAATTCTGAGACCAGCAGGACCTCTCAGTGATGAGCAGCCCTCAGAAGAGAACTATTATCCATAGAAGTGAGATAATAACCTAGAGCCCAGTAATCACATCCTGAAATCCAGTCTATTCTCCTTAGCAATAAGGATATCTTTGGACCATTTATAGGAGTGGAATGAGAGTATCACGATGTCATAGCTTGGTCAGTAGTGTTTTTTTTTTTTTCTCTCTTTCTCTCTCTGATTCTTCCTCTATTTTAAGCCTATATGTCTTGTCAGTATCCTGAAGATAGACTTGGAGGCACTGGGTCCTTTGTCTGTTTCACATTGAATAAATCTCTTTCTATTCCACACAATTATCTATCTCCATAACTGGCATATAGGGACAGGACCCCAGTCTAAGCTATTACCCCAATCTAGCCTACAACTGCCAGAGTACCTGACTTTTCCTCCAAAATATCATATTACATTAATGTTGAATAGTATTAGAAACCACAGACCTTTGCTTCACATAAGTTATTTGTTCACTCAAAAGTAATATATTGAATGACTCTTATGTAATAGGCACTGTGCTTCACTTATGCTATTGAAATTACAGTGAACTAACAATCTATTGAATATGTTCAGATTTTGCCAAGTTTTGTGCTAAATTACTCCATACCATATAAAAAATGAATTTTCAGATCGTACATAGAACTAAGTGACTACATTTTACATGCAGCTTTTCATTCCATTTTTGAGGATGAAGGGGAGGTATATACCTAAGTGAACATACAATGAACACCAAATGTCTAGCACCACCCTCACAGCACGGACTGACAAGTAACTTATTTCAGGATTATAAAGGGCTCCACTGTATAAATTTATTAAGACAAATTGAAATATTAAAATAAAACCCAAAAATACGGGCCTGAGAATTATAGGACATATTAAACTAAAGAAAGAGTATTTACAAGCCAGTTACCTGAACTGCTAAAAAAAAAAAAAAAAAAAAAAAAAGTCTAACACTGTGGTAGAAACAGTCCAACAAAACTGTTATCTGCCTATTTAATGTGTGCATCAAGGGAACAACATACAATGGACACCCAAATATCCCAGTGGATTTATCTGGGCTTTGCCCCCACTGTTAACACTGCAAACTGAAATTCCTATCTAGACACCAAGTTTCCCATTTATTCACCTGGATCAGCCTTTTGTTTCATATTTATTTTTATTGTTGTTGGTTGTTGTTTTGATATTTTCTCCATTTATTTACTTATTTAATCACTTTACATTGCCTCCCTCTTCTCCTCCCTATCCCACCCCCAAAATGCCCTCCCCCTTTCTTCACTCCCAGAGAAGAGGAGGCCCCCAGCTGATACCAATCCACCTTGGCACTTCAAACCACACATCCTCTCCCACCAGGGAGTGAAAAGGCAGTCCAACTAGGGGAAAGTGATCCAGTGGCAAGTAAGAGTCAGAGAACACCCCTATTACTACTGTTAGGGGCCTACATAATGACCAAGCTTCACATCTGCTACATATGCCTATGGGGTCTAGGTTTAGTTCATACATACTCTTTGGTCGGTGGTTCAGTCTCTGTGAAACCTATGGGCCCATGTTCGATTATTCTGTAGGTCTTCTTGTGGTGTCCTTGACCTCTAAACTTCCTCCCACTCTTCCACAGTATTCCACAAGCTTAACATAATGTTTCACTCTATGTCTCTGCATTTGTTTCCATCAGCTGTCTGATGAAGCCTCAAAGAAGACAGTTTATGCTAGACTCTTGTCTGTAAGCATAGCAGAGTATCATTAATAGTGACAACAATGGTCAGCCCTCTCCCATTGTTAGGCCCAGCATGAGCCTAATTTCGAGAAGGTATGAAGAGAACTCAGGAGACAGGTCTCGATGCAAAATTGCAAGAGTTTTATTTTGACCATTGCACAGGGTCACCCCTGCTGGTCAGCAAGGAGTGGCACCAGGAGACAAAGGCCTTTGGTTTTTAAAAGACAAAGCACAGGAATTTTGAGTTTGCAGTCTTGGCAATTCAGGATTGGATGAGGAAGCTATAAAGTAAGATAATTGGTTAGTCTTAGGTGCTCAAGTCCTGCCAAGTGTGGATGCAGCTACAATTAAAGGTGGGGGTGGTTATCTCATCCTTGAAGATTGGGGCTGCGGGCTTTTGGCTGGAGTTCAGGAGCTACTCAGAAGGACTGAGGCCATCTGGGTTGGTTGCTAAGAAACACTATCTCGAAGACAAGGGTCTGGTCATTCTTTTTGCTGAGTGAAGGTCATTGCTTGCTTGCTTTTTTACATCTGTCCTCACAGATAGGGTCACATTCTCCATTCTCTGGAAAGGTACTAAGAGGCTTTAGCTTAACCTGGACCTAAAACTCAAAACTATATAGGCTTTAGAAGACATATAGGTTACAAAGTTAGTCTGATCCTTTCACCATGGGGTAGTTCTTAAGCTGCACCGGTCACTGGTTTGCCATTCCCTCAGATCTCTGTTACCCCTACACTTCTTGCAGACCAGGCAGATTTTTAGTAGAAGGTTTTATGTGTGGGTTCATGCCCCCCTCCCTCCACTGAGGGTCCCACCTGCCTACCAGAGGATCTGACTTCATGTGCCTTTACACTCATTGCTTGGAGTTTCAGACAGGGTCATTCCTATAGACTCACAGGAGCTTCCCCTTTTCCAGAGATGCCCCATCCACCTATTTCTACTGTCTCTCCTAGTTTTTCCCCTTACTCTTATACCTCTCACTACCTAATTGATCCCTACCCCAGTTATCTTCCCCACTTCATCTCCTACCCAGTTCCTTCCCTCCATTTACTTCGTATGTCTATTGTATTTCCTATCCTGAGTGAGATTCAAGCATATTTTTTTAGAACTCTTTTTGGATTCTTTTGGGTCTGTGGGTTGTATTTATGGTTATTCTGTACTATATGGCTGATATCCACTTATAAATGAATACATACCAAGTATGTTTTCTGATTTTGAATTACTTCACTCAGGATGATCATTTGTTGTGGGTGGAGTTTAATATTTACTGTTGATTTATCTTCTGGTAATTCTGCTGTTAGTCCTAAAAACCTGTATAACCAAATCACCACACAGAGACTGGGTTTATTTAGTTAACTTAGAACACTATGCTGGGTAATAGTTACTCCCTCTGAAACCTCCAAGCCCTCATAGTTTCCTAACATTTAGATTTCCCACATTATACTTGCTTTTAGTGATACATTAGGTCCAGTCCATCTCTCCATGTTGTTCCAAGATCTGTCCTCCAGCTCTCTCTCTTAGGTCTCCTCTCACCCCTTCTCCTCCCACTCATTTCCTGCCCTCTAGCTCCTCCCCTCTTTCTGGTCCTCTGGCTCCTCCCAGCTCAACATTGTGTCTAGTTGCTTTATTTTGGCCTGTTTACCCAAGAGTTGAGATAGGATGATTAGAATGAGTATCACAATGCAATATGCCGGGGGAGGAGAAATCAGCATTTGAATGAACAAGGGTAAGGTATATACATTTTAAAAGAACATTTACCAACAATCATTTTTAGTTCCATCAATTTGCCTGAAAATTAAATGCTTTAATTCTTTTTAATTCCTAAGTCATATTACATTTTATAAACCTACCACATTTTCTTTACCCATTCTTCAGTTGAGTGGCATATAGGTTGTTTCCTGTTTCTGGTTATTATGAATAAGGCTGCAATGAACTTAGTTGAACAAGTGTCCTTGTGGTAAGATAGAACATGTTTTGATTTTTTAAGACAGAGTCCCACTATTTAGACTTTGATAATACTGAACTCACAATGTGGACCTGGCTGGCCTTCAGTTCATAGAGATATAACTACATCTGCCTCTAGAGTGCTGGAACTACAGGTGTACATGTCTAGGATCTGCTTATAGACTACTTTGCCATAGCTTCAACCATACTTTACTCCTGTAGGTCAAATATGACCTTGCAGCCCTACTCTACAACAATGGTATCAGCAATGTCTCCAGAAAATTTATTGACTACGTTTATTATGATATACTTGTAGAGACTGTATTTTTTTCTTTTTTTTAACATTTATTTATTTATTTATTTATTTATTTATTTGACTTTTTTATTAATTACACTTTATTCATTTTGTATCCCCCCATAAGCCCCTCCCTCCTCCCCTCCCAATCCCACCCTCCCTCCCCTTTCTGCATGCATGCCACTCCCCAAGTCCACTGATAGGGGAGGTTCTCCTCCTCTTTCTGATCTTAGTCTATCAGTTCTCATCAAAAGTGGCTGCATTGTCCTCTACTGTGGCCTGATAAGGCTGCTCCCCCCTCAGGGACTGTATTTACACACTATCCAGGTTTTACCTCTATGGCTTTTGGAAAATTCTTGATCTTTTTTTAGGGTCTCCTCAAACCTTTGTATCCATTTTCCATTCTGCACACACATACACAAATACAGATATACTCACTGTGTGATTTGCAATATGTGAGCTAAGAGTTAATATTAATAATTAACATTGGAATGACAGAAAGCATGTGTCAACAACCTTAAAAGATTGTTGTCATTATTCAAAAAATTATAGGAGAGTTAATGCCTAGTTTTAAATGTTTTTTTTTCACAAGGGTTATTTTTTTCATTGAAAATTATTCTCTCATACATTATACCTCAACCACAGTTTCCCCACCCTCCACTCCTCCTACTTCCCCTCTGCTCCAGATATATTCCTCCTCCATTTTCTGTTCAGAATAGAGCAGGTATTGAAGAGACAACAGCCAAACGTGAGAAAACAAGAAATAATAAGAGAAGACAAAAGCCCTTATACCAATGCTAGATAAATGCAACCCAAAAGGAGAGGAAAGTGTCAAGAGCAGACAAAATATTCAGAGACACAACCTCTACCACTATTAGGAGTCCCACAAAATCACCAAGCTAACAGTTATAACATATATTCAGAGAACCTAGTGCAGACCCATGAAGGCCTCATGCTTGCCTCTTCAATCTTTGTAAGCCCATGTGAGCTCTGCTTAGTTGTTTTGGTAAGCCATGTTTCTCTGGTGTCTTCCATCAATTTTGACTCTTATGGTCTTTCCTTTACCTCTTCCATGGATTTCCAGGATCTCCAAGATCAGGGACCTAATGGAGACCACCAATTTATACAATCTTTCCACATAATGTCTGCTGTATGTCTTTGTACCTGTTTCCATCTGTTGCCAGAGTAAGCTACTCTGATGATGAGTGGACAAGGTACCACTCTATGAGTATAGCAAAATATTGGTAGGAATCATTACATTGATTTTTTTTTAAACCAGTTGTATTTGGTTCTACCATAGGTCTCTTGGCTATACAATGTCTGCTTCCTGGCCATCCAAGAAGTGTAAGTCATGGGCTCCCTCTCATGGCATGGGACTCAAGTTAAACCAAACATTAGTAGGCCACTCACACAAGTTCTTCACCACCATTGTCCCAGAACATTTTACAAGCAACACAGATTGTAGGGGGTGGGGGTGTTGTGGCTGGATTGGTATCTAGATTTCTCTTTCAGTACCCTGAAGAATACCTTCTTGTGCCAAAGAGACTAGAATGTAGAGGTGAAAGCTCCAAGCCTATACCACATTAACCTCTATGTTCAATGATCTGTGTGAAAGTTGCCCTTGGGAATGAGACCCTAACTGTTAATTTTCAGATAGTGACCTTCTGTCCTAGCTTAATCAGCCTGAATTATTTATTTAGGAATCTCTATGGGATGAACTTGGCCAACAACTCAACCTAATGTAACCCATTCTCAACACTGGAATCCTTTCTTGGCAACAAAACCTGGCCACCTCATGATCTATATCCCCTATTAGTAGGAGTCCTATCTAGGGTCACACTCATAGATTCCAGAAATATCTACTGCAGTGAAGTCTTGTGTGAACCAGGCCTGAAAAGCACGTGCTTTTAAAATAGACACACACACACACACACACACACACACACACACACACACACACATAATTTAAAATAAAAATAAAATAAAAATAATTTATATTTTATGTTCATTGGTGTCTTGCCTGAATGCATGTCTAGGTGATTGTTTTAAACAGCATATTCAACAGCACACACTGGTAAAAGGAAAGCTTAGATCTAGGCTTGAGTTCTAAGCAACTCATTTTCCATTTTCTAACTCTTTGCATAATTTTTATTATATTAAATTTACTATGTTGACTTATTTTTTATCTGATAAACTCCCCTGTCCATATATTTTCTGAGTTTAATGACAGGTTTATTGGGAAGAATGATTAAAATAGTATACGAAAACTATCAACCCAATTTTTTAAAAAAAAAATGTTTAGCTATAATTGCTACATGAAATATATTTTCTATACAGTTTCGTTTAAAACAATTGCATTTTCTAAACAGTTTGTGCTGTAAAAATAACCTAAAAATTAATTAATTTATTTTTTGATTCAATCTAATAAAATATGTTTATGTTATATGTAGTAGATATTGAACAAGTTTAAAACATTTAGATGTTTTTTTAATTTTTATAAGGTATTCATATGCATATAATTGTGGTGTTTTATCTACACATGTTCATGTGTGTGTATGTGCATATGCACGTTCAGGTATTTGCACATGTATATGTGAGTGTAGAGTTCACAGACCAATATCAAGTATTTTCCTCACTTGAGGAATTTTTTATTTTTTTAATTTTTTTTTTTAATATTAATCACAGGCTATTTACTTTCTATCCCAGCTGTAGCCCCCTCTCTCATTCCTTCCCAATCCCACCCTCCCTCCCTCATCTAATCCCTGTCCCTTTCCAAGTCCACTGCTTGGGAGGTCCTCCTTCCCTTCCATCTGATCCTATCTTACCAGGTATCTTCAGTACTGGCTGCAGTGTCCTCTTCTGTGGCCTAGAAAGACTGTTCCTACCTTGGGGGCAGGAGGAGGTAAAGGAGCCAGTCCTTGAGTTCATGCCACAAATAGTTCATGTTCCCCTTACTAGGAAAACCCACTTGGATACTGAGCCACCATGGGCTACATCTGAGCAGGGGTTCTAGGTTATATTCATACATGGTCCTTCATTGGAGAAACAGTCTCATAGGGGACCCTCACAAGTATATATTTTGTCCTTGTGGAGCTCCTATCTTTTCCCAGTCATACTAACTCCCCCTTTTATCATATGATTCCCTGCACTCTACCGAAGGTTTGGTTATGAGTCTCAGCATCTGCTTTGATACATTGCTAGGCAGAGTCTTTCAGAGACCCTCTGTGGTAGGCTCCTGTCCTGTTTCTTGGTTTCTCTTACTTCCAATATCCATCTCATTTGTCTTTCTAAGTGAGGATTGATCATCTTACCCCAGGTCGTCCTTCTTGTTTATCTTCTAGTGTTGCTCATATTTTAGTATATTTATCCTATCTTATACAACAGCCACCAATATCATAAAGTACCTTAGGGTGACTTTTTATTTTTGAGACAAGGTCTTCTACTAGATCCTGAGTTTACTAATTTTATTTGATGGGCAGTAGAGGAATACACCTGTCTCTAACTCTCAGTACTGGGATTACAAATAAATCCCAAAGCACCCAAGTTTTTCAAGTGTACCAATTATCTAAATAAATTGCTGTTGTGTAATATTCATTTTATATAAATATTTATTGGTATTATTAATTTGTTTATGAAAATGTGAAAAATATTGACATGAAAATAATATCTAAGCCTAATAAATAAAGACATGCACACAAACATGGTACATTTAAATCTAAAGTCCTCTGATTACCTAATGATAAACATTAGTGTTCTCACAGAAACTGTCATCTATATTATTCTTAGCTTGAGGGTTATGAGTGAAACAGTGATTTTAGTACAACTTAAATATGATATAGATTTATTCAAAGATATTTTGAAATACACAGTACATATTTGAAATGAAGAAAGAAGACACATGCGAGCACACCTCCAAGCACCAGTCTTCAGCAGAGACTCTACAAGAGAAACTAATCAGAAGGCAATGAAAACATGAAAAGTTATCCACATATCTTTATTACCAGTGAAATGAAAATTCAAACTACAAATAACTGTTACTATAGCTCAAAATTAGTACTATTAATAGAGATCTGTAATTTTTTTTGGCTTGGACTTGAAGCAAGCAGTACTCTTAATACTGTTAAGCAAATTTTAAAACCTAGATTTGAAAATATGTTATCAATATAAAATATCAATTAACAATACAAAGTTGGGGGAGTCCAAGATGGTGGCAAAGAGCACACAACATATCTGATGGGTACATGATCTGAAACTCCAAAATTGGTGAGTGGAGGTAGAGATGAAGCCAGAATATTGACACTGAGGCTTCAAGGGTGAAAGGGGACTACTTGTGAGCTGGGACAGTTTGGATCCGGGTCACATGTGGCCGTCTCCAGGGAAGTGAAAGTAGTGGATATTCAACCCCCCTGTACTTCCATCTGCCTCAAACACAGGCCTCCAAGCTCTGTAGAGGCAGCAGAGGTTGCCTCAAGCATGATCCTACATGCTTAGTGACCGAAACAGCAGAAGCAACAGCAGTATTGGCCTCAAAGATCTGTGGCTGCAGCTAGTCAGAACAGGAGCCTCAGTGCTCCTGTAACTGAGACAGCAGAGGCAGCTGCCCCAAGCAGGAGCCTCCATGATCTGTGATTCAGATGGATCATGTGTCTGCCCCAAGAATGGGTCTCCATGCTTAGTGGGTAAACAGTGGATACCCCTGAGCTGAGGGATCCCCTATACTCTCATTTGCCTCTGCAGGCCCAAATCTGAGTGAAAAGAACAGGGGAAACCCTGTGTTTTCTGATTAGGCCTTCAGGGGAGTGAGATACCTCCAGGTGAGTGCATGCAGAACCCCAGATCTAGGGTGCCTCTATGCTAGCAGCCAGACATAAGATCCCTCCCACCCACAACTCCACTATGGGAAATTTAAGGATCCTTTGGACGCTGTTCACAACATTGAAGCTCCTGTTTTGTGGGTCAACTAGTGGAGTCCAAGCAAACAATTCCTGGAACCCAGACAGGTCTGAATACCAGGAGGACAGTAGGATAAGGCTGTAGGTCATTGAGGTATTCAGGGCACCAGTGCATGTGCATTGAGGCTTTGAACAGTACTATCACCTGCACCCCCTCCCATACTTAAAGCTTCACCAGTCCAGGCATCTACACACTCTGGCACCCTGTCTCTAATGGCACACTTCCATGCACACACCCATGCTTGCACAAATGCACCTGAGACATTCCGTCCTTAGCTACAGCTGAAACACCAACATCCACTCTCACCAGTGGACCTCTCTCACCTTTCTGAAGAATACTCCAGAGAGCAGAGACAGACCCTGTCTAAAGTACAGTATCCAGGAACATATAGAAAAGTTTACAGATAAGGAAATGGCCAGAGGTCTTCTAAAGAACACATCCAACAAGAATCTGGACATCTTGGTTTCACCAGCAGCCCCCAAAATCAATGAATATTTTAATTCATCAGAAACACAAGAAAATTTTAATGCAATGCTTATCAAATATTAGAGGCACATAAAGAGAAAACAAACAAAGCTCTGAAAGAAATACAGGCAAATATAGCCACACAACTAGAGGCACATGAAGAGGAAATGAATTAAAAAGCAAACAAACAACAACAACAAAAAACAGACGCCATCATGGAAAGACAGGAATCCACATTCAAGCAGATGAAGGAAATCGTGCAAGACATGAAAACAGAATTAGAATCAATAAAGAAAACATAAAGAGAGAAAACCCTGGAACTGAAGAACTTAGAAAAAAGATCAGGAACCACAAAGGTAATCATCACCAAAAGAATACAAGAGATGGAAGAGAGAATCTCAGGTGCTGAAGATACAATTGCAGAAATTGATATATCCCTCAAAGACAAATAGGATGGAAGCTAGAAGAAGGAGTAAATAGGAAACAAGACAGGAGCCTACTACAAAGGGCCTATGAAGACTCTACCCAGCAGTGTTTCATAGCAGATCTTAAGACTCATAACCAAAAGTTGGGCAGACTGCAGGGAATCCTATGAAAGAAGGGGGAGATACTGGGACCTGGAGAAGATAGGAGCTCCACAAGGAGAGCAACAGAACCAAAATATCTGGGGCCAGGAGTCTTTTCTAAGACCAATAATCCTACAAAGAACCATTCATGGTTATAACCTAGAACCCCTGCTAAGATGTAGCCCATGGCAGCTTTGTATTAGTGGGGATACCCTAGTAAGGGGAACAAGGAATGTTTCTGACATGAACTCAGTGGCTGACTCTTTGCACACACCTTACCGAGGGGAGAGAAGCCTTTCCAGGCCACAGAGAGGACAATGCAGTCAGTCTTGATGAGACCTGATAAGCTATGGTCATATGGAAGGTGAAGAGGACCTCTCTTATCAGTGCACTTGGAGAGGGAATGGGAAGGGGGGTGGGATTGGGAGCAAAAGAGGGAAGGGGCTACAGCTTGGATCTAAAGTAACAAAACTGTAGTTAATACAAAAAATAAACATTTAATTAAAAAAAGAAAAAGTAATATCAGAAAAGTTCAAGAAAACAAAACAAAATAAAACATCTGAGAAATCAAAGACACCATGAAACGACCAAATATAAGAATAATAGAAATAGACCAGAAAGAAGATTTTAGACTCCAAGGTCCAGAAAATAGTTTCAAGAAAATAAAAAAAAAAATTCCCAACTTGAAGCAAGCAACATCCATTAACATACACGAGGCCAACAGAACAGAAAATCGACTAGACAAGAAAAGAAACTAACACTAACATAATAGTCAAAACACTAAATCTACAGAACAAACAAAAAACTTAAAAACATCAGGAGGGAAAGGCCAAGTAACATAAACATAGACCTATCGGGATTAAACCAGGCTACTAAAAAAAAAAAAAAAAAACTATGTAAGCAGGAAGGGCCTGGATAGGTGTCATGCCCACTCTGTATCTCTTCAGCATAGTATTTGAAATCCTCACTAGAGCATAAGACAACTAAAAGAGATCAAGAGGATACAAATTGGAAAGGAAGAAGTCAAGGCATCACTATTTTCAGATGATATGATAGGATGCATGAGCGACCCCAAAAATTCAAACAACGAACTCCTTCAGCTAATAAACACTTTCAGGAAAGTGGCTGTGTACAAAATTAATTAAAAAAATCAGTAGCCCTACTATACACGAAAGATAAAAGAGCCACTGATAACATAAAGTACCTTGGTGTGACTCTAACTAAGCAAGTGAAAGACCTGTTTGAAAAAACTTCATTTCTGAAGAAAGAAATTGAAGAAGATATCAGAAGATGAAAAGAGTTCCAATGCTCTTCAATTGGTAGGATTAACATAGTGAAAATGGCCATGCTGCTACATGAAGTCTACAGATTCAATGCAATTCCCATCGAAATGATGACACATTTTTTTTTTACAGACCTTGAAAGAAAGATTCTCAGCTTCATATGGAGAAACAAAAAACCCAGAATCTCCAAAACGATCCTGTACAACAACAGATCATCTGGAGGTATCTCCATCCCCAATCTCAAGCTGTACTACAGGGCAACACTACTACTACTACTACTACTACTACTACTACTACTACTACTACTACTAATAATAATAATAATAATAATAATAACTGCATAACACTGGCATAGAAACAGAGTGGTAGATTAATGGAATTGAATAGAAGACACAGAAATAAACCCACACACCTACAGATACTTTGACAAAGAATCCAAGCTATACAATAGAAAAAAGACAGCATCTTCAACAAACGTTGCTGTTCTAACTAGATGTCTTGTTGTAGAAAAATGCAAGTAGATCAATATTTACCACTCTGCACAATCCTAAAATCCAAGTGGATCCATGACTTTAGCATAAATCCTGACATACTGTATCTGTTAGAAGAAAATTGGGGAAGAGTCTTGAACTCATTGTCACAGGAGTTAAATTCCTGAACAGAACACCAAGAGCTCAGGCTCCAAGATCAACAATCAATGAATGTGACCTCATGAAATTGAAAAACTTCTGTAAAGCAAAGGACACTATCATCAGAAAAATCAACAGCCTACAGACTGGAAAAGTGTCTTCAGCAACCCTATAGCTGACAGAGGGCTAAATATATAAAGAACTCAAGAAGTTAAAAAGAAACAAATCAAGTAATCCAAATTAAACAAAAAAGAGGGGGTACAGAGATAACCAGAGAACTCTCAATAGAGGAATATCGAATGGCAGAGAAACAATTAAAGAAATGTACATTATCCTTAGTCTCCATGGAAATGCAAATCAAAACAATCCTGAGATTTCACCGTACACATACATAGAATGACTAAGATCAAAAACTCAAGTGACAACACATGCTGGAGAGGATGTGGGGAAAGGGCAACCCTCCTCCATTTCTGGTGGGAATATAAAATTGTTCAAACACATTGGAAATCAATCTGGTGCTTACTCAGAAAATTAGGAATACTGCTTCCTCAAGATTCTGCTATACCACTCTTAAACATATGTACAAAATTCGCTCAACTGTACAACAAGGACATTTGCTCAACCATTTTCATAGTAGCTTTATCGTAATAGACAGAATCTGGAAACAACTGAGATGCCCCTCAACTGAGGAATGTGTATAGAAATTGTGGCAATTTTACACAGTGGAATACTACTCAGCTATTTAAAACAAGGAAATCATGAAATTTGCAGGCAAATGGTGGGATCTAGAAAAAAATCACCCTGAGTGAGGTATCCCAGAAACAGAAAGACACATATGGTATATACTGACTTATAAGAGGATATTCAATATATATTTACTAAAATCTGTACACCTAAAGAAACTATGCAAAAAAGAGGACTATGGGTAAGATGCTCAATACTCATTCAGAAAGGCAAACAGGATAGATATTGGAAAAGGGAGAAAACATGGAACAGGACAGGGGCCTACCACAGAGGGCCTTTGAAAGACTACCCTGCAGGATATCAAAGCAGATGCTGAGATTTATTGCCAAATGTTGGGCAGATTGTAGGAAATCTTATGAAAGAGGGGGGAGATGAAATATCTGGAGGGGACAGGAGTTCCACAACAAGAGCAACAGGACCAAAATATCTGTGCTCAGGGGTCTTTTCTGATACTGATACTCCAACCAAGTACCATGCATGGAGATAACCTAGAATCTCTGCACAGAAGTAGTTCATAGCAGCTCAGTCTCCAAATGGGTTCCCTTGTAAAGGGAAAAGGGTCTGTCTCTTACATGAACTCAGTGGCTAGCTCTTTGATCATGTCTCTATGTGGAGGTGTGGGGACAGCTTTACCAAGCCACAGAGGAAGACAACACAGAATGTCCTGATGAGACCTAGTAGGTTAGGGTCAGAGGGAATGGGAGGAGGACCTCCCCTATCAGTGGACTGGGGAAGGGGCATGGGAGGATAAGAGAGAGTGAGGGTGGGACTGTGAGGGGATGAGGAAAAGGGCTACAGCTGGGGTACATAGTGAATAAATTGTAGTAAATAAAAAATAAACTTTGATTTATCAGGATATTATTCTATTTTAAGTTCAGAAGTCTCAATATAATCTTTTTTGTAGCCTTAGGTTCCGAATGTTTCTTTTTTAAAGGGTAAAGTATTTCAATTCAACAAGAGAAAAATTGGTTTATAGATATGCTAATTAGATTGATTCAACCAGTGCACTTGAAGATATATATTATAGCATCACTTTTTACCCTAAAATATAGATAATTACAATTTGGAAATATCTCATGATATATGGACAGATAGACAAATAAACTGTTATTTTTTAATGCGGGCAGGACGTAAGTCTTTTTTTTTTTCTTATCTTCCACGTGTATGGTTATAGAACACACACATATAAGTGTGTGTGTTTCTTTGTGGTTTCCTTAAAATGCTTATATAATTTAATTCGTGTGTATGCGTGTTTGCCTGAGTTTACATATATACACTAAGTACATATAGTGCCAATAAAGATTGAAAGGTGGTATCAGAACCTTTTTAACTAGGTAATAAGTAGTCATTGTATGTTACCTTGCAGGTGCTAGCAACTGAATATGGGTCTTCTGCAAGAGAAGTAAGTATGCACAACTAATAACCCATCTCTCTAACCTCATGGATTTTTTAAAAAGTTATGGATGAATATTAAAATTTGTCAAGCACTTCTTCTGTGTCTATTGCAATGATTATATGATTTCTTTCCTTAGGTTGTATGCTTTAGTACATTGACTGATTTGTATTCACTAAACTAAATTTATATATCCAGGGTAAAACCATCATATTATTTATTTATTTTTATTTAGATAAAGTATAATTATATATTTTCTCCACTTTCTCTTCTCATTCTTACCTCAACCATGTCTCCTACGCTCTCCCAAATTCAGTGTCTCCTCCTCTTTAAACATTATTGTCATATACACATATAAATTAATAAAAATATAAATATAATCAGCAGTGTCAGCACAGGCATATATGTTCAGGTTTTAGTCCTGACCACTTTGTATTGGATAGCCACTCAGAGACATATCTCTGGGGAAGATTATTTCTCCCTTTCACAGTCATTTATTCCATGTTTCTCTTCATCTATGGATGGTGCCGTGTGTGGTATCTCCAATTAACACTGAAATATCAACTGGTATTATAATTGCTCAGGTCTTGTATAGACAGCATGGTTAAAATGTTATGGGTTTAGCTTCCCTGTCCTATTTAGAAAAACAATCTTGAAACAGATTCCCTGGTACTCTGATTCTTGCAACCTTTCTGCTACCTCTCCCATGGCCATGTTTTGTAAGACTTAGTGGAACAAGTTGTGCTGTAGATATATTTAAGGGGGCTAAGCACCCCACTTTCTGTTTTTCTGTGCAATTTGACAACTCAGGGTTTTCTGTAATGGACCCCTCCTCTGCAAAAAGACACCTCTTTGACATAGTGGGTGTTATGCTTCTCTGACTAGGACAACTCACAGGAGGTGCATTAATGATAGGACATGGTGGTGGGGAATGGCTCTTCACAATAAACTATGGAACTTCATTTGCAGATGTTCAATTTGAGGCATTTTCATCTATGTTCATGAGGGAAATTGGTCTAAAGCTTTCTTTTATATATAATGGTTTCAATACAAAGATAATATTGGCTTCACAGAATGAGTTTGATAGTGTGATTAATTTTTTATTTTTAAATTATATTTTTATTTTTTATATTAATTACAGTTTATTCATTTTGTATCCCAGCTGTAGCCCCTCCCTCATTCCCTTCTAATCCAACCCACCCTTATCTCCTTATCTCCCATCCTTATTTCCTCCCATGCTCCTCTCCAAGACCACTGATAAGGGAGGTCCTCCTCCCATTTCATCTGACCCTGACTTATCAGGTCTCATCATGACTGGCTGTATGGTCCTGCTCTATGGCCTGGCACGGCTGCTCCCTGCTCAGGAGTAGGTGATCAAAGAGCCAGCCACTGAGTTTATGTCAGAGACAGTCCCTGTTCCCCTTACTAGGATACCCACTTGGATAATGAGCTGCCATGGGCTACATCTGAGCAGTGGTTTTAGGTTATATCCATGATTGGTCCTTGGTTGGAATATCAGTACAGATTTTTTGGTTTGTTACTCTCCTTGTGGAGCTCCTGTACTCTCCAGGTCTTACTATCTCTGCCATCTTTCATAAGAATCCCTGCACTCTGCCCAAAGTTTGGTTAGTAGTCTCAGCATTTGCTTTGATACACTGCTGGACAGAATCTTTCAGAGGCCATCTGTGGTAGGCTCCTGTCTTGTTTCCTGTTTTCTCCTTCTTTCAATGTCCATCCTATTTGTCTTTCTCACTGAGGGTTGATCATCTAACCTAGGGTCCTCCTTCTTGATTAGCTACCTTAGGTGTACAGATTTTAATATGATTATATTATATTATTAGATTTAATTTTTAATGTTTATATTAATTACAGTTTATTTGATTTGTATCCGAGCTGTAGCCCCCTCCTTAATTCCCTCCCAATCCCACCCTCCCTCCCTCATCTTCTCCCATGCCCCTCTTTAAGTCCACTCATAGTGGAGGTCCTCCTCCCCTTCCATCTGGCCATAGCTTATCAGGTCTCATCAGAACTGGCTGCAATGTCCCCCCATGTGGCTTAGATAGACTGTTCCTCTCACAGTGGATGGAGAGGTCAAAGAGCCAGCCACTGAGTTCACAAACTAATTAAAAGGCAGAGAGAAACTGTCCAAATCAGCAAAGTCAGAAATGAAAAGGGGGGCATAACTACAGACGCTGAGGAAATCCAAACAATTATTAAGCCTTACTACAAAAGCCTATAAGTCAAAATATCTGAAAATCTAAATGAAATGGACAATTTTCTTGGTAGATTATCCTATATTAAATGATTAATATCCACTTATAAGTGAGTATACGCCATGTGTGTCTTTCTGATTCTGGGATACCTCACTCAGGTGATCTTTTCTAGATACCACAAAATGGTGCAAATTTCATGATTTCCTTTTTTTTTTTTTTTAAATTGCGGAACACTATTCCATTGTATAAATGTACCACAAGTTCTGTATCCATTCCTCCATTGAGGGACATCTGGATTGTTTCAGGTTCTAGCTATTACAAATAAAGCTGCTATGAAAATGGTTGGGCAAATGCCCTTGTTGTCTACTTGAGCACAATTTGGACATATGCCTAGGAGTGGTATAGCTGGATCTTGAGGAAACCCTATTCCTAATTGTCTGAGAAAGTGCCATATTTACTTCCAAAGTGGTTGTACCAGTTTACATTCCCACCAGCAATGGAGGAGGGTTCTCCTTTCTCCACAACCTCTCCAGCATGTGATGTCACTTGAGTTTTTGATCTTAGCCATTCTGATGGTTGTAAGTTAAAATATCTTGGTTGTTTAGATTTGCATTTCCTTGTTGACTAAGAATGTTAAGCATTTCTTTAAGTGTTTCTCTGCCATTTGATATTCCTCTACAGAGAATTATCTGTTTAGCTCTGTACTTCATTTTTTAATTGGATTACTTGATTTGTTTCTTTTTAACTTCTTTAGTTCTTTACGTATTCTGGATATTAGCCCTTGGTCAGATATAAAGTTGGAGAAGATCCTTTCCCAGTCTGTAGGCTGTCCTTTTGTTCTGATGACAGTGTCCTTTGCTGTGCAGAAGCTTTTCAGTTTCATGAGTCACATTTATTCATTGTTGCTCTTAGAGCCTGTGCTGTTGGTGTTCTTTTCCCAAAGTTGCTTCCTGTGCCAATGAGTTCAACATTCTTCCTCACTTTTTCTTCTAACTGATTTAGTGTGTCTGGTTTTTTGTTGTGTTCTTTGATCCACACGGACTTTAGTATAGTGCAGGGTGGTAAATATGGATCTATTTGCATTTTTCTACAGTTAGACCATTTTTTCTAGTCTTACAGCTCCGGTTAGACCAGCACCATTTGTTGAAGATGCTGTCTTTTTTTTTCCAGTATCCGTAGGTGTGTGGGTTTTATTTCTGGGTATTCTTTTTGATTCCATTGATCCACCATTCTGTTTCTATGCCAATATCATGCAGTTTTTATTGCTCTTGCTCTGTAGTACAGCTTGAGATCAGGGGTGGAGATACTTCCATATTTTTGGTTGTTGTACAGTACCATTTTGGAAATTCTAGGTTTTTTGTTTTTCTAAATGAAGGTGAGAATTTTTCTTTCAAGTTATGTAAAGAATAGTGTTGGTAATTTGATGGGAATTGCATTGAATCTGTAGATTGCTTTGGCAAGATGGCCATTTTAACTGTGTTAATCCTAACAATCCATGAGCATAGTAGATCTTTCCATCTTCTAATATCTTCTTCAATTTCTTTCTTCAGAGACTTGATTTTTTTTCAAAGAGTACTTTTCCTTGCTTGTTTAGAGTCACATCAATGTTCTTTATGTTATTAATGGACATTGTGAAGGGCTTAGTTCCTTAATTTCTATCTCAGTCCTTTTGTGTTTGGCATACAGGAGGGCTTCTTATTTTTTTGACTTGATTTTGTATCCTGCCACTTTGCTGAAGGTAGTTATCAGGTGAAGGAGTTCTCTGACTGAATTTTAGGGGTCGCTCATGTATACTATCATATCATCTGCAAAGAGTGATATTTTGAGTTCTTCCTTTCCAATATGTTTCCCCTTGGTCTCCTTTAGTTTTCTTATTGCTCTAGCTAGGATTTCAAGTACTATGTTGAATAGATATGGAGAGAGTGGACAGCCTTGCCTTAACCCTGATTTCAGTGGGATTGATTTAAGTTTGTTCTCGTTTAATTTGATGTTGGCTATAGGCTTGCTCTATATTGTCATTATTATGTTTAGGCATGTGTCATGTGTCCCTGATCTCTCCAAGGATTTAAACATGAATGGGTGTTGGATTTTGTCAAGGTCTTTTTTGGCATCTAAGGAGATGATCATGTGAGTTTTCTCCTTCAGTTTGTTTATATGGTTGATTACATTGATGGATTTCTGTATATTGAACCACCCCTGCATGCCTGGGATGAATCCTACTTGGTCATGGTGGATAATATCTTTTATATGTTCCTGGATTTCATTTGCAAGTATTTTATTGAGTGTTTTGCATTAATGTTCATAAGAGAGATAGATATGAAGTTCTGTTGTTTTGTTGGGTCTTTGTGTGGTTTAGGTATCAAGGTGACTGTGGCTTTATAGACTGATTTTGGTAATGTTCCTTCTCTTTCTACTTTGTGGAATAGTTTTAAGAGAATTGGAGTTAGCTATTCTTTGAAGGTCTGGTAGAATTCTGCACTGAAACCATCTGGCCCTGGGCGTTTTGGGGGCATGCCACAGAGGAAGACTATGAAAGACAGTCCTGATGAAACCCGATAAGTTAGAGTCAAATGGAAGGGGTGGAGGACCACCCTTATCAGTGGACTTGGAAAGGGGCAGGGATCAGATGAGAGAGAGAGGGTGGAATTGGGAAGGAATGAGAGAGAGGGCTACGGCTGGGATACAAAGTAAATAATCCGTGATTAATATAAAAATGAAAATTATAAAAAAAAATAAAATAACGACTTGTAACACCAAAAAACAAAAAAACAATTCTTATTTGTTAACAATTTTCTAAGGTATTTTTTTCTCATTTATTCACTGACTATAAAGATGACCAGATGTTAGTGTTACATGTTTTCCTTTGAGAATTGCACATGGAAATAGTCATTAAAGACTTCAAGGAGGTTTATCCTGTATTCAAACTTTGGTTACAGAGCCACACAATGGAAATGATGTGGGAAGACTCCAGTGTATTTGCTTTTTCTGAAGACAGTTTATTACCTGTCCAGGTCTGATGGTTGTAAATATCATTTGAATCAAACATAGACACTCTTTAAATGCCTCCAACTACATGCCAAGTCAGCTTAAACTTGAAAAGAATCTTGAAGAATGCTTTCACATTTTATTAAAAATAGCTGCAGAAAATTTTCATTAAAAAATATCGTAGTTGATTTTTTAACTATTTTGTTTTGTTTATTTATTACTTATTACAATTTACTCAGTTTTTATCCCTGCTGTCGCCCCTTTCCTCATCTTCTCCTCAAACCACACTCCTTCCCTCTTCTCCCCCTCTGACCCTTCCCTAGTGCCCTCCCCTTGTCCACTGATAGGGGAGGACTACCTCTCCTATCTGACCCTAGCCTATCAGGTCTCATCAGGACTGACTGCATTGTCTTCTTCTGTGGTTTGGCAAGGCTGCTTCCTGCCCCAAGTAGAGGTGATCAGAGAGCCAGCCACAGAGTTCACTCCAGAGATAGCACCTGATCCTCTTACTAGGGAGTCCACTGATGTCCACTTGGAGACTGAGTCTACAGGCTACAGAATAGCAGGAGTTTTAGGTCCTCTCCATGCATGGTCCTTGGTTGGGGTATCAGTCTCTACAGGGGCCCCTGGTTCCACTTGTTTTAGCTCTGTTGATCTCCTTGTGGAGCTCTTGTCCTCTCCACGTCTTACTCCCTCTTCTTTCATAAAATTCCCTTAACTCTGCCCCAAAGTTTGGCTATGAGTCTCAGCATCTGCTTTGATATCATCTTTCAGAGTAGACTCTTTCAGAGGCCATCTGTGGTAGGCTCCTTTCCTGTTCCGTATCTTCTCGTGCTTCTGATATCAATCCCATTTGCCTTTCTAAATGAGGATTGAGCATCTTCCCTAGGGTCCTTCTTCTAGTTTAGCTTCTTTGGGAGTAGAGATTTTAGTATGTTTATCCTATATTATATGTCTAATAACCACTTACGAATAAGTACTTACCATATGTGTCTTTCAGCTTTGGGTTACCTTAATCTAGTTATATCCATTTACCTGAAAATATTGTGATTTCCTTGTTTTTATAATAGCTGAATACTACTCCATTGTATAAAAACTCATTGTGCAGGAGACAACTTCCTCAACAGAATACAAACAGCTCTGGCTCTAAGATCAACAATCAATAAATGGGACCTCATGAAACTGAAAATATTCTGGAAAGCAAAAGACACTGTCATCAGAACAAAACAACAGCTTACAGACTGGGCAATGATCTTCACAAACCCTATATCTGACAGAGGGCTAATACCCAGAATATATAAATAACTTAATAAGTTAAGCAACAACAACCCAAGTACTCAAATTAAAAACAGTGTACAGAGCTTAACAGAGAATTCTCATTAGAGGAATATTAAATGTCAGAGAAATACTTAAATAAATGCTTAACGTCCTAAGTCATCAGGGAAATGCAAATCAAAAAGACACTGATAATTCACCTTACACCTAGCATAATGTCTAAGTACAAAAACTCAAGTGACAACATATGCTGGAAAGGATGTGGAGAATGGGGAACCCTTCTCAATTGCTGGAGGAGATATGAAAACTTGTACAACCACTTTGGAAATCAGTCTGGTACTTCCTCAGAAAATTATCAATACTGCTACAATGCTGCTACCTGCTACCTCAAGATCCAGGTATACCACTGCTAGGCATACTTCAAAGTGTGCTCAAATATGCAACAAGGACATTTGCTCAACCATATTTGTAGCAGCTTTATTTATCATAGCTAGAATCTGTAAACAATCTAGATTTCCCTTAACTGAGGAAAGGATACAGAAATCGTGGTACAATAGTTGTATTTTTTTTAACATTAGATGTAACCTTTAAATAAAATTGCTTAATTTTGAATAGTGAGATTCATTCAAATTTCTATTTTTAAATATTTGATCCTTCACTTTCACATAAAATACACTGAATGCACAATCATATCCATAATTCCCTTTTGATACCAACATAAAATTTTTATGGCCTTTAATATTGTAATGAAATAGATGTCCCATCCTCTATATGAAATCATATTTTATTACATTTAGATATATATTGTTTCTGTGTGCATGTATGTGTGTATCCACAGATCTACTCATACATTTAAGGTGAGTCTTTTTTAGTAGGAACCACACTAAAGTTGTTCTACAGACAATTCCCAGGCTTCAAAATCTGACATGGGTCCTGGGTATCAAACAAGGATTATTTATCTTTTGAAGTTCTACTTATTAGCAATTTACCTTTGTTGTTAGTTTGTTCTTTGATAATTTCATACATGTACATACTACATTCTGGTAATCATACTTCTACAAGTTCTTATTCTCTCACACCACCAACTTCCTTGACTTCTTCCTACTAAGTCCCTATTTCACTTTCTTATCCTAATGTTTAGTTTTATTTTTGTTTGGTGACCTACAGGATTTAACAAGAAGTAGTTGTGATGGCATAAGAACAACACTATCAAATGGTACACAGATCACTCAGCAACTATTATGTCACTGAAGACAATGAATTCCTCTCCACCAAAAGCTTTTAACTGACAGTAGCTTCCTTGGGCAGAACTCCACGATCCCACCTCCACCAATGACTAAATGTTCACTGGATTAGTCTTTTGTTAGCCCCATGCAGGCAACCATGGCTAATATAAGATCATGCCTGAAGTTGCTATGCAGAAAGCTGGAAGTGTTAGCCAGCTTTAAAACTTGTATGCTATAGCACCATTTTATCAAGCAAGGGGTGCTTATTTGTTCAGTAGTAGTTTGGCTGTTATGGTAGTGACCAACTTTTTTCTGATGGGATATGAGATTCAATCCATCAGGAATATCATATCCAGCAGGTTTTATAGAGCTAGTCAAAGTTCCATAAATCGGAAAAACATAGATATCAGGAGTGAGCCTATTAATATTTTTTTACTAATTGAAAATGCTGTCAATGTACTTCTTGCATATTTACTCTTATATCTATAGGTGCTACTTTTACCTTCAATCAAAGAAGCTTCTCTTTGCAGCAAAAAAACAGGTAGTGGTTAAGGCAGAGACTCATTGCTGATTGAAGCCCTGAGAATAATTTGTAATTTAGTATTAGCATTAAAAGTGACATTCTATCATTCCTTCAAAGACTCAATGGATAACATGAAAGAGGAGGTAGAAAAAATGTAAGAACCGAATAATAGGGAGGGAGGATATATAGTGCTGTCTTACTTCTATGACATGACAGTGGCACTCATAAACTGATTTCTATAAAATGGTCAATTTTGGGGAGCCAAGCATGGCTATTCTCCAAGTTTTTCCACAAGCAGCTGATGGAAACAGATGTAGAGACCCACAACCATTGGGTGGAACACAGGGAGCATTGTGGAAGAGTTGGGGGAAGGGAAGGATAAAAGGACCTAGTGGGGACAGAAGCTCCACAAGAAGACCAATAAGTCCAACTAACCAGGGCCTGGAGGACCTGTGAAGGCTGAAGCACCAACCAAGGATTTTGCATGAACTGGACCTAGGCCCCCTACACAGAGGTAGGTCATACGGAGCTTGGTTGGTCCTTATATATTTCCCTTAGTAAGGGAAATAGGAGCTGACTTTGATATGGACGCTGTTGCCTCCTTTTTGATCACTTTTCCTTGGCAGAGCTACTTCACCAGCCCACAGGGGAAGAGGATGCTCTCAGTACTGTTGAAACTTGATACGCAGAGGTGAGTGTGTGGGGCTTCCCTTTTCTGAGGACTAGAGGAAGGGAAGTATTTGGGATATAGGGAAGAATGGTGATACTGGTAGGAGAGGAGTGGGGTGGTTCTGAGGAGAATTTAAAATGAATAATTAAAAATAAAAATTAAAAAAAATATTGGTCAATTTTGTGAGAAACTAGGACTCATGAACATCATTATTGTTTGAAGAGTTATACTCAACAAAGAAAGAGAATTTCAGGCCAATCTCCCTTATGAACATTGATGCAAAAATACTTAACAAAATACTTGCAAACCGAATCCAAGAACACATCAAAGATATTATCCACTATGACCAAGTAGGCTTCATCCCAGGTATGCAGGGGGGGTTCAACATATGAAAATCCATCAATGTGATCCACCATATTAACAAACTGAAAGAAAAAAAAACAACATGATAATCTCCCTAGATGCTGAAAAAGCATTTGACAAAATCCAACATCCATTCATGTTTAAAGTATTGGAGAGATCAAGGATACAAGGCACATATCTAAACATAGTAAAGGCGATATACAGCAAGCCCATAGCCAACATCAAACTGAACGAAGAGAAACTTAAAGCAATCCCACTAAAATCAGGGATAAGACAAGGCTGCCCACTCTCCCCATATCTCTTCAACATAGTGCTAGAAGTCCTTGCTAGAGCAATAAGACAGTTGAAGGAGATCAAGAAGATACAGGTTAGAAAAGAAGAAGTCAAATTATCACTATTTGCAGATGATATGATAGTATACCTGAGTGACCCCAAAAACTCCACCAGGGAACTCCTACAGCTTATAAACACCTTCAGCAAAGTGGCCGGATAAAAAATTAACTCAAAAAATCAGTAGCCCTTCTGTATACAAAAACAAAAGGGCTGAGAAAGAAATTAGGGAAACAACACCCTTCACAATAGCCACAAATAACATAAGGTACCTCGGAATAACCCTAACCAAGGAAGTCAAAGACTTGTATGAAAAAAATTTCAAGTCTCTGAAGAAAGAATTAGAAGAAGATATGAGAAGATGGAAAGATCTCCCATGCTCATGGCTTGGCAGGATTAACATAGTAAAAATGGCCATCTTACCAAAAGCTATCTACAGATTCAATGCAATTCCCATCAAATTACCAACACAATTCTTTACAGACCTGGAAAGAAAAATTCTCAACTTCATATGGAATAACAAGAAACCCAGCATTGCTAAAATAATCCTCTACAATAAAAGATCTTCTGGAGGTATCTCCAACCCTGATCTTAAGTTGTACTATAGAGCAACAGTTATAAAAACTGCATGGTACTGGCATAGAAAGAGAATGGTGGATCAATGGAACCAAACAGAGGACCCAGAAATAAACCCCCACACTTATGGACACCTGATCTTTGACAAAGATGCCAAAACCATACAATGGAAAAGATATATCATCTTCAACAAATGGTGCTGGCCTAACTGGATGTCTACATGTAGAAAAATGAAAATAGATCTCTACTTATCACCCTGCACAAAACTGAAGTCCAAGTGGAACAAAGACCTCAACATAAAACCAGACACATTAAATCGGCTAGAAAAAAAAAAAGTGGGGAATAGCCTAGAACTCATTGGTACAGGAGACAACTTCCTGAACAGAACACCAACAGCACAGGTTCTAAGAGCAACAATCAATAAATGGGACCTCATGAAACTGAAAAGCTTCTGTAAAGCAAAGGACACCATCATCAAAACAAAACGACTGCCTACAGATTGGGAAAAAAAAAATCTTCACCAACCCTTTACCTGACAGAGGACTCATATCCAGTATATATAAAGAATTAAACAAGCTGAAAAGCAGCAAACCAAGTAATCCACTTAAAACATGGGGAACAGAGCTAAACAGAGAATTCTCAATAGAGCAATATCGAATGGCAGAGAAGCACTTAAAGAAATGCTCAACCTCATTAGCCTTTAGGGAAATGCAAATCAAAACAACCCTGAGATTTCACCTTACACCTATGAGAATGGCCAAGATCAAAAACTCAAGTGATAACACATGCTGTAGAGACTGTGGAGAAAGGGGAACCCTTCTCCACTGCTGGTGGGAATGTATACTTGTACAACCACTCTGGAAAGCAATCTGGCGATTTCTCAGACAACTAGGAATAGCGCTTCCTCAAGATCCAGCCATACCACTCATAGGCATATATCCAAAAGAGGCTCAAGTACACAAAAAGGACATTTGCTCAACCATGTTTGTAGCAGCTTTATTTGTAATAGCCACAAGCTGGAAACAACCCAGATGCCCCTCAACTGAAGAATGGATGCAGAAACTGTGGTACATCTATACAATGGAGTATTACTCAGCAATGAAAAATAAGGAAATCATGAAATTTGCAGGTAAATGGTGGGACCTGGAAAGGATCATCCTGAGTGAGTTGTCCCAGAAGCAAAAAGTATACGGTATATACTCACTCATATAGACATACAACTTAGGACAAACCCACTAAAATCTATGCATCTAAAGAAACCAAACAAGAGAGAGGACCCTAACTAAAATGTTCAATCCCCACCTGAAAGGCAAAGAGGATGGACATCAGAAGAAGAAAAAAACAGGAAACAACCTAGAAACCTGCCACAGAGGGCCTCTGAAAGCCCCTGCCCTGCAGACTATCAAAGCAGATGCTGAGCCTGATGGCCAACTGCCGGGTAGAGTGAATGGAATTTTATGTAATAAGTGGGAAATAGTAAGAGCTGGAGAGGACAGGAACTCCACAAGGAGAGCAACAGAACAAGAAAATTTGAACACAGGGAACTTCCCAGTGACTCATACTCCAACCAAGGAGTATTCATGGAGATAACCTAGAACCCCTGAACAGATGTAGCCCATGGCAGTTCAGTGTCCAAGTGGGTTACCTAGTAATGGGAAGAGGGACTGCCTCTGACATAATCTGATTGGCCTGCTCTTTGCTCACCTCCCCCTGAGGGGGGAGCAGCCTTACCAGGCCACAGTAGAGGACAATGCAGCCACTTTTGATGAGAACTGATAGACTAAGATCAGAAAGGAGAGGAGAACCTCCCCTATCAGTGGACTTGGAGAGGGGCATGCATGCAGAAACAGGAGGGAGGGTGGGATCGGGACGGGAGGAGGTAGGGGCTTATGGGGGGATACAAAATGAATAAAGTGTAATTAATAAAAAATAAGAAAAGAGTTATACAAAGTTTTCTTCCGAGAGTATCTGATGAATAATCAAATGCCTCAAATGATTATGACTATATGTAGTATGTTTTATAAAATGTGAACACATTTCCAAAATTTCTTCACCTGCATTTTAATGATTGACATCGATATCATAATGATATATTGTCAATTCCATAGTTATATGTCAAACATAGAAAATATATTTTTCTTCCCAATCCTGCAGCACAAGTTTCTTATCTTGACTATGTACTTTGAAAATACCACACATATTCTATGACAGGCTTTATAAGGCAGTCTTTAGATTTATACTTAATGAAATATTAAACATTAGGATGATATAAATAACAGTTTTCACATCACTACCTTTATAAAGTAACTTACTGATTTTCCTATTTACTAGAAGTGTACATTTCTAGGCTGGTGCTGTACAGATTTTACTTCAATAGGATATGTCCCGATTTTCCAGTTCTTGTGATAAGATAAGATTGGAAAATGTTACTTGTGTAATTGTTTCTTTCTGATAGAAACATTGAATTTTAGGGGAAAAACGAAGCTCACAAGCGGTGTGAAATTAAAAGCAAACCTATAAAAACAAAAGGTGTCCTTCCACAGTGTGTATAGGACAAAAACAATTACTAGTAAATATCAGTCTCTTGGGTGGAGATACCTTTAAACGATGCAAGAGAATCCAGTAATTAATTTATCCCGAGTTGTCTCCAAACTATGGTAGATATTTTTGTGATATAGTTGTCTAAATCACAATGCTTCTGTGGAAAACCTCTCACCCATGTTTCTGTGAGTAAAGTCACTAAAGTAGTTTTGTATGTCATTGTTATCCTACCTGGATTAAAATGGTCTTTTTATATCTTCAGGAAAAGTCATACAGAAGTCTAACCATAGAGCTATGAATGATTTTTATATCAGTTCTGTTCTTATACTTGAAAGAAATGCAACAAGTTATAAAATAATGTCCTGGTCCTATTATGTTTTGAGATGGCAGCCTAGTCCTTCAGAAACTGATTAGCAGGCTCTGCACTCTGGACCTAATTGAGAACAAAACCACACTTTCCACATCTGTGTCATGTGGTGGACTGTCTCCATGCTTATCTTTTGACCTATTGATATTGTATTAGCTGGTGAGATGGAGTTTTGAAATAGGATAGTAAACTTTTTACCTTGACAGGTATGGTTCACATGAATGCATGTGAATACACTAAACCAGTTTACTAAATAAAATCTCACCATGAAAATGTTAAAATATAAAGTATACAGGAAAATTTGTCAAATAAACAATATTTGATATCTAAAAAGTACTTTTTTTATTTTTGATAAACAGAGACTTTAATAAGTACAAAGAAAAGATGAACTCACCTTCAAATGACAATTTTTTTCCTGATAGTCCTTAACAAAAGAAGAAAGAAGGAAAGAAGGAAGGAAGGAAGGAAGGAAGGAAGGAAGGAAGGAAGGAAGGAAAGGCTAAAAAGGAGAAGAGGGGTAGGGATGGTATAGGAGTAGGGATCAGATGCAGGGAGAACAGAGGAAGGAGGGTGAAGGACTGCAGTGAAAATGGAAATCTGTGGAGATCATTGCAGAGACAGGGCAGGCTCCCAGGAGACTATGGGTATCACCTTAGCCGAGACTCCTAGCAGCAGAGGATATGGAGCCTGAAGTTGCCACTTCCCACAGCCAGGTGGAATTTTAACTGGAAGGAGGGGTACACCAACCAACGAATAAAACCTAGGACCCAAAATTTGTTCTACCTAAAAGTAGTGTAAGGATAATGATGGAGCAGAGATTGAGAAAAAACCCAAACAGTGACTACCCCATTTTGAGATCCAAAACATGGCAGAAAGCCAACCCCTCATACTATTAATGATACTGTACTCTACTTGCAGACAAAGGTCCAGCATTACTGTCCTCTAAGAAGGTCCACCTAGTAGCTGATGTAAACAGATGCAGAGATCCAAAGCCAGTCAATAGGCAGAGCTCAGGGAGCGATGTGAAAGAGTGGAAAGAAAGATAGAGAGATGCAGAGAGATCAATGACACCACAAGAACACCTACAAAGTAATCTAACTTGGGCCTAAGGGGGCTCCCAGACACTAAAACACGAACCAAAGACTATTCATGGGTTGGACAATATGTAGCAGATGTGCATCTTTTTCAGCATGTGAGTTCCCTAACAATGGGAGCAGTGGCTGTTTCTGACTCTGTTACCTGCCTTTCCTGGCCTCAGTGGGATAGGAAAGAGAAACAAGGTGTGAGCATAGCACTAGGAGAGAAGGGAGGGGGCTGGGTTGTAGAGGACTAAATAAATATATCAATGGAAAAAAAAATGAAACATCAACAAACAATACAACAGAAAAAAAGAAAGTCCAGAAATTATTTTGTAATTTTGGGACAACCCTTACTTTAGAATACTAAGTTGGAAACTATACTTGTTGAACAGATATGAACAGGAGAGCTTTGCAGCTAGTCCTGAAGATACCTGATAAAACAGGATCAGATGAATGGGGAGGAGGTCCCCCTATCAGTGGACTTGGAAAGGGGCACAGTGGAGATGAGGGAGGGAGGGAGGGACTGGGAGGGAATGAGGGATCGGGACAAGGCTGGGATACAGAGTTAATAAAATGTAACTGATAAGAAAAAAATAAAATTCAAAAAAAATAAAACAAAACAACAAACAAACAAAAAAACACAGTTATGAAATGCCATACATTTTTATAGTAACTGAGTCAATCCATTTACTACCCAGAGACAAGAAAGTGACCTATGTAGTTCAGTATGAGCAAGTCTGCTTTCTAACACTTGATCAAATAGCACTTGCTGCTTTTGCCTGTTATTGGTTTTGTAGCCAATCCAACCATAAACACTTTTTTTAAGTTGTCAAAACATGTGCATAACATATGTTATTGATGCATATGGTGTTAAAAGATACAGGCTTAACTAAGTACATTAATAAGCAACTTTTTATTATTTACCATAAAATTCTCATTTACCTGCTTATGAAATGTAATATTTCACTATGCTATTTTTCCAGTCATTGGGAAATCCATACTATTTCACTGAATTAACTTTTTCATGTGAAATATTTAAAATGACTAGGCCGTTATTTCAAAAACTGTAATAGCATGCTTAGATTTTAATATTTTGGTGAAATACCCAAAGTTTATTTTTATGGGTGTTATAATTGAGTATGTAATTTACCATGCTTATCTTATAATGTTAGAGTTTTATAGATAAGTTAAAAAAAATCATGAGTTTGATGACATTTAAACTACACACAACGGGCTCTTCATCCTAACAGAATCTTATTTTCAGTCCGTTGTTACCTCTAATCCTTCATCATCAATCCCTTAGAACCATGTAAAAAGAAATAACTACAGGAAAAAAAAAGAAGTCATAGTTCATAGCCTGAGGTCTATAGAAGTTATAGCATCAAGGGGAATATTGATGAAACCAATGAACAACAACTTTATTGTCTTCCCCGACACAATAACATTCATTAAGAAAAATGGAAAACAGATTTACTGCCTTGAATATACAGTTCTATGTTTGATATTTTGGTTACAAACATTGTTAGCACCAATTAAATGATGATGTGAACAAAAGATTTTGTACAAAAGAGGTTTAATAGATGGAGAGGAAGAGAGAGAGAGAGAGAGAGAGAGAAGGAGAGAGTGAGACATGATGGGGGAATGGAGGGGGTCACCAGACAGAGCAAAGGGAGAGAGCAAGAATGTAAAAGGGCAAGAGAGAGAGCTAAAGTGATGGGTTGATCCTTTTATGGAGCAACTGATTCACCCCTGCCAAGTGTGGCTACCTGGTGGTGGACACATGATGACATCATAGTTTACTAGGAAACCCAAAAGCAGGTTTCCTAAATACTAACATTCCTTCCTTTTTCTATAATTAAAAAAAATGAGGAGCTTGAGCTGCTTCTATTGTAAGGTAAGTTAAAATGTATAAATTTGGGTTCATTGGAAGCAGCTTTTGGTTGCCATGCAAGGGGGTAGGAGAGAGAGAGAGAAAATGTAAGATCTCCAAAATGTGCAGATTATGTGGTCAAAAAGAGGAGGGGAAGACACTGCTCTTGAAAGTTCAGGTTAGAGGTTTGCCAGGAGATAGTTACCAGCCATGAAAGGCAGCAGGTTGGTAATGAGGCATTCAGGAAACACCTGGAGCTATATGTCCTGGGCCTGAAGCACCTCATTCCAGTTAGTACTAAGTGAATAACTGGTGTAGATTCCTTTCTGGCTACTTCCCACTGACACTGCAGGCATTGTAAGGAGGTCAAAGGCTGAAATGCTTGATAAGGTCAGAAAGAACAAGCTGTTTTGATGCTCTCCAGGGTCTGTGAGAACATCCATGGCTGGGAGGAAAAGTGCAGGTCCAACTTGAATTAAGTCTGTGAGGTCAGACTAGAACACTTATGGTAGCTAATTGGGCTTTATTGTGGATATAGGAAACACCTGGGTCTGGCAGGGTACTGGAGCATATTTACAGGCAGAAGACAAAGTTAAGTAGGTTATGGAGAAAATTCCTTTAGTTGTATATTTAAAACTTTTGGGAGAAAAAAACAGAAGTGGAAGGTTAGGATCAAAGAGACTTAAACATGGGAACCTCCATTTACCTGAGGGAACCTCCATTTACCCAATCACTGGCAATAATTAAAAAGGCTTTGCTTTGGCTCTGTCATCAAGGAAATTGAGGCCACATTTGGTTACAGAGGTGTGTAAGATTAGAGACCCTTAAAGCAGGCACTAGGTGTAGAAAACTCCAGAAGAAATCCCATAGGAGAGTCTGGGGAATGGAAAAATACACTATTCCCATTGGGCAGGTAGGAGTCACTGACCTGTCCAGGTGTCCTAAGAGCAAGGTTTGACTCAGTAGAGTCAATCTGTTGGTACAATCTGTTCCAACTGTTTGTCAACATTGGCCAGAGACCCAGGGCACAGATGCCTGTAGCAGACATGGTTTACCTAGCACTAGGATTTTTAGATGAGTGGAAGGGGGAGGGAGAGAAACTGTGCTGGTAGAGGGAAAAACCTTACCCAAGAGAGAAGACGCTCCTAAATGAAGGGTTTGGATGTAAGTTGGTGAGAGCAGTAGGAAGCATTTGCACCAACTAGAAGTGAAGACTCATCAATCTGTTGGTGTTGGATGTATGAATGTAGCAATCACGTAGCCAAGAAAGGAAAGTCCCAACACCAGGGAAAGGGGAGGAATTCCATCCTCTGAGATAGGCAATAGGTGCAGTACTTATCTGTAGCTCAATTGTCCTGTAAAGTGGATTCAGGTGGATTTCCTGCAGCTTACAAGAATTACTTTTAAGTTTTACAAAGGAGATAAAACTTAAGACATGTTAGCATTACAATTGTAATCTTCACAGAAATATACATTGTAGAAAAGTAAGTAGATATACACATTTGTGTTAACAGCATAAGCATTCTTTAAGGTGAGCTCTGAAAAAGTAGAAGCCTTTCGTGAAATAAAAGGGACAAAAGCTCACTTGATCTTACCTTTTAGTATAATTACATATTATAGAGATTTAAAGGAGATTTAAAATCTTGAGCTTGGAACCATGATAGTGGGTAGTATAGTGGAATATTTTGTATTAGAGTTAGATTAATAAATCAGAGCTCTATTGATAAAGTCAAAGCTCTAGAAATTCAATATAACAGGATAGTAACAGGAGGAAAGACCCTCAAAAATAACTTGCATTTCCCAACTTTAAAATGCTTTTTTAGACCCTCAAATATCTATAACTTGTGTTTACCAATCTTAAAATATTTTTAAACCCTCAACCATTTATAAATTTCATTTACAAACCTTAACATAATTTCTTAATCCCTCAACATTTTTCTTAGGCCTTTGAATCAAGTTATTTACCAAGAGACATAGGTGAGACTGCTATGAACATTTATTGTCCTTTCACTAAAGGGATGGTAAAAGGTGACATCTGAGGCCTGTTTCTTGAGTCTGGCAACAAGGCATATTGTATCTAGGCCTGACAGCAACAGCTCTAGAAGGCTTAAGGCCTGGTCTCCTGCATATAAAAAGAACTGAGAAGGCATCTGGAGTTTTCCAACACAGAAGTTGGCAGTATATCCTGGGTCCCGAGTGAAGCCAAAACAGACCTGCAATGTTACCCCAGGCTGGGCAAGGGCGGTGGAGGTTGCTGAATCTAGGAGCCATTTGTCCTCAACCAGGCTAAGGAGCTGGAAGGCTGGAAGTATCTATGGCTCTTGCTGGTTGAGTCTCCATGGTTGGGCACGGAGGACAAGCCTGCATGGGAGCATTTTGACTTCCAGAAGCCAGTCTGCCAGCAGGAAGCCATGGCTTGTTGAAACAGCTGTGGGATGAGCATCTCCTTTGGCTACATTTGAAGTAGTCACTTGGCAGAACTGGCTTTTGGCTATACTCCAGGGGGATGGGGCATTGTAGACCACTTGGTTTTTGTCCAGGAATGCCAACAACATCAGAGCAGCAGACAAGGTCTGGAGCATAGTTTTTGCTGTAGATGAACCTGTTTGGAAGGTTCCTCTCATTATTTTTACCAACTCCTGTATGGTGACTCAAAGACCATCCTCACCTGTTTATTAAAGATGGCAGTGAGACCATGTTTGTATCTGTAGGACTCTAAATATATTTTTGGACATGTTAGAGGACTTGATCAAGTATGAGATGACTGACTATTAACTTGCATTTTTAATTATTTTTATTTAATTAATTACAGTTTATTCATTTTGTATCCCCCCTGTATCACCCTCCCTCAGCCCATCCCAATCTCACCATCCCTCTCTCTTCCCCACCCATGCCTGTCCCCTGGTCCACTGATAAGGCAAGTCCACCTCCCCTTCCCTCTGATCCTAGTCTATCAGGTCTCAATGGAAGTGGCTGCATTGTCCTACTCTGTGACCTGGTAAGGCTGCTCCCCCTCAGTGGGAGGTGATCAAAGAGCAGGATAATCAGTTCCTATCAGAGACAGTCCTTGTTCCCATTACTATGAACCCATTTGGACACCGAACTGCCATGGGCTATATCTGTGAAGGGGTTCCTGGCCATCTCCATGAGTTGTCCTTGGCTGGAGTAACAGTCTCAGAAAAAAACCCTGTGCTCAGACTTTTTGGAACTGTTACTCTGCTTGTGGAACTCCTGTCCTCTCTAGGTCTTATTATCTCCCATTTCTTTCATAAGATCCCTTCACTCTGTCCAATGTTTGGTTATGAGTCTCAGCATCTGCCTCAATAACCTGCAGGGTAAAGCCTTTTAGAGTCCCTCAGTGGTAGGCTCCTGTCCTGTTCCCTGTATTCTCCTTCTTCTGATGTCCATTATCTTTGCCTTTCTGAATTGGGATTGAGCATCTTAATCAGAGTCCTCCTTCTTGATTAGCTTCCTTAGGTGTACAGATTTTAGTATGCTTATCCTATATTATAAGTCTAATATCCACTTCTCAGTGAGTATATACCCTGTGTGTCTTTGCTTCTGGGATACCTCAGGATGATCTTTTCTAGTTCCCACCATTTGCCTGTAAATTTCATGATTTCCTTGTTTTCAAGTGACAACATATGATGGAGAGGATGTGGAGAAAAGGGAACCCTCCTCCACTGCTGGTGGGAATGCAAACTTGTACAACTACTTTGTAAATCAATCTGGCGCTTTTTCAGACAATTAGGAATAGCACTTCCTCAAGATCCAGCTATACCACTCCTAGGCATATATCCAAAAGATGCTCGAGTATACAACAAGGACATCTGCTCAACCATGTTTGTAGCAGGTTTATTTGTCATAGCCAGAATCTGGAAACAACCCAGATGTCCCTCAGTTGATGAATGGATACAAAAATTGTGGTACATTTACAGAATGGAATATTACTCAGCAATAAAGAACTTGCATTTTTTAACCATCAAATATTAGAACCTTAGGGTTTGTCTCTGTTAAGTTGGAGCCTTAAAATTCATAAACATGGTCCATATTTCATAAAAGTCTACCATTAATTATGTTATCATATTCAATAAATAAGACCAAGCATATTTTAACTTTTTCAAATTGAAGATATAACAAAATGACCAAGTTTTAACATGAATAAATAAATGCCTCTAAAATTAAGAGATCTTAGAGTATTGGTTAAAACTTGTATGTATGAATTCCTGATTTATGAGTTTTAAAACCAACAATATAGTAGAATAGCATAAAGCAATTTTAACATTATTTGCTTTATTGTAGTAAGCCTCTTAGCCAGAATGCCTAGTGGTGAATCTTGATCACAGTCAGTTCATGGTAGGAGAAACAGCATTTATTAATTTAAGAATTAATAAAGACATAAGCAGTTATATGTACATTTTAAATTAACTTAATTTAAATAGACTTTTATTTCCTTAAAATTTGACCATCATATAAAAATTATTTAGAAGCAGGGATGATTCATATATGTTGCATGTTATAAAAATATAACTTTAAAGTTATGTAAAAATTGATTTCAGGGGGCAGAGCCAAGATGGGGACTAGCACACACAGTTTCTGAGCTGTGGAAGAGCTAAACGTCTGAGTTGGTGAGTGGAAGGACCTCTGAACTCAGGAAAACAACTATGAGGATTTCTAAACAACAGGGAACATCGCAGGAGGTGAAAACTTTGGTCTCGGGTCACCCAGGGACTTGTTTGGAGAAAGAGAGAAACACACATTTGATCTGCGGACACTCCCATCTCCCAGACCTCCCTCCTCCTCAGCACAGCAGCACAACGGACTCATCTTTCTCAGTGCAGACCTAACTGCTTGGGGTCTGCAGCTGCTGAGGCAGAGCTCCAAGCCCCTAAGCGGCAAATGCCAGCAGTACCAGTCTCGGAGTCCCAGATCTGCACAGCGGATGCACCATCCTCCCAGGGCCCAAGTCTGCTAGACACCATACTGGTTCCGCAGGATTGCAATCACTGACGGTATGGCCTGCCCAATCCCACAGTGACAGAGAATACGCTATATACTCACCAAAGCCAGGCAGAAACGCCATACAAGCTAGGCATGCCAGGCGCTGGGCCTCCCAAGCTTGGAGAACACAGTGGAGAGACCCCAAGACTTCCCAGAAAGCATCTGGACTAGCAACCCAGTCTCCAGTTATAGTGAGACTATATAACCTGGCGACAGAGCATCACTGAGCTGGCGGGGCACATCAGCCCCCCAGTTTAAGATTAACCAGGGCCAAACCAGAGAACAGAGAGCCTACTTACCCCGATCCCTACTGACATGACCACCTTGAGATCTCCAGCTGCAGAGGGACCTCATAACTTAGCAGTGACAACAGCACGGAGCTGACGGAGCACATCAAAGAAGCAGGGCCAAAACAGAGAGCAGAGAACCCAGATACCCCGATCTCTGCCAAGTGACCTGCTTGTACAACTAGTCCTCAGCACACGCTGAGGACACAGCACCTCTCTCAGATTCCAGAAGAACTCTCCAGACGCCAGAGAGAGACAGTACCAGTCTGAACTGCAGAACCCAAAAACAAACAGGGAAGGTTTCAGATAAGCAAATGGCCAGGGGTAAGCGAAAGAACCCTTCCACCATAAATCAGGACATTATGGCTTCACCAGCAACCCCCAAAATTGATGGATACTCCAATTCAACAGAAGCACAAGAAAATGACTTCAAAGCTATGCTTACCCAACTATTTGAGACTCATAAAGAGGAAACAAACAGCTCTCTCAGAACAATAACCATGCAATTTCAGTCAGATAAAGACGAAATGAACAAATCTTTCAAAGACTTGGCCAGTCAATTGGGGGTAAAGAAAAAAGAAATAGAAAGCAGACGCTGAGGGGACAAGATGGCGGCGCCGGGAGAACACCATGTCTGAGAAGCGGGACAACACACTCAGTGCAGCAACCAGGAGACTGAACTCTGGGCCCTAAAACAACAGCGATCAATCATTTCCCAGGCAAAACTAAAAACACAGTGCAAACTCCCAAAGCAGTGAACCTCTCTCATCTTCCTGAAAAAACAGTCCAGAAAACAGAAAGAGAGGATCATAGCCCAAACTACAATCTCGAGGAACAAACAGTGAGGATTATAAATAACCAGATGGCTAGAGGCAGACGTAAGAACACTCCCAACAAAAGTCAGGACATAATGACCTCACCAGCAACCCCACAAAACAATGGACACTTCAATTCACTAGATATACAAGAAAAAGACCTCAAAACTATGTTTCTCCAGCTATTAGAGGCCCATAAAGATGAAATGAACAAAGCCCTCAGAAAAATAACCAAAGAAATCGAGACTAACCAAGAGGAAACAAATCGTGCTCTCAGAGAAATGACCACGAAAAGTGAGGCAAACAGAGAAGAAATGCACAAAGCTCTCAAAGAAATGTCCACACAAATGAAGGCAAATAAAGAATAAACAAAGCTCTCATAGAAATACAGGCAATTATACCCAAAGAAGTAGAGGTACAATTAGTGATACATAGAGAGGAAACGGACAAAAACATAGAAGCTATCATTGAAAAGCAGGACTCCACATTCAAAGAGATGAAGGAAATGGTGCAAGACATGAAAATAGAATTAGAATCAATAAAGAAAACACAAATAGAGAAAAACCAGGAGCTGGAGAACATAGAGAAAAGATCAAGAACTACAAAGGTAAGCATCACCAACAGAATACAAGAGATGGAAGAAAGAATCTCAGGAGCCGAAGATACACTTGCGGAAATTGACACGTCTCTCAAAGAAAAAATAAAATCAGAAAAGTTCCAAACACAAAACATCCAAGAAATCAAGGACACTGTGAAAAGACAAAACCTAAGAATAATAGGAGTAGAAGAAAAAGAAGACATCAGGCTCAAAGGTCCGGAAAATATTTTCAAGAAAATTATAGAAGAAAACTTTCCCAACTTAAAGAAGGAGATGGCCATAAACATACAAGAGGCCTACAGAACACCAAGTAGACTAGACCAGAAAAGAAATTCTTCACGTCACATCATAGTCAAAACACTGAACCTACAAAACAAAGAAAAAATTCTAAAAGCAGCAAGGGAAAAAGGCCAAGTAACATATGAAGGTAGACCTATCAGAATCACACCAGATTTCTCAACAGAAACTATGAAAGCCAGAAGGGCCTGGACAGAAATCATACAGTCCTTAAGGGACCACAGATTCCAACCCAGACTAATATACCCAGCAAAACTTTCAATCAACATAGACGGAGAATTCAAGATATTTCAAGACAAAACCAAATTTAAACAATATCTACAGAGTAACCCAGCTCTACAGAAGTTACTAGAAGGGAAACTCCAAAACAAAGAAAAAAACTACATCGAGGAAATAGATAACTACACAAAAACAAAAAACAAAAAACAAAAAAAAAGACAAGCAATGAAACTCAGTGACACCACCAACACCACATATAGAGTAAGTAACAACTGTTGGTCACTAGTTTCTATCAACATCAACGGACTCAACTCCCCAATTAAAAGACACAGACTAACAGAATGGTTGGGGAAACAGGATCCATCATTCTGTTGCATCCAAGAAACACACCTATGCAACAAAGATAAACACTACCTCAGAGTAAAGGGCTGGAAAAAAGTCTTTCAAGCAAATGATTCCAGAAAACAAGTGGGAGTAGCCATCCTAATATCTAATAAAATAGACTTTCAACCCAAGTTAATCAAAAAAGATAAGGATGGCCACTATATTCTCATCAAAGGAAAAATCCACCAAGAGGACATTACAATTTTGAATATCTATGCCCAAATACAAGAGCACCTACATTCGTAAATGAAATAATATTAAAGGTTAAATCACACATTGATCCTAAAACCCTAATAGTGGGAGACTTCAACACTCCAGTCTCACAAAGGGACAGATCAACTAGACCGAAAACAAATAGGGAAATAAAAACACTTACAGAGACCCTAAATCAAATGGACCTAATAGACGTCTACAGATCTTTTCATCCAAATTCAAAAAAGTATACCTTCTTTTCAGCACTGCATGGAACCTTCTCCAAAAGACCATATAGTGGGTCATAAAGCAAGCCTCAACAGACACAAAAAGATTGAAATAATCCCTTGTATTCTATCTGACCACCATGGACTTAAGCTGGACCTCAACAACAACAGAAATAACAAACAGTCTACACGCACATGGAAACTGAACAACTTGCTACTCAACGACAGCTGGGTTAAGGAAGAAATAAAGAAAGAAATTAAAGACTTCATAGAATTCAATGAAAATGAAGGCACAACATACCCAAATTTATGGGACACATTGAAAGCAGTGCTCAGGGGAAAATTTATAGCACTAAGTGCCTGCAAGAAGAAATTTGTAACATCACATACAAACAACTTAATGGCCCAACTGAAAACCCTAGAAAAAAAAATAAGCAGATACACCCAAGAGGAGCAGAAGGCTGGAAATGATCAAACTCAGGGCTGAAATCAATCAATAAGAAACAAATAAAAATATTCAAAGAATCACTGAAACAAAAAGCTGGTTCTCTGCGAAAATCAACAAGATAGACAAACCCTTAGCCAAACTAACTAAAAGCAGAGAGAATCTATCCAAATCAACAAAATCAGAGATGAAAAGGGTGACATAACTACAGACACAGAGGAAATTCAAACAATCATTAGGTCATACTACAAAAGCCTATATGCCACAAAATTTGAAAACCTAAATGAAATGGACAATTTTCTTGATAGATTCCATCTTCCAACATTAAGTCAAGATCAGGTAGAAAGACTGAACAGCCCTATATCCCCCAAAGAAATTGAAGCAGTCATTCACAGTCTCCCCTCCAAAAAAAGCCCTGGGCCGGATGGTTTCAAACCAGAATTCTACCAGACGTTCAAAGAAGTGCTCACACCAATTCTCCTCAAACGATTCCACAAAATAGAAACAGAAGGTACATTACCAAACTCATTCTATGAAGCAACAGTCACCCTGATACCTAAACCACACAAAGACCCAACAAAAAAAGAGAACTTCAGACCTATCTCTCTTATGAACATTGATGCAAAAATACTCAATAAAATACTTGCAAATCGAATCCAAGAACACATCAAAGATATCATCCAACACGACCAAGTAGGCTTCATCCCAGGTATGCAACGGTGGTTCAACATATGGAAATCCATCAATGTAATCCACCACAAAAACAAACTGAAGGAGAAAAACCACATGATCATCTCCTTAGATGCTGAAAAAGCATTTGACAAAGTCCAACACCCATTCATGTTTAAAGTCTTGGAGAGATCAGGAATACAAGGCACATATCTAAACATAGTAAAGGCAATATACAGCAAGCCTATAGCCAACATCAAACTCAATGGAGAGAAACTTAAATCAATCCCACTGAAATCAGGGACAAGACAAGGCTGCCCACTCTCTCCCTACCTCTTAAACATAGTACTTGAAGTCCTAGCCAGAGCAATAAGACAACTAAAGGAGATCAAGGGGATACAGATCGGAAAGGAAGAGGTCAAAGTGTCACTATTTGCAGATGATATGATAGTATATAGGAGCGACCCCAAAAATTCAACCAGAGAACTCCTCCAGTTGATAAACACCTTCAGCAAAGTGGCAGGATACAAAATCAACTCAAAAAAATCAGAAGCCCTCCTGTATACCAAAGACAAAGGGCCGAGGAAGAAATTAGGGAAACAACACCCTTCACAATAGCCACTAATAACATAAAGTACCTTGGTGTGACTCTAACCAAGCAAGTGAAAGGCCTGTTTGAGAAAAACTTCAAGTCTCTGAAGAAAGAAATTGAAGAAGATATCAGAAGATGGAAAGATCTCCCATGCTCATGGATTGGTAGGATAAACATTGTGAAAATGGCCATCCTGCCAAAAGCAATCTACAGTTTCAATGTAATTACCATCAAAATACCAACTCAATTCTTTACAGACCTTGAAAAAAAGATTCTCAGCTTCATATGGAGAAACAAAAAACCCAGAATCTCCAAATTGATCCTGTATAACAACAGATCATCTGGAGATATCTCCATCCCCAATCTCAAGCTGTACTACAGAGCAATAGTAATAAAAACTGCATGGTATTGGCATAGAAACAGAAAGGAAGATTAATGGAACCGCATAGAAGACCCAGAAATAAACCCACACACCTATGAATACTCGATTTTTGACAAAGAATCCAAATACATTCAATGGAAAAAAGACAGCATCTTCAACAAATGGTGCTGGTCCAACTGGATGTCTACATGCAGAAAAATGAAAATATATCCATATTTTTCACCCTGCACAAAACTAAAGTCTAAGTGGATCAAAGTCCTCAACATAAAACCAGATACTCTCAATCTCTTAGAAGAAAAAGTGGGGAACAGCCTAGAACTCATTGGCACAGGAGACAACTTCCTGAACAGAACACCATCAGCACAGGCTGTAAGAACAACAAAAATGGGACCTCATGAAGCTGAAAAGCTTCTGTAAAGCAAAGGACACGATCATCAAAACAAAACGACTGCTTAGAGATTGGGAAAGAATCTTCACCAACCCTTTGTCTGACAGAGGGCTAATATCCAGTATATATAAAGAAATAAAGAAGCTGAAAAGCAACAAACCAAGTAATCCAATTAAAAAATGAGGAACAGATCTAAACAGAGAATTCTCAATAGAGGAATATAGAATGGCAGAGAAACACTTAAAGAAATGCTCAACCTCATTGGCCATTAGGGAAATGCAAATCAAAACGACCCTGAGATTTTACCTTACACCCATCAGAATGGCCAAGATGAAAAACTCAAGGGACAGCCCATGCTGGAGAGGTTGTGGAGAAAGGGGAACCCTCCTCCATTCCTGGTGGGAATGTAAACTGCTACCACCTCTTTGGAAGTCAATATGGCGCTTACTCAGACAATTAGGAATAATGTTTCCTCAAGACCCAGCTATACCACTGCTAGGTATATACCCAAAATTTGCTCAAGTACACAACAAGGACATTTGCTCAACCATGTTTATAGCAGCTTTAGTTGTAATAGCCAGAACCTGGAAACAACCCAGATGTCCATCATTGGAGGAATGGATACAGAAATTGTGGTATTTTTACACAATGGTATACTACTCAGCAATCAAAAATGAGGAAATCATGAAATTTGCAGGCAAATGGTGGGATCTAAAAAAGATCATTCTGAGTGAAGTATCCCAGAAGGAGAAAGACAAACATGGTATATACTTGCTTATATCAACCTACAAGTTATAATAAACATAATGAAGTCTATACACCTAAAGGAGATAAACAAGAAAGCAGACACACGTGGTAAGATGATTAGTCTTCACTTAGAAAGACAGATGAGATGTGCATTGGACATATGACAGGAGTCTACTGCAGAAGGCATCTGAAAGACACTACCAAGCAGCGTTTCAAAACAGATACTAAGACTCATAACCAAACCTTCGGCAGAAGGGGAGTTAGTATGACAGGGAAAGGATAGGAGCCCCACAAGGACCAAATATATCTGGGCACAGAGTTTTTTTCTGAAACTATTTCTCCAACCAAGGACCATGTATGGATGTAACCTAGAACCTGTATTCCGACAAAGCTCATGGTAGCTCAATAACTATTTGGTTTCCCATAGTAATGGGAACAGGGACTATCTCTGACAAGAACTAAATGGCAGGCTCTTTGACTCCTCACCCCCCAAGGGAGGAGAAGTTCTGCTAGGACACAGAAGAGGACTTTGCAGCTAGCCCTGAAGATACCTCATAAAACAGGGCCAGACGAAAGAGGAGGCGTTCCTCCCCATTCTATGAACTTGGAAAGGAGCAGCTAGAAGCTGAGGGAGGGATAGTGGGATTGGGAGGGAATGAGGGATTGGGATACAGTTGGGATGCAGAGTTAATAAAATGTAACTAATAATAACAAACAATAAAAAAATTAATTCCAACTTAAAATGAGACTTCATGTTTCTAGCCTAAAAGAAGATAAAATAAACAAAGTTAGTTTTGATTAAGGAATGTAATATAAACCCAATGAGAAAATTATATAAATAGTTAGATAAGAATTTACAGCAGTATATATTTATAAATTTATATGTGTGGTGGGGAATGTGTATATTATAAAAGCAGACTGTACAGAAATCAGGAACAAAAGTTTTAAAAGCTTGGAAGCAACGCCTTAGAGGTCAGAAATATTAAGAGCCAGTGTTTAGAATGCTCCACTTGAACTTTTGCAGGAGTGGGGTAGGGGCAAGCACATGACACTGCTTCTCTATTTTGAAATCAACATGACAGCTTACCATGTGCAGTGTTTGGCCATACCGGCATACACAGACCAGGTTCTTGCTGGTGGCATTTCTGTCCTGACCCGTTTCAAAATGCTCTGTGTGCCCATGGCACATCTGATTGGAAGTCTGCACAACTGAAAACAAACCCTCCTCTGTAAGCCAACCACTTGTGGCAGGCATTCTGCAGAAGATTTAAAATCTCACCCGTGAGGCCTCAGGCAGTGGTGAAGTTTAAAGTCATTTGTGTGGGGGCAGGGTCCCCAGCAATTGCTTACCTGAGAACAATAGTTTAGAAGCATGCTGTGTCTGTCTACCAAGCAGAAGTTTCAGCATCTGGCATGAGTGTTTTAGTTTCTCCAAGCCTATTTTTGAGCAGCTTGAGTGTCCACCTTTTCCTGGGTGCTCAGAGCACATGGCAGGATGTCAAGTCTGAGTGGTTGCAAGCAGATGGACAGGTATGCACACTAAGGGCAGGGCAGTTGGGAGAAAGTGTAGGTTTTAAGACATACGTGGTTGAATGGTGGCTAGGGATAGGTGGAGCAGAAAAAAAAAATCTGTTGCAGGCATCAATGTCTGATTAAGGAGTCCTGGCAGGACCCGATCATGTGCTACCAGGAGTGCCCTACCCAGACAATTGCACCAATGTTAGGACCAATGAAATGATGATATGCACAACAGATTTCATATGTAAGAGGTTCGTTAGATGAAGATGAAGAGAGAGAAGGAGAGAGTGAGACATAATATGGGGAAGGGAAGGGTACATCGCGACAGAGAAAGGGTAGAGGGCAAAAGGAAAATAGGGCAAGAGAGGCACAAAGTGGTGGGTTGATCCTTTTATGGGGCAACTGAACCATACCTGCCAGGTGTGGCTGCCTGGCAGGTGGCATATGATGACATCATAGGATAATAGGCAACCCAGAAACAAGCTGCATAGATACTAACAAACATAAGTAATATTCTTTCAAAAATAATTATGCTTTAAATTTATTCTTATTGTGGTTTTGGAAAGACTCACATTCAGACCTACTCCTTTGAAATCTTTAAGATATACAGTATAATATTTATAGTTATTAACAGGATGTATCATTAAATATGAAAACTTAAATTCTTTATGTGTGGAACTCCACAAGGAGACCAACAAAGCCACAAAACTTGTGCCAAGGAGGCCCTGAATGAAGAAACTGATATCACAACCAAGAACCATGCATGTAGAGGGATAGGACCCATGCTCAGAGAAAGCCATAAGCAGTTCAATTTCCAAGTGAGTTCCCTAGTAAGAAGAGCAGGGCCTGTATCTGGCTTGAAATCAGTGGCTGGCTCTTTGATAACCTCCACCTAGGGAGTGCAGCCTTGCCAGGCCATAGAGGAAGATGATACAGCCACCCCTGATGAGACCTGTTAGACCAAGGTCAGATAGAAGGGGCGGTCCTCCTCCCTTATCAGTGATTAGGGGAAGGACATAGAGGAAGAAGAGGTAGAGAAGGTGGGACTGGGAAGAGAAGAAGGAGGGGCTAGAGTCAGGATGCAAAGTGAATAAACTGTAAGAAAGAAAGAAAGATAGATAGATAGATAGAAAGAAAGAAAGAAAGAAAGAAAGAAAGAAAGAAAGAATGAATGAAAGAAAGAATGAAAGAAAGCAAAAAATGGACAGATAAATAAAATAATATATTGTATGACATTTGTATAAAATTTGTTCCCTGACAGTCTAAAAAGGAAGTAAAACATAGTTATTAATGGCTTAGATATTGACCGTATTTATATAACATGACCTTATATCATAGCTTTGTGACTTGTATGACATTGTTTTGTCACATGTATGCAATGTGACAATGACCAAACTCTTTTAACTTCAAAGGTTTATTATTCTATATCCAAATTGCCTTTCTAAAGTGGGTATAGGACTCATAAAAATTAAATCATGCCTGTGAAACCATTATAGAATATCAAACTATATATATAACTCAAAATCAGTTATTAATTCTGGTTTACAATAAGGATTTCCACACCTGAAAGAATAACTAAGAATGATGAAAGAAGTATGGGTCAGAAACAAGCTTAAAGTGATTTAAGCTTTTACATTTATTCTTTTTTTCTTTTTTCATTTTATTATTTATTGCAGTATATTCACTTTGTATTTCTGCTGTGATTCCCTCCTAATCTCCCTGTAATCCTACCCTCCCTCCCTCTTCTCCCCCTGTGCTTCTCCCCTATTCTAGTGATAGGGGAGGACCTCCTCCTCTTCTATCTCACCCTAGCCTATCAAGTCTCATCAGGACTGGTTATATTGTCTTCCTCTGTGGCTTGGTAAGGCTGCACCCCCCAGTGTGAGGTGATCAGAGAGCCAGCCACTGAGTTCATGCCAGAGAAAGCATCTGATCCCCTTACTATGGAACACTCTTGGAGACTGAGTCTATGGGCTATATATGAGCAGGGAATTTTAGGGCTTCTACATGCATAGACCTTGGTTGGGTTATGAGTCTCTGGAGGGACAACTGGGTCCACTGTTTTTTCTCTGTTGGTCTCCTTGTTCAGCTCTTGGCCCCTCCCGGTTTTTCTATCTCCCCCTTCTTTCATAAGATTCCCTGTACTCTGCCCAAAATTGGACTATGAGGGTATGGAGGCAGAGGCCCCATATAAGTTGATATGATCAGTAGAGTCTTTCAGAAGCCCTATGAGGTAGACTCATGTCCTGTACCCTGTCTTTTTCAGCTTCCAGTGTCTATCTTGTTTTCTCTTCTGAATGATTATTAAAAATCTTATTGTGGTAGAAATATGCCAAATCAGATCAAGTCTTTTGGCAACTTTTAAAATATGTATTTTAGTAGAGAGTTTTTATCATGATGCAACATTAAATTTTCAATCTTATGAGTACTTTGGATTCCAGCTCTATATGCCAGTCCATAAGAATTGTAGCTCTGGTTCCAAGCATCATAGAATGTTATTTTGGTCTGCTGAAACTAATGAGAATATACCAAACTCTGTATCGATCTGAGGATGACAGATGTCATGAATATAATCCTTGTTTTAGGTAGACAGCCCTTCTGACCTCTGAAACAGCGTCAAATTCATTTCTTTATTAGCTCAAGGATACAAGGGTCAGACCTTAACATAGTAATAAAGGCAATATACAGCAAGCCTGTAGCTAACATCAAACTAAATGGAGAGAAATATAAATCAATTCCACTGAATTCAGGGACAAGGCAAGGTGCCCTCTCTCTCCATATCTCTTTAACATACTACTTAGAATTCAAGCTAGAGCAGTAAGACAACTAAAGGACATCGAGGGAATACAAATTGTAAAGAAAGAACTCAAGTATCACTATTCGCAGATGATAAGATAGTATATATTACTGACCTCAAAAATTCTACCAGAGAATGCCTTCAGCTAATAAACACATCCAGCAAAGTGACTGGATAAAAAATTCACTAAAAATTTAAGTAGCCCTCCTGTACAAAAAGGCAAAAGGGCTGAAAATGAAATTAGGGAAACTACACCCTTCACAATAGAAACAAATAACATAAAGTACCTTGGTATGACTCTATCCAAGCAAGTGAAAGACCTGTTTAAAGAAAATTTCAAGTCTCTGAAGAAAGAAATTGAAGAAGATATCAGAGGATGGAAAGATCTCCCATGTTCACAGATGAGTAGAATTAACATAGTGAAAATGGGCATCCTACCAAAAGGAATGTACAGATTCAAGGTAATTCCAATGAAAACACCAACACAATTCTTTACAGACCTTGAAAGAATAGTTTTCAAATTAATATGGATTAACAAGAAACCCAAAATTGCTAAAACAGTCTTGTACAATAACAGATCTTCTGGAGGTATCACCATCCCTGATCTCAAGCTATAGAGCAATAATAATAAATACTTCATGGTACTGAGAGAAACAGTCTGGAGATTCAATGGAATGAAATAGAAGTCCTGAAAACAAACCAAAAGAACTAAGGATATTTGATTTTTTACAAAGAAACTAAAACCGTACAATGGAAAATAAGACAGCCTCTTCAACAAATGCTGCTGGTCTAACTGGATATCTACACGTAGAAAAATGCAAATAGATCCATATTTATCACCCTGCACAAAACTAAAGTCCTACTGGTTCAAAGATTTCAACACAATTAAATCAGTTAGAAGAAAATGTGGGGAAGTGTTTGGAACTCATTGGCTCAGTAGACAACTTTCTGAACAGAAAACCAACAGCACAGGCTCTAAGATCAACAATCAATAAATGGGACTTCATGAAATGGAAAAGCTTCTGTAAAGCAAAGGACATTGTCGTCACAACAAAAAGACACCCTACAGATTGGGAAAGGATGTTAGCCAACCCTGTATCTGACAGAGGGCTAATATCCAGAATGTATAAAGAACTTATGAAATTAAATACAAGCAAACCAAGTAATCCAAATATGCAGTACAGTACAGAGCTTAACAGAGAATTCTCAATAAAGGAATATTGAATGGCAGAAAAACACTTAAAACAATGTTGAATTCCATAGTCATCAGGTGATGCAAATCAAAGTGACACTGAGATTCCACCTTACACCCATCAGAATGGCTAAGATCAAAAACTTAACTGACAATGCATGCTGGAGAGGAGAGGATGTGGATAAAAGGTAACTGTCCTCCATTGATGGTGGGAATGTAAACTTGAATTAACACTTTGGAAAGCAATCTGGTGCTTTTTCAGACAATTAGAAATAGTACCTTGGTGTAACCCTAACCAAGCAAGTCAAAGACTTGTATGAAAAAAATTTCAAGTCTCTGAAGAAAGAATTAGAGGAAGATATGAGAAGGTGGAAAGATCTCCCATGCTCATGGCTTGGCAGGATTAACATAGTAAAAATGGCCATCTTACCAAAAGCAATCTACAGATTTAATGCAATTCCCATCAAATTGCCAACACAATTCTTTACAGACCTGGAAAGAAAAATTCTCAACTTCGTATGGAATAACAAGAAACCGAGAATTGCTAAAACAATCCTCTACAATAAAAGATCTTCTGGAGGTATCTCCACCCCTGATCTCAAGCTGTAATATAGAGCAACAGTTTTAAAAACTGCATGGTACTGACATAGAAACAGAATGGTGGACCAATGGAATCGAACAGAAGACCCAGAAATAAACGCACACACTTACGAACACCTGATTTTTGACAAAGATGCCAAAACCATACAATGGAAAAAAGATAGCATCTTCAACAAATGGTGCTGGTCCAACTGGATGTCTACATGTAGAAAAATGAAAATAGATCCATACTTATCACCCTGCACAAAACTGAAGTCCAAGTGGATCAAATACCTCAACATAAAACCAGACACATTAAATCAGCTAGAAAAAAAAGTGGGGAATACCCTAGAACTCATTGGTTCAGGAGAAAACTTCCTGAACAGAACACCAACAGCACAGGCTCTAAGAGCAACAATCAATAAATGGGACCTCATGAAATTGAAAAGCTTCTGTAAAGCAAAGGACACCGTCATCAAAACAAAGGGACTGCCTACAGATTGGGAAAGAATCATCACCAACCCTTTATCTGACAGAGGACTCATATACAATATATATAAAGAACTAAACAAGCTGAAAAGCAGCAAACCAAGTAATCCACTTAAAAAATGGGGAACAGAGCTAAAGAGAGAATTCTCTGTAGAGGAATATAGAATGGCAGAGAAGCTCAACCTCATTAGCCATTAGGGAAATGTAAAACAAAACAACCCTGAGATTTCACCGTATACCCATCAGAATGTCCAAGATGAAAAACTCAAGGGACAACACATGCTGGAGAGGTTGTGGAGAAAGGGGAAACCTTCTCCACTGCTGGTGGAAATGTAAACTGGTACAACCACTCTGGAAATCAGTCTGGCGCTTTCTCAGACAACTAGGAATAGCGCTTCCTCAAGATCCAGCCATACCACTCCTAGGCATATACCCAAAAGAGGCTCAAGTACACAAAAAGGACATTTGTTCAACCATGTTTGTAGCAGCTTTATTTGTAATAGACAGAAGCTGGAAAGAACCCAGATGCCCCTCAACTGAAGAATGGATGCAGAAACTGTGGTACATCTATACAATGGAGTATTACTCAGCAATGAAAAATAAGGAAATCATGAAATTTGCAGGTAAATGGTGGGACCTGGAAAGGATCATCCTGAGTGAGTTGTCCCAGAAGCAAAAAGACACGCATGGTATATACTCACTCATATAAACATACAATATAAAATAAACCCACTAAAATCCGTACATCTAAACAAACTAAGCAAAAGAGCAGACCCTAACTAAAATGTTCAATCCCCATCCTGAAAGGCAAAGAGGATGGACATCAGAAGAAAAAGAAAACAGGAAACAACCTTGAAACCTGCCACAGAGGGCCTCTGAAAGCTTCTGCAGTATAGACTGTCAAAGCAGATGCTGAGCCTGATGGCCAACTGATGGGCAGAGTGAATGGAATTTTATGTAAGAAGTGGGAAGTAATAAGAGCTGGAGGGGATGGGAACTCCACAAGGAGAGCAACAGAACAAGATAATTTGAACACAGGGAACTTCCCAGAAAATCATACTCCAACCAAGGACTATTCGTGGAGATGACCTGGAACCCCTGCACAGGTGTAGCCCATGGCAGTTCAGTGTCCAAGTGGGTTACATAGTAATGGGAAGAGGGACTGTCTCTGACATAATCTGATTGGCCTGCTCGTTGATCACTTCCTCCTGAGGGGGGAGCAGCCTTACCAGGCCACAGTAGAGGACAATGCAGCCACTTTTGATGAGAACTGATAGACTAAGATCAGAAAGAAGAGGAGAACCTCCCCTATCAGTGGACTTGGGGAGTGGCATGCATGCAGAAAGGGGAGGGAGGGTGGGATCGGCAGAGGAGGAGGGAGGGGCTTATGGTGGGATACAAAATGAATAAAGTGTAGTTAATAAAAAATTAAAAAAAAAGAAATAGTGCTGCCTCAAGATCCAACTATAACACTCCTACACATATATCTGAAATATGTTCAACTATACAAAAAGGACATTTGCTCAACAATATTCACAGCAGGTATATTCGTAATAGCCACAATCTGAAAGCAACCTAGATGTCCCTAAATTTTAGAGTGGATACATAAATTGTGGTACATTAACATAATTGAATACTACTCAGCTATTAAATAAAAGGAAATCATGAAATTTGCAGACGAATGATAAAAACTAAAAAAGACCTTCTTAAGTGAGGTAATCCAGAAGTGGAAAGGAACAATATGTATATACTCTCTTATAAGTGGTTATTAGACATATAATATAGGATAAGCACAGTAAAATCTATAGTCCTAAAGAAGTTAAGCAATAAGGAAGATTCTATGGAAGATTCTCAATCCTCATTCAGAAGGTAAAATGCGATAGACATCAGAAATAGTTGAAGAGAGGGAAAAGGACAGGAGCCACCCACAGAAGACCTTTTAATGACTCTAAGTATTGGGGCATCGAAGCAGATGCTGAGACTCATAGCCAGTCTTTGGGCAGAGGATATGAAATTTTATGAAATAATGAGGAGATAGAAAGAACTGGTTGGGAAAGGAGGTCCAACAGAAGACCAACAGAGCCAAAAAACCTGGACCCTAAGGTCCCTGAAGAGAGATCTTATGATATTTCCATCCAAGGACCATTCATGAAGAGGACCTAATACCCCTCATCAGATGTAGTCCAGTATCCAAGTTGGTTCCCTTGGAAGGGTTACAGGGGCTATATCTTACCTGAACTCAGTGGCAGTCTCTCTGATCACCTCCACCTGGGTGAATGCAGCCTTCCCAGGCCACAGAGGAAGACAATGCATTCAGTCCTGATGAGACCTGATAGGCTTGAGTCAGATAGAAGGGAAAGAGGACCTCCATTTGCTTTTGTGGACTACTTCATTCTTTTAATCATCCATCTGTATAAAATGTGTGAGTTTATTATTGAGGAGACAAAAAAGTATAACCTCCTATGTATAAACTGAGTAACAGACAAGTAGTTGTTATTTACCTATAACTTTTGACATTGAAATTAAATTTCAACTGAAATGAATTGGGTACTTATCAATATCATTGACATATAAAGATAATAAAATGATGGAATGCACATCTTATTTCATGGAATCTGTGCATACTTGTTTTTTTTCATTTTGAAAAATAAACTTTGTAGGTATTATTAATAGTACATTCCTTGGAATGAGGATATTATTATGATTTATAAAAAAAAACCCAAAAAATAGAAAACAATAAAAATAATTTAATCATATGAACACCTATTTTGCCCCTGAGTCTGAAAACAGAGAGACTGTGTTGACCTAAATTTATTTAATGTTTTTGAGCCTTGGTTTATCTCCAGAATGGAGGAAATTTTATTTACGCTTCATCCACTAATAAAGTACTTGAGGCAATAATGTTTATTGTTATTCATAGCAATCCCTAAAATCAACTCATAGTCTACAGCATACTTCCTATATAATTTAGGATATATAAGGAAGGAGATAGAAGTTTTTCTTCTTTCTCAGGTACTTTGAGCTTTCCTAGATGGAAAGAACATTTCTTTTTCTCTGGTATTATATTTACTAACACTAAACTATTGAGGAAATATGCTAGACAAAATATTATTCCTTATAAGAAACATATATGTAATGTGGTTGAAATTTATCATTGAATAATACTTTACCTTTTGTGCTAACAATCAAACATAACAAATTATACTTATTTAATCCTGGAGATACAGAAAACATTTAACAGAATTATGATGCCAAATCTGTAAATACCAAAAATCAAATATAATTTCACCAAACAGGCCAACAAATATGTGAGTCATCATATAAAAATTATTAATTTTCCTAAAAATTAGGTTTCCACTTAGCAAATAGTGCTTGTTCATATGCTGTTATTCACATTAATGAAAGCTAGGTTTAACATCCCAAAGAATCCAATGATTGTTTTGTTCTACTTAAGCTCTCTTCATTCTAGTAACTGTACTATTTGAAAAAAATCAGAAACAAACATAAGGTTTGGTGGCTTCAGTTGTATCTGTTCACAACCAAAAACATAAATGTATATCTGAATCAATATGGAAATTCTAGTCAACTTCTTTTGATATGATGTATTAATATAGTACCAAGATCCAATAATATTTCATATTACCAATGTTAGTATCTGAAATGTTGGTAATGTTCATTAAACCTCATATGTGTTTGTGGCCTTTAAAGTCAATTTTGGGTACTTATAAATGTTAAAGTATTCTTCCTGAAAGTGTTTTCCATTTGGAACCTGAATTCAAGGCCAATCTGGGTTACTTATCAAATTCCAAACAAGACAAACTGAATTATCACAAATTTACAAACAAATTCAATCCATCTAGCAAACAAAGCTTGTACACCCTTTAAGGTAAATAGAATTATTATTAAATCTGAAGTGGTAAATAATTTTCCTCTTCATTTAAAGGTATTTTTTTATAATTAAAGGAATAAAAATGTTCAAAACAGAAGTTTTCCAGTACATTTCTATAATAATAACTTTTCATAATTAACCACTAAAAGTAGAATTCTAGTTGAGAATAAAAACAAACAGTGGTCAGGTCTGTGGTAAGTATAGCAGAATTTTTGAAAAAATTCTAGTGAATGAAGTGATCAAAAGCCTCTTATCTAGAATTCAGGCTATTGCAATGTCATGTGTACCTCCCTACGCACAATTTTAAGTGATCTTGGGAGATGTCTGACAATATACTATCAGAAAGCTTAATTGAAAGGACTTAGTGATGAAATTTTCCATGAAGTCATCCTCCATGGTAGAGTAGGACTTTGCAGTTGTTTTGAGAATCATAATTATTTCTATAAGTAACACTTCATAGGAAGAAAAACTCACTGGTCTCGCCAAGTTGGACTGTGTTGAAACTGTATTTTGTCTTGTCCAACTGAAATGAATATTGTTATTAGTGTCTCCTCAGGAAAATGTTAACCCAAGAATCTTAGATGGTAGATTCATCATAACAGTTAATGTATAAGCTGAGGTACATTAAGACCTTATTTGATATGCAAGTGCAAATTATGTAGAGTAGTATGTCCTATTGCACCAGACTGTATGTACACTGGTTATTTAAGACCTTACTCTGTTTCTTTATGGATGTATTTGTATTACAACATTTCAGAATTTCTACCAAATGTTCTAACACTTACTTTTAAAACCTTAACAGTAAGATAGAGATATTCAGAATGTGTTCCTATGTTGGTCCTATTATTTTGTAGTGGTGTGGCATATTCCCTCTTGGCAATTCTAGAAGATTCTTGGGTTCTATTAGGACAGTGGCTTCAGAATTCCTGGTTTCCAGCCTGAGGGGCCTGTTGGCAGAGTGAAAGTGCTGAAGGCACTGCCATATTTGACTGTCTGGTGGCAGGAAGGTTGGAGAAGGAAGCCAGCATGCATTTGGAAATATGAAATCTGTAAGAACCCCATGTTTTGGTCAGTCTGTAATTTCAGTGGAATTATTGGGAAGGGTGGTTCAGCTGACTCATGTAGGCAGTGCTACTATGTCTTTAGTTGACTCAACCACTCAGTTCATTCAGAAGATGTAGGAACACTATTACAATTTTCCTAATAATTAGCTCTCTCTGGCCCAGGTGATACCAAATCCATTCCAGCAAAGGTATTTCTAAAATGGTATGAAAACTTTCAGGAGATCAACAGAGCCAAAAATCCTAGACCCGGGAGGTGGAATGGCTGCAGAAACTGATACTCTAAACAAGGACCATGCATGGTCCTTGACTCCCTGTTCAGAGGAAGTCCATAGGCTGCTCACTTTCCAAGTGGGTTCCCTAGTAAGAAGTGAAGGTGCAGTCTCTGACATGAACTCAGTGGTCAGTTCTTTATTCAGGTCCCTCTAGGAGGTTTAGCCTTGCCAGACCGCAGAGAAAGATGATGCAGCCAGCCCTGATGAGACCTGATAGGCTAGTGTCAGACAGTAGAGGAGGAGGTCCTCCTCTAGCAGTGGACTAGGGAAGGGGCATGGGGGAAGAAAAAGAAAGGTAGGTCAGACTTGGGAGGAGATGAAGGAGGAGATACAGACGAGATAAAAAGTGAATAAATTGTAATAACTAACTAACTAACTAAATAAATAAATAAATACATAAATACATAAATAATGTCAGGAACAAAAATGAAATAGAAAACTTTCAAAAAAAACTATCACTGGAACTTCTCTTTGGAAAAATATGAATTTAAATAAAATAATTTGTCATTCCATTTAAAGCATGAATTCAAAACGGTCACAAAGACCATCTTTCAAAACTACTTAGTGACTATGAAACTTACTTAAATTCCCTATAAGAATTAGAATCATTCAGATGTAGCCCACTGGGGTTCCCTAGTAATTGGAGCACATTATCCTAGAGAGATGGCCTTACTAGTCCCCAGAGAAAGAGGATCCAGACAGCCCTGATGAGACCTGATAGGCATGGATCAGATAGTAGGTGAGGAGGACCTCCCCTATCAGTTGACTAAGCGGGGGACCTGGAGTAAGAGAGAGAGGGAAGGTGGACTGGGGATAGATGAGGGAGAGGGCTATAAATGGTATACAAAGTGAATAAATTGTAATAATAATAATGATAATAATATTTTTAAAAAAATTAGAAACATTGAACAAAGAAAATGTCCAATATTAATTACCTTTTGCCTTTATAGGTATAAACTACTTCTCAAAGGCAAACATTTTGTATTGGTAGTTATTCTGTTCTTAAAATAAATCCTACTCTCAATGATAGCATTCAAAATTACTAATAAAGTAAAAATGTTCACAAAAATTTAGGTTTTATTTTTTATATTTAAGTAAATGTTTATTGAATTTGTAAGTGCTTGAACCTCATGTATACAGTATTGGAAATCTTTCATAAAAATGTTCTAAAATACATTAGCGTCCAGTTTAAAAATGGTAGAATTTCAGAACTCTGTTACAATCTGATGTTGACATCTATAGTCTACCAGGTAAAATCCTGGTGAAAAAGGATTTTTCTAAACTTAAGTTATATTTTTATATTAATTACATTTATTTCACTTAGTATGCCAGATGTAGCCGCTTCACTCACTCACTGCCAATCCTACCTTCTCTCCCTCATCTCATTCCATGCCCCTCTACAAGTCCACTGATAAGGTAGGTTCTCCTTCTCTTCCATCTGACACTAGTCTATGAGGTCTCATCAGGACTGGCTGAATTGTCTTCCTCAGTGGCCTGGTAAGGTTGCTCCCCCCCTCAGGGGCAGTTGATCAAATAGCCAGCCATTATAGAGAATAAAACTCAGTAACATTTTTGATATTGCATGTTTTTGACATTTACTTAAAGATTTCATTTTCTACTGTTACTATTGTTTTACTTATACGTACTGATGAATAAAATATTCTTTTTTACCTACTTAAATTGTTTATAATTCAATTTCATAACTTCATAGTCACTCATATCCACGCAACATCCTTTTCCTAATGCTGAAATATTAGATTATGTAAAGATAAAGTAATAAAATCTACATTCCTGAATTGTAATTTGATTGTACTCATTTATTCTATTTTTGTTAAATCTATTTAAATTTGAAGTATAATGATAAATCATTACATACAGATCTGAAATATTGCTGTTTCAAAGTTGGATTAATATGTAGAATTTTTTAATTTTAATTTAATTTTATTTTTAATTATACTTTATTTACTTTGTATCCACCCTCTAGTTCCCTCCTTCCTCTCCTTCCTACCTCTTCTTTCCTCCCCCTTCTCCATGGATGCCCCTCCCCAAGTCCACTGGTAGGGGAGGGTTTCTTTTTCTTCCTTTTGATCCTAGTCTGTTAGGTCTCATCAGGTGTGCCTGCACTGTCTTCCTCTATGGTCTGATAAGGCTGCTCCCCCTCAGGGGTAGGTGATCAAAGAGCAGGAAAATCACTTCATGTCAGAAGCAGTCCCTGTTCCCATTACTATGGAACCCACTTGGAAAAGAAACTACCGTGGACTATATCTGTGCAGGGGTTCTAGGTTATCTCCATGCATGGAACTTAGTTGGAGTATGAGTCTCAGGAAAGACCCCTGTGTTCAAATTTTTAAACATTGTAAATTTCTCCAGTTGTTATTCTACTTGATATCCATGTGAAGGAAGATTATATATACATATTTATATAATCTAATCACTGCTCTGTACTGTAAGAGCCTAAAATCTAATCACTGCTCTATACTATAAGAGCCTTAAAGCAATATATGACTAAAAAAGTATAGGATTGTATAAAAATAGAATGAGGTAAAGTGTTGCTTCTGAAATAGGTAAGTTTGTTAAGTTCTGCTAGCTTGCTAAAGCAACTTCTTCTCATATGGGGAAGGTAAACACTTGCAAGGAAATGCCATAAGAAATGATTACTCAGCTATGTTGTCAGTTGACAGATCTTGTTTTCTAAGGAATGGCTGTTTTAACTGATATCTACAAGTGTTTGTTTCTGTAAAACGTGTTCAACTTGGCTGAGAAATTCCCTTGATGGTTATGGTATTCAAAGACCATTACCATTCAAAGACCATTATCAAAGACCATTATCAAGTGGCCATGTAGACATGGATTTCAACAATTATCCAACTTACATAAGCAATGAGAAACTGTGGGAGAGGGATGAAATTTTATGAAGCATTAGCTTAGGGGCAAGCAGACTTGATTAAAGCAGAATGATCCCACTGTCCAAGTACTCACTTCATTCTTTCCTGGACAGGGCTTATGGGGGGATACAAAATGAATAAAGTGTAATTAATAAAAAATAAAAAAGGCAAACAGAAAAAAAAGAATTTCTAATATAATTCCACTTTATTTAAAGCACACCAAGTAAAAAAGCTATATTTGATATGAAATATATTGTATTTTAATTAATTTAGAATATTTAGTTTGAGCCTTCCAAAATGAAAAAAGTGGAGATTGTAAGGTATTTTAGGTCATTTCATTTAAGATAACAAAGGAATTTAAAAAAATATAAAATGAGAAATTGGTGCTTGAATTATACTGTCACTTGTGTCATTACATATATGATTATATATATAGCTTAATTCTAAAATGTGAAATTATTTATCAACTCTTTAACTCAATGACATAATCAGCACTAAGTGTTCCAACTGCAAATTTTTATAACTATATCAGTAAATATTATGTTTGTTGGAAAGTAATTTAGTTACATTTATCAGTAAGAATTATTAGGATTTTAAGACAAATTATACAAACTCTACTATTTATTTGACTGTGCATCCAGAATCAGTGAGTGAATAACCTGAATATTACGAAATAAATTATTCTATTTTTGAATTATGTTTCACTATTAATGTTATTTTAGCAAGCCCATTCTGTTTATTTTCTTATCTTACCTTTTTATATTCTTTTATGTTGCTAGTACTTCTTAGGAAGAGTGCTTCCTCAATTGGTTTCAAGGGCATTCCTCTCTCTAATATCTGAGAGCATTCCGAATATTACTTCTATATGGATTCTTCTTTGTTTAATAATATATTAAATATTGACAGTCCTTTAAATTCCATGATGATTTACAATGTATTATCATTTACTACAAACATTATTCATAACATTACAAACAGCTATAGATTTAAATGTCAGTTATGGTCTTACAACTTTCAAATATGTCTTTTCAGCTTTGACAACTTTCCTAATAAATCCACTTACCTGTTTATTAATAGATACACGTGTATAGCCCATAGAGATTTCATTTTTTTCAACACATACTGTTAATACTTTCTCAATCACACTTGTTTCACATAACTGATAAAATTCTTTGTGTAGTCATGCAAGATGAAAAACAGTCTTCTCACCTTAAACCCATCAGAATGGCCAAGATGAAAAGCTCAAGTGACAACACATGCTGGAGAGGTTGTGGAGAAAGGGGAACCCTCCTCCATTGCTGGTGGGAATGTAAACTGGTACAACCACTTTGGAAGTCAATATGGCACTTACTCAGACAATTAGGAATAACGCTTCCTCAAGACCCAGCTATACCACTGCTAGGTATATACCCAAAATTTGCTCAAGTACCCAACAAGGACATTTGCTCAAATATGTTTGTAGCAGCTTTATTTGTAATAGCCAGAACCTGGAAACAACCAAGATGTCCATAATCAGAGGAATGGATACAGAAATTGCTGTATTTTTACACAATGGAATACTACTCAGCAATCAAAAATGAGGAAATCATGAAATTTGCAGGCAAATGGTGGGATCTAGAAAAGATCATTCTGAGTGAAGTATCCCAGAAGGAGAAAGACAAACACGGTATATACTTGCTTATATAGACCTACAAGTTATAATAAACGTAATGAAGTCTATACACCTAAAGGAGTTAAACAAGAAAGCAGACACGAGGTAAGATGATCAATCCTCACTTAGAAAGACAAATGAGATATGCATTGGACATATGAGGAGTCTACAGTAGAAGACATCTGAAAGATCCTACCAAGCAGCGTTTCAAAACAGATACTAAGACTCATAACCAAACCTTCGGTAGAAGGGGAGTTAGTATGACAGGGAAAGGATAGGAGCCCCACAAGGAACAAATATATCTGGGCACAGGTTTTTTTTGTTGTTGTTGTTGTTTTGTTTTTGTTTTTGTTTTTTTCTGAAACTGTTTCTCCAACCAAGGACCATGTATGGATATAACCTAGAACCTTTACTCAGACGAAGCTCGTGGTAGCTCAATAACCAATTGGTTCCCCATAGTAAGGGGAACAGGAACTATCTCTGACAGGAACTCAATGGCAGGCTCTTTGACTCCCCACCCCCCAAGAGAGGAGAAGTTCTGCTAGGCCACAGAAGAGGACTTCGCAGCCAGCCCTGAAGATACCTGATAAAACAGGGCCAGAGGAAAGGGAAGGAGGTCCTCCCCAATCCGTGGACTTGGAAAGGGGCAGGGAGAAGCTGAGGGAGGGAGGGAGGGTGGGATTGGGAGGGAATAAGAGAGCGGGATACAGCTAATAAAATGTAACTAATAATAACAAACAAAAAATAAATAAATAAAAAGAAAACAAAAAAGTCTTCTCTACCTTCTTCATATTTTTGTATTCAGTAAAATTCTAAATTCTTCAGAGCTAATCTTTATATTTTATAAGTGATTCCAATACTCTATCATCTTTCACTGGCTTTGTCCATTCTTAGTTCATCCTTAAGTTATCACAATCTATTCTCCATAATCATACCTTTGGGAAAGTTTCTAAATATTTTAGTTAAATATTGTACTAAATACTACATAACAATTGTGGTTACTAATGTTCACTTATGTTCAATTTACTGTACATGAGAGTAAGTTCCTTGAGAATTCCTGGAGACACATACTCATCAATATTTATACTTTCAACATAAATACCTCAGAAAAATTATTGAAACATAGTAAACTACAAATTAAAGTATTAGTATCTCGAGATGCCTTGAAAGTCCAGTTTTTCTGATACTTATTGTTAGTATGTATGTGTTATTTCTGCTGAATATATGAAGTTCATAAAATATTAATAAACTGAATATTACTTTAAATAATTATTTTATCATCACTTTTCAATTTAGATAATAACATTAATTATTTTTCATATTTATCCCTTGGAAATCTATATTATGTTACAAAATATATACAAATATATTTATATTTACAAACATGTTTTATTTAAATATATAGTATTTTATTGATAAAATTGTGATATAACAATGATGAAAAGATAATATCCTCAATAAATAATTCTTTCAAATCTTGGCATATATATATATGATATATATATGATATATATATATCAAAAAATGAAACTGAATTCTTACTTTACACCACACAAACATGCAAAATAATGTTTATAAATCTAAGAATTCACACCATAAAAAAAACACATGAAAAGAAAGAGAAAAAAACTATATTCAAAACAAAACAAACAAACAAACAAACAAAAACAAAGAAAATTAACTCTAGCCATGAAATGTTCATTTTGGTCTTTGATACCTGTATTATGACCTGACATGTTTATGTTTGATCAAAAATATGATTCAAAGAACATTTTCATTTCATATGGAAGAATTTATATTTCCTGAACTCTGGCTTCTTTCTTACTAGTCTCCTCGTGATTGAGTTTCTACAGTGAGTTATTTCAGTGTTGAGTATCTTATCCATGGTAGGAGTTATGGTGGAATTATATTAAGTTCTAAGATATGAAAAATGCTCAATACATTGAGTGACTCAATAGGCAATGCTTTGGAGCTAATTGTAATTTATTTTCCAAATCTTATTATTCTTAGTAGCTTTCTTTATTAAGGCCATCCAAAATATCCTTAATTCATTTATATTTTCTGGAGAATTTTGCTTTAATACAAGTGAACTATATAGTTCAGTTTGTAAATATTGTTGCAGATGTCCACCTCTTTCTGCTTCAGTCTATATCATATAACTGATCACCTGTTCAAATGAGATGTATTATTATTGTCATCCTTTGCAAAGGACTAGCCTTATTATCTGCTTTGAGAAGACTGCCACAGCAGGAACTGAGTTCTCATTTTGAGACTAAAGATTCTGAAACTTTTTTTTTTTTTATTTTAACCTGTTTCTTATTGTTTTATCCAGTAACTAAGAAATATTTCAAGGATAAGGGGCTAAATAATAAAACAAATGAGGCAAATCTACAACACCTCCATTGAATATTTAATATAGATATAAGAACATATAGATCAGCAAATATTTGAGAAAGTAATTCATAATTTATTTTTCTTATCCTTTTATACATTTTAGTAATACTAGATGATCTCAAATTGATTCTTATTAAGTTAGGGAATATACAGTCCTCCAATACTTCTTACTCTTTTCTACATTCTAAGTCCTAAATTATATTTTATTATTTTTGGTTTAGCTTTAAAATTGATTTATGTTTATTTTCTTGGGGAACATACATTCTTCTGGGATATATTCTTCATAAATTCCTCTTTGATTGTGATAACAGTATTTATATTATATTTTCCTGCTTTGTGATTATAACATAATTACATCATTTCCACCTTCCCTTTTCTGGCTGCAAATGCTTGCTTTGTTCAGTTTTAAATTTATGGCCTCTTTGATGTGTGTGTATTCCTACATATATAAATACAACCTGCTCAACCTATTAATGTCATACACACACACACACACACACACACACACACACACACACACACACACA